>NC_051204.1:3142491-3830971 GCF_015220075.1 Falco rusticolus
CAGCCTCTCCCTCCTGGCAGGGCCCATCTGAGCTGCCTCTCCAAAGGGATGTCACAGCCCTCGGCTGCAGCAGAAATAGCCTGGCCAGCTCCAGGCTGACCCCTCTGCGTCACGCCAGGGTCCTGAGGGATGGCAGGGCCACCGTGGCACGGGCAGGCCAGTCCCTGTGCCCAGCAGCTCCCCTGGCTTTGGTAGCACTGGGTGCATCCCTCTCTCCCCAGAGGAGGATTTATGGCCCGTGTCACAGAAATCAGGACATGCTGTGCCTGGCACTGGGACAGCACCTTCCTCCGGGGTGGCTGGGTCAGGGGAAGACCCGTGGATACCCTGGGAAGCGGGACCACAAACGGCCTCGGCTCTTTGCTGCTGCCCGAGGCGCTCCTGCCCCCTCCGCTCTGCAGAGAGCGTGGGGAGCAAATGCTGCCGGAGCGAGGAGCTGGGGAAGGTGCTGGAGACCCAGCAGTAGCTCCAGTGCTGCGAGACCCGCCGCAGGCAGGGATGGCTGCATCTCGCTGAGCTTGCCTGGCCAAGCCTGTGACACTGTCCCTGCCTGTGGGCACCCACACCGGGGCAGAAGGGGCTCAGGGCTGCCACGGTGGGCAGGAGGGCACCGTGCTGGGGGCCGCGGGGCTGCCGTGCCAGCGCAGCCCTGCCAAAGCTTCACCCTCGCTGAGTTTGAAACCGAGGTGGAAAACATGAAGCTGTGACTATTTTGGGGATTCATCTGGTTTTCATTAGCTGGGCTGGATTATCACAACGGGGTTTTCTGGCCTGAGCACAGATCTGGGACAGCGCGGGACCCAAAGCGGGGACACGTTGAGGCTGGGGTCCTTGGCAAGACCTCGCATCTCACTGATAAACTTGAGGGGATGGAGCAGAGGCTGCACCCTGCCCGCAGGTGATGTGGTCGGCGCGTTCGTGCTTTGGCTGAGCACCAAGTCCTGCATCCTGCACATCCCAGGAGTGGCAGAGGGATACAGGGGAGCCTCGTGTACAAGATGTGCCGGGAGGGCTTTGGAGGGGGAAGGACAGCAGCCTTGGGACCTCTCCAGAGGCTGCCTAAATAAATGCTTCCACTCCTGAGAAATAATTAAGACCCTCGAGATGCCACTTAAAGAATAAGGCTGCTCTGCCTGCACTCCTCACGCTCCTGCTCCAAACACAGAGGCAATTTTCTAGGAAATCAGTTACAAAGCCCCATGCTCCCTTTCTGCCCTGAACGCGCAACGTCACTCGGCATCCTATTGAGTTCATCTGAGGTGACAACGTGTTTGGCCACAGCTTCGCCTGGACACTGTTTACCTTCCCAGAGGCTTTTTGAGACTTTCTGAAGACCAATACAAGAGAGGTCCCGACAAGAGCAGGGACCCAACAGCACCGAGAGCTTGCCAGGGTTGGAAGCAGGCTCAGGCACTTTGCCGTGCTCAGTCGGCTGGAAAATCCACCTTTCCTGCCTTGCCTGGAGGTGCCGGTGTTGCCCGTTAGATCCCCTGGATGCTGATGCACCGCGCCAGCACCCGCTCCCAGTGGCAGGGTCTGGCTGCTCTGCACCAAAGCAGGACCAGGCGAGAGGGTGGAGGGGGGGAACACCGCCATGGCCAGGAATGTCCTCTGGTGTTTGCAGAGTCCATCCCGCCAGGACAGATCCTGGGGCTGCTGGGCACTGGGAAGGTCTGATGTGGCTCCACCACCAGCATAGTTGCTGCTGCTGGGGTGGCACCGGGACAGCACCAGGGCATCGCCGGGGCAGCCTCTCCGTCAGTCACTGCTGCAGCTGCCATTCCTCTCTTTTCTTCCTCCAGAAAGAAAGAATTTGTCTTGGGTAACATCCCCACCATCCAGCTCAGAGTTTTCCTGGGGATCTGTTTGAAATTAAATCCTGATTTGATTTGATTCAATTCCATTTGCCCTCTCAGTGTGGAGCACTCTCCACTTTCTCTCCCATCACTAATTTCTTCCCCCCCCCCCCCCCCCCCTTTTTTTCTCCCTTCCTACCAAAAAGGGAAGAGACAAGGGAGGGAAGGGGAGAGGGAACAGGGGATGTTTGGTGTACGCCTTCCAGCCCTCCCAAGCACATGTGGCCGTGCAGGTCTCTGGCACAGGGAGCACCACATCCCCGGAACCCTCCGGATCCGCCTGGACCTGCTGTGCCCGGCTGGAGGCCCGGCAGCCACAGACATTGCGTGTGACCTTGATTTTCTCAGCCAGAGCAGCCAGTGCCTGGATGACTGCGCCCATGGGTTATGTGGGCCAGGGATTGTGAAAGCCGTTTGTCCGCGTGATGCAACTTGCTGGAGCGTGAGTGTCCCCAGCCAAGGCAGGGAGGGCAGGGAGTGCAGTCCTTTTGCTAATTTCCCCATTCCTTTCCTTTGTCTTAGTGGAAAAAGATGGCGTGAGAGATGCTGACCCCATGCTGGGTGCCCGGCCTCAGCTTGCCAGTGTCCCAGCTTACCTCCCTTTGAGGTCTGGAGCGCTGCGGGAGCACTGGAGACAGCAGCCAGAGCTCTGCTGGCAGCAGCTCAGCAGCGATGTGTCAGCCCCGTCTGCACAAGATGCCTCCCCAGCGTATGAGTGCAGGCGATGAAATGTTTGGTGGGAGCTGGGAGCTGCTGGGACTGGAGCCGCTCGTCCCCCCGCGCCACCCTGCTCATCCCGGGTGGCTGTGGGCACGCAGTGAGGGCTAGCCAGGAGGAGGTGAGCTGAAAAGCATTGATTTGTGGCTGGCATTTGCATGGGAGCGGGTGCTGGGGTAGTGCCTGCCCAACCAGCAGATATTTACCTCTCGGACATGTGAGGCTGGGCAAGGGGGTGAGGAGCTGGAGCTGGAGAAGGGCTGTTTGGGGGTGTCAGGCTGAGCAGCAGAGCCCCAGAGGCTGTGGCACCCCAGCCAGGCTGTGGCTTTGCTGGCCAGACAAGGGTCCTTGGGTGTCCTGCCAGGACCCTTGGGTCATCACTTCCCCGCCAGCCAGCTCCCATGGCTGCACGCTCCTGAAGGAAGAAGGACTTTAATACAAAAGCAATAGATAAAATATGGAGCATGAGAACTTGGGACTGTGCTTTTACTTAATTGCCAAACGATTTGTAATTGCCAGTGCATTAACTGTCCTAAGAACCATCCTGTCCCAGCACCGGCACACGAGCAAGGAGAACTAAGCCCAGCTCTCCCGGCTTCCCAGGGCTGGCGCTGGGTGCTCGCCAGCCGTGGGCAGGGCACCCATGCTTCTCCCAGGCCGGAGCAGGACGGTGCCCTGCACCAGATGAATTTCCCTGCAGAGTTTTTTCAGGCCGCAGAAGATTATCTGGTAATGAAAGTGAAAGCCCAGGAGATCCCATGTGGCTGGTGAGAGCACTCAAGCAGAAACAAGCACGCCCAGTATTGCTTCCTGCCCTGCCGCTGCGCCACTGCCCGGGGTGCCCCATCACCCTGGGTGCCCCATCGCCCTGGGTGCCCCATCGCCCTGGCGTGCCGGTGCTGCCCAGGAGGCGTTTGGTGTGGGTGGGCAGCTGTGCAAAAGCCCTTCAGGCAGGTTTTCTTGTGGCTGCTGCCACCTATCCCTGTTTGGGGGACCCCAGGGGAGCAGGTAGCACCTTGGGTCTCCTTACAGCTTGCAGGGGATGTGGCAGCTCAGGGGAAGGAGACGCACTGGTGCCCGTTCCCCTGCCTTCGCTCCAAGCATGCTTGCCCTGCTGGTGCACGAGGCTGTGACAACGCTGGGGACCCGGCGGCAGTGCAGACCTCGCGGCATCAGCGCAGGGCCTGCAGCGGGAGAGGCATCCGGATCCAAACGGGAGAGGTGAGCGTTCCACACGGAGCAGCCGGGGCAGTCGCTGGCCTGAGTCAGCACAAAGCAGCCCCGCAGCCGCGTGTGCGCCCACTGGTACTGTAGCCGCAAGGCGATGGGACCCCGGGGTCCGGGGAGCCACGGTCAGGCGCGTGCGGGCAGCCAGGGCCGGCTCCGCAGGCGCTTGGCAGGTGCTGATCATGGACCCCGCGATGCCGGGCACCAGCCCCGGGCCTTGGCTGCGGCGCTGCCCAAACCTGGCTGTGCTCCTGCCAGGGCCGGTGCCGCAGCACCCCGGTGCGATGTACCTGCTTGAGGGGCTGCTGCGCTGGGCAGAGACGTGCGGGGATTGAGGAGACATGACGGGACACTGTCATCAGGAGGTGGCTGGTGGCTGCGCGCTCGTAACCGCCGCTCACACCTCTTGGGTGACTCCTGTTCCTGGAGGCTCCTCACCCTGGGAGCTCCCTGGGCTGGCGGAACGCTGCTTTGCCTGACCTTGGGCGGTGGCTCCCGCAGAACCCCTGGGGCTGGCTGACCCCACCGGCCCCGCAGCGTGGGACCCTTCCCCTGCCAGCCCAGCCCCAGCCAGCGGCACTGCTCCGGCACCGTGCCCCTCGCATGCCCACGGCTGTGTTACCCGGTGGGAAGAAGCCTGTGGAGCAGAGGGAGCAGGAGCGGTGGCATCACGGTGGGGTGGGATATCCCTTCCCACCCTGGACTGACGGCTCCCACGGGAAACCCTTTCTGCCCAGGCACAGGAGCCTGCGCGGCCGCTGCCCCGGGGGGGCTTGGGGTGAGCGGGGGGCAGCCGAGGCCCACCAGCGCGGCGCCAAGGAACCATCAAGAAATATGGATGGGTGCAAGGGGCAGCGCCCGCGCCTTCACGGCAGCGCGGTGGCCCTCGGTGACGCGTGGCAGAGGGGCCGGCTGGCACGCAGCTGGCATGGGGGAAGAGCCCGGTGACGAGGACAGAGACTGAAAGGAGAGGGGCGGAGGGGGGGGTCCCGGTGCTCGGGGGGTTCTCGTCCATGCCTTGTGCCGGGGCCCTGGCGCCGGGGCCCGGTGCTGCGGTGGGCTGCCCCGGTGCCAGACGCCGGGGCCGGTTTGGGCACCGCCGCCCGGTGCCGCGCTGGGCTGCCCCGGTGCCAGACGCCGGGGCCGGTTTGCGCCCCGCCGGCGCCCGCAGCCGCTTGGGGCTCCGCCCGCGCCCGGTGGCCGGGGCCGTTACCCGGTGGCGGGGGCGGGCGGGGGCGGTGCCGCGGGGGGGCGGCGCATCGCGGGCCGGGCCGGGCCGGGCCGGGCGGCGGGGGGCGGCGCAGGCGGCGGCGGCGGCGGCCGGAGGGGGCAGAGCGGCGGGGAGCCGAGCGCCGAGAGCCGCCGGAGCAGCGGAGCCGCAGCCGCCGCCGCGGCCGCAGGTAGGGGCGGGCGCGGGGGTGCCGCCGGCACCGGGACGGGGCCGCTTTCGCTTTCCGCGGCGGAGCCGGGGCCGTGACGGGGGGCACCTGCGGCGGGGGCGGCCGGGCCCGGGGCGCGCCGCCCCTCCCCTCCCCGCCCGCCGCCCGTCGGTAAATATTTTGGGTGTTTCGTAAGTGGCGGCCGGGCGCCGCGGCGGGGCCTGGCTGCGGGGGGGCCGCGCAGGTGCGGGCCGGGCCGGGGCGCGGGCAGGCGGCGGGGCCGGCGCTCGGGGGGGGCCGGGCTTAGCGCGACCGCCGTGCGGGCCGGGGGCGGGCGGCGGGGCCGTCCCGGGGCCGCGGCGTGTCCCGGGGCGGGGGCGCTCGTCGCCCGGCGGAGCGGGGCTGGTTCCCGCCCCCGGCGGCCCGGGGCCCGGCCCTGCTGCGGGGGGGGGCAGCGCCGAAACCGGCCCCGCGCGTCCCGGGGCGGCGGGGTGGCCCGGAGACCCAGCCCCGGGCGTGCGTGCGGAGGGGGTCCCCAGGCAGCCGGGATGAGACGGGGGTCCCCAGGCAGCCGGGGTAGGGGGTGTTCCCGGGCAGGCAGAGTGGGGGAGGTCCCAGGCAGGCGTGGGGAGGGGGTCCCCAGGCAGCCAGTGTTAGGGGAGCTCCCAGGCAGGCGGGGAGGGGGTCCCCGGGTAGGCAGGAGACCCCGCTGCCAGCAGCACGGTGGGAGCGGGGGTCCCGCTTGCTGGTGGTGGTGGGGGAGCTCCGCAGCTCCGCACTGCAGGGCAGGGTCGGAGGCAGATGGAAAAGGTGCCCCCGTGCGAGGCGGGAGCGGGGACACCCCAGGGGACTGCAGCGCCTGGTGGCCTTTCACCCAGCCCGTGTGCCGGCCGGGGTGCTGCCGGGTGACTGCGAGCCCAGGGGAGCCGCGGCCACCTGTCCAGCGGGATACGGGAGCTGTCAGGGCTCTGTGCCCAGCCGGCCACCAAGCTCCGGCCGGGCCAGGCTCCCGGCAGCTCCTCGCCGTGACACCGAGTGGCCGTGGGTCTCTGGTGCCCAGCAGCTGCAGCATGGAGCCTGCGGCCGCCGGCTTGGATAAACTGGCGGGCAGTGACGACGAGCGACTTGGTGGAGGTGTTTGGGGTGCAGGGTCGCGTGGCACGGACGTGGCACGCAAGGTCCCCACAGGGGATCCAGGATGTCCAGGATCCCCACAGGACGTCCCTGGCCCCAGGCTGGCTCATCCTGCAAGCTGCCCATGGCCAGAGCCGCGTCCCTGGCGGCACATGCGCTGGGGCTCATGGCTGGCATCCATGGATGCAGTTGGTGCGTGCCCCATGGGGTGCTCCGCAGGATCTGCACCGTGCGAGCTTTGCCCCTTCTCCCCCCTGCACCCCACCTTTGGGAGGAAGGCTCTGCGCCCATTGTGGGGAGCACAGCCCAGCGCAGGAGGGCTGGCTGCTGTTGTGGTGCTCTCTTGGTGGCGGGTTTGGTTTGCCATCGTGCTTTGATGGGTCTGCACCAGCGCAGTGAGCCTGCGCTGGAGGGAGGTTTGGTTGGGGGCTGGAACCGAGCTGGCTCTGCCCTGTCTGTGTGGCTCTGGGGGACGGGGAGGCGTTGGGGGTGTTGGGGTCACCTGCCCGTGGGTGGCTGCAGCAAGCCCTGGTGCTCCTGAAGCCGTTGGGATGGCAGCTGCCCTGATATGGCTCCCTGGGTCCCTGTGATGCTGGATGTGAAGATGGAGACCATCCCCCTGGGTTTCGCAGCCGTCCCTGGGGCCGAGGAGGGCCGTGCTGTGCAGTGCCGCGTGTGCAGCCACGTGGAGGAGGAGCTCTGGGGCAGGTTGAGAGGTGCCAACAGCTCGTGCCTGGCGCCACGGGAGAGCCCGGCTGGGAACGGGGTGTGACGGGCAGCTGTCACCCATTCTGTCACCCATTCTGCGTTTTGTGGCACTTTGACACAGTGTCCTCTTCCAGGGGGTGTTTGCCCCCCACCCCCACCCCAGCAGCTCTCGCTAGAGCCACCTCACTGGCCCTGGTGCTCCTGCCTTGTCCCAAGGCCGATGTTTCAGGGCAAGACGAGAGATGCTGGCACCGGCACTGGGACAGGGAGCTGCAGCCAGGGATGCTCGGCGGTGGGTGTCACGGAGCCTCTGGAGGCACCTTCCCCTCTCACTGTGAGGGAAGTGCTGAATCCAGCGCGGCTGTGAGGTCTTCGCCGTGGGGTTTCCCAGCTCTTTCTTGAGTGATAGCAAAACTCAGATACTCTGCTAGCGAAAAATCCCTGCTCCTCATACTCCTTCACAAGCGTGGGCGGTGGGGCGGCAAGTGGTGACTGTGCTGTGCTGAGTACAGTAAAGCGGCCCCGTCAGCTGGGAAACGACTTTCTGGTTTGCAGGGAATTACTGTAAACTGGGCTGCGCTCGACGGGCTTCACGGCAGCCCCGGGGAGCCCAGGTGCAGCCGGGTGGTGTGTGGGTCCAGCAGGACCTGCCTCCCGTCGGCATCCCCCGGGCACCTGCGCTGGTGGCTGCGGTCCCTCTGGCCGGCCAGGCTGTGGGTGCTGCCCTGGGAGCAGCCTCGGCGTTACGGGGCCAGCCGCGCTGCGGTGGTGCCAGCGGCGGGGCTGCGCGTGCTGCGGGATGCAGGCAGGGGATGGATGGTCCCTGCCTCACCGGGACAGGTCAGGATTCGGCTCCGGCCTGGGAGGCTGTGCCGGCTGCTGGCTCTGGGGCTCCAGCATGCTCCGGGAGACGGAGCCTCGACAGCTGTAATGTTTCTCTGGCATGCCTTTCCTTTCATGGGGTGTCTATTTTGCAACCCCCAAGTGTTTTGATCCCGGGAGGAAGGGGGCGGGGGTGTTTACCCTGGCACCGCATGGTCGGTGCAGGGATCCAGGCGGTGCTGGGCATGCCTGAATTTTACGTGCAGCAACAGTTCTAGCAACATCTGCTGGCTGATAAAAGGTAGGCTGGCTGCTGTGAGCCGCTTCTCCAGCCGCGTTGGGAAATGTCGAGGGGGAGGCACACATGCGAACACAGCTTCCTGGCCGATAGGGCTGAGCTGACTTGCTGATAAAGCAGAATTCACCCATCTGGCTGCACCAGAGGGGCCAGGAGCGCCGGCTGTCTCAGGTGGGCACGCTTCGTGCCCTGCGTTTCCCCTAGTGCCAGCTCCTGCTTTCAGCCACGCCGGGGAGCGATATGCTGCTGGGCAGCTTCTCACCGGGCTCGGGTGGCCGCTGTGGTATAACCGAACCGTAACATGGTCACAACACGCTCCCTGTTCAAACAGTCACTGGTGAGTTTTGCAATCTATTTTCGCTGCAACTTCACGTCTTCCTGTTGTTGTGAGATGTAAATGCTGGTTTATAGCGCAGCTCTGCCAGGGAGGGAATTGGGGAAAAGGCTGGTGCTGGGGCAGAGCTCGAAGAGCCAGCGCAGCATCAGCGCAGCCTGGGTGCTGGGTGCCTGCTCTGTCTGGCTTTTCATCCCTCTTGCTCGATGGCTGCCTGCAAAGCTTTTAGCAGAGAAAGAGGCAGCTGTCACTGGTGGCATATCTGAGCCCCTTGCACCGACTAAAACAGCTGTAAAATGATCTCTGTTCTATTTGGTAGCGTGGACATGCGGCCTTGGCGCTTTCGGGCTGCAGCTCCGTGGCACAGCTGCCGTGGCCTGACACGTTCCGTTTATAACCCGTCAGACACCTGAGCCTTTTGGAAAGGCTTCAGTGGGTCGGTGGGGTGCTTGCGGTGCACCCCGGGGGGCTGGGGCTCTACTCTGCCCCAGTGCTGCCTGCGGCTGCTGCTGCTCCTGGGCTGTGGAGCACGTCCTGGGGTGAGGAAAGCCGAAAGCCAGCTCTCCGTCCCCAGGATGTATTTGTGTGCACTGGGGATGAGTGCTGTGTTTAACCCCTGGCCAGGTTTGACTGTGAGGTTTACCCACTCAATGACAACTGTTTCGCAGAAACTAGTAGCGTTCTGGGTTTTGATTCCCATTCTGACTAGTCCCCCCTCCTGCCACCATCCCCGGGTGTTTGCGTGTCCCTTCTTCTGAAGGCAAAGCTTTACCCTCCCTCCCTTCTGCTCCGCTGACCCAGTGCGAGAGCATCTCCCAGCACGGAGCAGCTGCTGGGGCATGAACCCCGGTGCCCAGCGGCTGCAGATGGCCTGGAGGGGCAAAGCGCCATGGGGGCTGTGGGGGGACCCGCCTGTCCCACACCGGCGACAGGGTGCTGCTGGGCTGGGATGTCTGCGAAGGGCTGGCAAGGCAGAGTGGTGCGGGCGTTTTCCCAGGCTCCGTGGTGGCAGGCGCAGGGCAGCACCCAGTGTCCCTGTTGCTCGAGCATCCTTGTGCCCACCTGGGTGCTCACGGCCCACGGTTGGCGTTTGCTGCCAAAGATGAAGGTGTGAGGGTCTGCACTGCAAGCGCTGCACATACCCTGCGCTGTCTTGCCCAGCTGGTGTCCCTCTGTCCCTGCTTGCCAGCGGTCCCTGTCCTGCCCCAGGTGCCCGTGCCATGGCGTGCCAACTGGGCTGGTCCCATGGGATGGCCGTGCCAGCGGTGGGGGAGGCTCCCGTGCCGTCTCCTGTGCCGCGCAGGGATCAGCAGCGTGGCATTGGGGATGGACGCAGCTGGAGCGGTGCCGTCGGTGCCTGCGCCGCCCGCGTCTCCCACCTGGGTCCTGCTCTGCAAATCCAGCCTGGCCTGGATTAGGGCGATTGTGTGCGCTCGCTGGAGCGTGGCAGATAAAATGAAATTGTGTCTTCAGACCCCAATCACGACTAATTCGCTGCTGAAATGAGCTTAATCCTCGGGCCCTTCTGACCGGTCCATCCCTCCGGGGCTGGTGCTGGTCTGAGCGGGGATTAGCAGTGAGCTCGGGGCTGCGCTGGAGGTGGCCTCGGTGCCATGGGCTGGCGGGGGACCTGTGGGACCCCGGGGCTGTGCTGGGGTGTCCTCAGTGTCCCCGGGAGGTGGCCCTTCTGCTTGGCAGGTTTTGTTGGAAGGGGCAGCACAGGGATGAACCGGCTGGTGGGGTGTGGGGGCTTCTCCCTTGTCCCAGATCTGCCTGGGTTTGCTGGGATCCTGTCACCTCCCAGCCCCTCCCCAGGGCTGCCTCTGGGGCGATGCTTCTTCCCTCTGGGGATGGAGGAGGGGGACCGGGGTCAGACCCTCGCCGTGGGGCTGGACTGGGGGGCGAGGGCGGTGTGGGAGTCCCTGGGTGCCGCACCTCCTGTGGGCCAGTGCTTCACCCTCAGCGCTGCGTTACGGCGGGTTGGGGTGGGTTATTATTATTGTGGAGGAAAAATATTTCATCAAGTGCCATGGCACATGGTGGCTGCGCATCCCCTCCCGGGCGAGGGACGGTACCTGCCCAGAGCTGGGATGCTGTGGGTGGGCAGCAGCTCCACACCCACCCCAGGATTCCCCCACCGAGCCCTGCGGGAAGCCCCAGGACCCCGAGGTGTTGGATCCGGCAGCTCCCTGCCACATAAGCCCCACAGCCGGTTAATTCGGCTGCTCGGCCCCAGGGAGCCTGGAGTAATTAAAGCTCTGCCCAGGTCTCTCTTAATCCTGTCTGTGGCCTTATGGTGGGGGTAGCACCAGCGCTGGCGGGGACGGGGCTCCCTGCGGAGGGTGTCCCGTGAGATCCGTGCCAGACTCGTGCCCATGGGGGCCAGGTGGGCACTTGGCTCTGTCCGTGTGGCTGCACGGTGTGTCCTGTCCACCCCTGCCTGGCTCCTGCTCCGCCACTGGCTGCCTGCATCCATCTGGGTGGGCAGGCTGCCTGCGCTGCGCTGCCCTGCTCGGCCCCCAGCCCCCCCAGTGCCCAGACAAGCCCCCGTTGTTCCCGTGCGGCCGGAGCCTCCAGCCCAGCCTCTATGGGGTCCGGCACAGCTGGCTCATTGTGCCGGGGCTGGGCGGGTGGTCCTGGGCACCCGCTGAGCTTGGCTAGGGGGTGGCAGCATGGCCGTGGCCCCCCTGCTTTGCTGTGGGGACCTGGGTCGTGCCGGTGCTGCTCCGTGCTCGGCATCGGAGCGGATCCCACCCGTGCCAGGGCAGCGCCTGTGTCTGGCTGCGGCTGCCCCGGCGCGGCTCTTGGTGCACTGGGGTGGATTTCTCTCGTGGTCCCAGCCCCTGGATTTGAGGGATTTTTCTGGGATTTCGTTGGGTATTTTGGTGGTTTTGGTTTGACGCAGGTTTCTGGGCCTCTGTGGTTGGAAGGGAAAATCTGAAGAGAGGAGAAAAACCTTTCCCGAGGGTGGCAAATGCTGGTGGGCAGGTACAGCCCCAGGCCTGTGGGCTGCAGGCAGCCCCTCACCCTCGCCCACCCCCCAGCAGTGCCTGTCCTGGGCTGGGGCATCTCTACCTGCCTGTGGGGCTGGTTTCTCCCCCCGGCAGCGTCAGCCCACACGTGGGGTTCCCTTGTTCCTGTAAGGGTGCCAGTTCTCCATTTTTGACTCTCCAAGCTGCCGGGAACCCCGGCTGGTCCCGGCACTGCCCATCGCAGCTCTGCCTCCCCATCACCTCTGCCCTCGGGGGGGCACGTTGTGTTCCCAGAGCTGGCCGTGCCTCTTCCGTGAGCCCTTGGCACCCGGCCCTGGCAGTTTCCACCGTGGGCTGGGGGCTCTGGCGGGCTGGGGGTGGCTGGCAGCCTCCTCCCCGATGCTGCCGGGGCGAAGCCATCGGCTGCCGCCGCTCTTCTGAGACAGACAAAACCCATCAAAGCCTTGAGCTTCTAGAAAGAGCTCGCCTCCCTCACCGGGTGGGCGCCACCTCCTCCCAGCCAAAAGCTGGAAACCACAGGCAGGCGTAAAATGGGCAACCCCCGCCCCGCCCCCCCAGTTCCCAGCACCATGGCCCTCCACACCGGCTCCACCGTACCCCGGTACCACCAGCCCTGGCCAGCAGCTCTGAGTGGGGCCAGGGGGTCTGGGGGCTGCTTGGCAGCACCCTGGTGTTCCCAGTGCCGTGTGCTGGGGGGGTGTGAATGGAGTGGGGGGGTGCAGGTGAGTCTGTCCCATCTTTCCCCATGCTGAGCTCCTCCATCAGTCCCTGGGGTCCCATCCTGAGCTGCTGGGGGGACTTGGTGGGGGTCAGCCCTGCCGACCCACTGGGGGCAGAGGCTGTGCCTGGCTCCGGCACCAGGGAGGGGTGCGGGGCTGGGCACACGGGGGGTGCTGTCCCCGCTCCCTCGGCGGGCACCACGCGTGCAGCGGTGGCGGAGGAAGCTGCTGGCAGCCGGGGCTGGCTGCCCTGCGCAGGCAGCTGACATTTTGGAAGGAAATAGCTGCTTTCTGCTCCTTCCTGTAGCGCGCAGGCTGCGAAACGGCCGCCCCGGGAGCCTGGCTGTGCCGGCAGCACCTGCCTGCAGCCGCGGCCACGCTGCCCCGGTGCCCGGACGCCGGAGCGGTGCGTGGGGCAGAGCGGTGCCCGACCCCGGGTGAGTGCAGCTGTGGGACGGGGCACCCCGCACCCAGCTGGGGCTGTGGGTCCTGTGCCCTGAAGGAGCTGGGGATGGTGCTGAGCCAACCCTGGGGCTTCGGGGCCGTCGGGTGGGTGCGGAGCCCTCTGTGCCCCTGCCCCCCCCCCCCCCGTGGGGCAGGACATGGTGCACAGGGGTGCTTGCTGCCTGCTCAAGGGTGAGGGGGGGCTGAGCTGGGGGACCCCTTGGTGGGGGTCCAGCTGAGCGGGACCATCGCGCTGCCCAGGGGCTCCCTGGGGTGAGCCGGTGCGGGCAGCGGGGGTGCTGTGTGTGTTGGGGAAACCGGAGCCTTTCTGTGCTATCGGCTGCCAGCACCGCCATTCCCGGGGCCTGGCTGGGGGCCGGATCCTGCCCTGGAGGGACCCTGCCTGGGACGTGCCGTTCTTGGGGGATGCGGGATACCCTGCTGCCGGGGGGGAGCAGCGGTGGCTGGGGCAGGATCGGAGCCCCCCGGCAGCACTGGTGCCGGGTGTGCAGGGTCCAGCCGCCAGCAAGGCCGGCTCTGACCTGGAAGCGATCGCGGTCTCCCGGAGGTGCCGAGAAACCACGTGCCGTGTGTTTACTGCGGCTGGAGGAGGCAGCCGCAGCGGGTGCAGGGCTGGTGCCTGCCGGAGCCCAGCACCGGGCACATGCACCGTGCCCCAGCCCAGGGCAGCGCACCGTGCTGGAGACCCCCGAGCTGGGAGAGCACCAGGCGAAGGGCAGTGCGGGAGGTGCCATGGCGGAGGGGCTGCGTGGGGCACATGTGCGGGAGTGGGGAGGGTTATGGCCAGAGCCCTTTGCCCTGCCCGCCCCCCCCCCCCCCGAGCTTTGCCTGGCTCTTGGCCCCTGTCTGGCTCTGCAGGGCAAGGGACAAAGGCAAGGACCACCAGAGTAGGGGTGTCCTGCCCGTGAAGAGGTTCCCAGGGTGGCTGTGTGCCGCGAGCATCCCACGGCTGCGTGTGGTGAGCATCCTGTGAGCATCCTGTGAGCATCCTGTGAGCATGCCATGGCAGTGCGTGTGCTGGCCCCTGGGCGGGCGCTGCCTGTGCCTGAGCTTTGCCGTGCCGGCGGCACATGGGAAGGCGCTGCGGCCGGCCTCGCCCTGTGAGGCATTTCCCTCCTTTTGTCTGCCCGCAGACACGCTCTGGCTTCCCTGCAGCTTGGGACCTAGCGCTGGCGCCAGCTTGTTGCCCCAGCCGGGACCTGCCACTGCTCCTGACAGTGTGGTCACATCGGGTCCCCTGGCTGCCACCGGCCCCAGCGGTGCTGCCCACCTCCCCCTGCCCATCCTCTCCCCTGCTGCTGCCTCAGGCCCTTTGAGAGCCCCTTTTGGGGGGGTTTCACCCATTTCGCGGCTGGTTCGGTGGTGCCTTCCCATTGGGAGTGGGGCCATCAGATGCAGAAGCAATGATGACCAGTGTCGCCCCTCCCTCTGCGCCTCCTCTGCCCCTGCTGTCCCTGTGGGGCTGGGGTCCCTTTCCATGGCACTTGTCCTACCTCTGGGAAGCTGCCGCATGTGCCGCTTCGCAGGCGGTAAGTCACCGGTGAGTGCGTTGCTGTGGCTTGTTGAGCTGCTGCTGGTTAACCGAGCCGCAGTAATGGGTGGGTTGTAGCTCGCTGCCAGCAAGTAAATGCAAAGTACTTAAACCACTGCAATTATCTGTCTCTTGCAGTTGTTTGAGTGTGCGTGTGTGGCCAGCGGCTCAGCACGGCTGACCCATGCCAACGCGTGATGCTGCCCATCCCCGCTGGGGTGCGGGAGCTGCAGCCTGTGCCGGGAATGGTGCTGGGGGAGGTGAATGCCAGTGGGCTCGAGCAAGCCCGGGCCACCTGACCCTGGAGAGGTTTTCTGAGCTAAATGAGCAGGGCCAGCGTGATGCACTGGTGGCAGGAGTGTGAGGAGGGGGCTGGTCCTTGGGCATGGCGGTGCGACCGTCCCAAGGCTCCAAGGGGGTCCCTGTGAGCGCTCGCCTGGGGCAGCCGGGGATGCTGCCGAGGAGCGTGGTGCTGGGCATGCACCAAGCCAGAGCACTGGGTGCCAGCAGCCAGCTGGGCGCAGGAGTGCAGGGCTGCCTGGAAGGGCCAGCAGCTGTGGCTCTGGCTGCGCGGTGGGACCCTGGTGCTGTACCTCTTGCTGAAGCAGAGCTGTTGCCCCAGCCTTGCATGGCTGGAAAGCCTCGTTTGCTCATGGAAGGTGGCACCGGTGATTTGTACTGGGGTGCTTGGGGTGCCCTGTGGCCCTCGGGGAGGTTTGGTTTGTCAATCCACAGGTGAGGCATGGGAGTCAAAAACGAGGTGCTTGGAGGAACGCCGGCTGTTGCATTGGTTATGCCCATGGAGGTCCTGTCCAAGCCTCTGGCACGGGGCTTGCTTACCCGCGGGGGTGCTGTGGCCCCAGGGACGGCCCTGCCTTTGGTCGCGGCACGCACCAGGTGAGCCGTGCCACCGTCACTGCTGCACGGTCCCCTTGGAAAGGCTGATGGTAACGCTGGCTCGCCTTCCCCTGGGCGCCCTGGCAGTGATGCTTGTGCTCCTGCTCACAGGCCAGTGCTGGCTGAGTGTGGTGTCTGCCGCCTCGCCGCAGCCGCAGCCTGAGACTCGTTGCTTAACAACACGCTGGAGTGGAATAGGAAGTGTTTTGTCACCGCGAGATGGGAAGAGATCACCATTTTCTCAATAAGCAGGGCAGTGTTTGCTTTGTGTCCGTGCGGACGACCCTGCTGCTCCGGGGACTTTGGCCGTTGGTGGTAACGGTGGCACCGGCACGGCCGTGGCCGCTCTCCTCGGCTCCGCCAGGGCAGTGGTTCTCACCGATGCCCCTTATCAAGCGTCCACAATTTCTAACTGCCAGCGTACGTCCCGCTGTTGGCCATCCTGCCTTCCCTTCCCCTCCTCGCCTGCCTTTTTATGCCTCCTCAGGCCCCTCCTTGCCAGCAGGATTTCCAACTCGGTGATTTCTGTGAATGTGGAAATGTTCCTCCCTTTTTATAGAGGAAAAATTCATTTTTAGCCAACTCTTGGTTACTGTTCCTCTTCCTGCGCAGGGCTCAAGGGCTCCGGCCGTGGCTGCTCCGCTTGGACCTGCTGCCGCCGTCCCCCAGCGTGTGCCCCTGCCCGTGGGGTGGCACCGGCTGCTTTCAGAGCCCCTCAGCTGCTGGGTTTTTCTGAGGCTGAACAAAGCACTTTGGGGAGGGAGGGAGGCACAAGACACCCCCCCTGCCCCGGTCCCTGGCTCCCTCTGCTTGTCACCAGCCAGTGCAGTTACTGGATGCCATCCTGGTCACCAGCCCTGGGACACAGCCCAAGGTCTCGCACTCCTGCCTGGCACCTCCCAGGTTACCAAATCCCAGGTGGTTTCAGCGCGAGTGTGTGTAAATGGTATTTATTGCTGCATCCTCAGCTTGGAGATGGCCGTGACCCCCCTGGCCCTCCCTGATCGCTCCCCATCGCATCACCCTTGAAGAGTTGACCACCCAGTTGTTTTTCCAGGCCCCGTCAGACATAACTGCGGCAGGGGACACCAGCTTTTTATAGGTGCCATCCCTGCCTGTCCTTTCTCCCTGCCTGTCCTTTCTCCCTGCCTGAGCCAGGGCACCGGAGCCGCGTGGCGGGTGGGATCCGGCAGCGTTCCTGCACGGAGCCAGAGCCACCCCAGAACTTGCTTTGTGAAGCTCCGTTGGTGTCTCCCCTGGCACCGGTGGCCGCAGGACCGGGGACCGGCTGGGGGCTGCGGTGCCATGTGGGCCCTCGGGGCAGGGTCTGCTCTTGCCCATCTGCCTGCCAGCGCTGCCAGGGTGTGGGCAGAGCATGGGGGAGCGCAGGGGGGGCCTCCACTCTGCGTCACCATGCATTTCTCACCAGCCCTCCCCCTGGCCCTGTTTCCTCATTTGCGTGGCCAGCGATGGCTGCGATCCCGCGGCGCAGCAAGGGGAAATGATTACCATGTGGAGAGGCAGCGCAGAGGCGTGTTCATGGTCCCGGACCCCCCCCAGGGCTCTTCCTAGAAATGAGGGGTTGACTCAGAGCTGGGGTCCCCTGCCTCCCACACCCCTTCTTTCGTCAGCTGGAGGCGGCTCCGGCAGTACCGGAGAACCCGGAGGCTCCGGCAAAAGGCTCCGGGAACCCGGAGGCTCTGGCAAAGGGCTCGCGGGGCCAGCCAGGGCTGGACCCCCACCCACGCTGCAGCACCCGGCTGCGGCGCCCTGACAGCCGGTCTCCCCGGCAGGTGGTGAGCCATGGCGGTGTGGATCCAGGCGCAGCAGCTCCAGGGCGAAGCCCTGCGGCAGATGCAGGCACTCTACGGGCAGCACTTTCCCATTGAGGTGCGGCACTACCTCTCGCAGTGGATCGAGAGCCAGGCATGGTAGGTCAGCAGGGTTCCCGTGGGGGATGCTGGGCTTGGCAGCACCCACCCCTGGGGTGCCAGCGGGTGCCCCCCTCTGCCAGCGACCCCCCGTGCAGGGTCGGGGCTGCCCTGAAGCCGCTGCTCTGCTCGGTGCACGCAGGGACTCCATCGACCTCGAGAACCCGCAGGAGAACGTGAAGGCGACGCAGCTGCTGGAGGGGCTGATCCAGGAGCTGCAGAAGAAGGCAGACCACCAAGTGGGCGAAGACGGCTTCCTGCTGAAGATCAAGCTAGGGCACTATGCCACGCAGCTGCAGGTGAGTGGGGGGCCACGGGTACGGGCTGTGGGGCTGTGTCCCTGCCCCGCGCCTGGCTCAAGCTGTGCTCTCCCTGCAGAACACGTACGACCGGTGCCCCATGGAGCTGGTGCGCTGCATCCGGCACATCCTCTACCACGAGCAGCGGCTGGTGCGGGAGGCGAATAATGTGAGTAGGGGCCGTGTAGGGGCAAGGCAGCAGGTCCCACAGGATGCTCAAGGGCTCCAGCACCGGGTGATGGGAGCAGCCCCGAGGCACAGGGTGCTCTGGGTGCCCGATGCCTCCAGCACCCAGGGGGCTGGGGAGGGTCCCCTTGCCGTGCTGAGAGCTCCCCGTGCCCTCTGCAGAGCCCCTCGCCAGCTGGCTCCCTGGTGGATGCCATGTCCCAGAAGCACCTGCAGATCAACCAGACCTTCGAGGAGCTGCGGCTCATCACGCAGGACTCTGAGAACGAGCTCAAGAAGCTGCAGCAGACACAGGAGTACTTCATCATCCAGTACCAGGAGAACATGCGTCTCCAAGGTGGGGAGAGGGCCGGGGGGTGACAGGGCCGGGGTGCTGGCGGTGCCAGCCCTAACACCACGCCCCATCCCCCCAGCCCAGTTCTCCCAGCTCTCCCAGCTGGGCCCCCAGGAGCGCCTGTCACGGGAGACGACACTGCAGCAGAAGAAGGCGTCGCTGGAGGCTTGGCTGCACCGGGAGGCCCAGACACTACAGCAGTACCGCGTGGTGAGTGCCACCACTCCGTCCCCACGCCAGCTGTGCCGCCGTCCCCGCGCCCTGTAACACCGTCCTGCCTCGCAGGACCTGGCTGAAAAGCACCAGAAGACGCTGCAGCTGCTGCGCAAGCAGCAAACGACCATCCTGGATGATGAGCTGATCCAGTGGAAGCGTCGGCAGCAGCTAGCGGGGAATGGGGGTCCCCCCGAGGGCACCCTGGATGTGCTGCAGACCTGGTGGGTGCCGGTGCTGGCTGTGCCTGGGGGGTGCTGTGCCCCAGCACGGTGCTGAGCCCCTCTTCCCCCAGGTGCGAGAAGCTGGCAGAGATCATCTGGCAGAACCGACAGCAGATCCGCCGGGCCGAGCACTTGTGCCAGCAGCTGCCGATCCCTGGCCCGGTGGAGGAGATGCTGTCAGAGCTGAACGGCACCATCACCGACATCATCTCTGCCCTGGTGACCAGGTAGCGGTGGGGGCCCGGCGTGGCTGAGGCACCCAGCAGCCGGGGGGGGGGCCGGGCTGGGCTTGCTCTGCCTGCCTGCCCCTGATCCCTGTGCCCCCCCAGCACCTTCATCATCGAGAAGCAGCCCCCCCAGGTGCTGAAGACACAGACCAAGTTCGCAGCCACTGTGCGGCTCCTGGTGGGGGGGAAGCTGAACGTGCACATGAACCCCCCCCAGGTGAAGGCCACCATCATCAGCGAGCAGCAAGCCAAGGCCCTGCTGAAGAACGAGAGCACCCGCAAGTAATGCCTGGGGGGGCTGGGGGGTGCTGCGGGGGGCCGGGGCTGCCGAGGCAGTGGGGAACAGGACCTGGAGCTGGGGGCGTGGGGGGGCTCCCAGCCCTGGGGGTCCCCCTGACCCTGTGCATCCCTGTGGCAGTGAGAGCAGCGGGGAGATCCTCAACAACTGCTGCGTGATGGAGTATCACCAGGCCACGGGGACGCTCAGCGCCCACTTCCGCAACATGGTGAGCACCGCCGGCTCCCCCCCAGCGCTCATGCCCGCCCTCCTGTTCCCTTGTGTCCCTGTCTGTCCCCCTGCTGTGTCCCCATCTGTCCCCCTGTGCTCACCCCTCATGTCCCTGCAGTCCCTGAAGCGGATCAAGCGCTCAGACCGCCGCGGGGCTGAGTCGGTGACGGAGGAGAAGTTCACCATCCTCTTTGAGTCGCAGTTCAGTGTTGGTGGCAACGAGCTGGTCTTCCAGGTGAAGGTAAAGCCACCAGCCGCGTCCCCTGTGCAGGCGAGCAACAGGCACCGTGCCCACGGGTGTGGGGCTGGGCCCACAGGGTGCCCGTGGGTGATGCGCTGGCAGTGCCCTGCAGCCCACCCCGGTCTCCTTACTCCCGGTAGACGCTGTCCTTGCCCGTGGTGGTGATCGTGCATGGGAGCCAGGACAACAACGCCACGGCCACCGTGCTCTGGGACAACGCCTTTGCTGAGCCTGTGAGTGCCAGTGCCGTGGTGGGGTCAGGATGGGGTCCGTCTGCCCCGGGGGGGCTGCAGGAGTCGGGCTCGGTCTCCTGGCGGGGCCATGCCTGGAGGCAGCAGGCAGAGCTCAGTGCTGACCCTGCTCCGTGCCCCCCCGCCAGGGCCGCGTGCCCTTCGCCGTGCCCGACAAGGTGCAGTGGCCGCAGCTCTGCGAGGCGCTCAACATGAAGTTCAAGGCGGAGGTGCAGAGCAGCCGCGGGCTGACCAAGGAGAATCTGGTGTTCCTGGCACAGAAGCTCTTCAACAGCACCAGCTCCCACCTGGAGGACTACAGCAGCACCACGGTGTCCTGGTCCCAGTTCAACCGGGTGAGCAGCTCTGTGCTGGGAGAGCTGCGGAGCCCTGGGGTCCTGCCGTGCCGGGGCAGGGGGGTTTCTACACCTGCGGTACCAGTGCTCATGCCGGGGGGCTGGATGGGGCACCCCCATCCCGAGGAGCTGTTTCTTCCTGGAGTAATGCAAAAACGGGACGGCTGTTTGCTGCAGCGGGGTGAGGGAGGTCCCCTTCCTTGCTTGGAGGGACACGGGGTGCTGTAGGGCCCACGGACGGGGTCTGTGTCCTCAGGGAGACCTTGCTGGGACTGTGCTGCCGGGCTGGGCTGACCCGGGCTGGGTTTGGCAGCACTGGCGGGTGTCCGGCTGGCCGGGTCCCCGAGTCCCTGCTGCACCAAACGCTTGTGCTGTTTAACAGCAGCTCTGAGGCTGAAGGCTCATTTTCTGGGGATTTATTTCAACAGGAAAACCTGCCCGGGAGAAATTACACCTTCTGGCAGTGGTTTGATGGGGTCATGGAGGTGCTGAAGAAGCATCTGAAGCCGCACTGGAACGACGGGTAAGAGCCGCCCTGCCCTGTGCCCCCTGGCCCCGAGCCCCCTGGCCCTGACGGCCCTGCTCTGCCTAGGGCCATCCTGGGCTTCGTCAACAAGCAGCAGGCGCACGACCTGCTCATCAACAAGCCCGACGGGACCTTCCTTCTGCGGTTCAGTGACTCGGAGATCGGTGGCATCACCATCGCGTGGAAGTTTGACTCCTGTGAGTGTGTGCCAGGAGCTGGCACCCCCCAGCCCCACTGTCCCTGGCCCCATTCTGGGACTTTGCCGTCTTGTGCCCACGGGGCTGGTTGCAGCTCCTCCGGCACCTGCTGTCTTGGCTGAGCCCCGGCACTGCCAGGGCTGGGCATGCCAGGAGCCTTCCTCGGGAAAGCGGCGAGCGCGGGAGCCCGCAGGAATGCCGTGGCTGCCCTTCGGGGAGCGGTGCTGCCATCGCTCGCTGCAGCCACGGCCGCGTCCAGCCTGAGCGCTGGTGTTGGTAGCAAGGAGGGACTGGGCTAAACCGTCCAGCCGGACCGTGGGGACTCCCGTGGGGCTGTGTGGAACGCAGCGACTCCGCGGTGCTTCCCGGTGCACGTGGTTTGCATGGGTTACCTGACCCCCTGCAGCAATTCTGCTCATTACTGTTCTTTGTGAGAGCATCCTTCGGAGGGTCACCTGGCCAAGGAGCCCTGTGGAGCCCCCTGAGCTGGGGGGGACCTGGCCCCCCTCCCCCTGCCGTGTCTGGATGATTCCCAGACCTGCGTTGATCTTGCTGTGCTACCTGGCTGAAGCTGTTTTCTGGCGACCTGCGTTTTGTCCTTAAATGTTGCCGGGGGAGGGATGCAGCGTGGGAAATGCTGTCTTGACATTTGATGTAACCTCACAGCCCACGGCCGGAGCGGGACCAGGAGCTGCTGATGGCTCTGGGCACCACCACAGCCCTCGCTCTTGTCTTCCAGCCGAGAGAATGTTCTGGAACCTGATGCCTTTCACCACCAGGGATTTCTCCATTCGCTCCCTGGCTGACCGCCTCGGGGACCTCAGTTACCTCATCTACGTGTTCCCTGACCGGCCCAAGGATGAGGTTTTCTCCAAGTACTACACGCCGGTTCTCTGTGAGTCCACGCCAGGTAGCGCTGCCCCTTCACCCCCAACATGTCCCTCTCCTTTGTGCATCTGTCCAGGGTGGAGCCGATGCTCACAGCGTCCCTCTGTCCTGGGGCCGCATCCAGCCCCCCAAGGGCTCTGCAGCTGGCCGTGCATGAGCCCCCAGCCCCGCCGCAGGCTTGTGGCACGCACCAACAGCTCAGGGCCTTAGTGCTGCCTTCTTTCCTCTAGCTAAAGCCGTGGATGGATATGTGAAGCCACAGATCAAGCAAGTAGTGCCAGAGTAAGTCACACCCCGCGTGGTCCCATGGGATCGTCCCTGGTGAGCTGGTTGGGGTGGCCAGCAGCCCAGGGCACCTCGGCTGTCAGGCTCCAGCACCACCAACAGCCACATTGGTGCTGAGCTGGTGCTGGGCGCAGAGGGGTGTGGGGCTGAGGCAGGGCTGGGCTGTGTTCCTTTGGAAGGTGGCGACCCCCCCCCTCACTGTGCAGCCACCCAAGGGGCTGGGGACCCTGCAGATTGTTGCTGTTTGTGGGTGTGGGGTTTGGGTCCCCTGCCTGCACCCTGCCAGCCTCAGGAGGTGCCCCCTGGGAGGCGGTGGGTGTTCCTGGAGTGCAGCTTCACCCCCGGGCAGCCTGTCTCAGAGCCCCCTGTCCCCCCAGGTTTGTCAGCGCGTCAGGCGATTCTGCCCCCGGAGGGGCCACCTACATGGACCAGGCTCCCTCGCCTGCTGTCTGCTCCCAGCCCCATTTCAACATGTACACCCAGAAGTAGGTATCACGTCCCCCGTCCCCGTCCTGCCACGGGTGCTGGCCCCCCTCACCCCCTGCCTCCCGCAGCCCCGACACCGTGCTGGAACCTGAGGGTGACTTCGACTTGGACGACACCATCGATGTGGCGAGGCATGTGGAGGAGCTGCTGCGGCGCCCCATGGACAGTCAGTGGATCCCCCATGCCCAGTCGTGATGGGCGGGCGCCCGGCTCCCCGGTCCCGGCGCTGCGGGGACTGTGCTGTGTTCGTGTCTCTGTGCCGGGGTGGGGGGTGGGGGGCGGCGGGTGGGCCCTGCCCCGGAGATTTGCTCTGTGCTGCCCCAAAACGCAGGCTGACGTCCAGCTCTTTGGTGTTTATGCCCTTGTATAAACGGCAGCGGATTTGTCGTATGGTTTTCCTGTATGTTCCTTCTAAGAAGCCCAGCTTCGGCTTTCCGCTTCTGCAAGCACCGGCCCTGCGGCCCCCCGCTCCCTGCCGAGGGGCTGCCTGGGGCGGGGGCCGCGACATCGGCCTCAGGTTCGCTTTCGCAGTCGTCACTAAGAATGTACGTGTCGCCTTCTTGTTCTACCCCGTGGCTCTGTTCCCAGGAGATGTGTGGGTGCACCGGGCTCCGGCATGGGGTGGAGGGGTGGGGGTGGGTTTGCCTGGGGTTCCCACCCCGGCTCGTGCTGGCGCTTTGCTCCACAGCAGTGGGGTCCCTTGCTGGACCTCGTCTCCTCCTTTGCCCCCCCCCCAGGGATGTGGGAGCCCCTTCAGCTCCCAGCCTTGGTGTCCCCCCTCCGGAGCCAGCGCAGCACGAGGGAGGCAGGGCGCAAGGGCACCCAGCGAGGGCGGCCGGGCAGTGCGGGCAGTCTGGGGGGAGCAGAGCCCTCTGCCCCCCCCCCCCCCCCAGCCTCACCCTGGCTGGGAAGCTCTGGGGTCCTGGCCATGTTATTTTTCTACCACAGAGTAAATAAAGCACGGACTATTTTTTTATCACAAAAGCTCTGGGTTTCACGTGTGTCTTGGGGAGGAGGCAGGTCCCTGCGTGCCCTGAGCCTGAGGGGGGCGGGGGGCGAGTGGGAACCGCCCCCCCCCAAGCTCTGGATGCTGCACAGCAGGGGAGCAGCGCCCTGGGGCCAGGCACAGGGTTGGGGTCCGTGGCCCCCCCACCTCCCTCAGTGCAGCGGCAGGGCAGGTCCTTGGTGGGGGGGGAGGGAAGCGGGAGGTGCCCGGGGGATGGGGGGGGGGGGCGTTTTCCCGGGGAAAAAGCAAAGCCAAACACAAACAAAATTCCTTACAAGAAGGAGTTTTTTCTTGCCGACGCATGGAGAGCGGGGGGTGGGGGTGTCCTTGGGTTTTAACTGCGATTTAATTCTCTGGTGGGGGGTGGGGGTGGAGAGGGGCGCATCGTTCTTTGATTGGGGTGGGGTTTTTTTGTAGAAAGGAGAAAGTGAAAATAAACCCCCAAGGCGGAGCTGACGGCGGGGGCGGCGCCGGTCGCGGTCGTTCTCCGTCATTTCTCCCGGAGGCGGAATAACGGGGAGGGGGGTGGGGTGGGGGGTCCCGGTGCCCGCGTCCCTGCTGGGGGGCGGCGGGGGCGCTGTGCCGGTGCGCGGCCCGGGATGCTGGTGGCGCTGGTGGCGCTGGTGGCGGTGGTGGTGGCGGTGGTGGCGGCCGCGGCGCTGCCCGCCCTCCCCGCCCTGCGGCACCGCCTGGCCCGCCCGGTGCTGCGCCGTGCCGCGGGCCGGTGCCGCCGGCGGCTGGAGCTGCGGGGCACCGAGGTGCGGCTCAGCCAGGAGCGGCGGCTGCGGCGGCTGCTGCCCGCCGGCACGGCCCGCGGTGAGCGGCGGGGGCGGCTCGGGGTTGGGGGGTGCGTGTGTGTCCGTGTCCCCGGGGGTCGCCCTCCTCACCCCGCGCCTCTCTCAGCAGGCTCCGAGGTTTTCCGGGAGCGTCATCCCCTGGGGCAGAGCTGCCCCGGTGGGGCGCCGGGGGGGCAGATCCCCCCGCTGCACCCCTGGGCGCTGCTTCGCAGCTGCTGGGGCACAGACCCCCCTCTGCAGGTATGGGGGGGGGGGAGCACAGGCACCCCACACCGGGAGGGCTGCGCTGCCCCCCGGGGCTGCCCCGCCTGACCCCCGCCTCTCCCCGCGCAGGGGTCCCTGCTCTACCTGGATGCCCTCCACGTCGCCTTCCCGCGGGCGCTGGCCCCCCGGCGCACGGCCCTGCTCTCCTGGGCGCCAGGGCACCCCCGCGCCCCGGCAGGCTGGCCCCTGCCCACCCTGTACTGCACCCCGGTCGAGGCGGGCACCCTGCCCTCGCGGGCCGCCGCGCTGCGGGTGCAGCTGCTCTTGGCGCTGCAGGAGCGTGCCCTGCATGTGCTGGAGGCCGGGCTGGCCAGCGAGCTGCACGACGCGCTGGCGGCCCTGCATGCTGGCTGGCCCGAGCTGGCACAGGACCTGGCGCTGGGCAGGCTGAGCCCCCAGCCCGGGCTGCCCGAGGCTGTGCGGGGCCGGCTGCAGGCGCTGCTGGTCCCCAGCGCCGCCCGGGCGGCTGAGCTACGGGCCGAGTGTGCCCGGGGCCCAGAGGGCATCGTGCAGCGCCTGTGGCCACAGCTGGAGGTGGTGGTGGTGGGGACGGCGCATGGTGCGGAGCAGCTCTACTGCGATGCCCTCCGCCGCGCCGACTGCAGGGGGCTGCCGCTCTACTGCCCCTTCTACCGGGCAGCGGGAGGTGAGTGTCCCCTGTGTCCCCACAGCCTACCCTGGGTGCATGGGGGGGAACCGCTGCCATATGGCAACACAACCCTCCCTGCCCCTGCAGATGCGGGTGCACCTCTGTGCCGCATCCCTCCCTGGAGAATCCTCCCTGCTCTCTGAAAACAGCTCTCTCCTGCCGCCGGCCGAGAAGTTCCCCCTTGGAGGGGGGTGAGGCGGCGTGGGCAGGGACAGGGGGGGCTGGGAGACTCATGCTGACACACACTGCCCTCTGCCCAGCCCTACTAGGTGTGAACTTGTGGCCGGAGGAGCCAGCGCCCCGATTCCTGCTGTGCCCTGACTGGGCTTTTTACGAGTTCCTGCCCTGCCCGGCCAAGGAGGAGCCACAGACGGTGCTGCTGGACGAGCTCTGGGAGGGACGCGAGTATGGGCTGGTCCTGACGGCCCAGCCAGGAGAGTACAGGTGCCTCTTCCCTGCTGTGGTGGTCCAGGGGGGCTGCCCACCCCAGCCCCACATGCCTGACACTGGTCCCACTTCACGCTTGCCCTGCCCCCACGCAGGTGCCGTGCTGGGGAGGTGCTGAGGGTGGCCGGCTTCCACAAGCAGTGTCCGGTGGTGGAGCCCGTGCGCAGGTCAGGACACCCCTGCCCCTCACTTCAGGGGGTGGCGTGGGGGGCCCTGTGTTGGGTAGGGTCTGGATGGGGTGCTGTCCACGGCACCCCCGGCATGGGGCACTCACCTTGACTCCCCACACCGCAGGGAGAGCCAGGCGCTGAGCGTGCGGGGCGAGAGCATCCCTGAGGACCGGTTCTGCCAGAGCCTGTGCCGCGCTGTGGGCATGTGGCCGGGTGCTCGCCTGGTCGACTACGTCTGCGTGGAGAGTGCCCTGCTGGGTGAGTCCCCCCAGAACTGCCTGAGTCCCCCCCAAAAGCACAGCTGGTGCTGCCCGGGGCTCTGCCAACCCTCTTGTGCCCTGCTCAGCCCTGGGTTGCCTGTGTGGGGTGTGGCTGGGCGCTGCAGGTGGCTTTAATATGCTGCTGCTGCTGCTGCAGGCACCTCTTCGGGAGCCGGTGCCCCCCATTACGAGGTGTTCGTGGAGCTGCGGGGCCTGCGGGACCTGTCGGAGGGGCAGCGCTACAAGGTGAGGGGGATGCAGGCTCTGCTCCGGAGCAGCTCCTTGCAGCTGAGGCAGCAGGGTGGGCGCAGCCAGGCAGTGGTGGTGCTGGCCCGGCAGCCTCTGTGCTGCAGGGATGCTTCGCTGGGTGGGGGGACATGGCTGGAGGGGCACGGGCACAGCCTGGCCCTGCCCGGGGGGCTACAGCTGGCGGTGGGCATGGGCACGGCGTGGGAGTGATGGTGGTGGGACCGCCGGTGTCAGAGCAGCGCGGGCAGCCTGCCCTCTCTCTGCAGCTGGACCAGTGTCTCCAGGAGGATTTCCCCATCTATAAGTCCTTCCGCTTCAAGGGCAGCATTGGGCCCCTGCGCCTGCACCTGGTGGGGGCTGGGGCCTTTGCCCGTCTGCGGGAGGCCCTGGGCACCCCCCTCCCCATGCCCAGGGTCCTGCGGGAGGAGAAGCTGCTGCAGCTCATCCAGAGCACCGTCATCTCCTAGGGCAGCCTGGGGGTCCTGCAGCCCCCCTGCCCTTGGGGTTCGCTTGGCGTGTGCCCTTCAGGGAGGGAGCAGGGCTGAGTGCCTGGTGGGGGGCACAGGGGTGAGGGTGCGCAGCCCCACAGGATTTGGCTGAGTGGAGGGGATGGAGCCAGCGAGCTCAACCATGCCCCTGCTCTGTGGTGGCAGCGGGTGCCTGTGGGCACCCTGCTCGGTGCTGCCCACGGTGATGGAGCGGGATGTGCAGCACAGCCCAGCACTCGCCAGCAGCCCTGGCCCTTCACCGGGCTGGTCTGGGCACAGAGAGGGACCCCGGGGGCTTGTGAGCATCACGGGGCGGCTGGGTCCTGCCACCAGAGCCATGGCTCACCCTGCTCTGCTCAGTGCCTTGGCAGCACCCGCTGGCAGGCATGGCCAAGCGGGTGCCTGTACCTTTCCCGAGGGAAACCTCAGTCATCGCAGCCCACAGCCGGAGCAGGGGGGACAGTGGAAACCTCCCCGGGAGCAGGAGGAGCAGCAGAGCCTCAAGGCCTGCGCGGGAGCTCGGCTCACCCCTGTGCTGGGCTCCAGAGCCCTGTGGCATTTTGTCCCTTGGCAAGGGACACTGCGGGCAGGGCACGGGGTGGCTGGTGGTGGCAGGTGCCGGCTGCCAGCGAGCAGCCCCTCCGCCGGGCTCCAGTGCACATCCGCTGCTTTAGGAAAGAATAAGCTCCAGCCAGGGCTGCTTTTAACGTTTAAAAAAAAAAAAAAAAGCAGCAAAATAAAGGAGGATTATCTCTGAAAAATAAATAAAGGACAGAACTCTGGGATTGATTTTTTTTTTTTATACTATTAGTTGTGATCCTCATTAAAGAGATTGCTTGATGACAGCCCGGACTCTGCTCTGGTGGTTGAGAAGTTGCTGTTATTTCCTCGGGGCTCCTGGGGAAGGGGCAGCCATGAATATTTAACCAGTTCGGCGGCTGGCTGGGGCTCTGGGGGCGTCGTGCTGTTTGTGCCTTTGAGGCATTAAGGTACCAGGCAGGAGGGGGGGCCGGTCTTTTCCCCCTCCTGCTTGTTAAGGTTTATTTTAAGGGCTAGTGAGCCGCGGTGCTTGGGGAACCTGCTGCGCAGGCAGCTGCTGCTGGGGGGGGGGCGGGGGCGGAGGCAAGCCAGGCCACTGGCAGAAGACAATGTCTTGTACAAGGTCCACACAAAGCATCCCCCGGCACAGCCAAAACCTCTGCCAGGGATGGAAAGTGGGCTAAAGCCCCTTCCCCCATCCCTGCCGACAAAGAAAAACCCCCAAACCCTACAGCAAAATTCCCGCTGCAAGTAGGGGAGAAGCTGCCTGCTGCTGGGGGGTACCTGGGGGGGTGCCTGGGGGGGTGGGGATAGAAGTGCTGGCATCGGGTGTGCCTGGCACCGGCAGGGTACTGGTTGGGTTTTAGTGGGGAGTGGGATGGGTGGGGGCTGGATAAGGGCCAGGGTGGTAAAGCTGGGCTCCAGGCGGGGGGGGTGGTGGTGTCCCTGAGGGGCTCCGGGCCAGCTGGGCGCTGGCAGAGACCTGCATGACTGGACCCACCCGGAGAGCCCAGGGGGGCTGCTGGTGCCACCACTTGTGCCATGCACACGCGAAGGCACCTGCCCTGGGGGCACGCACAGCCCACCCCAGAGGCCCCACAGTGAGCCAGCCCCCCAGCAAGAGCCTTGGGTCCCCTGCCCGGGAGGGCTGCGCTGGCCCAGGGCTTCCCCCTGCCCCTGCCTGGCTGCTGGCCTGCGGGAGGCTGCAGGCTTGGCCGGGGGATGCCCAGGCAGGCCAGGCTGTGGGGTGCAGGCTGGGTTTGGGTGCTGGGGTGCAGGGTGTGGGTGCCCAGCTGCAGCGTGCAGGATTGTTTTGCGTGCCAGGTTTGCTTCAGGTGTCAGGCTGCAGGGTGCACGTTTGTTTGGGGTGCCAGGCTGCAGGCATCAAGGCTGCAGGGTGCAGGCTCAGTGTGGGTGATCAGCTGCAGGGTGCAGCTTTGTTTGGGGTGCCAGGCTGCAGGGTGCAGGCTCATTTTGGGTGTCAGACTTCAGGGTGCAGGCTTGTTCTGGGTGCCTGGTTGCAGGGTGCAGGATTGTTTTGGGTGCCCAGCTGCAAGATAGGGGCTGGGTTTGGGTGCCAGACTCTAGGGTGCAGGATTGTTTTGGGTGCCCAGCTGCAAGATAGGGGCTGGGTTTGGGTGCCAGACTCTAGGGTGCAGGATTGTTCTGGGTGCCAGGCTGCAGGCTGCAGGATTGTTTTGGGTGCCCAGCTGCAAGATAGGGGCTGGGTTTGGGTGCCAGACTCTAGGGTGCAGGATTGTTCTGGGTGCCAGGCTGCAGGGTGCAGCCCTGTCTTGGGTGCCCAGCTGCAAGGTGCGGGCTGGGTTTGGGTGCCAGGCTGCAGGATTGTTTTGGGTGCCCAGCTGCAGGGTGCAGGCTGGGTTTGGGTGCTGGGGTGCAGGGTGTGGGTGCCCAGCTGCAGGGTGCAAGGTTGATTTGGGTGCCAGGCTGCAGGGTGCATCCCTGTCTTGGGTGCCTGGCTGCAGGGTGCAGGCTCGTTCTGGGTGCCAGGCTGCAGGGTGCAGGATTGCTTTGGGTGCCCAGCTGCAAGATAGGGGCTGGGTTTGGGTGCCAGGCTGTAAGGTGCAGGATTGTTTCAGTTGCCAGGCTGCAGGCATCAAGGCTGCAGGGTGCCAGGCTCATTTCAGGTGCCAGGCTGCAGGGTGCACGTTTGTTTGGGGTGTCGGGCTGCAGGGTGTAGGCTTGCTTCAGGTGCCAGGCTGCAGGCGTTAGGGCTGCAGGGTGCAGGCTCGGTGTGGGTGACCAGCTGCAGCGTGCAGGCTTGTTTGGGGTGCCAGGCTGCAGGGTGCAGGCTCGTTTGGGGTGCCAGGCTGCAGGGTGCAGGTTGGTTTGGGGTGCCAGGCTGCAGGGTGCAGGCTCGTTTGGGGTGCCAGGCTGCAGGGTGCAGGCTCGTTTGGGGTGCCAGGCTGCAGGGTGCAGGTTGGTTTGGGGTGCCAGGCTGCAGCGTGCAGGCTCGTTTGGGGTGCCAGCCTTCAGGCACCCGACTGCAGGGTGCGGGCTTGGCCGTGGTCCCGCCGGGATGGGGCGGTCGCCGGGCCCGGGCGCTGCGGCGCTGGGCGGAGGCCGGGGACGGGCGGCTCCAGCGGCAGGAGGTGCCGGTGCCCGGTGCCCGGTGCCCATCACCGCTCCCCGCCGCTGCAGCCCGGGGCGGGGGGGGGGGGGGGGGGGCGCGCCGTCCCCATCCCCGTCCCCGTCCGCGTCCCCGCCCCCGGCCCCGGCCCGGCCCGTCCCCTCCTCCCGGCCGCGCCGCCTCCCGCCCGCTCCGCCACTGAGCCCGCAGCGGCGGCGGCGGCGGGCGCAGGCTCCGGGGGCGCCCGGGGCCCCGCGGCGGCCGCTGCCCTGAGGCCGCGGGGGATGGCGGAGGGGCCCCGGGGCGCCCCGCCGCCGGGCTCGCCCCGCCCCGCCGTGCCGCTGCCCAACGGGCCCCGCGGCGGCGGCGGCGGCGGCAGCCCCGGGTCGGGCTCGGGCAGCAGCAGCCGCGAGGACTCGGCGGAGCGGAGCCCCGCGCCCGCCGCGCCCCGGGCCAGCATCATGAAGGTGAGAGCCCCGCACCGGCCCCGGCCCCCGCCCCTCCCGCCGCCCCTCCCGGGAGCCCCCCCGGGACCGGCGCCGCCCGGCACCTGCGCAGGGCTCGGCGGGCAGAGCCGCGACCCCCCGCCCCGGAGCCCGCGGGGACCGGCCCTGCCCGTCCTGCCTGCCCTGCCCGCCCTGCCCACCACCCCCGGGGGTCCCGCGCCCCGGGGTCCCGCCGCGCCCGGGGGGTCGGTGCGCAGGGCAGCGGCAGCCCCGGCTCGGTGCCCGGGCAGTGCCTGCCCGGCTGGGCGCGGGGTTCGCCCCCTGCCCGCCGCACCGGGCTGCCCGGGGCTGCTTCAGCGCTGGCGCCGTGTCCCCTCGCCCTGTCCGGCGCCACGGGTCCCCAAGGGCAAAGCCTCGGGCGTCGTGCGCATCCAGGCCAGGCCTGTCCCCTTCGGGTGGCCGTGCATTGCCCCGGCCGGGCACGCTGGTCCTCTGCACGGCCACGCTGCTGCTGCCATGGGAGCCACGCTGCAGCATCACCCCATCCTGCACCCATGGGTGCCAGCGAGCCTGCTCCTGGCTCCCGAGCACCTTCTGCTCTCCCGTGCTCCCTCCTGCAAAGGCGCTGAGCCTGGGGCCTGGCCTGGCCAGCTCCCGACGCCTCCCGGAGCCGTGCGGTGGCCGGTGAGGTCACCGGCAGAGCTGTGGGCCAGGGAGGGTCTCTGGGGGTCTCCCACGTGGGTGGGCAATGGGTCACATGTGTGCTTTCCTAAATGAGCCCACTAATTGTGCTTATGCCGGCGGTGCTCACTGACACAATAGGTCGCGTCCGCCTCCCCACTCCTGGCAGCCTATTTTAAGCTGGGATTGCTCCGGTGCTATTAATACCTTGTGTGGGGGCTGTTGGGTGATGCCAGCCCAGCCCCGGCCTTCTGCCCCCTGGACCCGCTTCCCTGGGCAGCAGCGTCAGCCCTTTGTCCAGGCGGCCGGAGGGACCCCGCACCCCTGCCTGTGCCCGTCTCGGCTCCCGCTGCAAACTGTTGCAGGAGCAACCAGGCTGTGCCCCACACGGTGATGGCGAGGAGACCTCCCGGTGCTCCGGTGCAGCCAGAGACCGGTGTTGGTGCCCGGTTTCCCTGGGGACCTTGCCAGGGTCTCCCGCTCCTGCCGGGGCTGGGCAGCATCCGTCCCTGCCGCTCCTCACCCAGGGACCGGCTGCGGGTGCTGTGGGCTGCAGATGAACCTCTGGCTTGTCCCCGGACTGTCCCCTGTCATTGCCATGCGCTACCGTGGGATTTGGCCTCACGTGAAGGTCGGGTGGCCCCGGGCCAGCACTGGTGGGGGAGGGTGCTGGCGCTGGAGGAGGTCAGACCCAGATGGCGTCCCCAGCCTGCGCGGGTCCATCATGCATCTCCGAGTCCATCTGGAGCCTGATCCTGCCCAGGTGCCGCAGGTCCCAAACCCCACCGCTGTGAGTTTCCCTGGCTGAGCCTGCCTGTGCCTCAGGACCCTGACGGTGCTGAGCCCCTCCACGGGCTGAGTCTGGCAGGCAAGGGACAGTGGGCAGGCTTGCTGCTCATGGGACTGTGCTGGCACTGGCTACCTGCACTGCGCTGCTGCCCTCACCTGTCTGGGGGCACCACTCCTGCTGCTTCCCCAGCACAGCTCTCCTGTCCACAGGGGACACAGCGTGTCCTCTGCCAGCCCCTCCACTGCCACCAGCTCAGACCCCTCCCTGTCTGGGCTCTCCCCAGCCGGTGGAGTGGCTCGGACCAGCTCAGCACACTGGCTGGGGAGAGGGTCTGTGGCGACCCTCTGGCAGGTCTGGGTCCCAGCTAGCGCCAGTGCCCAACCCTGAATCCCTGGGGGATGCTGAGGCAGTTCCTGTGCTGTGGGGTCTGTGGCAACTTCGCTGCCCACCCTGCACGGTGGTGGGTGGGCGTCAGGGACTGCACCCACTGCTCAGCTGCAGAGCCAGTACGGGAGCTGTGGGGCAGGGAGGGGGCCCAGCACACAAAGTCTGGCTACAGCTTGGAGCGAAGGCACAAACAAGCAATGGGGCAGCGGGCTGGCTGCTGATGAAGTGGAGGCACATGTGGGAAGAGCTGCCACCTCGGTTATTTTTTGGGATTTCCAGAAAAGGCTGGAGGAGTGAATCTGAAAGTGAGAATCACGGGCTGTGCTGGGGCAGGGGGAGCCCGGAGCCAGCTGTGCTGGGCAGCCCAGAGCTGGCCCCATGCAGCATCCCCATGCCCTGGCTGGAGGACCTGCTCCCTGCTTTCTTCCCAGGCTGGAAGTGGAGGGGGCTGGAGATCTGGTGGCTGGGAGGATGCTGGAGAGGGATGGGAGGGGGTCATGGATCTGTTCCTCCCTGCTGCAGGAGGTGACCCTTCCCCAGCACCCCGCTGCCCTGTCCCCTGTGCCTCTTCCCTATCCCGCACCAGCCCCAGGAGCCGTGCGGTACCTCTGCTCCCACAGCCCCTCGCTGGGTAGCGGCAGCTGGTGCCGCGGGGAGTGGATGTGTCACTCCCTATCTTCTTGGCAGGGAACAAACGATGGTAGAAAAGCCCTGGCTGTGCCTGGCCTCCCACTGCCTCCGCTCTGGTGCTGCCGGCTGTCGCTGCCTGCCTGCACCCCTGCTCACGCTGCCCAGCTTGGGATGGGGCCAGTGGGAAGAACCGGGATCTGGGGAAACCAGTTGCAGATGAGTCGTGTCGTGGCCAGGGAACAGCCCTGTCCCCCGGGTGAAACGCATCCCCACCACATACCCCATGGCTGGGAGAGGGGTCCTGCTGCCGGGGCAGCAGCAGTCGTGCTCCTGGCTGGGCAGCAGAGCCACAGCTGGGCCGGGATGCCTCAGCCCCAGATGCTGTCGGTTCCTCTCTCCTGCCCCATCATGAGCTGCTGCGCCGCGGGGACTGCCCTGGCTGGGCCTTGGGGGACAACGGGAAGGGAGGGGTGGCTGGTGGGCTCTTCCCCATCCCTCCGCTTGGGAGCGGGTTGCTTGGCCGGGTAATGATGGCGGTCACGTAGCAGCTGAGATTAGGGCTGCTGCACTTGCCAGGGCAGTAATAGCAGGAGGTAATTGGCCAAAGAGATGCTTAGCACATGCTGCAGAGCTGGGCAGGGCATGGGCAGCTGGGCTTGGACGTGCCCTCTGTGCCTAGCCAGATGCCCGTGCTCACCATTGGCATCAAAGTTGGCATCATGGTCAGCACATGTTCCTCCTGCAGAGCTGGGCTGTGTGCGTGCAGTGTGTATGGCAGCACTGGCAGAAGCCCTGCCTGCTCGCTGCCAGCTTCACGGCACAGCGAGCAGGACATTCTGCTCCTGCCGGAGCCCTTGCCCTGTGACCGGGGATGCTCTGTGCCCCCGTGGCCGTGGGTGCCACATCCTCCTGCCTCCGCTGCTGCCTGCACCGCTCCTGCCCATGCCTTGTGGAGTGCTTAGAGGGGTGGCCCCAGGGTTGAAGCCCACCTGGAAAGCACCGGTGTAAGGGGCTGCCGGGGAGCAGTGGCTTTTCCCTGCCGGTCCCCAGGCCAGACTGAGAAGCCGGCATGGTGGGAGGCCCCACATGGCTGCTGCCACTGCCTCACTGGCTGCAAATGCATTTGACAGCAGTAAATGCTGGGAACTCCTATAGTTCTGTGCAGGCAGGGAGGGCAGAGCCCATGTGCTGTGGGGCACTCAACTCCGTGCCATGCATCAGCACCCCAAAGTGCTGCAGCAGCACCCCCTCCCCTTCCCAAGCCTGGGGGGCTGAGGGGTTGCAGGGAGGGCGTTCGGGTTTTTGCCCTGAGCCAGGGGTGGCCCAGGGCCTGGCAGGGCTGCCGCCGGAGGGGTGGGTCTAGGTGCCTGCGGTGGGCACAACTGCAGCAGGTCCCTGGGCGCTGGGTGCATGCAGGCCCCCCACCCGTGTTTCCTTTCCGGATGGATTTCCTGTTTTCGGCTGTGGGGCCCGGTGCAGAGCCGCCCGGGGTGGGGTGTGCCGGGGCGGAGAGTGGGGCTGTAGAAGTGCAGGGGTCCTGCCTGGGGCAGGAGGGTGCCGCTCTCGGTACTGACCATCACCCATGGCGGGGGCAAGGGCCCCAGCAGTGCGGCGCTCAGATTGCTGCTCGCAGGAAGCGTCCCGGCGGCTCTGCGGGCACCCAGTCCTTCCCCACGGGGCTGGCCGACGGTGTGACCTGCGGGCACCCAGTCCTTCCCCACCCGATGGCGTGACCTGCCGCTGAGCCCCCACCAGCACCCGGTGTCCGGCACCCACAGCGGGGTCCCCTGTTCAGCCCTGGGGGCGGTTGTCCCAGGTGGATGGTGGGGCTGTGGGGATGCTGTGCATCACCACCCTGCTGCCTGCTGCAGAGAGAGGGGGCAGCTGCCGCTGGCCAGGGGGGCCAAGAGCCAGCTGAGCAGGGGACATCCCTGCCCTGGGAGCCGGCTGGCACGGAGGCAGGGTCCTGGCGCTCAGCTGGCTCCTCGGAGCAATCTGGCAGCGAGAGGATGCAAACAGCTCCTGCATCCCAGCGGGGGGATGTAGCCCCATCGCCAGGCTGAGTGTGGTCGGCCTTCGCGGGTGAGCAGGGCGGCTGCAGTGGAATGGCGCTGCTGCCTGCCGGTGCCCGCTGCCCAGGAAGGCATTTCCCTCCGGGACAGCAGGATCCGGCCAGCTCTGACATGCTGCTGAGGGCTGGGGCCGGTTCCCCTTTTCCAAGGACATTGTGTCCCAGGCATCCCCGGGGGGGAGCTGGCCAGCCACCTCCGCGACCCATCCCGGTTGCCCTTGGGCCAACAGGGGCAGATCCAGACTCTTCAGGCTCAGGCACCACAGCGGGGGGGGACGTGCTTGCCCAGGCTGCTGGCCAGCCCTGCGGCAGCCCTGGGGAGGAGGTGGGGAAGCTTTTGGGGTGCTGGAGGGGGATACCCCCTCATCCCCAACCTGGGCAGCTGGGTAGGAGCTGCCCTCGGCTGGAAACACCACCAGATTAGAGGTGACTCACCATAATCTTGAAGAAGTGATTAAATCTCTTCCTACTGCAGCACTTAATGAAATCCATCCCATAATATGTGCCCAGCCCCTGCTGTTCCCCCTCATCTCCCTGCCCTCTCCAGACCCTTGGCAGCAGGGTCTCCTGTCCCCACTGAGGGCAGGGCTGGTGCAGGGGTGCAGGCAGCCAACAGCCCGTACCCGCTGTGACCCGTACAGGCAGCAGCTGTAGCCATGCTGCGCTTGTCCCCAGCGTGTGGCACTTGCAGGTGGCTTGTCCTGCACCGCTCCTGGAGGTGGGGGGGTTACTGGCTGGGCTCCCCAGGAGCAGCTCTGTCGGTGTGTCACCTTGGGGTGCCTCAGGCATCCTTGCACCCCACTGCTGCCCATGGTGCCTGGGGTCAGCGCCTGGGGTGCAGGGGTAGGTGTGGGGGGGCCATGGTGTGTGCCCCTCTGCGGCGATGGGGATGCTGGGGGCACAGGCTGGTCCTGCCGGGCCCCCTTTTTCCCTCGGTGGCCCCAGGCTGGGGACATGGGACCCTGCCGGGCTGCCTGTGCGGGCTGTCCTCCGAGGTGAGTGAGCAGTGGGGAAGGATCCGGCTCAGGGCCGGGAGGCAGGAAGGAAGGAAGGAAAGCGGAGTGTAAATAAGCCAGGCAGTGAGCCGTGGGGGAGGCCGGGCTGGAGCCAGCTCCCAGCCACCGGGGAGAGGGTTGGACTGGGTGGACTGGGCTTTGCATGATGCTGGGCACCCTGGGGTGCTGTGCTATGCGTCAGGGTTGGCGTGGGGAGAGCATGGCAGGAGGGTGTGAGCTGCCTGTCCCATCCCTTATGGCTCTGCCCCCTTCTTCCCCCCCTGCAGATGGCTCCCGGCAGCGGCCGCCGCAGAAGAAGAAACGGTTGTCCTTCTAGCACCATGCCCAATGACCGCAAGATCACCAGCACGGCCGCCTGCATCTCCTTCATGCTGGAGGGCTGTGAGCTGAAGAAGGTGCGCTCCAACTCCCGCATGTACAGCCGCTTCTTTGTGCTGGATGCTGACATGCGCTCCGTACGTTGGGAGCCCTCCAAGAAGGACTCGGAGAAAGCCAAGATCGAGATCAAGTCGGTCAAAGAGGTGCGTGTGGGCAAGAAGACACCCGTCCTGCGCAGCAATGGCCTCTCCGACCAGTTCCCAGATGAGTGGCGCCTTCTCCATCATCTACGGAGGACAACTATGAGTCCCTGACCTGGTGGCCAGCTCGGCTGACGTGGTGAGCGTGCTGGGTGATGGGACTCCGGTACCTGGTGTCCTATGGGAAGCACACTCCCGAGGCACCCGGACCGGCCACCCCAGCCTCCGAACCTCCTGGATCTCCTCTGTCTTTGACCTTGCCGACCTGGAGAAATCTGGCCGCATCCCTGTGTCCCGGGCTGTGCAGCTGATCAAAGCGCTCAACCCAGGCATGAAGACGTCCACCATCGAGCTGAAGTTCAAGGAGCTGCAGAAGGCCAGCGAGCGTCCCGGTGCGGAGGTGGCCTGCGACCTCTTTGTGGAGGCGTACTGTGAGCTCTGCACCCGCCCCGAGATCTTCTTCCTGCTGGTGCAGTTCTCCAGCAACAAGGAGTACCTGGGTCTGAAGGACCTGCTCATGTTCCTGGAAGTGGAGCAGGGCATGGAGGGGGTGACGGAGGAGAAGTGCTTGGAGATCGTCGGCAAGTACGAGCCCTCCAAGGAGGGCCGGGAGAAGGGCTACCTGGCCATCGATGGCTTCACGCGCTACCTGCTCTCCGCTGACTGCTCCATCTTCGACCCGCACCACCGCAAGGTGTGCCAGGACATGGCGCAGCCCCTCTCCCACTACTACATCAGCTCTGCCCACAGTGCCTGCCTGCTGGAGGACAACTTCTGGGGCCGCTCGGACATCAGTGGCTACATCAGCGCCCTGGGCCTGGGCTGCCGCAGCATCGAGCTGGTGCTGTGGGATGGCCCCGAGGGCGAGCCCGTGGTCTACACCAGCCCCTCGGCCGCCTCCTGCGTGCCCTTCCGTGCCGTGGTGGGGCTGATCGACCAGCACGCCTTCACCGCCTCCGCCTATCCCCTCATCCTCTGCCTGGTGGTGCGCTGCTCAGCCCCCCAGCAGCGCCTCGCCGCCCAGTGCCTGCGCAAGACACTGGGGGAGAAGCTGTACCTGGAGCCCCCCCAACCCCGCCGCGTCCTACCTGCCCTCCCCAGAGCAGCTCAAGGGCCGCATCCTCATCAAGGGCAAGAAGCTGCCACCCGGCTGTGAGACTCGAGGGGGAGGTGTCGGATGAGGAGGAAGGCTGGGAGCTGGCCACGGCGGCTGGGCCAGAGGACCGGGAGGTGCCGGAGGAGGTGGCCCGCGGCGGGTGCGCCTCAGCCGGAGCTCTCGGAGCTGGTAAGCTCTGCCAGGCTGTCCCCCTTCCAGGACTTCGAGAGCTCGCGGCTGCGTGGCAGCGCTACTGGGAGATGTGCTCCTTCAGCGAGGTGGAGGCAGGGCGCTTCGCCAACGAAGTGCCCGGCCGAGCTGGTGAGCTACAACAAGCGGTTCCTCTCCCGTGTCTATCCCAGGCCCCATGCGCATTGACGCCAGCAACATGAACCCCCAGGGACTTCTGGAAGTGCGGCTGCCAGATGGTGGCCATGAACTACCAGACGCCGGGGCTCATGATGGACCTGAACGCGGGCTGGTTCCGGCAGAACGGGGCGTGCGGCTACGTCCTCCGCCCCGCCATCATGCGGGAGGAGGTCTCCTACTTCAGTGCCAATGCCAAGGACTCCTTGCCCGGGGTGCCTGCCCAGCTCCTGCACCTCAAGGTCATCAGTGGGCAGAACCTGCCCAAGCCCAAGGGCTCAGGCGCCAAGGGGGAGGTGGTGGAGCGCCTATGTCCTGCGCCGAGATCCATGGCCATCCCAGCTGACTGCGCCGAGCACCGCACCAAGACGGCCCTGCAGAGCGGGGACAACCCCGTCTTCGACGAGAGCCTGGATTCCAGATCACCTGCCGGAGCTGGCCGTCCTGCGCTTTGTCGTGCTGGATGACGACTACATCGGAGACGAGTTCATTGCCCAGTACACCATCCCCTTCGAGTGCCTGCAGCCCGGCTACCGGCACGTCCCCCTCCAGTCCTTGGCTGGGGAGCCCCTGCCCCACGCCACCCTCTTTGTGCACGTGGCCATCACTGACCGCCGCGGTGGGGGCAAGGGGCACCGCCGGGGGCTGGCAGGGCGCCGGGGCCGCCGAGTGCGGGAATATACCTCCACCAAGGCCACTGGCATCAAGGCCATCGATGAGGTCTTTCGGACAGCCACCCAGCCACTGCGGGAGGCCACTGACCTGCGGGAGAACGTGCAGGTACGGACCCTGCAGAGGCGCTGGGGAACCTGGTTTCTGCAGGGGAGGACGGGGCTGGACCGTGAGCAGTGGGGAGCCCAGGCGTCCCCCCTCCCCCTGGGGGATGCGGGCGAGAAGCCTCGTCTGGAGCAGAGAGCCAGGGGAAATGGGATTGTACCCGGCAGGGGGGCTCTTGGGGGGCTCTTCCAGGCTGCGCCCCTGATGCCGGTCTCTGCCCGCAGAATGCGCTGGTCTCCTTCAAGGAGCTGTGTGGGCTGACGCCCGCCGCCAACATGAAGCAATGCATCCTGACAGTGGCCACGTGGCTGCTACACAGTGACAGCGCGCCCAGCGTCACCCTCAACTTGGCAGAGCAGTACCCCCCCATGGAAGCCCAGGGCCCCATCCCAGACCTGCTGCGCAAGGTCCTCACCGCCTACGAGACGGTAAGTGCTGTCCCGCCGGGGCTTGGCTCCTTGCGGGGATGCCCTGCAGGGCCGATGGCATCAGGACCACCAGGACCACCGCCCTGCGCAGGGTGGGGGTCCCCAAACGCACTGCACCGCTCCCGGTGCAGGGGGAGGCTGGTGGGGACTGTCAGGGGCTGCCCAGGGAGGAGTCTTGTCAAGGCACAGGCTCACCCAGCTTGGTACAAGCCCTGGGACCTCGCAGTCCCTGTCCCCCTGCCTGTGCCGCCTGCACCCTGTGCCAGGGCTGGCTGGCAGGGCATCCTGCGGTCCTGCCTGGCGGGAGAAATCCCATTAATAGCTGCAGCCGGAGCCGCTTCCTTCCTTTGTGTTGGAGGGGGACCTGGCTGCCGGCCAGGCGCTGGTCACACCGCACCTGGCTGCACGTGGTGGGGCGAGGAGGGCTAGACCCTGGCCACCGTGCTGGGGCGAGGGGCAGCCCCTGCCTCAGCCCCTTCTCCCCATCTGCTCTGCCGAGGGGGTGTGTGGGGCTGGGGGCTGCCCAGCTCCTCACGCCACCCCTCTTCCCAGATGATCCAGACCAGCCGGACGCTGATCGAGTCCGCCGATGGGGTGTACGGCAAGCTCATCCAGGCGCAGCAGGCAGGTGGGTCCTGGGTGGGCAGGCGCAGCCCTGGCACAGGTCTGGGCACATCCGTGGGGGGCCGGGCACAGGGGCGCCATGCCTTGGTGCTGGGCGGGGGGCACGTGTCTGGCAGGCTCCAGACCTGAGCACAGGCACAGCCCAGCGTGCCGGCATTTTTGGCCGTCACTTGCACACCTGCGGTGCGTGGCAAAGGACAAGAGGTGCATGTCTGCACCCCGGTGGGTGCGTGCCGGGGCTGGGGCTCAGCGGCAGAGCAGCCAGGGCTGGCCGGCCATGGGAGGGGGATTTCCAGCTGGGGTGACCCCAAACTCAGCTCTGTGGTTTTCCCATGTCCCGGCAGCACGGGTTGAGCTGCCCAGTGCCGGGTGCTGCCGGCGTGCTGGGATGCAGGGCTGCCTGTGCCAGGGCAGGGTGCTGGGCAGGTGGGCTGCAGGGGCTGTGTGGGAGGGAGGGGAGCGGAGGAGGCTGATGAGGAAGTGGGGAAGAGTCATTAGCTGCCAAACACCAGAATATAATTAGCACCAGAAATAACAGGCTGGGGCTGACGGTAGAAGTGGCAACTGAATGTTACGACTTCCAAGACACATGGATGAACCCACACAGGCAGGTGCTGCCGGCTGTCTGCCCCAGTCCTCCCCCCCATCCTGGGGACCCCCAGCCCCGCTCCAGGCACCCATGGCTGTGCAGCCCCTCGGCAGGCTGGGGCTGTGCGGGCACCCCAGCCAGCCCTGGGTGCACAGGGGGCTGCCAGGCTGGGGGCTCATGTGAGCTCCCTGCGGGGCTGGGAGGGCTGCCAGGAGCTGGAGGGGCTGGGGAGGAAGGATGGGGCCCCTCTGTGCCACGCGCGGCCGGTACCAGCCTCGCTGCCAGCAGCCCTGTTTGTTCCCTGCCTGCGCGGCAGCCCGGAAACCTCCCCGAGCTCTTGGCTTTCGGCTCTGCCGCTGCTGCCAGCTCTGGGGGGAGCGGTGCTGGGAGGTGGGCCGCAGGCTGTGGGCTGGCGGCTGGGGGCATGGGTGGGCTCTGCACCCTCCTGTGCCGCTCTGGCTATGGGAGCCCTGCTGCTGTGCTGGGGGGTGTCGGGCAGAGGGGCTCTGGGGGGTGCGGCCGCTGCTGCTGCCTCTGCCCAGCCTCTCGAGGCGGTGGCAGGCAGCGGTTTGGGGGCTGCCACCCCCCCCCCCCTGCCCGCCGGTGCTGCCTGTCCCTGCCTTCGCCCTGGCTGTGCCACGGACCAAGCTGCTGTGGAGCCGGCCCGGGTTGTGCCCAGCTGGCGGGTGCTGCGGGGTCCAGGGGGGTGCTAGGTGGCGGGGCTGGGGGCGTGCTGATTGACAGCGTGTGGGCGAGCAGGCTTGCGTGGGAGTCCTTGTGTGGGCCCGGAGCCGGTGCTGCGTCAGGAGGGGTAAATATAGCGCCCGCTCACGAGGACGTCACGCGCTGCACGGCACGGGGGCCTGCGCTCTGGCGGGGCTGCGGGGGGGGGGGGGGGTAGCGGCCCCACTCTGAGCCCCCCAGGTGAGCTGTGGGGTGCAAGAGCCGTGCCTCTGCCTGGGGTGGTCGCTGCCCTGCCGGACCCCACAGCTCTGGGACCTTCGGGACCCCACAACCACCTGGGGCTGGGGCCGAGTGTGGTGCTGGGGGCGCCCATTGTTCCCGGGATGCTGGGGCAGTGGGGAGCCCACCCAGCCTGCACCCCCATGCCAGGCAAAGGGCATCCTTCTGGCTCAGTCCCCGTCCATGGTGGGCCGTGGCCGTCCCCGTGCTGGTGGCCCCGCAGCGGCTTAGTGACGGTCCTGTCGGCGCAGGCATGGACTTCCACAAGGAGCTGCACCGCATCGAGGCCAAGGAGGGGCTGCGGGGCCGCAAGCTGCAGAAGGCACTGGAGAGCTTCGCCTGGAACATCACCGTCCTGAAGGTGAGGGGCAAGGGCTGTGCGGCCCCCACTCTGCCACCCCCTCCCTGCCTCCTCAGGGGATGCTCCATGAGAGCTGGGCATGGCACAGGCCCCTTCAGGGGGGTCCTGGCACCCAGCGAGCCCCCCTCGGGAGGGGTGGCTGGCGGAGCAGCCCATGCTGTGCACATGGGTCCGGCCAGCCCACGTGGCGCGGCCGTGGGGAAGCCCCTGATGCCGTGTCCCCACACAGGGCCAGGCTGACCTCCTCAAGCACGCCAAGGCAGAGGCGCTGGACAACCTGTGGCAGATCCACAACGCGGACAGTCGTGCGGCATCGGCAGGAACGGCTCGGCCTCACCGGAGCCCTCCCGCCTGCGCGCCCCGCTGGAGCCCATCCCTGAGACGGAAGGAGGTGGTGACACAGCATCCTGCTGACCCTGGCCTGGGGCTTGGGAGGCCCGGACTAAGCACCCCCCCGGCTGCAGGGGCCAGGACCAGGGACCCCCAGCCTGCTGACAGACGGGCAGCTGCCTGCCCGCAGGCTCGGTGTGCGGGGTGGGGTGCCTGTGGGGCTGGGTGCTGTGCTCTGCTGTGCCGAGGGGCTGCAGTGGGGTCCAAAGGGGAGGGTGGGGAGGCAGAGAGGAGGATGGGGAGGGGTGTTCCCACTCCTGCTTGCCCCCCTCTGAGCTCCCAGGCTTCATCCATCTCCTCCATCTGCTTCCAGAGCAAGCACCCTGCTGCAGGGATGGCAGGGATGCTGGCACCTCGGCTCCTGTGTGCATGTACCCGCAGCCTGCTGTGCCAGACGCCTGTCCCTGGCCAGCGCTGCAGGTTTTGCCCTTGCCAGCCCCAGGGAAAACCTGCCTGATGGGAAGGGTTCTGACTGGTCCTCATCCCCTCTTCACGGGGCAGCGGGTTCCTTCCCCTCCCTGGGGACCTCACTGCGCAGAGGGGCTGGGAGGATGTGGGGTACAGGGGGCCGGGGGCTCACTGCAGACTGGCCTGCGCAGCAGATGTGGCTTTTGGCATCAGGGAAACATTGGGGCTCCCCTCTCAGGGTGAGGGGGTCCCGGTGCAAGCCGTGGGTGGGGGGCGGTCTGGTGGTCGGACCGTGGCTGTGGAGCATTATAAAGAGTGCGAGACCCACCCTGGTGCCCTGCTGCTCCCTCCACGTGCCAAGGCGGGATGAGGTCATCAAAAGGGATGGAGGGTGGCACTGGATCCAGGATGCCTGGCAGCACCATCCCTCTCCCCGCACCAGCCGAGCGCAGGGTGACGGCTCCCCATGTCAAGGATCCATGCGGCTGCCCGGCACCCCTTTGTTCAGGGAGGTAATTAGCCTAATGGGGCCACGAGGAGCGGACGGGAGCAGGCCAGTGCCTCCCCAGCACTGACCTTCAGCCCCTTTGTGCCGGCCCGGCCATGGGACCCGCGGGCAATTACGGCCTCATTAGTGCCACGCTGCCTGGCCACTGTGCCCAGCCGGCGAGCACCCGCACAATGAGGAGCTGCAAATGAGGGGAAAGGCCTGGCCGGTCTCCGAGCTACCGGCCACCGCATGCCCGCGTCTCCCAGAGACCGGCTGCTCCCGCCTGGCCCTGGCGGTATTTTTGGCAGCACTATTGTGCCGGGCCCTATAAAGTGGCGGCTGCAGCGGGCGGCGCAGGGCTGCCCGGCGGGACATGCCCCGGTGCCGCTCGGCCGCCTGAAGATCCCAGGAAGGATGGAGGTGCCCAACACCAAGGTGGGGCCAGCAGGGCAGCGATGCGGGGGGGTCCGAATGGGGGTCTGGGGGTGCGGGAGGGTCTAGCTGGTTCCTCAGGAAGCCCTGAGCGCCCAGCTCCTCCCCAGGGCTCCCTGACCGTGGCCAGCAGCCGATCGGGGTGGAGGCTCAGCACCGTGTGGGCTCCTCAGGATGGAGCTGGGCGTGCGGTGCCTGTGGTGTGGAATGTGGGTGCTTGTGCCTTGTCCCGTGGCGCTCAGCAGCAAGGGGAGGGTGTTTGCCACGACTGCCTTGTGCCAGAGCAGGGCAGGCGTGCTGATGAGGGCACCTGCAGCTGGCTGCTGGTCAGAGCATGGGTGGGGGCTGTGGTTTCTGGGGCTGGGGGGGCTGTGGGGAGCAGCACTCTCAGCTCCCCTCAGGGATGTGGTGCTGGCTGTGCCCCACGGTGCCGAAGGGTGATGCTCTGGGTGCACCCCGGGTGTGGGGTCCCCGAGGCAGTGGGGATGAGCAGCGTGGCAGCAACCCAGGCAGATGGGAGCTGAGACACCGGCAGGACTGGGGGGCAGTTCTGGGGCTGTGCAGCCCCCCACCTCTGGCACTGCTGGCTGCACCGCACTAACGCTGCCCATTGCTCCGGCAGCTCCAGCGAGCTGCCTGCCTCTTGCTCCTGCTCCTGCTCTGCTCCCTGGCTGCTGCCCGGCAGAGTCTGCCGGAGTGCTGCCGGCAGAAGACCTGCTCCTGCCGCATCTATGACCTCCTGTACGGCATGGGCAACCACGCCGCCGGCATCCTCACGCTGGGCAAGAGGAAGAGCATCCCCCCGGCCTTCCAGAGCCGGCTCTACCGCCTGCTGCACGGCTCCGGCAACCACGCTGCGGGCATCCTCACCATGGGCAAGCGTGGGGAGCACCCTGGCATGGCGTGCCACAATGCATCGGGCTGCCCCATAGGCACGGACGCCCAGCCGATGCTGGTGCTGCAGGGCGCCGATGCCAGCCCTGCCAGCCCCAGGGAATGCCAGGAACACTCAGGGAAGGACCTGACCAAGAGCCAGGCCCCAGGAGCGGCAAACAGCTTTAACTGAGAGGGGTGTGGGCAGTGGCAGAAGAGAGGGGATCTGTGGCGGGACGGACCCCTGGGACACACGCCTGGAGCTGGGTGTAAATAGCACTTTTACGTACCTCCTCCTGGCCCTGGCCGAGCCTGCTCAGGGCGCCGCAGGCACCGCTGGGCTTTTACAATAAATGGTAGCCCGATGTGACCCGGCTCTGCTTCTCTCTGGGGTGGCGCCGGGGGGGCTGCTGCTTTGTTCCTCTGCGGTGTCTGGCCATGGGCTCGTCCGTGGTGCCTGCGCTGGGGCACCCGCGGGCCCAGCTGGGTGGATGCCGGGGCAGAACTGGGGTGAACCGAGCCTCGAGCTGGCTGCCCAGGAGTGGGGGGTGTTTGTGAAGCCCCCATAAAGGGCTTGGAGCATCCCCCGGGATGCCACAGCAGCAGGAAGCCTCTGGTGACCTTCTCGTGGCCACAAGTCCCTGATCCCCATCCCCACCACCCTGTCCCCACGCAGGACTCCTGCTGGGTCCTGTCACCCCTGGGTGCCCCTCTGGGGGTCCCATGGGCCACGGCCTCGCCCTGCAGCCCCCCGGCTGAGCCCCAAGCGGTGGGGCTGGGGCTGATGTCCCACAGCAGGTACCCCCGTACCCACCGGGACCTGCCCCTTCCGCAGCCTCCATGGGACCGAGCTGGTCCTGGTGCCGGGCAGATTCCGGTGCAGTAGGTCGCGGCACCGAGTGGGTCCCGGTGCCAAGCACATCCCAGTGCCGAGCAGATCCCGGTGCAGTGGGTCCCGGTGCCAAGCACATCCCGGTGCCGGGAAGATCCCGGTGCTGAGCAGGTCCCGGTGCCGAGCAGGTCCCGATTCTACCGACCCGTTGTCCCCCGGGCCCCAGCGCCCTGCCCCCGGGCGGGTGCCGGTGCCCGCCGGTGCCGAGGCCCCTCCCGGTGCCGGCGGCGCGCAGGGCCCGGGGCGGGGCGGGGCGGGGGCGGGGCGGGAGCCCCGGGCGGGCCGGGCCGGGCCGAGCCGAGCCGGGATCAGCCCGCGGCGCCGGGGCCGCACCTGCGGAGGGGCCCGGGGCGGCGGCGGAGCCCAGCCCCCGGCCGCAGCCCCGCGGCGGCGCCCCGGCGGGACCATGCCGGTGATGAAGGGGCTGCTGGCGCCGCAGAACACCTTCCTGGACACCATCGCCACCCGCTTCGATGGCACACGTAGGGCCGGGACCGGGTGGCGGGGAGCGGGGAGCGGCCGCGCTGGGCACGGGGGGGTCCGGGCATGGGGGAGGCGCTGCCTCCCGGCGAGTGGCGGGGGGAACCGGGGCTCGGCCCGGCCCCCAGCCCGCGGCTCGGCACGACGTGAGGGTCCACGCGCTCTGCACGTCCCGGGGACCCCCCTCCCCCGTGTCCGTGTCAGGGCTCGGTGCTCGGGACCCCATGACCGGACTCTGTGCTCCGGGATCCCCCGTGTCCGTGTCCGGGTTCGGTGCTCCGGGATCCCCCGAGTTCGATGCTCCGGGATCCCCCCGCGTCCGGGCTCGGTGCTCCGGGCTCCCCGTGTCCGGGCTCGGTGCTCCGGGACGCCCCGTGTCCTGTCCGGGCTCGGTGCCCCGGGCCCCCCGTGTCCTGTCCGGGCTCGGTGCCCCGGGCCCCCCGGGCCCCGGGCAGCCCCCGCGCTGCTGTCCCCGCGGCCGGGCCGCGCTCAGCACCAGGGACAGAGCCCGGGCGCGGCGGGAGGGGCCGGGCGGGGAGGCCCGGGGGGGCGCGGGGGGGAACCGGGGGGCGCGGGGGGGACCCGGGGAGAAGCCGGCCGGGCTCACCCCGCTCCGGGAGCCCCCAGGGGCCCGTCCCCGCCCCGTCCCCTGCCCGAGCCGTGGCCAGTCCCGGGCAGGGACACACGTGCGGGTTGTGCCTGCCCCCGCGGGGCTCGGGGTGCTGCCCCAGGGAGCCCTCGGAGCTGTGGGGCAGCCGTGGGGCACAGCCTGTGCCTGTCACCTCTGTGTCACACAGCCCTGCGGCCACGGACGTGGCGGGGCCCGTGGGGAGCCCCGGTGCTGCACAGGCCAGCCCCGAGCCCCAGTTAGCAAAGTGCCCGCTTGCTTGGGGTTACATCCCGGGAAAAGGTGGATCCCAGTAACGGTGTGTTTGGGCAGGGGCAGGCAGTGGGGCCTGTGTTGTCCCAGCACCATCCATTTTGGGGTCATTTCCCACAGCTGGAGGTGTTGCTGGTGTGTCCCCAGGAGCTGGGGTCTCCTCCATGTCCATGTCCATGTCTATGTGCTGGGGCCAGGGTGGATTAAAGCCCCAGCACACTGGGATCATGTTGGGCTGCCACAAGCCAGCTGCTGGCACTGCTGGCACCATGCAGCCACCCAGGGACAGGCTGTGTTCAGGGTTGATCCCAGGTTTCCCCCAAATCACCTGGAGCAGGGTCTCCCCAGCCAGCCGCCTGCAGGGCTGGACATCTCCCAACTTGCTGGGAGGAACTGGCATGAAGATGGCACTGAGAACCTGCAGCCGCCTCCCACAGCACCATCAGGGCACCGGGAGCACCCCTGGGGCATGTGTTGGGGGGGATGCTGGGCTGGCTCCTGGCCTGGTGTGATGTGGAGCATCCCAGATGACACAGGGTGTCGTCATTTGCCCATCGGAACTCTCAGTTGGGATGTTACCTGTGAGACTGCAATGTGTAACGAGGCCACCAGCACCCTGAGCCTTCCCCAGCCCAGACCCAGCTGCGCCCAGAGGTGCCAGGGCAGAGCTGCATGTGCCTCGAGCTGGTGATCCTTTGACAGTCGCTCCCCAGGGCTGGATCTGGCTCTCTGAGGAGAAGGGTCCCCAGGGGAGCTGCCTGCCACACCCTGACACAAAGTCCTGGGAATTTGCCCGGGGGGGGACAGGATTTGCCCCACAGCACCCTGGCAGCATCCTGCCTTGGCTGGGCCAACCTGCCTTCCAGGCACTTTTAAACAGTGTCAGGCTTTGTGGGTTTGCTGTGTCTCTTATCGGCTTTATCTGCCATGGAGAGGGGCTTTAGCTGAAGTGATACACCGTGTGAGTTAACCCTGCTTCTCCCAGGCAGCCACTGCCCACTGGGCCCGAGGCTGTGTGTCCAGACAAGCTGGCTACCACAGCAGGGGACTGCCGAGCCCCCCCAGGGCTGCGTCCCCCTGCTCAGCAGAGCTGCTCCCAAATGCAAGCCCTTTTTTCTTTTCTAATAACACATCCTGGACAACACTGTAATCCTGGCTCCCCAGAGCCAAAATCTGGCCTTAGTCACAGCTTCAAGCTATTTTTGATTCTCCAAGCTAATCCTGGGCTGAGCTGTGCTGTGGTGGCCCCGCTGCACCCCCATCGCGCTAGGGCTGCCTGTGGCTGCCATCCCCTCCTTCCTGCAACCTCCTCTGCCCTTGCCCTGCCCTGGCACGGCTCTGCTGTCGGTGCCCGGGTGCTGTAATCTGCTGCGGGCTCCCCTCCTTTGCTGTGAGAAGGAGCAGGACACATCTGCTGCTCCTGGTGCCTGGGCTGGGGGGGTGCAGGGGTGCTGGGAACCCCCGGGCTGGAGACCGTGTCAGAGCTGGGGGTACCCCAGTCTGCCCTTGCCGGGTGCAAATACAGCCCATGCTGGCCACGCATCCCAGCTCCTTGGCATCCTTTTAGCACGAGGCCATCTGTCCCGCTGGCGCAGAGCCTGCAGCAAGGAGCTGCTGCGGCCCCGGGGGCAGAGCCCCTGCCTGGCCCACAGCTGGGGGGGCTGTGGGGTGAAAGAGGCTGCTCTGCAGCTGGGCAGAGCAGGGGGCTGCCAAGGGCTTTCCTCTGCCTGGTGCCACCTCTCTGCCGGGGCAGGCGTGGTGCTGGGGAGGCTCCGTGGTGCTGTGACAGACCAAGGACACTGCATTTCCCCTTCACCTCCGGCTTGTGCCAGCTCAGCACAGGCCCTCGACTCACCCCAGGCTTGTGGCTTTTCTCCCACCCTCTCAACGGGTGTCCCCGCGGTGCTGTGCCTGGGGATGGAGGTCCCAGCACCGCAGCCCAGCACCTCTGGGCTGGCAGCACCCAGCTGGGTTTGCCACTGCTCCTGCTAAGCTGCCTGAGCCCCGGCGGGAGGTGGGAGCGGCAGATGGTGAGGGGGAGGCATGAATCGCCTCGCTCGGAATCGCGTCTCTGGCGATGGGAGCTGGATCTGGGCTCCTTCCCCTTCCAGTGCATGGGGATGGGGTTCTGCCTGGATCAGGGCCTCAGGATCAGGCAGGGGATGAATGAGCTCTGGGAGCAGCTGGGGACAGCCCACAGCTGGATGGAGACCTGCCTTTTCTTCCCAGTGGGACCCGTGGGGGGCTGGGAGGGCTGGGCTCCCCTTCACACACCCCCAGGGTGGCCCGGAGCCCTCAGGGGTGGCTGTGTCTCCTTTCAGACAGCAACTTCATCCTGGCCAACGCGCAGGTCCGCCGCGGCTTCCCCATCGTCTACTGTTCCGACGGTTTCTGCGACCTCACTGGCTTCGCCCGCACCGAGGTCATGCAGAAGAACTGCAGCTGCCGCTTCCTCTACGGGGCCGAGACCAGCGAGCCCGTCCTGCAGCGCATCGAGAAGGTGCTGGACGGCAGGCAGGAGTACCAGACCGAGGTCTGCTTCTACAAGAAGGGTGGTGAGTGGTGCATGGGGCTGGGTCCTTGCCCACAGCTCCGGCTGGGACTCGGCCCCGTGCTGGCTCCGGGGTGAAGCTGCCAAGCAGCAGGGGGGCTGTCCTGCCTTCACCACCCCTCTCCTCCACCCAGGAACTGCCTTCTGGTGCCTGCTGGACATCATGCCCATCAAGAACGAGAAGGGGGAGGTGGTGCTCTTCCTCTTCTCCTTCAAAGACATCACAGAGAGCCGGGGCAGGAGCCACCCGAGTGATAAGAAGGAGGGTGAGCCACAGCTGTGGGATGGGGAGGGGATTTGGGGAGCAGTGTGCACAGTGGACATGTGGCAAAGGGGCTCCCGTTTCCCTGCGGGGTTCTGCCCGCCTCTGTGCACCTGTGCAAGGAGGGCTCCCTGCAGCAGCCCTTGCACCGTTGCACCAGCAGCAGCACAGTGCTCCCGCTAACCCAGCGTGTCTTGTCTGCCGCAGAGAAGCAGAAGAGCAAGAGGCCCGGGAGCTCACATCTACGGGCAGCACGGAGGCAGGGCCAGACGGTGCTGCACCGGCTCAGCAGCCAGTTTGCCCGGAGGGACCGTGGCGAGATGAAAATCAACCGTGTAAGGACCTGGGGGAGCCCTCAGCTTTGCCCAGTGCCTCCCGGGCTGGGGCTGCGGGTAGGCTGGCAGTGCTGCAGCTCCCCCAGGACCAGCCCCGCAGCCAAGACTGCAGGATGCTGTTCCCATGCACGCACCTCACTGGCCTCCCCAGGCACTGAAATGCCCTCCATCCCCAGCAGCTTGCACCGTGGTCCAGGTTGTAAATATGGTTCGTTGGCAGCGGGAGAGAGAACAGCAGGTTGCCCGGAGCTTGCCGTGGGGAGAACAGATCTGGCAGCTCTTGCAGGGCTGTGTCTCTCCTCACACATTAGCTGTCAGGAAAACCCAGCCGCTTGCTTGCAGCACAGCTGTGCCAGCCCTGGGGAGCACCGTTACCAGGCTGCAGCAGCCATGAGCACTGGGGCTCCCAGCCACAGCAGGGACCCGTGTGTTGTTTCTGTGCCAGCCCATTCGCGTGGCTGCAATGCCCCAGCGCAGGGTCCCCAGGCATGGCCACAGCGATGGGCATCACCTACAGACGTGGGGCCAGGGTGGGGGTCTGTCACCAGCAGAGACAGCCGGGGGTCCGTGCTGGAAAACAGGCAAAGGGTTTGCGTGTGCCAGTCTTGAACTTTGGGGGATTGTGTGGGATAGACCTGGCTCTCCCCTTACCCAGGTTGGGCTCTTGCTGCCCCCCAGTAGTGCCGCGTCCCTGCAGGGGGGGATGGCTCTGCCCCAGGGCGCGAATTGGCACCTGAGATGGTTCTGGGCCGCAGCTGGCAGCAGCAGCAGTGGATTACTGTTAATAGCATTAGCATAGCGTTAATTCATGTGCCGTAAGCAGGCATTCTGTGCCCATCTCTGAGGGTGACCTCAGTGCAGCCTGTTGGAAAAGGGCATCCATCACCATGGTATCAGGGAGTGTCAGCCAGGCTAGCAGGACTCAGGAGAAGGGGGGGCTGTGGTGGCCTCCCACCCTCGCGTGGGACAGCCCCTGCACGGTGTGCCACCCTGTTGCTTGCTCCCCCAGAATGTGTTTGAGAACAAGACGTCCATCCCTGAGTACAAAGTGGCCTCAGTGCAAAAGTCCCGCTTCATCCTGCTCCACTACAGCATCTTCAAGGCCCTCTGGGACTGGCTGATCCTCCTGGCCACCTTCTATGTGGCCATCACTGTCCCCTACAACGTCTGCTTCACGAGCATGGAGGACAGCCTGTCAGCTGCCCGCAGCACCATCGTCAGCGACATCGCTGTGGAGATGCTCTTCATCCTGGGTAGGTCCGTGCCTGGAGCCAAACACCCATCTGGGATGGGGACATGGCTGGGCAGGGCAGGGATGCGGCCAGAGAAGAGGACCTGAGGGGTGGCGGAGAGCGAAGCTGGTGCTGCTTTGCCCCTGCTGCTGGTGCTGAGCACCCCAGGAGTGGACCTGGGTTGTCCGCAGACCCCAGCCCAGTTCTCCCAGCCATGGCGGGGGTGGTGAGGGCTGGTCCTGCTCTCCCCGGGGCAGACATCATCCTGAATTTCCGGACGACATATGTGAGCCAGTCGGGCCAGGTGGTGTACGACCCCCGCTCCATCTGCATCCATTACGTGGCCACCTGGTTCTTCGTGGATCTGATTGCTGCTCTGCCCTTCGATCTGCTCTACATCTTCAACGTGACCGTGGTGAGTGCCGCTTGCGCCGTGGGCAGGGGCAGCAGAGGGGGGGGAGGTGGCCCTTTCCCAGGGATCCGCTCCTCGCACGCCTGTCTGGGAGCAGCGCAGGCAGCGAGGGGAAGCAGCAATGGCAGCTACAGCAGGAAGCCTCCCACGCACCTTAATTTAACCAGAGGCTGCCACAAACGACAGTAACTGCCAAGACGCCCCTCCAGGAGCTGCAGGCAGACGCCCGCCCTGCACCCAGCACCCCTGTGCTCTGTCTGGGGAACAGGGCAGCTCTGTGTCTGCATGCAAACACCTTGTGCGCACACACCCCGTCGCAGCGAGGGGCACTTGCACGTGTCCTGCTCTGCAGGGGGTGAGCATGCGCACGAGGCACACGCCAGTGATGAAGGCAGGTCCCAGCCTGCACCTCACTGGGGTCCCAAGGGGTCCCGCAGCGCCGCGGGTGCAATGGGCTGCGCAAGTGCACTGCTGGCATCAGCCCCTTCCCATCCTCTGCCAGTTGGGGCAGGGAGGAGAGGAGGGAGGCAAGCGCAGAGGCTGTAATTACGCTTATTGGAGGCAGAGCAGCGTGTGGGGAGGACAAGGGCACTTGGGGCTGGAAGTGCCCCCCTGAGCCAAACTCAGCTCCACTCACACCCTGGCGGTGTTGCCCAGCAGGACAACAACGGCGACCAAGGCAGGGGCATGTTCCTGGGGCTGTGGCCGCATGGGCCATCACTGCCTCTGCCGAGGCTGGGCATGCCAGGGGCGCACACTGTGGCTGGCTGGCTGGGCAGCCCTGGCAGGGACCCTCTGGGCAGTGGGGAGCTGAGCCACCCAGGACTGGCTCCATCCTGACCCACCTTGGTGGGGTCTGACCCCGGCATCTGCTCTGGCACAGCCCCTGCCCCATGCCCCTGCCCAGCCCATGGCCCTGGGCTCCTGTGAGGTGTGAGGTGCTGGCAGTGGGAGAAGGATGATGTGGGAGCTTTGTGGGAGGTGGGAGGCCCTGGGGCGCTCAGCATCGCTGCGCATCCAAAGCCACCTGCCCCGGGCATCTCTGGCTCCCTTTGTCCAGGATCTCTGTGGGCAAGGCACAGCATCTTGCTGAGCCCTCTCCTCACAAGCAGATCAGATCAGCTCTCTGCCAGCACAGCTTCACCAAATGCAGCCTCCGAATGCAAAGCCACTGCTGCCTGCCCCCCCTCCCACCCCCCTGCCCCTCCCCAGCACCCCACATCTCTCCCAAGCTGTGACCCCAGCTGAAGGCTGCCTGGGGGCCAGCTCTTCCCAGCTGCCCCCATAGCCCACGACCTTTGTGGTGGATGGGTGATGGTGGTGGTGAAGGCTCCCTGCCCCGGGGGGAGCTGGGGGGGGATCCTTGCTTGCCCCTGACTGCCGCTCCGCTGGGTTCACCCGCCTGCCCCGCTCCCCAGACCTCTCTGGTTCACCTGCTGAAGACAGTGCGGCTGCTGCGGCTGCTGCGGCTGCTGCAGAAGCTGGACCGCTACTCGCAGTACAGCGCCATGGTGCTCACCCTGCTCATGTCCATGTTCGCGCTGCTGGCCCACTGGATGGCATGCATCTGGTACGTCATCGGCCGCAAGGAGATGGAGAGCAACGACCCCCAGACCTGGGACATCGGTGAGTGGGGCTGCCTGCATGTGGGGGCTGCGTGGGGTGGGGGCATGCTGGGGACACCCGGCCTCCCCCGTGCTGCAGCATGCCGCTGGCGGGAGGGAGCAAGCAGAGGGCAGTCCCGTGGGGTGGGCAGCAGCGGGGGCTACAGCCCCTCTGGCTGGGGCAGGGACCCTCGGTGAGCGCTAACCCCTGGCTGTGCTTGGCAGGCTGGCTGCACGAGCTGGGCAAGAGGCTGGAGGCTCCCTACATCAACAACTCAGTGGGGGGCCCCTCCATCCGCAGCGCCTACATCGCCTCCCTCTACTTCACCCTCAGCAGCCTGACCAGCGTGGGCTTCGGCAACGTCTGCGCCAACACCGACGCTGAGAAGATCTTCTCCATCTGCACCATGCTTATTGGGGGTGAGGCAGGGAGCGGGGCAGGGCTTGGGGGGCTTCGTCTCCAGCTGCAGGAGCAGCGGGTGCGGCAGGTACCCAGGCAGGTTGCTGGGGGGAGGCGATGAACAGCTGTGGGACAGCCCTGGGGCTGGGGTTAGGGGAGAAGCCCCCCATGCTGCACGCCTCAGCCCCGCGTTGCTGGTGGGGGCAGAGCCCAGACCCTGCCTGGGTGTCCCTACGCTCCAGACGGCCCCATGGTGGGCCTGACGCTGCCCTCCCGGCCCCCAGCGCTGATGCACGCCGTCGTCTTCGGCAACGTCACCGCCATCATCCAGCGCATGTACTCCCGCCGCTCACTCTACCACACCCGCATGAAGGACCTCAAGGACTTCATCCGCGTCCACCGCCTGCCCCAGCAGCTCAAGCAGAGGATGCTAGAGTACTTCCAGACCACCTGGTCGGTGAACAATGGCATCGATGCTAACGAGGTAGGAGGTGTTGGCTGGGCCGGGCCAGCCCCCCTCCACCCCCCAATGCTGCACCCAGCCTGGGGGTGACGGGGCTGGCAGGGCCAGCTATGAGAGCGCAAGCGTGTGCGTGTACGTGTGTGCAATTGTGTGCGTGTGCAGATGTGCACATGTGCGTGCTGTGTTGCTGGAGGGACCAGAGCTGCGTGCCAGGTCTGGGGCAGATTCCTGCCAGCATGGGCAGCGGGACGTGGAGCAGAGGCAGCCCACCACCACAGCCACAGCTGTCCCACGTTTGCCAGCTGGGACTGCTGGGCTCTGCGAGATGCTCCGCTCCAGAGGGGGATCTGTCCCCTGGGGCTGTCGGACTGTGGGGGAGGCTGCTCCCCGCCACCCGCACCCCAGCACCCCGGCCCCACTCTCCCCAGCTGCTGCATGACTTCCCCGATGAGCTGCGCGCGGACGTGGCCATGCACCTCAACAAGGACATCCTGCAGCTGCCCATCTTCGAGACGGCCAGCCGGGGCTGCCTCCGCTCCCTCTCGCTCCATATCAAGACGTCGTTCTGCGCCCCGGGGGAGTACCTGCTGCGCCAGGGCGATGCGCTGCAGGCCAACTACTTCGTCTGCTCCGGCTCCCTCGAGGTGCTGAAGGACAACGTGGTCCTGGCCATCCTGGGTGAGGGCAGGTGGCGTGGGCTCTCCCCCAGCCCCTTCTGCTGCCCGGCTGGGTGAGGGGCCCCAGGCTGGCGCTGCTAGCCCACCCCGGTCCCCTCCTGCAGGCAAAGGGGATTTGATCGGAGCCGACCTGTGCAGCACGGACCGGGTGATCAAGACCAACGCGGACGTGAAGGCGCTGACCTACTGCGACCTGCAGTACATCGGGCTGCGGGGGCTCTGCGAGGTGCTGCAGCTCTACCCCGAGTACGCCAGCAAGTTCACGGTGGACATCCACCAGGACCTGACCTTCAACCTGCGGGAGGGCAGCGAGATGGAGGTGGGTGCGTGTCCTCCCTCACAGACCCCTTCCCGTCCTTGCGGCCCCAGAGACCAGGGCAGGGCTGGGGCTCTGCACGGCCACGGGAGGGGAGTTTGCTCCCTGCTCCCAGTCCCCAGGCTCCGAGGCTGGGGCAGGGGCTGTGGCTGTGCCACCATATCCGTGCAGGTATGTCCCATCCTGGCTCCTCTCGGCTTTGCACAACCCAGGCAACTGGAAGCAAGAGCATTTGCAATGCAGGAGGCTGAGGCGGATGGAAGGCTTGGAAATGGGGGGTAGAGGGGACTGGGGGCTCACTGTGGGACAGGCAGCTGGGGCACAGCCCCCCCGCCCCGTGCACAGGAGGCAGCGCTGGGGACTGCCAGGTTTAGTCACGCTGCTGACTCTGGCAGCTGGGGGGATGTTCTGGTGCAGAAATAGCTCTGCAGTGCTTTCCTCCCCCGTCTCTGCTGCTGGTTCTGCACTGGCACCAAGTGGCTGGGGGCTCCTCCAGAGCATCACTCCCCAGTACCCACCGCCCCAGGCCCTGTAGAGGTGGAGTAGGAGGTCGCCCTCTAGATCCCAGCTAGCCCTACCAAAACCCAACGTGTCCATCGCCCAGGAGAGGTATAAATAAACTGAGGGTGAGGATGCCAACAGAGCTTGCTCGGTCCTGCAGAAGCCCTGAGCACCCTCCCTGGCTGGTGGCATGCTCCCGGGGGAGCTGATGCTCTGATGGCCGAGCCAGGGCTGGGATTTAGGGTGCAGCCTCGCCTCCAGCTCGGGACACACAGGCCAAGGTTGGGCAGTTCATGAGTGATGATGGCAGCAGAGGAAGGAGAGTGGGCAAGGGGCTGCAGATGCTGGTGCTGGGGCTGATACATGGGCCCAGGGGAGGTTTGGCCGTCCAGAGGGGCACTGGGAGGCTGGGTGGGCTCTGGGCTGAGGTGGGGAGTGGGTGGGTGCGTGCCCAGCACTGTGTCTGCCTGTGGCCAGTCCCCACCGAGCCATGTGGGGTCCTGGGTGCCGCTGAGCCAGTGCCATCTGCTCTCCCCGCAGGGGCTCTGCCGCTACTCCCGGTCCCCACGGCTGTCGCAGGCACAGCAGGTTTGTGCCGCGCTGGGGGTGGGCAAAGGGGAGGATGGGGCAGTGGTGGCTGTGCCCAGCTGTGGCACCTACACAGGGACCAGCCCTGAGATCCTGCCTGCACCCACCCGCAGCCTCATCCGGAGAGCGGTGCTGCCCCGGAGAAGCCCCTTCCCTCCATCCTGGAAGACGAGGAGGAGCCTGACGAGGTCTTCCAGCAGTCACCGGCCACCATCACCAGCCGCAAGCTGCTGCTGCCCCAGCTGAACAGCCCGGCTCGGCACGGCTCCCTGAGCAGCCTCCTGGGTGATGAGCTGTGCCAGATCTCAGCCCTGCGACGCAACTGCCGCTCCCCGGCCCGCTGCAGCCGGGGCCGCAGCCCCTCTCCGCGGTGCCGGAGGGACACCCGGCTCCCGGAGCGGGATGGTGGTGCTGGCAGGAGGCCGGCCAAGCTCCTCATCCCCTCCCTGCACACCTACGGTTCCCCGGACCTCAGCCCCAGGTAAGGCTGGGACATACCGGTGGCTCGTCCTGCTGGTGTGGGTTTGTGCAGGCCGGGCTATGTGAGGTCCCCGGAGGCCACTGGGCATGGTGGCAGAGGGGCGAGGAGGTGACGAGGGCCAGCCCTCACCCCCTCCCCGCCCTAGAGTTGTGGATGGGATTGAAGACAACGGGGGGCTATCAGAGCCACAAGCCTTCTGCTTCAACGTGGACCCCCCGCTGCAGAGTGCGGCGAGGGACTCCCCCACGTCAGGTACCTCCAGCAGCTGCAGGGCCAGGGCCAGGCCAGGGGGGCTGGCCGCGACACTGGGGGGCTCAGGGGGCCGTCCACCACTGGGCATGTCTTCCCTGGCAGGGACTGATGCTGGTGGCCCAGCCCTGGCGATGGAAGCAGAGGAGATAAAGCAGAACATCAGCAGGCTCAACCAGGAGGTGCGGCGGGGGCTGGGGGCACATCCCAAGAGCCCCGGGAACGTGGGTGGGGGGCTGGGCGGGGGGCAGCGGCCGGTGCTCACTCACTGCTCTCCCTCCCCTTCCAGATCAACCACCTCAACCAGGAGGTTTCCCACCTCAGCCGGGAGCTGCAGTGCATGATGGAGCTGCTCCAGGGTCGTCTGGGGACTCTGCAGCCCCCCACCTGCCCCTACCGCCTGCCCCCCACCGCCTCCCCGCCCCCCCGGCCCTCCCCACCCTCTGCCCCGGTGCCCCCCTCGCCCCCACCCGTGCCCCCCAGCTCCCGCAGCTCCCCCTCTACCAGCCCGCGGGTCAAACGCTGCCCCGTCCGCAGCCGCTCGGCCCACGCCGCCGCCGGCTCCCCCATGCACCCCTGGGTGGGCACCGAGGGGCCATGCCCACCGCGGGTGGACCCCCCCAGCCCCGACCCCCGCAAGGCCTTGGCCTCGCAGCCCCTCTCGCTGCCGCCCCGCTCTGCCCGCTCCTTCCCCGGCTGCTCGGCCGGGGGTCGGCCCCGCGCCCACCCGCAGCCCCGCTCCAGCTCCGCCAGCTCCCACTGACCCCACGGGCACCGGGGTGGCGGTCAGGCCCCTCGCCCCCGGGGACCCTCACCCTGGGGGCCCCTCACCCTTGGGACCCCGGCCCGCCGCCCTGCTGTGCCCGTGACACGCCAGCTCACCAGGTCCCACCCCGGCAGCCCCAGCCCCCCGGGGGGCAGCCACCGGGAGCGGGGCAGCAGCGGGGGGGTCCCCTGCACCCACCACCCCGCTCCCGCAGGACCCCCACCCCGGGGGCAGCGCTCGCCCCGGCCCGACACCAGCAGGGATTTTGATACGATTTTATACTCTTTGCCCACGGGGGCTTTTTTAAAACCAGGCCAGGCCCGACAGACCCCCGGGACCCCCCCCGGCGCCATGCCCAGGGCCGTGGGGCTGGGGCTGGGCAGCACTGCCTCCCGGGGGCGGGAGGGGCTGGCGGTGGGGTCTGTGCTCGGGGCCGGTTCGGAGGGTCCGGGGGGTGTCTCTGGGGGGTGCCCCGGGGGGGACACGGTGGCTCCCGCTCGGCTGGGCGGCTCCCGGGCCTCCGGCGGCTGCGGTTTGTGCGGTGACGGCCGGCCCAGCCCCGCCCCTCCCGCCCCAACGGGAAATAAAGGCTCTATTTTTCCAACCCCGGCTCCGGCTGAGTCTGTCCCCGCCGCCGCCCCCGGCGCCCTCCCGCCGCCGCCCCGGGACCCCCGTGCCCGGGCCCCGCCGGGGGCGGCGGGACTGCAGCTCCCAACGGCCCCCGCGGCAGGCGCGCCTCACGTGAGGCCGTGCGTCGGCGAGGGGACGTGGCTCCAGCGGGGCGGGGCCCGTCTGATTGGCAGGTGTCGCTGCCTGTGGCCGGCGGGCTGGGAGCGGAAGGGGTGGGCGGATCCGGAAGCGGAACGGGTAAAGGCGGAAGTAAGGGCCGGGGCCTGCGAGACTCACCTGCGGTGGGGGGAGCGGCGCTCCAGGCGGTGAGTGGGGCCGGCGGGGTGGTTCATCCCACATCTCTGCGGTGGGGCCTGGCGCGGCTCGGTGCCGAGCCCTGCTCCGGGTGGGGCCTGGCCTGCGGACCCAGCTGCCTCCGGGGCCGTGTGCCGCAGAGCCGGCTCCCCGGGAGCCTGGCCGGCTGGGGCAGGCGGCCGCGGGGGCCCCGCGGTGGGAGCGGCTTGGGGGCGCCGCTGTACCGGGTGAGGCGAGGCTGCCGCGCCCCGGCTGCGCCGTGAGGTTGCGTGAGCCGGGCTCTGGAGCGAGCTGGTGCTGCCGTCAGCGGGACGGGGGACTCCGGCCTCCGTGGCTGCCCGAAATAACGCCCCCTCGCCGGGTCCTGGGCGAGCCGGACCCGCCGGGTGTCCTGGCGAGGCGGGGGAGCGGCGCTGCCGCCGTGCACCGGCGGTCCGGCCAGGCGGAGCGTGGCACTGACTTCACAGGGAGCCGTACCCGGGGAAGGGAGCCCGCGGCGAAGGTGACGGTCTCTAACTCGAGGGGAGCGCCGTGCCTGCCCGGTGAGGGCTCAGTCCTGCACCCCTCCGGGCTGCTGCTCCCCGTACGTCGGAAGGACTCGGTAGCAAGTGCCCGCTGTCGGTGCGCTGTGTCTGCCCGGCTGCTGTTTCCCAACTCCTTTGTCTCTCTTGTAGCGCCGACTGAAAGTTAAATGGAATTTGGGGAAGGTGTGGCACCTGTAAGGGCAGCGGTGGTGTAATGTTCTGTCGTAGCTAGTCAGCTGCTGAGGTGGGAATAGAAACTCTAGAAGTCTGAAAGCCCGGCCAGGTTCCTGAGTAGAGAACTGTCTAAATGAAGGATGTGACTTTATCTGCTGAAAATAGTTTCTAGTGGAATGGAGGCTATTCTGGATTGCTGCTGGTGACAAACGCAGCCCCTGTGCCTCCCCAAGGGGCGCTTGTGAAGTGAAATGTTGTGCTGCAGGCTCTTGAGTGAGGCTTAAAGTCTGCAAGGAAGTTTTGTAGCTTGTCTGGAAGGAAACCTAGCTGCGTTCAGATGCAAGGCCACCCTCGGATCTTCAGCACGGGGGGAGAGACCACTGCATGTAAGCTGAGACTGTAGTTGGTATGTGATCCTGCAGAGGCTAACAGTGCAGATGTAAGTGTGAGCGACAGGTTTGTTGTGCTAAATCCTGTGGAAGTTGCTCGACCCTTGTTTCTGGTAGTGCTCAAGGTGCTGCTAAAACTCCTGGGGCTGGATAGGAGGCTGTGAGGAGCAGTGACAGTTGTAGTTGCCCTCTGCTAACTAACCATGACTCTTGCAGTAAACTGGTCTGCCAGCGAGACTAAATAAAGTGGTGACCTGATCTCAGCTGACCTTTTAGCTTGTTGCTTTTGTACGTGGCTGTCAGAGTTCTGACCTTGACTGTTTCCAGGCATGTAAGGAAATCGGAGGGAAGAGAGTACACCAAGGTACTATTTTAAGTCTTAGGTGGAACGACTCGCATCTACTATTCTTAGGTTTTTGTGTGTGGTGGGTCAACGTATATTTGAGCTGCCCTGGTTATAGCGGAACTGATGTCATGCTTGGCACTAAGTTAGGACTCCTGAGCCTACACTGAAGGCAGGACTCTGGAGCTTGGTGGAGACCAAAAAAAGAAAGATGCTTCTGATTCATATTAGCTTGACACGCCATGCTGTCTGAGTGAACTTTCTTGGAATATCCTCTTAGATATTCGCTACTGCCTTGACTTGAAAAGTCTTTTCTATTTTTTCAGCTTAACTGGATAATAAGATGAAAGAACTGTGACTGGAAAGGGTGAGGAGTTCAGAATAGTGTGTGTAGGCAGATCCAAGACAATGTTGGCCTGAATGCGTTCTTGGAGTGAGGAGAGCAGGTAAAGCATGAGTCTATAGAGACCTCTAAGGTTAAGAAAAGCAATGCTTAGATTCAGTAACTGGGACTCGGTGCTCAAATAATCTCAGATTTAAGAATTCTTGAATCTCAACAGTATGTCTGAACACTCAACTACTCATAGCAAAAATCTACCTCTAGAGGCAATCTTTCCCTCTAAGATACACTGGCTAATTTAGATGACATTGGCTTTAAGATAGTGCCAGGCAGTGTAGGTCCCTCGAGGCTGTTTAAGTCTGTGCTGATACCCCTTCAGGTGAGGGAGCAACGCGGGCAAGATGAAGTGGGACTCCTGAAGAAGGGTTTAAATTATCAGAGAGCAGTAAGGGGAAGGCTAGTGTGATGTGTGGATATGAATATAGTAAAATAAAACACTTGTTTAGCTTTACTATGAAGCAAGTTGGGTTTAGGCCCGTTTGCTTTACTAGTGAAGCCAAGAGGGGGCTGGGCAGCGTCTGAAACAAAACATACTAGTAATGTATTCATGCTTTGTGTGCTTGGCCAAACTTAATTGTTGTGATGACAATTATCTCCCTCACAGCAAAGCTCTTCTGCATCTAAAGAGGGATCAGCTCTGGAATTGCTCTAGGTCCTGCTAGTCATTCTTCTACAAATCACCATAACTTCTGAAACTGCTGCATGTTTAGTGGATAGGTGGTCATGGCATTTCCCTGAAAAGGGAGGGGGAAAGAATGCCAAGTACTTCTAGATACAGGAAATGAAATGGGAACGCTTCTAATGAAGTGGGTGTAGCCCAAAGTATTTCGGTCAGCATACTTAAAAGAGGGTAGAATGTAGAAATGGTGGAGTCAGCGTTTTCTTCCCTTGGGGTATGAAGTTTGAAGTCCTCTTATGCAAGTTCTGTTACGTCATTAGAGTAACTCTACTAAAACACTCCAAATGCTAGCCAGAAACAATGAACCCTCCTGGAAGTGACAGTGTGGGGAAGAATAAAGCTTCATCTAAATCCTAAAAGGAATGCTTTCCTCCCCTGGAGCACAGGAATGAACTGCTGGAGTAGTTCTACATAAACAGATAAGAAAACACTGGTTTTCATGTTTGCTTTTGTTTGGTGGAACTCCAAATAAAGAGCTACTGGAGGCAAGAGATCTTTGTGCAGCCTGGAAAAGATATTATGAAGGTCACTGATTCTTTTGCAGCAAAGATGGCAGTTTTCTGCTTTGCATCGTTTAATGATCATACCTTCTTCATGAAGAGTAGGTGCAATCTAAAGGCACGTGTTGCTGGACTTCTGGTCAGAATTAAGCTGTGTCTTTTGAGGGCATGCTGAGCAGTGGAAAATGTCAAGAACAGGAGTTAAGAGCCTTGCTTGCAGAATTAAAAACTTGATGGTTTTGTTCAGTTTATAGTTAGTTGGACCAGACTGCACTCATGACTTACCCCTTCAGCCTAGCTGTGCCTCATCTTCTGTGAAATAGGGCTACGTTCTTGCAGTATCAAGGATAATTGAAAGTAGGTAAGACCCCCCAGGAAGGAGTTAGTGTGAGGACTGGGAATATGGATGCTCCCTCCAGCTAGTGAGACACTTAATGAAATGAAGGTGATACAAAACTCTTCCACAGAAGTCTTTTGCTGCAATTCATGCCTTGATAATACTTGGTAGAAAGCTGCTGCTTCTCATTCTGCTCTTTTTAAAGCAATCTTTGCAAATGTATTGTCTCCATAACGTGGTTAAAGTAGAGCTTGACTGAAGCAGTACTGAAAGCTTGCGTTCATGGGTCTTCATCACTCGGATCTGGTGTGAGTTCTTGCCATGATGTCAACACAAGTAGAGGTTTGGTGGCCCTTGTTAGAATGTGAGTTCTGGTGTTATCCCTGTTGCGTTCTTGATACACGAGGACCAGGCAGAAGCACTACACCTCAGCTTTGTCTCACTGTCTGTGTTCAGCTGTGGTGATCTAGTAGGATGCTAACTGCAGTTTTAAAAGCAATTAGTCATGCTGTTCTGCAGAATTAAAACTGCCACTGGATTAGGCATGGAACTTCCTTCTGCTGCCTGTGTGACCAATGTGGTAATAACTCTTGTTGCTGATACCTAGTCAGCTGTCTTTTGAGTATTAAAAAACCGTAGCCCCAAGGTAGCGTCAGTAAGTGTGGTGTCTTTTTACCTCATGAGGTGTTTTTAAGAATTCCTGGTAAAGAATAACCACTTAAACCTAGGAAGCCCTTTTGAGGGGAGTAGTATGGGGTTAAACTGGCTAGAAAAAAGCTTGAGGGAGCTTGATCACTTCCTCTGACCAAAGTTCTGCACTTCTCGACTCAGTCGTGCAGGCTGTGCTTTTTAGCTAGTCTTCCAGAGTCCGATCAGCTTTGCAGGATGCACGAGTGTTCCTGCCTTGATAGTTTCCTAATGGCCTTAGAGCTGACTTGCCCTAGCTCAGGCAGATGTCATCTAGCAAATGAGATTTAGTCTTGGGCTGTATACAGAAGCGTTCTGAGTTGATCTGAACTTCAGATGATCTTGTGCAAGTACAGCACTGCCTGTCTGGATCTCTGGCTTGGCTGCTTGGGCTCAGCAGAAACTTGGTCTTCATCACGACTCCTTGTCTTGCCTCAAAGGCTTTGTTAATCCAGCTTTAGAGGTGACCGAAGGGAGGTGGCTCCCCTCGCTGTGCTTGGCAGCTGTCCTTCCCAAGCCCAGGCTTCAGCCTGCATCGGGAAGGGATGGAAGAGCCTCTTCTGCTGGTGTGCCCAGCTGGGGGTAACTGTGTTGTACTGTCCCGCTAGCTCAGCTGCACGGAGCATCTGTGCTGGATTGAGTGGTAACTGCAGGGTAGTGGCCTTGAAATCTCAGATAGAATTGTTTTTGAAAAGCTGCTTTGAAAAACAGCCGGCTGCTGGGGCTGCTTCAGAGGCCGGGGCTCTGCAGATGTCAGGAAACAGATGTGTGTATTAAAAGCACGAAAAGGAGCTGGTATTAAAGATTCTACTATACTTGGTCAGGACTGCAGCTATCAACAAAAAGTAATTTAACTTTTTGCCAACGTAAATCCTATTTGCCTCTAAATTAAAATGACTGTGCCCAAGTCTTTGGGAGGCTAGGGCATGGGACCCTGTGGAGAGTTGTGACCAACTTGTGATAGTGTAACAACCATAGGAATACTTCTGGAACTGCTCGCTGGGCTGATTTAGGTCTGTGAATCTGCATTTTAAGGCTGTAGCGCAGCTCCTGACAACCGTGATGACTAGTTCCCTAATTTAGAGCTGTTACTGAAGCTCCAGATTATAGCTTTACTGATCAAGAGAGTAAGCGCTCTTTGTTTGTAAAGGGAAGTGCATGGTGTCTGTAGAAAGATGAAGTATTAAAACTGATCAGACCATGGGGCTGAGGGACTGAGGTCTGGACTTCAAGCCTGTCTCTTGGCTCAGCTCATTTAATCTGTAAGAGCTGGGTCTGCTCCTCCTTCCTCTGCAGCATGGACCCTGCTGCAAGTAAGGCTTTTAAAGTTTGCTCTTGTTAATCATATTAATATGTTGGAAAATCAGGCTGATGCTCCGTGCTATGCTGTTCTGGGCTGGTGGAGCCTGTGGGTTGTTCAGGTGGGTCCTGCACTTGCTGCTGGGCAGGCTTGTGGAAGTTGCTTGTGAATCTGGGTCCTAAAGGTGACTTGCCAGTTCTGGGTGGGAGCAAGGTAGCACAAAGTTCCTGCTGGCGCTGGCCAGCTGCCCATTCAGCCTTAGGTGAAGCAGAACCACTCGGTAACTTCAGACTTTCTTTGCCAAGGAATTCATGTAATGCTGTCAGCTATTTAACAAGATAAATACTTGGGCTTTTGTCTTGAGTATTTTGATTCTAAGCCAACAAATCCCCAGAGAAATGGCTTCTTGCATAGCTGAGAGCAGAAGCAGCCCTCTTGGGTAACTAGATTCTTCAGGATTGGGTTTCTAAATGTCACCAGCTGTGAGTAGTTCTTGCTGCTGGGTGGACATGGGGCAAAAATATCAGATGCTGTAACTTCTGACACCTAGCAGCTTCCCTGTGGTAGGGAATCTTGTGAAGCGATTGTCTCATCTGGGGGTTAACATGGGCATCTGGTAGTAATTGCCACTCAAAGTCTTGAATTTGGTATTCATGGAAGTGTACAAGCCCCTACAACAAGTCCTGGCAAGCAGGTGAGGTGTTGAGGGGCATAAACTGCAAAAATGATAGACCTAGAGTTCCTGGTTGCAGGGACAGGTGTTGAAACTTGTCTTTGATCTCCAGAGACTGTTCCAAGTGTTTTCAATTAAAAATATGGGTATTTTTTTCTGTGTGATGCAGAGCTCCTGCATATGCCTCAGTAAGCAGGAGGCAGATAGGGCAAGCAAACAAACCAGCATGTCCCTTTTTATGGATCTTGTGGCATTATAAGCTGCTGTGTTTCACTAGTTACAAGAAGCTAGTAGGAAAATTAGTACTAGTTAATCTTGATTAGATGAATACCCTATCATACCCTTCCTTCTCATGGCCTTGACTACTTGAATGAGTATGGCAAGCTGCAACTTTTGCTTTTCTGCACAAGATCGCTGTAGCTTGGTCGGTCTGTGTTTACAGGGAGCAGGAGGGGTGCCTACCCCATCCACTCTGGAAGAGGGGGGAATGAAAGCCTCCCTGAGCATCAGAAACTGCTTCATACAGCATGAAGCACTCCCTGTTTCTCAACCCGATATTCACTGGTTGGTGTGGGCTGATCTAGCGCAGATCCAGGCTGTATAATTTAGTTGGCTGTTATTTCTGTGTTCAGAGTGGAGTTCTGTTTGACAGGGATCCTCAAAGATGCTGGCATTGGCAAACGGTGCCGAAGTAATCATCCCTCGAAGGAGACTTCTCACTGTCTACAGCTTTGGTAGCCACCTGCTTCAGTTATTTGGTCTTGCTGTGAACATGTGCTGAGTTGCGAAGCTGGTTGTCCTGATCTCATGTATGTTCTTAGCCCGCGACCCTCAGCGATGAGTTAGTCATCTGAACTTCCACCAAAGTATCCCAAAGATCTGGCAGCTTCTCAGGTGGACATGAAGTCATGCAATCCTGCAGCCAGACTTCAAACCATCTTTAGATTATGATCAGGTTGTCCATAATTAAGTGGCCAAAGGCTCTAGCTGCTTGAGTGCTTGCTCTGATCAGTAGCTCTTGGTGAGAAGTTGGATATAGGGATGTGCTTGCCTAGGTAGTTTGAGTTCACATAGCACAACCAGATGGCAAAATGAAAGAGATCTGTGAAATATAGGTCATGCTAAGACTTGAGGATGTCAACAGGCTTGTTTCCTTGTTTTGCTCTGGGAATCACCCCTATCATATTTCAGGAGGTCATAACTCAGAGGCGTGATTCACGTGGCGTTTAATGTGCAGAATGTTAGCCTGAACCGGTGGCAGAGCTTGCGTACTGCTGATAGACTGCCCTGGTAAATGAATGCAAGGTTAAACAAGCAAAAGTTGTTCCCTTCCAAACTCTGGCTGGAGGAGAAACTGTAAAAGGTGGAAACATTTTCAGGTGGGTAGAGATACAGAGCTGCTGATGGGCCTCTCAAATGTGGTGGTAACCAAGCAGCTCCTGGCCAGAGCTGCAAAATGCTGCTTCCTCACTGTCCAGAAAAACAAGTTGCTAATTTGCTTCCTATCAGGCTTTCTCATCCTGTCAAAACAGTGTGTGTCCTTTTTCAGAAGAGAAGGTGGGAGTCCTGACTAGCCTTTGCAAGGACCCAGCTCTGAACTGACTTAACCCAGGACTGGCCAGGCCACTCAGAGCAGTGGCTTTTTCACAACTACTCCTCGTGGGTTCTTTCCTGCCTACAGTGAATGGTGCTGGCTTAACAGGAGCTTTCTGACTTGCCTCCTGGACAAAACAATTTGAGGTTGACTGTCTCTGTAGGTCAGAGTATGCTCAAGACCTTTTGTGTTTCAAAAGCTGAAGAGGTTCTCCAGCTGATAAGCTAATGAGCCACTGCTCTGGATGAGCCCTTGGACTGGAATGTCTGTAGGTTTCCTATCAAACTAGGGAATTGAGTTTAAATGTGAGACCTACTTAAAGTAGCCTCACAGCAGTCACAACTGGACAGGTTTTGCTCTGGAAAGCAGGTATTCAATACACTTTTGGTAAGCCTGTGTACTCAGGCAAGCCTGAGCCTTGTTCACAGGACACTCCCGATCAGATTTCAACTTGCTTTAAGTTTCTTATTCTCAGGAATCTGATTTTTGCTGGGTAAATGCTGGATCTACTCGGAGCATACCCGGAGTCTCCTTGGGAATGCATGCAGAAGAAGGAGAAATTGGCTTTCAGGGGATTTTTTGCAGTTGTCTCTGTTAACGAGAAGCTTGAGTTATGAGAGCTGAAGGAAAAGTGGCGATACAGAGCAGATGCAATCAGTTGTAGCATTTCTCCTTGACAGGGAGTGGGACTTGTGATGGGTACAGCAAATATGCCTAAATCTGTGTAACCGCACGCTTTGAAAGGACTCCTGTTGTCTGCTGCAGGCGGTTGAGCTAACTGGTTAAGAAGGCACTGAGACTTCACTTGTGGTTAACTATGGGTGTAAACCAGCTTGTCTTGCTGTTCTTGCAATGGTTTTGTGCTTCTGCACAACTCTAGAGATTTGGTGCTGGGGAGATGGGGTGGCAGGTCTGATTGTGGGTGATGCTCCCTGTTTGTGCTGCTCAGCATAGCTGGATTTGAATGGTCGTGAAGAACGTGGCCAGTAGCCTGGACCTGGAATGGTTGGGGATAAGGGCACTGAGGCAGCCGGGCAGGGTGTGGGAAGTGTCAGGTATTGCCTCTGCGTTTGGATCAAGCTGTTGAGACTGTTGGGGGTCAGTACCCCTTTGCAGCAGGGATGGGGGGGAGTTGCTTTTAGCTTCTGAACAGGCAGCTGGTGCCCAGAGAGCGGCTGCTACCAAATAACTTCGCTCCCTGTGACAGGCTGCTGGGTGGCAATTCAGAGGTGCCCCTTGGGACTGCTCTAAGATGCAGTATTTAGTGGGTTGGTGTGAGTGCTTCTAAACTAACTGCATCTAGAAACTCCCTTTGTCTGAATGCCTTACGACCTGAAGGGCTGACACAACTACACCCCGTAACTGCTTACGTGTGGCACTCATCTCTGTATTGCATTGATGTCTGAAGTTGCTGCCTTATGAACTCAGAGGTGGAAGGAGCTAAAGGTCAATCTCTGTTGCCTCCATGCACTGCAGTAATTGTTGTTCATAGACAAAGCTCTAAAACACCAACTGGTGTGCTGAGTATTCTTTACTTGCCTCACCCTAGCAAGGTGTGTGCAATGTCCACACATAGTGGAAGTGCTGGAGGGCCCACTGGTGGGGAGGAAACCTTGTGTTACCAATATCCTTTCTCCAAGGAGGCTCAGAAGACTTAAGGTCCTGCTGAAGGAGCTGCTGACTGACAGAATCTGCCCAATAGTGCTGTGGTGCATGCAGCTGATAACTTTCCACCGTAGGAAGAAGTCACCACCTGCCTGTGCTGATGGTGGTTGGAGATCAAACCCACCCTCTGGAACTGGTACGGCTGGTCCATGAGCATGTCACTAACTCTGACTTCTTCTTCCTCCAGTTGCAGCCTGCCTCCAGGTGGATCCCAGTGCAGAACCTGCAGCATCCTTAACTCTTGGCACTCCTGCACTTAGGCCACAATGGCAGGTCGAGGTGGAGCTGCTCGACCGAATGGACCAGCTGCTGGAAACAAAATCTGCCAGTTTAAACTTGTTCTTCTGGGAGAGTCGGCAGTGGGGAAGTCCAGCCTCGTCCTGCGCTTCGTGAAGGGGCAGTTCCATGAGTACCAGGAGAGCACGATTGGAGGTGAGTCCCAACTCCAGATGCCTACGGCTAGAAGGTGCTGGCCTCCCTGATGCAGTCCAGGGTGTCAGAAGTAATAATGGCTGTTTCAGTCTGGTCTGGGGTTTTTGCTATAAATAGTCAAGCAGCTAATGCTTCAACTCTTGGTTTACAAGTTGTTTGTTAGTGTGAAGATCAGCACAGCAGAGAGTAATGCTATGGCAACTGTGCGCTCTGCCTCTAAGGCGTCTTTGCTTCCAGCGCTTGAATTCCTGCTTCTAATTAGAACAGAGGCCTTCAGCTTAGTTCATAGCCCTTAATTATCTTTTCAGACCATGACCTGGGATTTTGGGGCTGTTTCCAGCCTGATACTATTAACTACTTCCACAGCTCTTTCAGGTCTGGTAGTTCTTTAGCTTGAAATAGTTACCACAGTGTCACCAGTCAAAGGTCAGTCGGCACCTGGGTCTCTGGGCAGTAATACTAGGTGTGTACTGAGAAAAAGCTTGATTTGTCCCTATAGTAACCCATGCAAGGAGTAAGTATAGCTGTAAATATAGCTTATGGGCAAGCAAGGCATAATGCTGTGCTGCAGAGGGCTATGTGGGCACTCTGCTGTTCTGCTTCAGTCTGTGTCCAGGGCTGCTTGCCTTTATTCTAGTTGTAATGCATGATATTATACTTGCTGGAACAAGAAAATAACCAGTTACTAAATTGGGGGGTGCAGTGTAACTGGGCTGACTTCAGTGCTTTGGTACTGTGGTGCTTTCCAAAGTTAATCCCAGCGATGCTGCAGCTGTACTGTATGTCTGTGGGAGGGACCGGCAGTGCTGCTGCTCTGGTGGCTGACTGCTGCCTGGGCTCAGGGCCACCTTCCCGTCGGCTCTGTGGTGGCTCTTGGGTTCCTGGGTGCAAGGGGCTTGATGATGCAGCAGAGCTGCGACTTCCACAGCAAAGGGCACTGCACTGGCCTCTGTCTGGGGCTTCTACTCGCTCCCGTGCAAAAGCAGAGCTGCTCCAAGCTCCTGGCTCTTGCTTGCAGGGGCTCTCCAGCTGGAGGTAAGGCAAATGTGCACCTTCTTTTTCAGCTGCCTTCCTAACACAGACAGTCTGTCTGGATGACACAACGGTGAAGTTTGAAATATGGGACACAGCAGGACAAGAGCGGTACCACAGCCTGGCACCGATGTATTACCGAGGTGCCCAGGCAGCCATTGTTGTCTACGACATCACTAACACAGTGAGTACTTCGTAGGGCTGTGTTGTGGTTTAACCCCGGCCGGCAACCCAGCCCCACGTGGCTGCTCTCTCACTGCCCCTCACCCAGAAGGTTGGGGGGGAGGATCAGAATGTAAAACTCTGGGGTTGAGATAAGAGCAATTTAACAGGTAAAGCAAAAGCTGCGCACGCAAGCAAAGCAAAGCAAGGAATTCATTCACTGCTTCCCATGGGCAGCAGGTGCTCGGCCACCCCCAGGGCAGCAGGGCTCTGTCACACGTAACGGTTAATTGGGAAATGCCATAGTGCCAGATGTCCCCCCCCTTCCTCCTTCTTCCCCCAGTTTATATACCCAGCATGATGCCATATGGTATGGAATATCCCTTTGGCTACCTTGGGTCACCTGTCCTGGCTGTGTCCCCTCCCAGTTCCCTCCAGCCCTCTCGCTGGCAGGGCCCAGGGAGCCAAAAAGTCCTTGATTTAGTATAAACATCACCCAGCAACAACTAAAAACATCAGTGCGGTTATCAGCATTGTTCTCACATCACGGCCAAAACCCCACACTGCACTGGCTACTGAGAAGAAAGTTGAGTCCATCCCAGCTGAAACCAGGGCAGGCTGTCAGTGTTTACTGGGGAGGTGTCTGTGCTTGCAGTCGATGCTTCTGGGATCCCTGGGAGAGTGTCTGGGTTCAGAGTCCCTGCAGATGCCTGCCTGCAGGTCCAGAGTTCCTTAAAAACTGCTAATGGCCTCTTCCTCGGTTCTGACCGAGGCTGTCTAAGCTGATAAAGGATCCTGCTACAAAGTGCTGTAAAGGCAGAACACTTCTTACAGGAAAGACTTGTTCTAATCATATCTTCACTGTGGATTAGAAAAGGCTGCCCTTCCTGACTGCTGCCTCCTGTTTGCTTCCAGGACACATTTGTACGAGCCAAGAACTGGGTGAAAGAGTTGCAGAGGCAGGCTAGCCCCAATATTGTAATTGCACTAGCAGGAAACAAGGCAGACCTTGCTACCAAGAGAGCTGTGGACTTCCAGGTGAGTGGGAATCTGGATCAGTTGTTACCTGAGCAGTCAGGAAAGCAGGTTTTTTGCTTAAGTGGGGGAGGTAGTGGCTATGTGCAAAATGCTTTGAGGGAGAGTGGAAGTCAAGATTTATGCTGCTGAGCACCCCAGCATGCCACTTAATGTGAATTGTAGCCTGCCTTTCCCGTGCGCTCCTTTCACAGCACATGTAGCTCTGGTTGGTAACGGTTATGACAGATGTGGAGAATAAAGGCCTGCAGAGCACAGGCTTTTGTCTTCAGTCTCTTCTGGGGCTGTCTTCAGCAGGGTATGAAATGGTGTCGTTTAGATAAAAGACACGTGGAGGATCATTCCCCATCATTCTCTACTCTTCACAGCTCTTACTTTGTCTAAGGCAAGCTTTCAAGGAGAAGCTCTTATCTCAGACCTCGGCACAGGATTGCTTGTGGTGCATCTACAGGCTGTATTACTCTCCCAGCTATCCAAAGTACAAGGTGGTGTGCTGCTTGGGACGTGCTGTGTCTGCGTTTGGCTGAAGTGGCTCACAAACAGCCTGTGCTGCTGTACCCCAGTTCGGCTGCTGGGACAACCAGCCATGCAGCATTATCAGGGGTGTGTGTCTCCCAGCTGTCCTGGCCAGATGGGGTCAGGGATTGGGGTGGGAATGATTTTCTTGAGGTGGGACAGAGTTTTTCTGCAGTGTTTACTTTGCCAACAAGTGAAGTGCGTGAAGCCTGCTTGGGCCTCCTCCTGGCAGGATGCCTTTACCACTCTAATGTGATTGTTTGTAGGATGCACAAACATATGCAGATGACAACAGCTTGCTGTTCATGGAGACATCCGCAAAGACAGCGATGAATGTGAATGAAATCTTCATGGCAATAGGTAACAGCTTGTGTGCAGAAGGATGGCTGGAGCAGCTCTGACACCAGCAGTGCAGCTCACTGGAATCCATGGTTGCTCCCATGTCAGCCAGGGTCTGGAGGCTCTTACTGGAGCAGATGACCAGTTTGCTGCACTGGGGTGTACGGTCGCTCCCTGAGTGTTTGGAGCTTTTGCCTTGCAAAGCCTGGTCCCTCTCTCCCCTTACCTGGGGTTGTGAGTAAGGAAGGAGCGGGGTTGATGACAGCCAGAAGTAGGAGAGGGTTGGTTTGCTGGACTCGTGCTGCTAGCAGTGTCCAATCCCAAAATCCTTAAGAGGTGAGAGGGCTTGGGCCAGAGCAGGGCTGAGCCCAGCTGTGCTCTGCAGTGGGAAGGAGGCTGGCCTCTGCAGGGGAGCTGACTAATGTCTTGTTTCTTTCTAGCCAAGAAACTGCCAAAAAATGAACCCCAGAACGTTCCTGGTGGCCCAGGTAGGAATCGGGTGGTTGACCTTCAGGAGAGCAGTCAGCCTAGCAGGAGCCAGTGCTGCAGCAATTGAGCAGCCGTTCCCACCTGACGAGCCCTCGAATGACGTGACTGGAATCCACGCTAACAATCGCACTTACCGTAGAGCGGCTGCTGCCGGTGGCTGCTGTGATTTCTCCATCCCTTTCTGATCATAGGCTGGAGGAAGTTCTTCCACCTGCACCTTTCTGTACAAATACTAATTCAATTCTAAGTCTTAAGTCACTTTTTTAATATATGAACTTCTGCTCTTCCCTCTTCCTGGTGGTGGTGGATGCATGACCTGGTGTCTGCCCAGCCAGCTCATCCCTTCCTGTGGGTGAGGGCCAGCAGCACCCAGGTCCCACAGTACTGTAGTTCACTATTGGAAACAAAGGGATATTGAGACTAGACAACCTTGTTTAAAATTACCCGTGTGTAAAAGCTAAGGCTAATACCAGTACGATACGCCTAGAACAACCACTAAACTGTAGCATTATAGTGACAAACTCTGGCTTTTCAGCCACTTATTGACCAAATCGATTATGAGTATTCTGGGGTGGGGCAGAGGGAAGCAAAACCGGTTTCTTCTGTATTTTGTATTGTATGTTTCTTCATGTAACCAATCAGTATCTTGTCAATATAGTACATACAACTAGCTGCCTGTTGTCTTTATTTGTGTTGGACTCTAGCATGCCAACTCTTCTTTTTTTTTTTTCTATCTCTGGTTCTGTTGTAATGCACTAATCCTGTTGCAACTTTTGCAAAAATCTTGTATAGAAAATTGTCCTTTTTTTGATGGTTGTGATGCCACTAATGTTGTTAACCCTACTCTAGTGTGAATACACATGGTTTACTGATGTACAGAGGTGGGGTGGGGGAAACCTCGGATAACTTGTCAGTGGAAACAATATGTATTGCAAAAGCCTGTAATTCCACGAAGTGTGAAGGGAGGTATTAAAATGGCTTCTGTTGCCAGACTCTAACTGATGTTGGCTGCTGCCTAGTGCCTAATGCAATGTCTTATGCATACTGGTATTTAAGAGGAACTGTCAACTTAGTCTTCATCACAGACTTCAGTTTTGTGTGATTAAAAAAAAAAAATTTTTATAAACCTATCATAATCAACAATGTTCATGTTTCTTAATCAGCTCAAACCAGAAGGGGAGCGGGCCAAAATGTAACAGCGGTGCCGGAGGTAGAGATGTGCTAGGCTGCTTGTGGTGTGTACAACACCCAGCTCTTTTGCAGGGAGATGTGACCTTCCTTCCCGGGGCAGGGAGGTGCCTGGAACTGCTTGCCCTTGGCCCTCTGCCCGAGTCCTGCAGCTCCAGCTCCTCAAGGGGCAGGAACTCCTTACAGCGATGCTGCAGGTGGCTTGGTAAGCTTGTGGTGTGCTGTGTAGCTGCATGTGAGGAAGCTTGAGGCAAATAGGGGAATTACTTGTTGCTGAATATTCTAGGGGAGCCATCTACGGTGCAGGTTGGGAAGAGCTGGGGGACCAGTATGCAGAGGAGCTCGGCTGGACAGGCTTGGGAATACTCTGCTCAAGTATTAATGAATAAAATGCCTCTGTCCCTGGAGGGTGATGATGTTGAAAGATGCTTCTCTCCTGTCACTGCTGCATGGACTAATTAGATCCTTACACCCATGGGTGAGACCTGGAGTCAGTGTGGAATGCGGAGCCACCCCCTTGCAGCTCTACCACGTGTGCTGCTGGGCCGGCACCAGATGTGCTTGGGAGAGCTTGAAGGTTGTGATGTGCTGGTTCTTGAGCCTGCTGCCTCTCCTCAGCTGCGTGGCTGCTGCTGGAGCTCTGTGGGGGGGCACAGCTACAGCCCGCTGTGCGATTGTCCCTGGGCTGGGCTTGCCCGTGGCTTGCAGGGTTGGGGCTCTGAAAGCTCTGCTGAGTAGCTGCAAATAAAGTTGTCTGTGTGAACAGCCTTGGCTCATGCGGGCTTCATCCTCTATCTGGGGTCTTGGTGCCTTTTGCTCATGCTGGATTTTCTTAAAATCCTGGAAGCAGGAAGGGGCTTGAGTGGTTTGGTGACTGAGTTCCTGACATCTGGCTGGAGCATGGGCTGTGGTGGCCTCAGGTGGGATCAGCTCACCTGGTGTGCAGCGGGTGCTGCTTGTCTCTGTTGCCTGCAAGGAGCTTGTGTGCAAGAGGAGCTTGGGACCTCTGTGGGGCGTCCCAGGTCTCATTGCTTCTGGTGTGGTTTGGACTGGTGCTGCTGGTTTCTGCAGGCAGCAAGGAACAGACCTGTTGGAGAAGCGCTTCCCTAATCCCAAATCTGAACAATCTTGTGAACACAACGCAAGATGCTGTTGCCATCTGCTGGCTTCTTTTCCTTGGTTCTTGGTTGATGGCTTCATTTCTGGCTCCTTCCAGGACTGGCTCTCCGTCGCTGTGAAGGAGCCTGTGATGTCCTAAGTGGTGTCTCATGCTGCTGAGCTCGGGGGGCTCGTGGCTGGGGACCTGTGGCTAGCTGCAGAGGTGTGCAGCAGGGCTTTGTGGAGCAGATGCCACCTTGCTGTGGGGAAGGGCTGTCCGAGCTCCCAGCAGCTTTAGCACAAACAGGCGTGCCTGCCTGCATACCTGCTGCCTGCCCGGACCTGAGCGCGGGTGGTTACACGATGCCTGGGAATGGGCTTCCACCCTCTGTGCTGCTGGGATCTCACAGGGGGCTCCAGCAGCCCCTTTTCAGGGTGGGTGGGGGGGAAGTGGGGCACCCTACACCCAGCCAAGCTGTCTTCCCATTCAGCAGCACTGGCCACCGAGTGAGGGGCTGTGGAGCTGGTGCAGATGCTGTCAGCATGAGGAGGGAGCTGCCTCTGCTCCCTGCAGGTGAGTGGGGCTGCCTCTCCCCACTTGGCAGATTCCTGCATCCCCCCCCCCCCAAAGCAGCAGTGCTCACAGTTCCCTTCCCTCCCTCTGGGTCCGTGGTGGGCCCCATTCTGTGCTGCCCTGAGGCAGCAGGGGAGGTTCTTCCCTCTCTGTGCATCCAGATCCTCTGGCATCAAGAGCTGAGACCAGGGCCCAGCCTTCCCATCAGTCAACACCAAGAGAGCACAAGCAGGTTCTATGCAAAAGTATTTTTATTGAATACAAAAACATTCCAGTTTAGTGAAAAAAATGACATCATCGCTGATGGAGCTTGTTTGGGCTAAAACCCGAGACTTGCTGCTGTCTGTACTGGTCCCGCCGTGGGCCGTTGGTTCCCTTCCCATTACACCCGGGCTTTGTTGGCGGCTCCATCCTCGGAGGCTGGTCCAGGCTGCGGGGCTGCGGGGCTGACCTGGATGGGCACGTTCCTCTCCGGGGCGGCCGGCAGGGCCAGCTTGGGGGCCTCGATGCGGAGCTGCCCCTCCTTGGACAGGGAGCAGGTCAGCGCCTCGGCGTCCACCTCCTCGGGCACGTCCCACTCCCGCTTCAGCACCTCGTACTTGTAGGAGAAGGAGCCCTTCTCATCGACGTTCTGCGTCTCCTTCTGCCCCACCAGCACCACCTTCCTGCCCACCACCTTCACCGACAGCTGCTCGGGAGCGAAGTTCTTGACGTCTTGGCAGACGGAGAAGCCCTCGCCGGAGCCCTGGGTCAGGGTCGTGCTGGTGCTCGGGGCTCGCTCCATGACAGCGGCTCCTTGGCTGCTCAGGAGCTGCTCGAAGCTGCTCATGAACTCCCGAGCTTTCTCCATCTCCTGCTGCAGCTCAGTGAAGATGGTCTCTGCGTGCGGCCAGAGGGTCCTCACTGTGCCCAGGCGGCTGGCCAGGGAGCTGGAGGCAAATGGTGCGAGGTGCATGCGGCAAAGCATCTCTGCTGCTGTTGCTGTTGCTGCTGCTGCTGCTGCTGCTGCTGCTGTCCCGTCTCCAGTGAGCTGGGAACACTCTGCCTCGGCACTGCCGCCTGTGGCTTTTATTCCCCTTCCCGGGAGGAGTGGCCTCATCCTGTACAGCACGTCATCCTCTGGCGAAGAGTTCAGCTCTTTCCAGCCCGTTCCAGCTCATTCTTCTTACTCATCCATGAGGAGAGGCACCTCTTACGTCGTGCCCGGCATACCTTCGCCCTTAGTCTTGCAGCTCTGCTCTCCTGGCTTATAATTAGCAGCATCACCTCAGGCTCCGAACGGGATGCCTGAGACACCCCTGCCAAAAATCTGTGGCCTTTCTGCTTCCCAGGCAGGCAGCGGGGCTGGGCTCCTCCCTGCCTTCCCCTGCCTTGCCTGTGGCCTGTTCCCTCCCTACCTGTAGGCAGGAGACCCCCTCTGCCCCCTGCCCCCTTTTCAGGCCCCTCAGCTGCTGGAGGGACACCAGAACCCAGCCCGTGGTCCCCTCCCCAGGCAGGGTGCACAGGCGAGGTGCTGACGGGCCAGGATGGGATAGCGGCCAGCCTCAGCGATGTGGGGGGGGGTGGGGGGGGGTGGGGGGGCTGGAAAGTGCGAGAGGCATCTGGCAGCGGGTGACGTATGAACACATTGTTTATAAGGTGGCACCATCCTTACACTGCTGGCACAGCATGACCTGCAGCCTGCCGAGCCCCCGGGCGCGGGGGCCAGGGAGGGCTTTGCTGACCCCCGGCTGGGGGTCCCGCAGGCGTTGCTACATCACGGTGGCTCTGCAGAAACATGAGCTCCCAGCGGTGACCGCAGCTCCCTATTTGCGGCATGTGACGCGTCCCCAGAAGCAGGCGCTGCTATTTTGGCTGGTGGATGATCAGTCTCTCAAAAATAGGCGATGGCTCCAGGAGGGTGCGTGGGGAGAGAGCGTTCTGGAAGGGGCACACCCCTGGGCAAGGGAGGATAAAACCTGCCGCTCCCCAGCCCCGGCTCAGCACCGCTCCAGTCCCTGCACAGAGCAGAGCCGCAGCGCACACCGGGAGCACACACCAGCAGAGATGCTTTGCCGCCTGCACTTCATGCCGCCCACGTCCAGCTCGCTGTTCCCATGGCTGGGACCCATCCGCACTCTCTGGCCACATCCAGGCACCCTCTTCGCTGAGCTGGAGCGGGAGCTGCGGCTGGAGATGGAGAGGGCTCGGGAGTTCATGAGCAGCTTCGAGCAGTTCCTGAGCAGTGGGAGCAGCCCCAGCCGACTCAGCATCGCTGCGGAGCGAGCCCCGAGCACCAGCGCAGCCCTGACCCAGGGCTCCAGTGAGGGCTTCTCCGTCTGCCAGGACGTGAAGGACTTTACGCCCGAGCAGCTGTCGGTGAAGGTGGTGGGCAGGAAGGTGGTGCTGGTGGGGCAGAAGGAGTCGCAGAGCACGGATGAGAAGGGCTCCTTCTCCTACAAGTACGAGGTGCTGAAGCGGGAGTGGGACGTGCCCGAGGAGGTGGACGCCGAGGCGCTGACCTGCTCCCTGTCCAAGGAGGGGCAGCTCCGCATCGAGGCCCCCAAGCTGGCCCTGCCGGCCGCCCCGGAGAGGAACGTGCCCATCCAGATGGGGCCAGCAGTGGCCCAGCCGACAGCCAGCACCGACGACGGAGCCGAGCGGGCCAAGGCGTGATGGGGAGCGGCACGGGGCCGGGCTGAGCCCGGCTGCCAGGGCAGCTGCTGGCCGCAGAGCGGGGCTGCGCGCTGGCCCGGTGAGGGGAGTTTCTGCACAAAATATGTAGCTTTTTTGATATGTAATAAATATTCCTGACTTTTATTTGCACGGTTTCTGTGTTTGCTGGTCTCGCCTGGCCCCCTGTGCTTGCCATGCTGCTGGCTGTGCCCCTGCAGGACGATGGCAGCCCGGGGAGCCGGGCTGTGCTGGCAGGGGGCAGGTCCCTGGCAGCTCCCCCAGCCCAGCCGTGGCAGAGGAGGTTGGCTGAGGGGCTGCAGCACATGCACTGTGCTGAGCATCCCCCCGGGGGGGCACCGAGCATCCCCCCGAGGGGACCCCCAGCATCCTCCTGAGGGGGCCCCGAGCTCCCGAGGCAGCCTTTGGCCCCCAGACACCCATTTTCGGGATGGTGCTGGCACACTCCCGTGCGGTACCCGTGCCGTGCCGTGCCGTGCCGCCCCCTCCATTGCTCGCACCTTCCAGGCGCTGCGCTCTTCTCCGCGGCCCTTCGGCGGCAAGTGGGCGTGGCCTCCCATAAATGGGCAGGAGGGGGCGGGCCCACAGCACACAGCGGAGGTGATCGTGCCGGACTGGGCGGGGCTTCACGCCACATTTGGCGAAAAAGGCGGGGCCTCGCGCCATATTTGGCAGAGGCTGCGGCGGAGAGGCGCGCCTCCCCGCGCCGAGCACCGCCGAACCGGGCACGGTACCGGTTGCGGTACCGGAGGGGGGAACTTCTCTAGGCAGCGATGGCCCCGCGCCGCCGGCACGGCCCCGCGAGGGGCTCTCGGGGTGGTTGGTCCCCGTTGAGCCCGGACCTCGATCTCTCCGTGGCGGGTTCACGCCGCCCGCGGCCTCGGTGGGAGTTCCGCTCCCGCTCGGGGCTGCAGGCGGCTAGATCCGGCCCCGGGAGCACCGGACCCACCCCCCCCGCCGCTACGGACTACCGATCCCGGCGTGCCTGGCGCGCAGGCGCAGTGAGCGCGGGGCGCACGCCGGGCCCGGCATGGCGGAGCCGGAGGCCGCGCAGCCCGGGCGGCCCCCGCCGGCTCCGGGGGCGGCGGCGGCGGGGAGCGGCGGGGCGGGGAGCGGAGCGGCGGGGGCGGCGGCGGGGGGAGCGGGGACCAGCGACCCGGCGCGGCCCGGGCTGAGCCAGCAGCAGCGGGCGAGCCAGCGCAAGGCGCAGGTGCGCGGGTTCCCCCGCGGCAAGAAGCTGGAGAAGCTGGGGGTCTTCTCGGCCTGCAAGGTGGGCTGGGGGCACCGGGCCCTGCATGGGCGAGGTGCGGGGGGGTACAAGGATGTGCGTGGGTGTGGGTGCATGGGCAGGGGTGCAGGAGGAGGGTGCAAGGCTGTGTATGAGTGGGGGTGCAGGAGGGAGGTACGAGGGTGCGCATTGGTGGAGGGGTGCAGGAGCAGGGCGCAGGAGGGGGGTGCAAGCATGTGCATGGGTGAGGGTGCAGGAGTGGGGTGCGGGGGGGTGCATGGATGTGCATGGGTGGGGGGATGCAGGAGTGGGGTGCGAGGATGTGCATGGGTGGGGGATGCAGGAGTGGGGTGCGAGGATGTGCATGGGTGGGGGATGCAGGAGTGGGGTGCGAGGATGTGCATGGGTGGGGGATGCAGGAGTGGGGTGCGAGGATGTGCATGGGTGGGGGATACAGGAGTGGGGTGCGAGGATGTGCATGGGTGGGGGATGCAGGAGTGGGGTGCGAGGATGTGCATGGGTGGGGGATGCAGGAGTGGGGTGCGAGGATGTGCAGGGGGTGCAGGATGGGGGTGCTGAGCTGTGCATGGGGTACAGGAAGGAGATGCTAGGCTGTGCATGGGTGGGGGTGCAGGAGGAGTGCTGCGTTGTGTAAGGGAGATGCAAGGACATCCATGAGCCTGGGATGCAGGATCCTGGGGCTGCATGCAGGGGAACTGTGAGAGTGTTAGGGTGCAGGTTTATGCAGGATGGGTGCTGGGGAAAGCTGGGGTGGATAAACTGGGATGGGTGGGACAGGCAGAGGCGACTCGTGGGGGGAATTGTTTGGCCAGAGAAGGTGGCAGCCTTGGCATGAGGCAATGCGTGGGCCGCTGCGTGACGGCCTCTGCCATCCCTCATCCCAGGCCAATGACGCCTGCAAGTGCAACGGCTGGAAGAACCCCAACCCTCCCACTGCCCCCCGCATGGACCTGCAGCAGCCGGTGACCAACCTGAGCGAGCCCTGCCGGAGCTGCAGCCATGCGCTGGGTAACACCACCATGGGGCACCTGGGACCACCGCCCCCTGCCCCAGGAACCCCCCTCCCCCAGGGAGGGGTGGTGATGCTGACCCCTCCAGTCTCACTGTGGTGTGGTTGTCTCTCTGCTGCAGCGGACCATGTGTCCCACCTGGAGAACGTCTCGGAGGAGGAGATCAACCGGTTGCTGGGCATGGTGGTGGATGTGGAAAACCTCTTTATGTCGGTGCACAAGGAGGAGGACACGGACACCAAGCAGGTGTATTTCTACCTGTTCAAGGTGCGTCTGGGGCTGGGCACGTCTCTGCACCGCAGTGCTGCAGGGCAGGGGCTGCTGTCCCACTGCTCGTCCTCTGTCTGCTCCGCTGGCAGCCAGCCCACCAGCCCAGCCAGAGAGCTGGAACGCTTACCCTGTCCTGGGAGCGACTGCTCTCCCGGCCTCGAATTCCCCTGGGAGGAAGGTTTCCAGGGAAGGAACAGGCTGAGGTGGACGCCTGCACCTTCCTGGCTGTGTAAATGAGCACAGCCCCACGGCTGCCCTCTGCAGCCTCCACCGCTCGCTGTGTGCCTGGTTACGGGACTCCAGTAACCTGGTCCTCACTGTGTGCCTGGTCCTTGGGACTCCAGTAACCGTGTCCGACGGTGTCTCGCAGCTCCTGCGGAAGTGCATCCTGCAGATGAGCCAGCCTGTGGTCGAGGGGTCCCTGGGGAGCCCCCCCTTCGAGAAACCAAACATCGAACAGGTGAGGCTGCTGACTTGTCCTGTGTTTTGCTGCTCTTGTATGGCCCCCTCCCCCTTTGAGGGGCAGTGCTGAAGGGTCAGGTGCCCCTCCATTGCCCCTTCCTCTCCCCAGGGAGTCCTGAACTTCGTCCAGTACAAGTTCAGCCACTTGCCACCCAAGGAGCGGCAAACCATGTACGAGCTCTCCAAGATGTTCCTGCTCTGCCTCAACTACTGGAAGCTGGAGACACCGTCCCAGTTCCGGCAGCGCTCGCAGAACGATGATGTGGCCACCTACAAGGTCAACTACACAAGGTGAGAGTGGGAGGGGGTCTGAGCCAGACAGCATGGGGGTCTGCCCGCCCCTGCACCGGGCTGACCCTGACTCCCAGGGTCTTCTCCTCTCCCCACCTCTCCTGGGTTGCTGGTTTGTTATGAGAGCAGATGTCCGCTGGGGAGACTGCTTCCAAATAACATCAGCCGTGACCCCCCCATGCTTGCCCTCTTCCTCTCTGCTTCCAGCAGTGTTGTCCCAGGCGGGATGCGGATGCTCTGGGGTTGCTGGTCCCAGCCCTGATACTGGAGTGCATCCTTATCTCCTAGGTGGCTGTGCTACTGCCATGTTCCGCAGAGCTGTGACAGCCTTCCCCGCTACGAGACCACCCACGTCTTTGGGCGCAGCCTCCTCAAGTCCATCTTTACGGTCACCCGCCGGCAGCTGCTGGAGAAGTTCCGGGTGGAGAAGGACAAGCTGGTGCCGGAGAAGCGGACACTGATTCTCACCCACTTCCCCAAGTAGGTACCCAGTGCGGGGATAGCTGCATCACTGGGGAGGCTCTCCTCCCTCGGGGCACTCGCCCACCGAGTGTGGCTGCTGTGCTGCCCCCTGCCAGGTTCCTGTCCATGCTGGAGGAGGAGATCTATGGCGAGAACTCTCCGATCTGGGAGGCTGATTTCACCGTGCCAGCCGCAGAGGGTGCCCAGCTGGTGTCTCGCCCAGGTATCTCAGGGAGCAGCACCCCCCAGCTTTCAGGGAGCTGTAGGGTGAAGGACTGAGGTGTGGGTGAGCCTTGGCTGGTGGCTGGGCTGTCGCAGCGTGATGAGCTGCTTCCTGGCAGTCACGGGCACCACTGGTCTCTTCCAGCTGCGGTCAGCACCGTTACAGTGCCCACCACTCCACTCTTCAGCAAGAAGCTCAGCAACAGCAGCTCTGCTGCGAGCATGGATGCCAGCACCCCAGAGCCCCTGCCAGGTAGGGCCGGTGTGAGCCTGGCACTGGGGAAACTGGGACCTCCCTTGGTCCCTCCCGGTGCTGGATGTGCTGCTGTGCTCCCCAGGGGAGAAGCGGAAGCTGCCCGAGAGCCTGACACTGGAAGATGCCAAGCGGATCCGTGTCATGGGAGACATCCCCATGGAGCTGGTGAACGAGGTGATGCTGACCATCACGGACCCTGCTGCCATGCTGGGCCCCGAGGTATGGGGTGGGGGATGCTGAGGTGGCATCGGTGCTTTCCAGGGCCCGCAGAGTTGCTTTCCTCATGTGCCCCTGGCTGGGCTTCCCCCACGGTGGGTATGTGCCAGTCAAACCCCCTGCACTCCCCGCCCCAGACCAGCCTGCTGTCGGCAAACGCGGCGCGGGATGAGACGGCTCGGCTGGAGGAGCGCCGCGGCATCATCGAGTTCCATGTCATCGGCAACTCGCTCTCACAGAAGTCCAACAAGAAGATCCTGATGTGGCTGGTGGGCTTGCAGAACGTCTTCTCACACCAGCTACCACGCATGCCCAAGGAGTACATCACTCGCCTTGTCTTTGACCCGTGCGTGGCTGGGGGGCATGGGGGACAGGGACACGGTGTGGGGGGCTCCCCTCTCACCCTTGGCCACGGTTCTGGCAGGAAGCACAAGACCCTGGCACTGATCAAGGACGGCCGAGTGATCGGGGGGATCTGCTTCCGCATGTTCCCCACCCAGGGCTTCACGGAGATAGTCTTCTGTGCCGTCACATCCAACGAGCAAGTGAAGGTGAGAGTGTGGGGAGGTGGGTGGTGGTCATGGCCATGGGGGTCCCTGGCAGCCCAGCATCGTGGCTGCAGGGTGGTGGGTGGGGGCTCTTGGGGGCAGGATGGTCTCACTGTAGCTGGGAGGACCCAGGGGTGTCCCAGCCCCTTGGGTAGCCGGACCCACTCAGCGCTGGCCAGCCCCGAGCAGCTGCCTGTGTCAGTGGGTGGGAGGGGGTCACGTGTGCCGACTTGGGCTGCCTGGGGGGCGTTGGGGGGGGTCCCTGTCTCACAGTGGCTTCCCCAGGGCTACGGGACGCACCTGATGAACCACCTGAAGGAGTACCACATCAAGCACAACATCCTCTACTTCCTCACCTACGCGGATGAGTACGCCATTGGCTACTTCAAGAAGCAGGTGGGCTCCTTCCTCCAGGGCAGCTCCTCTCGCCCCCCCCCCCCCGCCTGTCAGCCCCCTCCCACCTGCCCCCTCCCTTCTAGGGCTTTTCCAAGGACATCAAGGTCCCCAAGAGCCGCTACCTGGGCTATATCAAGGACTACGAGGGGGCGACCCTGATGGAGTGTGAGCTGAACCCCCGCATCCCCTACACTGAGCTCTCCCACATCATCAAGAAGCAGAAGGAGGTACAGTGGGTGGGTGGGGGGGTGCTCTGCCTGCTCTGGCCCCTGCCAGCTGCCCCCCGAAGGCAGGGGAGGGGTCCGGAGCATCCTGCAGTCCCTGCTCACCTCCCTGCTTCCAACCCCCCCTTCCCACTGCAGATCATCAAGAAGCTGATAGAGAGGAAGCAAGCGCAGATCCGCAAGGTCTATCCCGGCCTGACCTGCTTCAAGGAGGGCGTGCGGCAGATCCCCATCGAGAGCGTCCCCGGCATCCGTGAGTCCCCCCGGCTTCTGCTGGGGAGGGGCTGGCAGGCAGGAGGGCTCCGTCCTCCCTCGCCCGCGGGCCTGGGGCAGCTGTGGTGATGTTGATGCTTGTCTTCTAGGAGAAACGGGATGGAAACCACTGGGGAAGGAGAAGGGGTGAGTGCTGCGTGGTGGGATGGATGGGGCTCGGCTCAGGCTGCTCCTCACTCCTGGTCTGGGATGGGGAGGTGGGGATGGGGAGAGGCTGCCCACCCTTGGGCTGATGGTTTTGTCCTGCAGAAAAGAGCTGAAGGACCCGGACCAGCTCTACAACACCCTGAAGAACCTCCTGGCCCAGATCAAGGTGCGGGCAGGAGGGGACCCTCTGCTCTGCGGTGCCCATCCCCCTGACAGCTCTCGGAGCTGCTTCCCCTGGGCCAGGCTGTCCTGGGCTCTGCCCTTGGGGGGGCAGGGGGGTGACCCAGGCGCAGGGGGAGCAGGACTCCTCTGTGCTGGTGCAGGCAGGTGCTGCGTGTGCTTTCTCCTGTAACCGGCCCCCCACCCTCTCCCCAGACCCACCCCAGCGCGTGGCCCTTCATGGAGCCTGTGAAGAAGTCGGAGGCGCCGGATTACTACGAAATCATCCGCTTCCCCATCGGTAGGTGGTTGTGCCCAGACCCCCGGGGCAGGATGGTGGGGAGAGGGCTGACGACACCCCCCCCCAACCCCCCATCACAGGGTCTGCTGGAGAGTCATGGTTGGGATGATGGGGTGCTGGGAGCCCTGGGGCAGTCCAGAAGAGAGAGGGATGAGCCAGGACCCTTGGTGTCCAGTTCCATGGCTGGGGGGGTGCAGAGGCTTGGGGAACCTGACCCTTCCCCACCCCCAGACCTGAAGACCATGACAGAGCGCCTGAAGAACCGCTACTACGTCACCAAGAAGCTGTTCATCGCCGACCTGCAGCGCATCATCACCAACTGCCGCGAGTACAACCCGCCTGACAGCGACTACTGCAAGTGTGCCAACACCCTGGAGAAGTTCTTCTACTTCAAGCTCAAGGAGGGGGGGCTCATCGACAAGTAGGGGAGCTGGCCTGGACCTGCCTTGGCCACCAGCCCCACCACGGGAGGGACGGGGCTGCCTGTGGGACCCAGCCCTGCTGCATGGGCAGGGGCTGCTGGAGGGGTTATTGCTGCTGAGCAGCCTGGGGGAGCTGGCCCTTCCTTCTGGGGGGGCGAGGGGGCTGGGGGGTGCCTGGTGCTCTTATCCCCGAGCTGTTGGCTGTCTGTCCTGGGGGCTGTTAGCAGCGGGGCTGGAGCCACCTCATCAGGATCTGCCCAGGGCAGGGGCAGCGTTGAGTTCCTGCCTCTCCCAGGGGGCTGGGACCCCCACCCTGCCCAGCACCGGCGCTTCTCTCCTCCCCAGGGTCGTGCCTTCTGCCCTGGCTCTCGGTGATGGGGCAGGGGCACACAAGTGCTTTGGTTTTCTTCTCCCGTCCACACACAGGCAGCTTCTGCCCCTCGTATTGAATGTACGGCAGGGCTCAGCCCTGCCCGCCCCGGGCTGGGGGCAGGGATGCTGCTTGTCGTCCAGGGTCCTGCTTGGGAGGGGGTGCTCTGCCCTTGCACCCCCCAGCTCCTGCTGCCTCTATCAGCTCTTCCCTCCCCGTGAGGGCAGCTCTGCCTGCTCCTGCTGCCAGCCAGGCCTGCCCCTTGCGTGGCCAGGGGTTGGGGGGGTGCTGGCAGCCCTGGCTGCTGGGGCTGTGGGGTGCCTGGCGCTGCCGTGGTCCCTGCACCCCCTGCTCTGCCCCAGCCGGTAGCCAGCCTCTGCACTGGGGTGCAGGGATGGCTCCTGCCCACCACCTTCCCCCCCCTGCCCTCTCCTTGCGCCTCGTGAGCCGTGTTGCCATACCCCTTGGGTGCTGGGCTGGGGAGCGCCTGGCCCCAGCATTGGTTTGTCCCCCACTCTCGCTTGGTCCCTTGCTGCCTTGCCCCGTCCTCCCCCTGCTGTCATCACTGGGTGGGCACTGGTGATGCTCTGTGGCTCACTGGGGTGGGACCAGCCCCCTCCACACATCTCTGCCACCCATTCCACTTGACTGTTGGTTTTGTTTTGTTTTCTGGGTTGGTTTTTTTTTTTTGTTGTACGTTGTCTTTTTTTTTTTTTTTCTTTTTTTTTTTTAAATAAATGTCCTTGTGCAGACCTAGCTGCATCCTGGAGTCTGGCCCTGCAGCCTGGGTTGTGGGGGGTGTTTGAGGCAAGGGAGAGGGACAGGAGCAGCTCGGAGTGGAGAGCCCCTGGGCTGGGCGTACTGGGCTGAACTGGGGGGGCTGGGGAGCGGGGTTGGGGGGTGCTGCAGTGGGGCGGCTGTGGGAGCTCCCCGGTTTCTGTTTCGGTTTCTGCCCGTGGCTGGGGCTCCCGGAGGGGGGTTCACGAGCGGCTGGGCTCGGGCTGGCAGCGCGGCCGGCGGGGCCCCCCCTGGCTGGGGCTCCAGCGGGATGCGCCGCCCCCAGTTTCGTTTCCCAGCTGCGGCCGGCAGGGATGGAGCTGCGGGGGTACCAGCTGGAAGCGGTGGCCCCGGCCCTTGGGGGCTGCAACACCATCATCTGGCTGCCCACGGGTGCCGGCAAGACCCGCGCCGCCGTCTACGTCTGCCAGCAGCACCTGGAGAGCCGGGTGGGCGGCAGGGTGGCCGTGCTGGTCAACAAGGTGCCCCCCAACCCTGCCCTGGGGATCACTGGGTTGTGGTGCTGGGCTGGTGCTGAGCAGGGGGGTCTCTTGCGCGCAGGTGCATCTGGTGGACCAGCACGCCAAGAAGGAGTTCCATGCGCTGCAGGACACCTTCAGGGTGACGGCCATCAGTGGGGACAGCAGCCAGAAGTCCTTCTTCGCCTGCATGGTGAAGCAGAGCGATGTTGTCATCTGCACGGCCCAGATCCTGCACAACGCGCTGGTCAGCGAGGAGGAGGACATGCACGTGGAGCTGACAGGTGGGCACAGGACCCCAGGCGACGCTCTCCCCACGGCTGGGCTGGGCTGGGGGGCTCACCTCGCTCCCCTCTCTCACCCGGTGCAGATTTCTCACTGCTGGTGATAGACGAGTGTCACCACACGCAGAAGGAAGCCGTCTACAACAAAATCATGCTGAATTATCTCCAGCGCAAGCTCAGTGGGCAGCAGGATCTGCCACAGGTCCTGGGACTGACGGCATCCCCTGGCACCGGGGGGGCAACCTCCTTTGAGGGGGCTGTAGAGCACATCCTGCAGGTGGGTCCTGTGCCCCCCATCCTGTGCCAAGACAGGGCACAGCGACCTGGCACAGCTTCCCCTGGGTGTAGCAGGGTGTTCCTCGGGGTGGGTGTTGATAAGCTGGGTGGCCCAGGGCAGATGTCCCTAAATTTACGGGGCTGCCAGCGAGCACCGTGTCACCCTGGGCTGCCGGGCTCAGGGCTGGAAGTGGGGTCTCGCCCTCAGATCTGCGCTAACCTGGACGTTGAGAAAATCGCGTCGGCGCAGGAGGAGGCGCAGCACCTGCAGAGCCACGTCCCCCAGCCCACGAAGCAGTATGACCTGTGCCAAGAGAGAGCGCAGGTGAGGGCAGCTGTAGGGGCTGGAAGACGAGACCCCCAAGCCCTGCTGAGCTGGGGGGCTGCGTCCCCCTGTCTGCTTAGCTCATGCCAGTGCGAGGAATTGGTTGATCCAGAGCTTTGGTGCAGAGGGATCCAATAACCATCTGGGTGCTGCCACGCAAACAAGCCCCCAACCCCAGCCCAGGCACTCTGGGCTGTGCCTCCGAGACCATGCAGAACAGTGTTTCCAGTTCCTCGGGTCCTGAGCCCCTCTCTGCTCCCAGGACCCCTTTGGTGAGCAGCTGAAGGAGATGATGGAGCAGATCCAGCAGTACATGGAGATGCCTGGCCTGCCTCAGGACTTCGGCACGCAGATTTACGAGCAGCACATCGTGGAGCTGGAGAAGAGAGGTGAGGAGGCGGCAGGGCGGGTGCAGCAGGGCAGAGCTGGCAGCCACGGGGACATGCCGTGACCATGGCACACCCGGCCCTTGCCAGGCGCCGAGACCTTTTGTCGCAAGATGCGGGTGTGTGCACTGCACTTGCGCAAGTACAACGACGCGTTGCTGATCAACGACACGGTGCGGATGATCGACGCCTTCCAGTGCCTCCAGCAGTTCTATGCCACCGAGAGGGACACCAAGGACCCCACCGAACAGTTCCTCACTGCACTGTTTGAGGGTAACAGAGGGGCCTGGGCGGGGGGTCGGTGCTGGCTGCATTCAGGGGGTGGGGGGCCCCCATGACACCCCGCTTGCCTGCACAGAGAACAGGGCGACCCTGCGGGCGCTCGCTGGGGACCAGCGCTATGAGAACCCCAGGCTGGGCAAGCTGGAGGAGATCCTGCAGGAACATTTCCAACCCCTGGGAACTTCTCGCGGCATCGTCTTCACCAAGACCCGGCAGAGTGCCCACAGCCTGCTCAGCTGGCTGCAGGACACGGCCGCGCTCTGCGGGCAGCACATCAGGGCCGCTGTCCTCACCGGCGCCGGCTACAGCAACCAGACCAGGCACATGACGCAGGTGAGTGGAGGGTGGGATGGAGCTGGACCGACCCTTCTCCGCACGCTTTGTGGGTGCTGCCCCGGGGCTCGGAGCCCTGCGCAGCTGCTGAAGCATCTCCCTCCTCTTCCCCCAGAACGAGCAGCAGGATGTGATCAACCTGTTCCGCAAGGGAGCCCTCAACCTGCTCTTCTCCACCAGCGTGGCTGAGGAGGGCCTGGATATCCCTGAGTGCAACATCGTGGTTCGCTATGGGCTGATGACCAATGAGATCGCCATGATGCAGGTACCTGCCTGGGCTCCCTCTGGCCACTCTGCGCAGATGCCCCAAAGCCACCAGGATGGGACACAGTCGCATCCCACAGCTGCTGGCAGCTCCCTGGGGGTGAACCCAGCCCCTGGCAGAGCATCTCCTTGGCAAGGCACGGAGGAGTGCACAGGGTGGATCCATCCCCACGGGTGGTGCGGTGGAGGCAGGGGGGGCCAGCCATGTCCCTCCTCTGCTGACTGCAGCATTTGGCACTTCTGCTGCAGGCCCGGGGCCGTGCCCGTGCCGAGAACAGTGTCTACTCCGTCCTCGCCAAAGCCAACAGCAGAGAGGTCTTCCGTGAGCTGCTCAACGAGGACCTCGTGGAGCTCATGGAGAGGGCCATCAGAGCAGTGCAAGCCATGCCTGAGCAGGAGTACCGCCTCAAGGTGAGCGCTGGGTGCTGCCCTGGGCACCAGGAGGGCCAGGCAGCTGCTGCCCGCGTCTGATGCTTGGGCACTGCCTTCTGCGCCCTGGTTTTGGCTGCCTGCTCTCCCCTTGGAGCAGCACCGGCTCCTGGGAGGGGGTAGCATCAGGTGCACAGGGCAGCGTGTGCCCACCCTGTCCTGTCTGTCCTGCCACGCAGCTTGCACTCTCTGGGACGGTGCATCTCTCTGTGGCTGTGTGTCTTGCCATGCCTGCCATCTGTCTGTGCCCGTAGCCCTGCCCTGACCTCTGCCCTCCCCCTCCGGGCCCTCTGCAGATCAGCGAGCTGCAGCGAATTGCTGTTGCCAGCTGGCTAATGAAGGAAGCCAGGATCAGTGAGAGGAGGCAGCTGCACGACCCGGACGCTGTTTACCTCTACTGCGTCAACTGCAACATGGCAGTGTGCCGCGGCAGCGACATCCGCACCGTGGAGGGCATGCACCACGTTAACATCAACCCCAACTTCGGGTAGGAGCTGGGCGCTGGCGGGGGCGAGCGAGTGCAGACCAGCTGGCAGGCATCGCTTGCATGAGCTGCCCCACTTTCCCCCCAGGACGGGCAGGGGGTGGCAGCAGCTTGCTGCCAGCTTTTTCTTGGGGACAGTGGTCCAGGGAGATCGTGGGGGATTTGTGGACTTTGTGACTATGGGAGCACATGTGCTGCCCTATTTCTGTCCCCTGGACCATTGTCCTTAGAGTGTCTTTCGGTTCCTTGCAGGTTGTATTACAGAGTTTCCTCTGGGAAAATACAGTTCCAGCGGGCTTTCAAAGACTGGGAGCCCGGCTGTCGCATCATGTGCAGTGAGTGCAGCCAGGTGAGTGTGGCAACCCCCCGTGGCTGCAGCCCAGTTGGAACTGGAGGGACAGGAGGGGCTGTGCCTTGTTCCCCAGCTCCTGGCTGAGGGATGGAGCTGTATGTCCCTTTGACACGTGCCCGTGTGACGTGCCTGCTGCACATGCAGGACGTGGACACGGGCAGCTGTCTCCGAAGGGGATGTGACCTGGCAGCAAGGAGCTGCCTCCATCCCAGGGCTGTGTGGCCCTGCAGCCTGGGGCTGCTGCGCTGCAGGCTGCGTGACTGTCCCCTCCCTGCCCACACAGGAGTGGGGAATGGAGATGATCTACCGGCAGGTGAAGCTGCCCATCCTCTCCATCAAAAACTTCGTGGTGGAGACGCCGGCTGAGAAGAAGAAGTACAAGAAGTGGAGCAGTGTGACATTCCCCGTCAAGGAGTTTGACTATGTGGAGTACTGCTCTAGCATCCACGGCCAGCTCTTGTAGCACAGACTCTGCTCAGAAGACGACTATTCCCAGGCCGCTTTCTGGGACAGCAGGACCCTTCCCATCGCCCTCGGCGTGGGACCTTCCCTCCAGGCTCATGCAGTCAGTGCTCCCTTGTTCCTCGCTGGACTGATCTGCTGCAGCACATCCCTTGCTACAGCTGCAACTGCAGGGGGAGGCTTTGCTGCACCCATGCAGGCAGGATGAGACACTGGGATGGGAAAGCACTGGCAATCTTTCCCTGCTGGCAGCTGCTCCCCATGGCGCTGCGTTCCCCCTCCTGCCCTCCAGCACTGTGGGGCACGGGGGGTGTCTCCACAACCCTGCCAGGAGAACCAGCCATTTCACAGGGGCTCAGGACATGGCCCAGCGTTTCTCCGGCAGCCTCTGGTCCGCTTTGTGCTCCCGATGTCCCTCTATTAAAAACGGGTGTGCGCTGGGGCTGGGGGAAGTGTCGGCAGCTTCACTTGTGAGAGCCGGTGGGCTCCGTCTGGGACAGCCCTTGCACCCAGCCCGACCCCCCCATTGCCTGCGGGAGAGCCAGACCCCACCGCCCACCGTGGCAGCGCAGGGGTCCCCGGGGAGGCACCTGTGGGTGCCCCGGGTGGCTGCAGACAGTGGACCCACCCGAGACCAAACCTCCCTGGGGCGCAGAATGAGCCCTAGCGCCTCCGGGGCGGCTCAGTCCTGCAGGACTCGCATGGAGCTGCGGGTGGGTTTGACCTTGGCAGAAATGCCCGGGGGTCCCTGCCCCGGCAGCTGGGGGGTCCCCGCGGGGCTCAGCTGGGGCCACCCCGGGCGCGCTGGGCTCGCCGGGCCCCTTCGAGCCGGGGATGCTGAGGGAGCGGCGGGGCCCCCAGAGCTCGGGGCCGGGGGGGTCGGGGCGGGGGGCTCGGCGTCCCTGCGGCCCGGCGCGGGTGCTGCAGCCCCGGCCCCGCCGTGCTCTCCCGCCGCCGGTCGCTAGAGGGAAGCCCCGGCCCGGCTGCGGGCAACGGGCGATGCCCGGGGAGCCGCGGGCGGGGGGCGCGGGGCAGCGGGCCCCGAGGGGGCCGTCCACGGGCGGGGGGATGCTCAGCCCGTGCCGGGCGGGGGGCTGCGGCGCTCGCACCCGCCGCTCCGTGCGTGCCCCCTCCCCGCGGGACCCGGCCACGCGTGTGGGTGCCAGCCCGGGGGTCTCCCGCTCCGGTAAGCAACGCGGTGGCTCGGGGCGGGGGGGTTCGCGGTCCCTCCGTGCTCCCGGTGGGCGCCAGGAGCTCCCGCGGCGGGCGAGGGGCGGCTCGCAGCGGGGGCTGCAGGCGAGGGCACAGGGGTCACCAGCCTCCGGGCCCGGGGCTGGGGATGCTGCCGGCGGGGACCCTGGGCTGGGAGCCCCCTGCCACTCCTGCCTGGCTTTGGAGCAGCATCTTCTGCCCTAATGAGGCGTAGCCCAGTTTCAGGTGATTATCCCCCGGGGAAAACATCCAACCAAACTCTTGTTCATCAAAAACTGGGTAATGAGGCCGTTTGAGTTATTTGTAGCTCTCTGCGGGCTGGGATGGCTTCTCCTACCTCTCCCCAGGCAGGATCCCTCCTGCAGGGACCCCAGAGCGTTTTGCTAAGCTCAAATTGCCCTGGTTTGTGCTGGGAGAATCCAGGCTGTGCGTGAACTCGTGGGTGCCTGCAGCACTGGGTGGTGCGACCTCTCACCAGCCTAGATGGACCTGGCTGTCCGCTTTGGTGCCCCAAACCAGAATTTCTGCAATATTGACCCAAACTTGCCCATTTTTGAGCCTGACCCTGTGGGGTACAGGGCCAGGAGAACAGCACTCTGTGGGACTCTGTGGGTTTTTGCAAATGGGTCTGCATCCAGCCTCTGCTTGTTCCTCCCTCTGCATCCCTGCTTTAACGCCAGCCCATCTGGCTTCTCCTTCCCGGGGGCTCGGTCACCTTGGGTCTGGCGGCAGGGAGCAGCTGAGCTGCAGCTCTCAGTGCTGCGACCTTGGCCAGCGTCCTTCAGAGCCAGCGTCCTTCAGAGCCAGACTCGTGTGGCTGAGTCCCCAGGCTGCTCATGGCCAGGCCAGCCTGTGTGAGGGTGTGTGAGGGCTGTGCATTCCTGTGACCCCCGTTAGTCCACCCTGGCTGCCAGGGCAGCCTTCTCCAAGTGCGTGTTGTCGCTGCATCCCTCAGACCAGGGCAGAGGCAGTGGCTGCTCCCCTCTGATCAGCCATTCAGGTCACTCCCGCATCGATCAGGTCTGGCGTGTGCTGATAAACTGGCTTTGGAGCCCCAGGGGCTCAGGGAGGCTGAAAGTCCATGTTTGACCAGGTCTGTGTGTCGTGGAGCTGCCCGAGCGCAGCCCCAGCCCACTCCTGGCAGGCTCGCCCCCAGCACAGTGTCTTCTCTTGGCACCGCTCTTCCTCCTGCTGTGGGTCAGACCCCCAGCTGGGGGGCCCCCTACTCCCCCCACTCCTTGCACAGCCCGGGTCCCCCCGAGGGGGCTGCACCCTGCCCTGTGCCACCCCGCTCCCTCCTCCCTGCAGCACAGCGTGGCCGTGCCCCCACGGATGGAGACAGATGTACCTGACCCTTCAGGCAGTGCCAGGCAGGCTTGTCCTGGGATTAAACAAGCCTGAAGCCCCACTTCACTCCAATTGCCCTTTCAGTAGCCGGGCTGCTGGCCTGGTTCTTGTGCACTGACACATCCCTTGTCAATAACCTCTGGATTTAAGCCTGTGGCTTGGAGCATCTTTGCTTATCTCAGCTCCCCAAAGCACTTACGTTCCCGGCCGTCATAACTCCCTGCCTGTATGTGGAGACAGGCATCATTAGCCCCGCAGCAAACAGCTGCTGCGGCAAGTTTTGTTGGCGAAAGTGCGGCGAAGGTGTTTTCCACCTGCTCAGTTTTCCACCAGCTTCCCACAGGCTTCCAAGCCAGGACTTGGTGTGGAGATGGGCACAGCCCCAGGACCCAGCACCCCTCGTGCCTCCGGCAGCCGTGTGTGCTCACGGACCAAAGCAAGGGCAGCGCAACAACTTATTTTCATACAGCCCATTTCATTTCTCATCTGTGCATCAGAAAGCAACAATTCACCTTCCAATGCACCAGCTGAAGAGCTGAAAGCTCCAGGCTGCTTGGCAGCACCTCAGGTTGGCCCTTTCCTGAGGCTGGGTGTTTAGCAGAGACTTCTAGCTCAATCTGTTTAGCTTATCGAAAAGTAGCCTGAGATGTGACTTGATTACAGTGTGCAAGTACCTTCCCAGGGAGAAAACCGCTGGGTATTAAAGGGCTCTTTAACTGAGAGAGGAATAGTAAGAACCGAGGGCTTGGAGATCAAGTCAGACAAATTGAAACTCCAAGTCAGGTACAGGTCTGCAGCAAGGAGGGCGCAGAGCAGCTGGAGCAGGATCCTTGGGGCACCTGTCTCAAAGCGATGCCCTGGCTGGATCCCAGTTCCCCTGGGCTGGGGGTCCTGCCCTGGGGGGGCTGGCTCCATCCTGCCCCTGTAGCTCTGGCCCTGCGTGGACACCGGCTGAGGCAGCAGCAGGATGAGGCCGGTGGCATCATGGGGGATGGGGGCCTGAATTTTGCTTCCCAGGCACATCTAAAAATCTTGCTGTCGCATGGTAGCTCTGCCAGAGCCTGGAAGCAAGTCAGCCCCTGAGGTGACCTTTCCCGGGACAGCTGGAGCCTCCCTTTCTGTACCAGGGGAAATTCCAGCCTGGTGAAAACTGCTCGTCACGGAGGAACTCGATCCTGAAAACCAAAAACCCTCTCTCCACGCTGCTCCTAAGTCCCCCCCTCCTCTGCTGCTGGGAGCGTGTAGGAGCCCAAAAAGCGCATGGGGACGTCCTCGTCTTGTTCTGCTCCACCGTCCCCGCCACCAACAGCTGCATGTCTAACCATTCGGGAGTTAATCTTGACTGTTAGCATGTCAGGTTGCTGGTGGATTAAACAAGGGGATTAGCATCAAACAATTTCCCTCCCGCCCTGAGCAGGGAGACAGGAAATATAATCACTCTGGTTTTATTCTGCTTAGGCTAAAAAAGCTCCCTGGCATGTGGCTGGGCGATGCCAGCCGTGCCAGCGGCACAGAGAGGCACGTGCCCAGGGCATTGCGGGGGCAACCCTGCCTCTGCCGTGCATGGTCCCCCACCGGCACCATGATGGGGATGCCAAGACCAGGGGCTGGTCCCAGGGGGCTTGGGGAGGTGACCCTGCTGGGTGGCACTCATGTAAACCGCTGCAGCCCCGGGGTGCTGGGTGCTGGATCAGACCAAGCCGTTGCCCAGCTGTGAGGTGTGTGTGTGTGCCCGGGCTGATCCGCTGGGCTGGGGCAGGGGATGCAGCTGCTCATCGGATGCCCCCACGGAGGGCACAGAAGCTGGGGCTGGAGAGGGGGATGCTCCCAGCACCCAGGCAGCCACCGAGCCCCCCCAGCACCTTCCTGCCTGCTGCTCCTGCCAGCCTGGGCTCAGCTGTGGACGGCAGAGGATGGAACAGCTTTGCAGGTGTGAAAGCAAATCTGTCTTCCCAACAGCTCCCAGGTTCCGGAGCCATCCCAACAGCTCCCGGGTTCTGGAGTCAGGGAACAGTGCTGTGGCTCTGAGCCGGTGGCTGCGGTGCTGCAGACTAGCCAGCCTTCATCCCAGGCTTCCTCTCCACCTGCGAGCACAGGGTCCTCTGTCAGCACCATGGCACAGCGCTGCCCTCTCAGCTGCTAGAGAAAAAGTAAAACAAACCCTCTAATCCAGGCTGTGTGTTTGATAAAAAGAACTCGCCCGGCTCTGGGGGCAGGGGCAGAGCAGCCAGCCCTGTGCTTGGCACAGAGACTCGAAGTCTCTTCAGAGCAAAGTGCCGCAGGGGAACTGCCAGCCTCCCATCCCCGTGTCCTCTTTGGCCCAAATCTCCTCGGTCCCTGGAGGTTATTCGGCTGCTTTCATCTGAGGAGCATTTCCAGGGCAGCCGAGTCCCCAGTCAGCTGAGGAGGATGGGACCAGTTGCCGGCCGGTGCCCGGGGGGCGCAGCATCACTCTGCCTGCAGAAGCATTGCCCTGGGGAAGAGTGGGAGGTTCAGCAGCTGTGGGTGGGCTGCCGTGAGGCTGCAATGAGGGGGGCACAGTCATTGGATTCCTCATCAGAAGGCCAAGGAACCCTGCAGAGATCTCCCCCTGTGGCATCCGAGGTTCCAGGTCTGAGCTGGTGCGGGGGCCTCTCCTGCCCAGGAGGGGAGATGCTGTTGGGAGTTATTCCTGAGATGGATTTGCCACGTATCTCTCTCTCCTCCAGCAATGGGCTCCAGCTTCTCTCCGACTCGAGACGGGACTCAAAGAACCCCACGGCTGCTCCCTGGCAGCAGCGCAGATGCAACTCAGCTCCTCTCCCTGCAGCTGCCTCCCCCAAGCCACAGCCCCGCGGCCAAACCGCCTTGTCCCCTCACCAGTGGGGACCCCTCTGGGCTCGCTGCTTTTCGGGATGCTCCAGGGAACCCCCTGGGCCTAAGACTGGTTGATCGGCTGAAATCATCTGAAAGGTCCTGGGCAGGTGCTGATGCCCAGGCAGATGCTGCCCTGCACGTGCCCATCTTGCTTTTTCTAGGAAGCCAGGCTAAAAATACCATCCTAGGGCTGTGCGGCGAAAGGCTGAGCAGATCCTCAGCTACTGGAAGCCCGAGTGATTTACAGCCTGTAGCCCGTGTGTGATCCCAGCCCCGCTGTCCCTGGGGCTGGGCAGGGACAGGGACAATCCTGGCATGTGGCAGCCGGGGCCGAGGCCAGGGCACGTCTCCGTCAGGCAGAGGCTCGGGGAGGCTGTGGGTATCCCCCTCTTCTGTGCTGCCATAGTGTTGCCTCTCTCATTCTTGCCATTTTTTAGATGACTCTCTGCATTTGGGCTGTGCATCGGCTGGATGCAGGGAAGGGAGGGGGTGCAGCATGGTGGGCTTGAGACCCAGGGATGACCTGATGGGTGCTGGCACAGCCTGGTGCCCGCGGGGACTCGTGGCACAAGCTGCAATATCGGAAAATTCCCAAACAAAATTTCATGCGCTAAATCTCGGGGCTGCAATTCTGCTGAGACCTGGCTTTATAATTGGATCTGTCAGAAACCCGTCACACTTAATGTGCAGCTGCCAACACGCCGTGCGGCTCCTTGCCGCGCTCTGCGGTCAGCGCTGGCTCTGCCCCTCTCCCTGCCCCTTGGTGGGCAGCGCAGGATGCCCAGCCTTGGGAAAGCCTCATCCTGGCGTGCCTGTTGCCCCAGCCAACTGCAGAGACATCCCCAGCGCTGCTACCCAGCCCTCTTTCACCGCCGGGTGCCCCAGTCCATCACACCCCGCCTCGCATGGCACCCGGCTGTTTCTCCTCCTGCAGCCGTGGTTATTTTGGCGGATGAATTTTGTTCGGTGGTTTGTTTCCCTTTCACAGTTTCTCTGCTGTTACCCAAACAGGGCATGGTGGTGGTGGTGGGAGAGAGCAAGAAGCTGCTTTTCCTTCCCATCCTGTGTGGCACCACGTGCATGTTCATGGAAGTTCTTCGATGTTGGGTACCCTCCCTGGTGCAGTGGGATGTTGCAGCCCCTCGGTCAGGTTGGGCTGTGCCTTCCACCCATCCCCAAAGCCCCCATGGAGGGGCTGGAGCATTCAGGGCTTCCAGGGAAGCATCCAGGGGTTTCCAGGAAAAAGCCAAGCTTTCTGGTTTCTAGACCACCAGGGCTGGGTGCTGGGGGGATCTGGCTGCCTGGGATCTTCCAGCTTGAGGAAAGATCCACCTTGCACCTAAACCTCCTGCCCTGGGAGCGGGACAGGATGGGATAGCCCCTGCTTTTGCTTGGTGACCACCTGAGTTTTGCCTCAGCGTGCCTCAGTTTCCCCCTCTGCTGCCAGGGAAGGTGGTGGGACGGTGCCGGTGAGGCCGCAGCAGTGCTGGGAGGTGTGGGAGCCCAGCAGCCTGCAGCTGCCAAGGAGGAGTTTGCCTGTGTGTTCTTCACCTCAGTAATCAAACTCTTCATCCAGTGTTTGATTAAAGGCCACAAAACACAATATCTTTGATTCTTTCGCTTTATTTTTGTTCCCTTCATTTGTCCCTTGGAGATGAGGGTTGCTCTGGTACTTATTAGTCACAAAGCCCTAACCTCGCGCTGCGTTCTTGCTATCTGAGAAATGAATTATTAATGGTGCATTAAACAGAGACTGGAAAGGGGCCCTGGGACACTGATAATCAGGAGCTAATTGAGGAAGAAATGAGATACCGCTCCCATTGCAGAACAAGGACTGTGCAGTGCTGTGATACCAAAGGTGACCCTGCTGCAACTCCTGGGCCGAATGCACCAGGCTCTGCTTGCCCAGTCTTCACTGATGGGTCATGCGTGCATGCTCTGCCCTGGCTGGGATGCTCTGCCCTGGCTGAGTTGTTCTGCCCTGGCTGGGATGCTCTGCTCTGTCTGAGTTGTTCTACCCTGGCGGGGATGCTCTGGGCTGGTCAGGATGCTCTGCCCTGGCTGGGATGCTCTGCCCTGTCTGGGATGCTTTGCCCTGTCTGGGATGCTCTGGGCTGGGCGGGATGCTCTGCCCTGGCTGGGATGCTCTGCACTGGCTGGGATGCTCTGCCCTGGTTGGGATGCTCCGCGCTGGCTGGGATGCTCTGCCCTGTCTGGGATGCTTTGCCCTGGCTGGGATGCTCTGGGCTAGCCAGGATGCTGCCCTGTCTGGGATGCTTTGCCCTGGCTGGGATACTTTGCCCTGTCTGGGATGCTCTGCACTGGCTGGGATACTTTGCCCTGGCTGGGATGCTCTGAACTGGTCAGGATGCTCTGCCCTGGCCAAGATGCTTTGCCCTGGCCAGGATGCTCTGCCCTGTCTGGGATGCTCTGGGCTGGCCGGGATGCTCTGCCCTGGCTGGGATGCTCTGAGCTGGTCAGGATGCTCTGCCCTGGCCAAGATGCTTTGCCCTGGCCAGGATGCTCTGCCCTGTCTGGGATGCTCTGGGTTGGCCGGGATGCTCTGAGCTGGTCAGGATGCTCTGCCCTGGCCAAGATGCTTTGCCCTGGCCAGGATGCTCTGCCCTGGCTGGGATGCTCTGCCCTGGCTGGGATGCTCTGCGCAGTCCCCGTGCTCTGCTGTCCCCTCCATGTCCTGCCTGTGCGGGCAGGAGGGTTGCAGCGGAAGGGCCATCGGGCACTGTCAATCCCACACTCCAGCTAACCCTGGGTGGAACAGCACAGCCGGGAACAGCCCGGTGGGTGCGGGGGCCCAGGACCAGCATCTGTGGCCATGGCAGCATTGGGCAGAAGAGACGAATGTGGCCATCGGGGTTGGGAGATGAGCACAGATTTTTTCCAGGCTGCCCACGCACCTTCAGAGCGCTCAGCCCAGCACCACACCAACGTGCCAGTTGAAGCCCAGCAGAACTTGGCTATGGGGGGATGCGGGGAGGAGAGGATCTTTCCCAGGAGACCAGAGGAGCCCCACCATGCTCAGCCCGCTGGTGTGGCAGGGATGGGAGATGCAATCCTGCAGTCTCGAGGCAGGAGGGCTCATACCCCGAAACGCGTTGTTTATTTATTTTCGAGTGTGTCACCTGGCATAAGCTGTGTCCCCACTGCCCTGCCTTGCTCTCGGGCTGTTGCAGGAAGCTGCCTGGCACGCCGGCAGCTGGGGAGCAAACAGCGGCGTCAGCAAGCGGGAAGGCGTGTTAATAAAACATGCCAACAGCCCGGGCTGCGGCGGGCGCTGGCACGCATGTGGGGGCTGGCATGCGTGTGGGGGCTGGCACGCGTGTGGGGGACACCGGGCTGGGAGCACCTGGGGCTCAGGCAGGCAACAAGATGAAATTGGGCAAATGCATTCAGGGCCCTGGAATGCTGCTGCATCCCAGATTTTTGATCAGGAAGCAGCTCTGGGGGCTGGCTGGGAGCGCCTGCAGGGAGGAGGTTTCTTCCTTTGGGATTCCCATCGGGCACCCAGGACAGCAGCGTGGGTGCCGGGGCCAGCACCTCTGCTCTCGGCCGGCTGCTGGCATGGGCTGCTCCTTCATCTCCCGCATCCCCAGGGATGATGTCCCACCTCAGTAGTGACTACTCAGGATGCTGACTCCCACCTGGACCTTGGCTGAACTTCTGCACAAGTGACTGGGGGCTGAGCAGCTTCAATCATCTTTTATTTATTCTCTTTTACTGTTTTTTTTACACAGCTTTGAGCCATGGGCCTGTCAAAATTCTCCTCTTCCACCCTGGCTGCATTAAAGCATAAAAAATGTCTCCTTTTAATCCTGACCCAAAGGGCAAACCTGTGTGAGCTGTAAAACTTTCTGCAGCGGCTGAGACAAAGCTGTGAAAAATGCTGTGGCACGGATGATGTCCCCATCTTGCTGCTGGGGAACTGAAAAGCTCTGAAATGGCCTCTCACTGTCACGACTGAGGGCTCAGGGTGGGGGGGCAGCCAGGGGCTTGGTCTGGGACAGTGGGGAAATGGCATGATGGAAAATAGAATTTATTTTCTGTTATATTGCCTGTGTTGCTAAAGCGGTCAGGGTTAATATTAGAAGGTGTTGAGCAAGTCACAGCTTTTCTCTGCACCTCAGTTCACCTCCTGGAAAAGGGGGTCCTGGCAGCTCCCCTGCAGTGCAGGCAGCAGTGCAGGCAGCTGAGTAAGCAGCAGTGCAGGCAGCTGGGCAGGCAGCAGTGCAGGCAGCTGAGCCCCCTGCCCAGGTGGGACCATTCAGCCCCCACCACCCCAGGGCTGAGGCTATAAAGGTGAGCAGGGTGGCCAGTAGTCCTGGGGCTAGCTGGGGACAGGGGTGCTGGGAAGGAGAAGAACTAGGTTTGTTCTGTGGGGAAACGGCTTTTCCTGTTGCTGGGATGGAGTTGGCCTTGGCAATGTTTCCTGAGCTCCAAGGTAGGAGAAACCTTCAGGAACTGGCTGGCGTGTGCAGCTGCGAAGGCAGTGAGGAGCTGGGGCAGGGGCTGTTCCCTCAGCATGGAGCCAGGCATCTTCCCACGTGCCTGCTCCTGCCCAGCCTGTCCCACTGCGATCCAGCAGCCCTGCGGGGGCTGCCCGTGCTGCCAGCATGAAGCCCCCACACAGGCTGGGACCCCTGGGCATAGTGCCAGCTCCCCATCACTGGGTCCTGGGGTAACCTGGGCTGGCCCTGCTCTCCTGGGGGTCCGGCACATCCCCCTGCTCTGTCTCTGCAAGGCTTGCTCGCCCTCCTGCCCTGGCTCTGGCACCACGTGCTGCGGTGGTCCCGATGTGGCTTCTGGGGCTCAGGGGCTGGAGAAAGACAAGGGCGGGGGAAGCTGCTGTCCTTGGCCACCTGGGCACCTGCAGGGGATGCCTCTGCTGCTCCACGTGGGGCTGACTGACCCCGGCGTGTCCCGCTACTTCCCCTTCCCAAACACCAGTGATACCTTGGGTTTGCGACTCGGCTGTCCCGCTCCCCTCCCAGCACCGGTGGGCTGGCTGTGCTCCCCCCCAGCACCCAACTGGGGGTCCCTGCTCTAGCTCTGCTCCGACGTCACACTGAAGCAGTCACCGTTCATCCAGACTCTTTGCATAAATATTTATGCACTGATGCAACGCTCTTCTAAATATAAAGCTTTATCTGGAATTTCATTTAAACATTAAGTGTAGATAATTTATTTATAATTAATGTAGACATCAAGTCCCATCTCTGGATTGCCTGTGAGCTTTCATTTATAATTGGGAGGTAAGTCAGAAGCTAGAGGCTGGGTCTCTTATCAGTTTCATTTTAATTTTCTTCCTACAGAAAACGAAGCTGGTGCAATTCATCTCTCATTAGGAGGAAGCACAAAACTCCCCTAAAATAACAGTTTTATGGGGAACATGTAATAAACCCATCTTTGTTCCTTTTCTCGCCTTTGATAATGTTACCAGGGCTCACAGCTCCCTTCAAAGTGTTGCTCTTACTTAAAAATAAGTCTATTAAAAATTAAACCCACTTTTCTATATAATAAAATTTACTCCCTGCAATTATGCAGAGGGGCTAGTTATCTGCCTTTTGTAGATTTTAATTAAAAGTTACAACAGAAATGAAAGACCAACTGCCATAAAATAATAGAAATCTCTCCACCAACGATGAGTTATTGGTGCCTCTCACTCTGGCAGCCTCCGGGAGCTGACGCCGTGGCCAAGGCAGTGATGCCCGGTGCTGGCACGGGGCTGCGGGGGCAAGTGGTGACAGGGGGGTGGTGGGGGGCGCAGGGCTGGGGCCGTGGGTACTGCGGGGGGCCATGTCCAGGAGTTGGTGCTGGGGGTCCCTCTGATATCCCTGCAGTCGGTGAGGGGTTTCTTGCACCCGTGGGTGCCCAAATGGGTGCTCAGCTCAGCAGAAAGCCCATCTCCGGACCCCTGGAGTGCTGGCTCAGACCCCTTTGTGCTCTCCCTTCTGCGCCCTGCTTGGAAAGCGGGGCCCGTTGTGCCTGCAGCACCCATGGGTGCAGGGTGCTGGTGGCTGTGCAGATCCTGGGGTGCAAACCTGACTGTCCGCACAGCCTGGCTCTGCTGGGGGCATGGCTGCACCCTGCATGTTTCATCTCCCCAGGCGGGTGGGCATCTGGCCCCCCAGATGCCGGGTTCCTCCCCACAGGGCATCCCTGAGCCCTTCCCTGCAACACGCGTTATGACGGAGCCGTGCCGCGGTGGCTGCGTGATGCGCTCATCTGTCCCCAATATCTTACAAAGCTAATAGAGGGACGATCAAAGGCAGCTCCGCGCGCGTGCTAAAAATAGCAGGTGCCTGGGATGGAGTGGGAGCGAGTGGTGCCTCGGTAACCTGTAAACTCTGAGCATCGCTCACAACAGCCCTGCTGGGACTCACTTATCCCTGTTGCATGTTCTGGAAGTCACATAACAGCCCCTGCTCCTTCCAGGGGCTGGAGCATCCCTACCACGGGGCAGCCCCTGGGCCGCTCTGTGGGACCAGGGCCCTTGTGCTGAGTTTGGCTGCACCGCCTGGTCCCCTGCGGGGACAGACCCCGCAGCCGGCGCAGGGTCAGCAGAGCTGTGGAGCATCAGCTGCTGTGAACATCCCAAATCCCTAAGCCGGCTCCCTAGAACCGAGGGACAGACTCCAACTCCTACTTTTCTTGTCACCTTTTGGTTTCCAAAGCTTTTACTCACATGCATTTTGTCTCAGGCTTTTGCAGGCTCAAGCTGCCCGAGATTTTGGTACGACCTCAGGCGGCTTTGAGGTTTTCATCCTCCCTTTTGCTCGCAACCAAACCACCCCAGTCGTGCGAGGGCTGCACTGAAATGGGCGCCCACCGCATGCGCTGCGGCAGCTGTGACGATGCGGGTGTCGGGGTGGCTGACCCCTCTGGTACCTGGGTCGAGTCACTGCCCTCGTCTTGCTGCCTCAGTGACCACCACAGAGGCAAGGGGTCCATGGGGTGTGGGGACAGATGCACGGACAGGTCACTGTCCCAGCACTCTTACCCCGTCCTTAAAAGCAGCAGGAAGGTGCCGCTGGACCACGGGCTGATCTTCAGACTGGGTGGCCTGGGGTGTTGCTGGCGCTCGCTGATGTGGTGACAACCTTCCCTTGCAGTAGAGCACTGAGATTTACTTAACGAGCTATTTGCAAAGTGCTCGTGTGGAAAGGGCTGTATAAATGGAAAAGTTTATTCCATTTTTGCAGCTCTTACAGACTGCAAACCTGTGTGCCTGAGGATGCGGTGGGCTTCTTGAATCCAAATGTGGATGTTTGCCGGGGCGGCGCCCTCCCTGTCTGTGCAGAGCCAGGTAATCTGCTAATTCAGCTAACGAGCACAGCACAGGTGTCAAAGGCAAAATGCTGCTCTGTCCTGGGGCTGCTGCAACCGCACTCACCCCATGTTGGGGCTTCTCACTCTCCCAGAGGCTGGGGGTGCTGCCATCCTGGGGTCTCACCACCCGTGTCAGCAGCACGCTGTGGGAGTTTAAGGCAAACCACCTGGAACCCACCAAAGATGGGCCTTTGTACCCAGGGTATTGACTGGGGACCAATCCTGCCCCGTGCTGGGTGGACAGGCAGGGTCAGCACAGCCTGGGCACCAAGGCAAGGATGACTTCTGTGGGCTGGTGCTGCCCGTCAGTGTGGTTTCTTTAACCAGTTATGGCTGTTGAGGTGTTCTGCTGCCTGCCTCCCCATCTCCTGGCTTAAAAGACACTAACCCACACTGGTCTGGAGCTGAAACATTTATGAAATCTTTATGGGCTTTTGAAAAGATTTTAATTCCCTGACAGTGCTGCTTTCACAAAAAAAAAAAAAAAAAAAAATTATGACTCAATGAGCAATTATAGGTTTAACAGCTGCTGAACGGCCACGACAGCTGCCGGAGCAGCTTGGCACAGCTCAGCGTGGTGGCTGAGGAGCCAGCGAGGCTTCCTGGAAAGCGATGCTGGGACCGAGCCGCCCCGTGCTGACCTTCCCAGGCTGCAGGACCCCGGCTGAGCTCCTGGGGCATGCCCCCCCCTCTTGGTACCCCTCTCCCGTGGGCCTCGGTGCCCGGAATCCTGGGCACGAAGAGGCTCTGCCTGGCGCAGGTCCCTGCTGCGTGGGAGGCGGCGAGGCTGGGGCGGGGGCTGGCCAGCTCTCAGCTGCACCCAGAGAGCCGGTGGGGTGCTGGTGGGTGCTGCAGGAGGGGTTGTCACCCCCTGCAGAAACCTTCAGGCCATCGGTGGCAGCTTCCCTGGAGGAGGGTGGGGCTGGGGGGCTCTTGACCCTGCGGCTGGACCCTCTCGGGGGGCACTTTGGCATCACCTGAGCTGCCAGCTCCTGTCTCCATGGGGTACAGCAGACCCTGCACAGCCGTTTTGGGAGGGTCCGGTGTTCATGAATCACGTACTACTAGTTGCTGCACTGGCAGCAGCTGGTGGCGGCACCAGCTCCATGCCCTGGTGTGTGTGGACAGGGTGTCAGGGGGGCATGCACGGGCAGGGGCCAGCAGCCCAAGGTGGGTCAGTGCCAGTGGCTTGGGGCTGCTCCTTGTGGAGCTGGTCTGTGCAAGGGAAGGTTTTGCAATAATCAGCTGCTTGGAATTGCTTTGCAGGACTCTCACTTGCTGTCCCTCCTTGTCCATCACAGGTGCTTGCAGTGGTGCCTCAAGGTGGGCTCCTCCTTGTCGTCCCCTTTCCTATCCACTGGTGATTTGGGACCCCGATGATGCGCAGGAGGGGGGTCTCCAGGCAGGACATGGGCAAGGCTCACGGTCCTGTGGCTCCACATTTGGGATGGGAAATGTCTCGATGGCATCGTGTCTGGGACAGCCTTTTGCTGCTCCATTACCACCACCTGGCACCTGGCTCACCGGTGAGGTGCCATCGCGGCAGCACCCCCTGCACGGTGAGATGCTCAGAGCTGCTGGAGGCTGACAATGCAGCTCGCCGTGAAGAAGTAGAGCACTGAGTTAATTGTAAAACTTCTTATTTACTGAATGTGGAGCTGCTGAACTCTGCAAACAGGAAGAAAAGCGAAGCTTCAGCCCTGATGAGTGCCCATTCCCTCACAGGCTCATTTCTCCTCTTTTGAATGCAAAAAGCTGCTGTAGAGAAATGAGCACGGGGGTGGGAGAAACTTTGTGAGCAACTGCAGTGAGACGGAGGATTTGGATGTGCTGTTCCTTCTGCTAATCTGTCCCACAGCATGTTGGTGTCATGCATCTGGAGACGACCTTCCCTCTGTTTAGAGATTTGTCTTCATTTTCAGAAATATCTGCAGCAAACTAAAAGGTTTAAGGGCGATGAGTCTCTGTTGGCCTTGGCACAGACATTATCTCAGGGACAAGTTGAACTAAACATGAGAAAAGAGGTGTCTCTGGGAGGATTAGCCAGCACTGCTGAGATGCATATCGCATTGACTGCCTTGCCCTGTCTCTGTGCATGTTTCTGGACAGGAAAACAAGTTTACTTGCAGCCTGTTAAGAGTTTGGTTTAAGGCAGCCAAGGCTGGGTCTGTGTGGGAAGGAGATGGGAGCAAACAGGGCTGGGCAAACTTGTATGGGAAACAGAGAGCAGAGCATGAAGTTAGCAGTAGTGAAAACATTTTCATGAGGAATTTCATCAGCAAAGGCCATTTGTGTGGTGGGGAGCCAGCGCCCGGCAGAGCTGGGCTCCCCTTGGTGGGCGCAGACCCAGGGGTTCCACTGAAGACAGTCTGCGTGAGCCCATCGGATCCGACCCTCCGGCTGGCAGCACCTCCTCCCTCCCTCCCGCCCGGCATTTTCACTCCTCTTTTTGACACAGCAAAGTGTCACCAGCTCAGTGACAGGCTAGAATGGGCATGAAAGTTTAGGTTAATTTAAAAAATCCCTGCATGCAGGCTTGCTAAATATACCATGAAAACTTCAGGAAATGGGAAAGACGGCGAGAGGAATATTGCATTAGCTTGAGTGATGCGAATGGCTGCCTTCGGAGGAGGAAGCCAGCAGCCACCGTGGAGCGGGAGCGACTCATCCCTGCTCCCCAGAGCTGGAGCAGTGGGAGACATGGGGTGGGCGAGAGGTGGAGGGGGAGCGACTCATCCCTGCTCCCCAGAGCTGGAGCAGTGGGAGACATGGGGTGGGCGAGAGGCTTCATCCCTGCGCTTCCCAGTTTCCACGCCTGGCAGGGAGGGTATGGCCCCCTTTCCTCCTGGTGTGGTGGAGGCAGGATGAGGCTGTAAGGGTTAATGTACATGAAAAAAGTCTGTGGAGGAGCTGCAGCCCTGTCTCTGCTCCTGGGAGAGGAAGGCTACGCGGCAATCGTCAAGCTCCTGACAGCTAAGGTAATGCAAGGTTTGAGATCCATTAGAGTGCCTGTAATTATTTATAGGGAGAGAAAAAAAAAAACACCCTACATTGTGAAAATCAGATGGCATGGCAAATAAATGCACCAAGCTTTGGAGAAAGGATTCTTAAAACCCGAAGTAGTTTATAATGAGAGCCGTGCCGAGGCTCAGCAGGGCCACGGTTCCTCAGGACCCAAGCCTGGCTCCGGTGGGCGAGGAAAGGGGCTTGGGGTGGACAGGCATCACCCGGCACTGCTTGGGCCATCTGCTTGTGTCCTGGGATCAGAACCCAGACCAGAACCCGACATCAGACCTAGAAACAGCTGCTGCGGAGGAGCGAGGAGCTCAGTCTCTCTGCTCCTAGTTTCCACCTCCCCGGTAGCGGCGGTCCCTGGAGCCCTCCTATAGCCGTGGTCCTCGGAGCAGCACGGGGTCTGCCCTGGCTTCCAGCAGCCTCCACCCCTCCGCCAGCGACTTCACGGGGCTGGTCGGACAACTTCATCTTGGCATCAATTCCACTTCTTAGCGCAGGCGAGAGCTCCTGGAGATGAGAGGCTCTGAGTGCTTCTGCTCGGGAGGAGAGTGCTCTTGGCCGGAGAGCCCAGCAGGGCAGAGCAATTCCCTTGCAGCTGGGCTGCAAAGCTTAATTAGCAGTTTTGCGAAGCGCTTTGAGATCCTCTTCAAAATGTCCTGGAGGAGGGCAAAATGTGATTATATAACGTGTCTAGACAGTATATTCCTTGGGGTGGGGAACAGCGCTTTTTTCTGTCTTCTCTTCTATGTCAACGCTGTGTGGCCCCGCTCAAAGGTCCTGGGAGCTGCTAAAATATTAAGAACAACAACAATAATAGGACAACACACGCTTTTGCACTCAAAAATATGTTGATCTTAGCAGAAGCCAGCTGTGTGTCAGCAAAGGAGCCTTTGCCAGGCTGGTGCCTTGTGCTTCAGCTACGATGACTTAACAGCATCTCCCCGCACGTCCCCCCCTGCCCAGCTTCATCCTCCTGGAGCTGCTGGGCTCCTCCGGAGCAGCTGGACTGTCCGGGCAGGGTGCAAGGAGTTATCCCACCGTGCTGCCAGCTCTTTGCACCGCTGCCATGCTCTGCATCAGACTGGGGGCTCTGCCACCAAGGTCAGTCCCCCACGGTGCCACCTCCCCTGTCCCCTCCGAGAGGCCCTGGAGAGCTGGGCTGGCTGCTGCCGCTCGGGGCTACGGGACTGGGGACCATGGTCTTGGTGGGACCAAGCCCTGACCCTCTGTGCCCCATGGCACTGGTGGCACTGGGTGTTTCTGTGCCTTGAAACCAGGGTGCCACGTGGCACTGGTGGCACTACTGGGTGTCTCTGTGCCCTCAAACCGGGGTGCCCTCCCCACAGCCCCGCTGGGGCACCTCCTCCGCCTGCCCAGCCACGCACCTGGCTGGCCCCCCCAGATCCCGGGGGTGCCCAGGGGGCTGTGACAACACAGCCGAGCAGGGGGTCCCGGGGGTCCCCAGACCCCGCTCCACCGGCTGCAGCAGGCTTGTCCCAGCCCGGGGCACAGGGCACCCGGGGGTGCGCGACGCCCCCCCCGGACCCCGCTGCGGGATGCAGCACCGGGAGGAGCCGCCGCCGTCCCCCCCTCCCACCCGGTACGGGCGCCGGGGGGGGGGGGAGGGGGGGGCGACGGCGGCGCGCGCGCTGCCTTCACACCCCCCCTTCCTCCTCCTCTTCCTCCTCCTCCTCCTCCTCCTCCTCCTCCTCCGGGAGCGCGCTCGCCCAGCCGGGAGCGAGCAGCCGGCGGGAGGATGCTGCAAACGGCGGCGGAGCCGGGCGGCTGGGCAGGTAGGGCGGGCGGGGGGCAGGGGCGGCCCGGGCTGCGGCCCCCGAGAGTTGCGGCCGTAGTAAAGTTGTCGGGGGGGTGGAGGGGGATGGGGGATGTGTGATGCGCTGGGGAGGCACCGCGGAGCCGGGAGAAAGGTTGGATGTTCGCCCGGGGGGATGCTCCGGTCCCCGCTCTCCATCCCGGCTCTGGGAAGGGGGAAGCCTGGCTGCGCAGCGCCGTGCACCGGGGCGGCGGGGGGGCGCGGAGCCCCCCGGTCCCACTGACCCCCCCTCCTCGGGAGGTGTCAGGTCAGGAGGGAAACTTCTGCAGAGGAACTTTGCCGCGGACCCGGCTGCAGCCCCTTCTCCCGGCGTGGGGCCGCCTTTCCCACGGGGAGTGGGACCCGCGTGGGGGTGCGGTGGGTGGCGGTGTCCCCTCGGTTCCCCTCTGCCAAGGTGCCCGCACCATCGGGGTGCGGGGCGTGCGATCCCCACGGGCATGCTTGGGTCTGCCGCCAGCGCCTGGGCCCAGGTGTCATTTGCCAAGGTGCAGGCACGCAAGCTGGGTTGCGTGGCGTGACCTGGGGGGGTGCGTGGGTGGGTGGTGCGTGGTGGGGGCTGTGTCCTTGGGCACCGCCTGGGCCCTGCTGCGCCGGTCAGGGTGTCGGGGTGCTCAGCACACCCTGCGCGTCCCATGGCTCAGCCGCAGGGTGCCCGGGGGTGCTCACATCCCTGCGTTGGTTGAGGCACCGAGAGGTTTGTGTTGGAAATGGAGCCGAGGCTGGCTGGCTGTCTCCACAAGGGGTACTCGGCTTTTAAAGAAAAGGACTTTCAGTGAAGCCTTACAAAAGCACTTTCTGTTGGCGATGTGGGCAGTCAGCGTGTGTCTCGGGTGGCCGCAGCCCAGGGCAGAGCACGGTCCCCCTGATCGGGCACATGCCTGCAGCGTAACGCGCCGAGTGGCAGCCAATGTGGATACAGAAGCAGCATCCTCACTCAGAAGATCCCCTCAGCTTTTACCGTCCATATACTTTGCTATTAACTTGAAGCAGTTATTGCTGAAGCTTTTGATGAGTTGTGCATCGGGGTGGGGTAGGGCTGGCAAACCCCACGGATCCCGGAGCGCAGGGGCATGCCGGTGCCTGCCCTTGACGGCGCGGCGGCAGGGCTGCAAGTGCTGATCGTGCTGGATGTTCGTGTGGGAAAACAACTTCTTGCACAGAAGCTGAACTCCTGGCTCTCCTTGGCACGTGTGGCTGCTTTTTATTTCCAGAGTGAAGCTTGAAAGCGCATCTTAAATACAGGAGATGATTCTGCATGAAGGTAAGGGTTTTAGGGCCCAGCTTTGCACTCCTGGAGGATTTAAGGGTTCTGGGTTAATTCACCGGTGTGAAGGGCATCAGCACCAGATCTGTTGCCACCTTTCTGCGAGGGCTGTGAGGGCTGGATGGGGCTGTGGGTCCCATGCAAGCTGGCAGCACCCCCTGCCCCGAGTGGAGCACGGCAGTGGGGTTTTCAGTGAAAATATGAGGCAGGAGCTGGCCTCGTGCCGCTCGGTGCTGCGCAAAACCCGTCTTCGTCTCCTTGATTATCCAGGGTGCCTGAACAGGGAGCTGAGATGTTTTGTGTAAGCTGCTGCGTCTGCATGTGGGGCACGGTGCCTGAAAATAGCATCAATGGGCAGTGCCGCTGTATGTGACGGTCTGTGAATAAATGAGGCTCTGTCCCCGGCTGCCAGCCTGGCCAGGAGTTCCTGCAGCCAATGCAAGTAAAATCCACCATCACTGACTTTTTTTTTTTTTTTTTTTAAGTGGCTGCAGGTGTTTTCCAAGCCCAGCCTTGGCTTTTCTGAGTGATGTTTGTCACTTGACTGAAACGGCTCCGTGGGGATGGCAGCAACTGCACTGGTCCCTCAGTAGCTGCCGGTGTGACTCTGCTGCCGAGAAACTCTCCTGCCAGATGTAGAGTTCAGAGTCGGTCGGGTAACACTGTGTGCCATGGGGTTCTTGCTCGTTTTGTCATCTGCCACGTGCATTAAAAAAAAGACCGGTGTAAGCCTGGATGTGGCTCTCTGTATGTAAATGCACAGGGCTTTGCTATGCGTTAGCAGGAGGGTGACGTCACACCGAGCTGTGACTTCCCGCTGTGCATCTTGTGTTGTGCACAAGCATCCCTGAGCTCTTGCATCGTGCTGGGCTGGGTCTCTGGAGTGGGCTGCTCTGGCTGCTGGAGTGATGTTCAGCTTTGACAAAACAGCCAGTCTCTGGTATGGATAAATCAGGTTGGTGGGCTTAATGGTCCCAAAAATAAGAAATATTGGTCGGGGCTGGTGGCTTCCTGGCCTCGGGGCTGCGTCCCCGTTGCTCAACTGTGCGGGGACGTGTGTTGTGGCTGGGGGGGGTGAGGGCTGGGGGTCCAGCTGCTCGGCAAAGCCTGACAGTGGATGCTGTGAGGAGATGCCGTCCCACTGGAGCGTGTGCTGCCGGCTGGATCGGGGCTGCCTCGCCATCCCTCCCCTCCTGCCTGTCTTCTCCTGTCTCTTTCAGCACAAAGAAGCGAGACACCCAACTCAGACGTGCCGAGTCTATTTTTGCTGGCAAGGAGGAGTATAAATACCGCAGAACTTGAGGTGCAAAACTGAATGGGCTGCACAGCAGCACTGCACCCAAAACTGTGGGGTTTCCCCTCCCGCTTGCAGTGCTCCCCTCCGGGTTGTGTTTTGAGGCTGGTTTGCTCCCTGGGCTGTTTATCTGGGGTTGGCTGCCTGTCTACCCAGCCATTGTGGCATGGGACAAGCGTCCCATCAATGGGCTGATGGGGATGGGGACAGGGACGGGCAGAGCTGCCCCAGCCCACCCCGGCTGCACCTCCTGCTGTTTATCCCTGTGGGTTGGTGCAGAGCCTGGAGTGTTGATGTGGCCCCAGCAGAGCAGGATCAGGAGCTCACCTGGCTGTGGCTGTCTACGGCCATTCCAACCCCAAAATACTCCTGAAGTATTGCCCCAGCACCCTTGAACATCAGCTGGTGGCCGCTAAAGGAATCCTGGTCTTGGGACTGTTATTTGCTGTATTTCTGAAGATCTTGCCCTTGCTTTGGCTTTTATCTGGCATTTCTGGGGAGACTGCGTATTTCTACAAGTGCACAGTGTAAATCTACTATTGAATAAATAAGAACCTTTGCACAGATGCTCTCGGTCCAGTACTGAACATGTTAATCAAGTTGCTTTACACTGTTGAATTTCCAGGACTGGAAGCAAACTTGTCCTGGAAGCTCGGGACAATCCGCAAAGTGTGCTAGATGTCAACATCATCGGGATAGAGAGCCCCTCTGCTCTGCATCCCATCAAGCTACTTTTCTTGTTCTCAGCTCAGGTGGGGCTGGCGTTTGAATTTTCTGAACCCAGAGCCCACGGTTCTGCAGCCCTTTAATCATTCCTAGGGAAAATAAAAATGCAAAATGTGCACCCGGAGCAGGGTAATGAAGCCCATGAGGGTCTATTTGTCAATTTAGAAACAATATTGTGATGTACAAAGGCTGTTTCTTAGCCTGATGTTCTGAGATTGCCTCCAAAATAGTGTCATAATTTATGTGCCAGGAAGCCCCTGTCAAGAATTATATCTGTGCTCTCAAGGAAATCCAGTCTGCGGCTGCATGGTAACAAGTGCTCATTTTTTATTAGAACCACAACAATTTATTTGCAAGTCGTAAAAGAGTACCTGCGTATTTAAGGAGCCTTGAGCCCTCAGCTGGCGAGCTGCAGGCATGGGAGGTACCCACAGAGGGTCCCGGTTTCCAGTGGGAAGCTCACCCAGTGCTCCCCTGGGATGCCATGGATGTGGGTTTTTCTCTTTCAGAGGCATTACAACATCCTTCCGTGGCCAAACCACCGGCGTGCCCAGCCTGGCCGCGGCTGTGGGGCTGGGCAGGTGCTTTTGCTCCTCAGGGCCACGGCGGGGGGGCTGGCCTGGCTCTTGCCCCATGGTGCAGGCAGGGGATGGGGGCTGAGCACCCTGGCGCTTTGCTCTGCAGAGCCGAGGGCTGGAGGGGATGCTCCCCACGAGCACTCCTGGCTTTGCAGGGTCTGAAGGCAGGGAAGGGTCCCCCTGCTGCCAGAGGGCCATTTGGTGGTTGGGTTTTGGTTCTTACTATAAAAAAAAAAATAATCATTTTTTTTCCCCTGCAATATAAACAGCCTTTCCCCAGAATGGACATACCAGCCAGGTGCCGGGAGAGGGGCTCTCGCAGGACCCCCGGGAGGTGCTGCCGTGCCACCAGGGTGGGCAGCATGAGACAATCACGGGGGCCGGGAAATCACCAGGATCTTCCTTGTGGGGATTTGAGGAGCTCTTGGGGCTAGGCAGGGCCCGAATGGTGCAGTGTGCTGAGCCCCAGTGCTGGTGGGGTGGGGGGGCGCTGCCTGGCTCCGGCGGGGCTCCAAGCCCTCGATGCAAACAGATCTGTGCTGCTTTGAAATGGGAACGTGTCCCAGTCATGATTTCCCCTGGCCTAATTATGGAAAATTTTTTAATTAGTTGAGAGAAAGATCACTTGGAAATTGCAAGGGGAAACTGTTTTGAGGTTAAATCCTAATCGGTGCCCATATCTGCCTGAAGATGGGAGCTGCAAACCTCTGTAGAGGCTGCAGCAGCCGGGGTGGCCGAGGAGGCCTGTGGCATGCCCTGCCGCTCGCCGAACGGCAAAGGCGCGGGGCTCCTTTGGCCAACAGGCTTGATCCTAGAGGAATTACAGCCATCTGGGTTTAGCTGGCCTTGGCTCTGAGCGCCAGGCTGTCACTTCATACTCCGTGGGGTCTGGGCTGGTGGAGATGCTTTTTGTCTGCCGAGGGGAGGTACCTGCAGGAGGGGGCTGCTCGGCTCGGCTCGACCGTGGCCGTGGGAGCGAAGGGTCTTTTGCCACCGTCCTATGTGGTTCCCGCTGCCGGCTCCCTGCCCCTCTTGCTCCAGGCACCCTCTGCTCCATGTGAATGGATCCCCCACACTAGGCTGGTTTTTCTCCCCTCCCAGTTCGGGTGAGTCCTGGTGGTCCGGTGGGAGCCCACGGTGGTGCAGGGTTTGGGGGGGGTGCGTCAGCGCGGCACGCACGCCTCGCCGGCCCCCCAGGACCCGCTCCCCGCCGCCTGCTCCTCCTGCTCCCAGCCCAATGCGTCGCATTCTCCGAGGCTGTGGGATTCACCCAGTATCAGCAGGTCGAGGAGCCCTGGGGAGCTGGGGAGGATGACAGAGCAGTAACTGGGGGGTTTATATCGCTTGGGCACAGCTCCGGGCTGGGCACACCTGGGGGCAGGACCCATGGGCAGGGGATGCTGGGGCAATCTCGGGGCGGGGGGGGGGGGGGGGGGCGCTGGGCTGTGCAGCACTGAGGGGCAGATGCCACTGGCTGTCCCCAGCGTTCTTCTTCCAGTTTGGGTATTTCTGGCTCTGACGTCTGGTTGCTGGCTCTTGCGCCGCATGGGTGGTGGGGATGAAGGAGCTGTTGAATTGTGGGGTGGGTTTCACCAGTGCAAGATCAGAGGCTGCTTTTTCACCTTCCTTTCACCTACCCAGGTTCTTTCAGACACTCTGTCTGGCCTTTGAACTGGGGAAAGTAACGGCAGCCCGCTGCAGCTGGGAGCGGCGGGTCACATCTTTGTAAAAACCTGAGTGGGCAAAGGGCAAGAGCTTTTTAGGGTTATTTTTCCCTTTGTCTGTTGGAGCATGAGAGACATGAGACCGGTGACCTGGTCCTTGCAGGTGCCCCCGAGGTTGCTGCCCTGGCTGTCTGGCTGCTCCCTGGACCCCGCCAAGCCCAGGACCGGCATGGCAGAGATGCCCGGTGGCCACCAGTAGTGGTTACTGGAAACCAGACCTCCAAAGTGAGACCCCAGCCACTTTCAGAAGAGGGATGAAGCTGAACAGGCCTTGGCCTCATCCTGCCAGGGCGTTGATGCTGGCTGCAGGCAAGCAAGGTACAGCACCCGGAGGGATTTCTGTCTGAAACACTTCAAGCTCTTTCCTCCGGGCAGCAGCAGTTCCCGGGGTGGTGCCAGCGGCAGGACCCTGCCCCAGTGCCACGGCCTTCGGTGGGGCTGGTTTCCCAGGCTTTCTGTGTGCCTCACCAGCAGCCTGCGGGCTGTGACAGCTGGTGTGGAGGGAACGCTCCTGCTGGGCCAGTGGAAGAAGCAGAAGCTGTCCAGCATGCCAGGTCCATCCCTGTGAAGGAGGTATGCGCATGGGGGACCTGATCCCTCTTCCCTGCCAGCAGCCGGGGAGCTCCTTGCCCAGCTGCTCTTGCCCGTTGCCACCTGCCAGCTGGTCCCAAGGGGGGCTGAGGAAGAGCATGAGTGACCTGGCTCTGCCCTGTGTGGCACATCCCCAAGGCACGGTGACATTGACAGGGGCTGCTCCAGTGCCTGGAGATGCGGTCAGAGCTCTGCACTCAGATGTTTCTCGGTGGCCCTGACCAAGAAGCTCCCTGCGGTTTTTGTGGATGTGGGTAATTTCTGGCACCCGCGTTGGCGCAGAACTTTGGCATTTGGTTCCTCGCACGACTTTGCTTCAATAATTCTCAGCGAGCCCAGGCAGGTAATTCGTGGGTATGGAACTTCCCCACCATCTTAGTGGAGAAATAATTGAAGGCTTTGTGCCGCTCCCTCATCCAGCACCACCACCATCCGCTGCGCTCTTCTCTTTTAATCTGCAAGTTGCAAAGATGTAAAAAAGAAGAATGGCAGCTAGAATGAATATTTTTAAAACCAAGAACACTGCTCAGGGACAGATTTGAGGTGCCAGGGCTGGCTAGGAGGACGTGATGTCCTGTCTGTGCTGGGGGCAATGGCAGCGCCAGGAGCCCCTGCCCAAAGCAGTGCTGCTCAGCACCGGAGCAGAGCTCACCGACAGACCTCGACCCCTGGCAGGATCTGACCCACCTCTCAAAGGGAATCGCTTCTTCTTTGGCTCTTTGTCCTCATGCTGAGCCTGGCAGAGGAGATGCTGATAGGGGCTGGGATGTGACCCTGGGGGGGGACCTCGTGTTGCGTTCCTGGGAGCAAAGTGGGGCAGCCAGGAGCCTCACGCGTGTCACTGTGCCCCTGCCCTGCACTCCCCAGCCTTCGGGGGGGTCGGTTGTTTATTGGGAAGCGAAATAACCGCAGCTGGGCTCCTCCAGGCTGTTTTTTTTCGTGTTTTGGTTTGTTTTTTTTTTTTTTTTTTAAAGTGTCACTTTTCCCCTTACTGTTTGTCATCTGCTCCCCTCAGCCTGCCCTCGTCCCCCCAGGAACACGTGGTGCTGGGGACGCCAGCACCGCCGCTGTTTGTCTTGGTCAGGAGCGCCGATGCTTTGCATTCGTTTGAAGTGCTGAAGACATCTCAGCACAGAGCCTGTCTGTGCACTGGGAGTTGGAGTTTCTTCTGAGGAGCCCTGAAATGTTTTTAGGAAAAAAAAAAAAAAATTCCCAAACAAGGGAAGCTTGTTACCGAGCCGGCAGGAGCCGGGGGAGCAGCACAGAGCAGGCTTCTGGCAGGATGGGGGGGGCGAGACCCTGCAGTCCCCCCCAGCAGCAGAGCCCTCCGGCCCATCATCGGGTGCACTTCATTGCACGCAAGGGCAGAGCCTATAAATATCCCAACTCCAAATTTTCAAGAAGTATTAGGAACTCTCCAGGCTTATTTTTGAGCGCTGTTACGAAAGGGCTTTAGCGGATTAAAGCGTGCCCAGATTAATCTGTGCTCCGGAAGGCACAGGGTGTGGGAAGGGCAGCCCTGACGCCCTGGGGACGTGGTGCAGGGGGGTCACCAGGGCTCCTGGGCTCCCCATCCCATCGGAGCATGGGGCAGCAGCAGCAGTCAGACTGTGGGGCCACAGCTGGTGGGGCAGGGATGGATGCTTTGGCAGCCGCTGGGCTTCCAGTCCCCCACTTACCCTCCAGCCCCGCTGGGCACCCCAGACCCAGCCAGCATCCATAGGGATGCAGATTTTCACAGCTCAATGTCAAATTTCTGTCCTCTCCACTTTCCGCAGGAGGCAATTAGCCAACAGGCATAATAACAATTTAGTAAGTGTGTCAAAATAGCGAGCCAGTCATGGTGTAGGGCAGGCTGTGCCTTTGGAGAAGCTTTCCATGGGGTGAGGATGTGGCAGGTGGCTTTTCAAATGGGAACACAGAAATCTGAGGGTCTGGCTGCTCATCCCACGCCTGTGTGCGAGCTTGCTCCTGCCTGGGAGCGGCTGCGGAGCTCAGGGAAGGACTCGGGACAGGCACCCCAGCGCTTTAATCCGTGCCAGTGTCTCACCTCCCCGGCCAGATGCGGAAGGGAGATTATTTGTGCTGCTCCATTGCTGCTGGAAGGCACGTGGCGTTGCGGGGCTGGGAGCTCGCAGGGCAGGATGAGTGCAGGCTTAGGCAGTGGACGAGTCAAGGGGATTTGCAGAGCCCCGGCAGCCACCTGCACCACCTGGAGCTCTCGTGACACTGGCACTGCTGCGGTGCCCGTGGGCTCCATGCGGCAGCGAGCGCGGCCGGGGGAAGCACCGAGGTGGGCTCTGGCGGTGGGAAATCCATCTCCAGCACCTGCCTGGGTTTGGCCTCTGCTTAGCAGTGGGGAAGCTTTTTGGTTCGTCCTTGGGAGCATCCCCCTCTCTAAAGACTTGGGCAAATCCTCTCTTTGGCGAGGAAGGTGGCAGCGTGCACGGTGAGATGCTGACAGGCGGCAGCGTCCCCCCCAGTGCCTGGGAGGCAATTCCCCACTGCCCACCCCACCCCCCCCAGGTGACAAAGGAGCTTTTTCTTCTCCTGCCAGTTGCGGGGAGCCCAACCCCTCTGCAGCCCCCGCAGGAGATAACGCGGGCTGTGGAGGGCCGGAGATAACAGCAGGCAGGGGAGGATGGAGGTCCGGGGGGTCAGGGCCAGCATGGAGCTGCAGCAGGGTCCCCACTCAGTGTGTCCCCCGGCAGGGAGGGTGATGGGGAGAGGCACTGGCTGGTGGCACAGTGCCAGCTGCACCACTAATAAACAGCCGGCCCATTTGAATACTAATTAGCACATGGCACATGAAGCCCGTTTTGGCTGTGGATGGAGTGAAGGGTGGTAGGTCCTGGGGGGCTGGCGTGGAGCAGGGGGCTGCATGAAGGCGGTCGCTGGTCCTGGGGGGCTGCAGAGGGTCAGGACAGTGGGCTCTGCCCCCAGCACAGGGACAGCTTGTGTGGGCAGGGTCACAAAGATGCTTCTGTGGAGAATTTGGCCCCTCTGCCTGACCCGGCCCCCGGCAGCGCTTTGGTGGGGTGTAAATCAGTAATCAAAAGCAGGAAGGCCCTGCAGACCCCAGACCTCGGCAGCGCAGGGGTCTTGCAGACCATACACGGAAGCCCCAGCAGCCACGGCTGCAGTCCGGAGTCCTCTATGCATTGCCAAAATTACTGCATTTCTTCACCTGCTGACAAGGCGTTGGAAAAGGGAGGAATTTTTAAAACATAAACCAAATAAAATTAGGTCTTCTGGTAAGGGATTAAATCAGGGCCCTCAGCTGTATTTATAGAAGGTTCAAAAGTAAATCTGTTCTCAGACTGAATAAATATTTTGCTCAGGCAGGCGCGATCTTCAGTTCATCTGTCTTGGAAAGACTTGACTGAGAGGGGAATTGATTTTCTTCAGCTTGAACAAAGCAAGCAACTCTCAAACCCAGATAGATAGTGAAGTCCCATTATCGGCTAAAATGGGGAAGCAGCTGGGAAGTCATTAAAGAGAAAGTGAAAATGAAGCTGCTTTAAGGAGGCAGCAATTCCCTGACCCCGCTGTGATGGCTGGGGCTGCCACCCCCAGGAGCTGCTCTGGGGACGTGTTGGTCCAGCCCCATGAGAGCATTTGGCAACACCGGGTGACCACCTGCCATCAACACCAGCAGCTCCCCAGGGCAGGTGGGAGTGGTGGGCACTGGTTTTGCTGGCTGCACTGGGGCAGGGACCACCTGCCCATGGCCCTGTGCTGGGGACGTGGCACGGTGGACCCGAGGGTGGCTGAGCTGGGATGGAGGGGGATCGGTGCAGGCATGGCATGGTGGTAGTGCCAAGGACATGGACCCCAACCTCTGCTCCAGCACTGATGACCTGGAGGTCTGGAAATGCTGGCAGCTGGGCTGGGAGCTGCCCAGAGTTGGGCAGAGGTTCTCCCCGGCAGCGTTCGCCCCGACATTGGCTTGTTTCGCAGCAGAACTCCAGCTCAAAGAGCTTGTTAATTCAAGCCGGCACCTGGTGTTTTCAGACATCAGTTACTGCTAAGACAAGAGCTTAGTGCTTTGCTCTTGACAAAAGCTGCTGCCGGGTCAGCTCCAGCGTGGCGTGAACTACGCGGCGAGTGCTGCCAGGGCTGCCGGTGCCGCCTGGCAAACCGGGGCTGCAGCACTCCCCTTGCCTTTTCCCAGGTCATCCAGGGAAAAATGAAAGGGAGAACTAAGAAAAAGCCAAAACCCTTGGCAGCCTTGATTTCTTCTCTTTTTATTTCCTGAGAACTGCATCAAGCGAATGCCTGTCTGCAGAAGCTCCCCAGCCCCAGGAGCTCCCCAGCTCCAGTCCTGCCCTGGAGCCCAGCCCTGCCGTGAGGGATGTCCCAGGGCAGGCGCAGGATGCTCCTGGCCGGGCCCATCTGATGCCCACCTGGCTCTCTCACTGCTGGACCTGGCCTTCCCCATCACTGCTGTCCCTCTGGCCGACCCTAAACCAGCTTTTCCCCCATCCCAGTCTGGGACACCCCGGGTGGGTGGGAGCAGTGGCAGTGCCAGGCGAGGGTTTGCTGTGTGAGCTCTGTCCGCCCCGTTCTAAAAAAAGCCACAAGATGAGCAAAATTATCCGCTGAGTCACTAATCATTCACTTGCTGCTTTAGTCACCAGCTTTCCCACACTGGGGGGACGTTTGCTGCTGAGGGGGCATAAACTGAATTGTAATTGCGCTAAATAGATGTGGCTGAGAGAAATAAAGAGCTGCTGCTGCACGCGCAGCTTCTGACACCAGATGGATCATCGGGCTCTACAGCCACCGGAGGTGCTCAATTAATGATGACTCCCTAACAAACCCATTGATTAATAGCACCCGTGTGCTGCAGCACCGAGGTGTGCTCCCCGCAGAGGTGGTGGCAGCGGAGCAGCTGCTGCCTGTGTCCCGTGTCCCGTGTCACTGTGTCCTGTCCCTGCCCTGTAGCCCCTCTCCACAAGCATCGCATCTCCTGCTGAGGGATGCGAGCTGCTTTTCCATGGGGTGCTGGTGTGGTGGGAGCATCCTCTGCTCGGGAAGGGTTGCTGGGGGTTGGAACCGTGGTTGGGTGACCATAGTGGAGGCACGTCTGAGATCCCGGGATTTGGGAAAGCAAAGCTGCCTCCTGTCCCCATCACCTGAGCCGGAGGTTCTTGTCCTTCAAGCAGAAAATTCTGCTGGAGAGCTGGGATTTGCCACGGTTCTTTCTCAAATGTGTGACCATGACCTGGAAATACTGAGAAAGGATCGAGCCAGGGCTGCAAACCTGCCTGTGAACGCGTACGGCCGGCAGGCAGGGCTCCTCCAGCACGGGTGCCAGCAGGCATCTTCTGGGGGACAGCTTTGCTCTGCCACTTGCCTCACAGCCTCTCGGATGAGGAAAGAGGGATTATTGCTCAGGTGTCAACACGTTTGCAGCTGCAAATGCAGGGGGACAGATGCTGCTGGCGGGGCGGGGGGGGGCACAGGTGGGTGTCACATTGCTGGAGCCTCCAGACAGAAATAGCTCCCTGCACAGCCCCATTTCCAGCGAGCCCACGGGAGCTCAGCATCGGCTGCTCCATCCCTGGAAGAGGCTCACTCTCACAGGGGGGTGGGTGCTGCGGGGGAGAAAGGAGCTGGGAGCTGTGGGGTAGCCCTGAGTCTGCAAATCATGGCTGTGTGCGTAGAGCAGGGGCCTCTCTGGGTTTGGTGCAGAACAGTGGGGAACTGGGCTATGGATGGGCCCTTTGTCTGCTGGTGCTGTGCTGGTGCAGGGGGGGTCCTGTCCTGGAGCCCAGCCCTGCCGCAAGGGATGGCCCAGGGCAGGCGCAGGATGCTCCTGGCTGGGCACCACGTGGCATCTCTGATGCCCATCTGGCTCTATCGGTGCTGGACCTGGCCACCTCCATCACTGCTGTCCCTCTGACCGGCCGCAAACCAGCTTTTTCCCCATCCCGGGTGGGTGTCAGCGTGGTGGGGCTGAGCCGGGTGGTTGGGCGGTGCCGATGCCTCCCTGCCTCCCCCCGCGCCCAACACGAAGAGCTCTCTTTTAGCCGAATAACCCCGCCGTGCTGGAGCCAAACGCATGTGAAAGGGCCTGTCTCCGAGCAGGAAAGAGCCATAAAGGGCCTATTTATGTAGCTGGCTCCTTGCAATGTTTTCAGACACAGCCCTCGCATGTTTTCATAACAGCAACGCCTCCAATCTCTCACCAGCTGCCAGCAGAGACGAGCCTTTCGCCGCTGTCCTCCGCTTGCATCCTGGCGTGCCCGGGGCCCTGGGTGGCCGCGGTTGGTGCCAGGGCAGCGCTGGGCTTGGCGGGGTGGGCGCAGGATGCGGGCGCTGCGGTGTTGGCTGCTTGGCGCAGGGCTGGCATGCTGCGCGCCCACCGCTCGGTGATGCTCCGGCTGCCCTCCCCGGGTACCGAGCATCTGGGTAGCGCGCAGGGCTGCAGCCGGCGTGGGGGCACGTGTGTGGGGGTCGAAATGTGGGGCTCCTCTTCCACCCTTCCTGCACGTCCCTGTTTGGAGCGTGTGCTGCCCCTCCAGCTCTCCTGTGCGCTCGGGAGCAACACTCACCCTTGGCAAGGGGCTGGCCAGCTGCTGGTGTTCCAGTTGGGATGCCGGCCCCAGCACGGGCAGCGGAGGCAGCCTGCAGGACCGTGCCTTGGCTCCCTCTGCCGATCCTGCCTGCGAGGGTGGCTCTGTGCCCACCCATGGGCAGCTCGGACCCTTGGCATGGACGGGCCGTGGTGTCTGGCGGCCGTGCATCCCAGGATGTGGACTTGCCAGCACCTCTGCCCGGGCCACCTTCCCACCGTCTTCCCTATCACCTGGAATTTGCTGGCGGGCAGCGCTGAGCACGGGGCTGCATCCTGCGCCTGGCTGGAGGAACGGCAGCTCCCCAGCTTCGCCCTGGGAATGCCGCTGTGGAAGAACCAGCCTCTCCTCCAGCCATGGCTCCCCTGCTGCTCATCGGCCACGTGCCCGGGTCGACGGGAGCTGCCTGCTCGGTGCCCAGTGCCGCCATCCCCCTGTGTCAGGCACCCGCCGGTGACAGCAAGGCAGCCCCCGCGGTGGCAGCGCCACAGTGGTGGCAGTGCCATGCGTGCTGACTGGTGTGGGAGGCAGGTGAGCGGCAGAGGAGGGAGATCTTTCCCGTTCAGCACCGATGCGCGGGAGGGAAGCAGGCACCGAGTGCCTTGGCTGGCGTGGAGCTGAGTGAGGCTCCTGTGGGCACCCCAGCACCCTGCGGGGACCCCGTAACTGCCCGAGCACTCTCCAGGCCACGCAGCTGTGACGGGCTCCTTGTCCCCTTTGGCGCGGTGTGACAGAGCAGGTGCTCAGGGAAGGGAGGGCAAAATTTCACCGAGTGCTGGGGGTGAGTCCCAGTGCCATCACCAGTCTCTCCTCCTGCACCAGCCGAGCCTGAGCTGGGACCTGAGCCTTGTGCTGTTACAAACCCACCCGAAGCCCCCCCATGCAGCAAGCCGTCTGCGGCACGTACCGTGCACGGCTCCGCGTGCCCGGGGCTGGCTGCTCACAGCCTGTGTCCACGTGTTTTCCATGGCAGGGAGACAAGTAACTTTTCATGAGTCCATTTACAAATTCCTTTCAAACAGGAAAGCTGACCCACTAGAGCTCATTAAATAACGTTAATGGTGCTGCCCAAATAAATATTAGAGCTGTCACCTGTGCTGCCAGCCAACACTTGCTGCCTTCTGGCCTTCTCGGAGCAAAGGTTTCTCAGTTTAATTGGACGCACGTGCTTCAGTCCTGACACCAGCGACCTCTGCTACAGCAAAGGATGCTCACACTGCGGCGATTGGCTTCCTGCGACTTTATCCTGGCCCTGCAAAAGCGGGGAGTGACTCCAGCCGGCTTGTGGGAGCCACGGGCTGCTGAGCTTGGAGATAACCAAAGAAACCAAAACAGCATGCGGAGAGGAGTTGACTGATACAGGTCACGCTTATCACCAAACTGATTAAACCCGAGCTCTAAAAGTCTTTTCCTCTTTCTTCTGTCCTCTACCCAGCAAGTAATGTATAACTTCATTAGTCCATGTCCAGGAGACACTGAAAGACATGGACAATTAATTATCATCTGTCCCATTTAATTTCCCTGCCGATCAGTGATGGTTTCCCAGCGGTTCACAGGCAAGTCAGCGTTTCAAGATGTGAGCTGAGGCTGAAAACCAGCGCTCCTACAGCGCAGCTGCCACTTGCGTAGCCCTGTGATGGGAACCTTGCACCCCCATTGCTCCCAGGGAACCCCTCAGCAGCACCTCCCAGTCCTCACTGCCACCAGGCTCAGGGGGCTTGGGCCTACCGTGCCACCCCCGGGCTGTAGGACCACCACCAGCAGGCTCCAGGCTTTAGGGGCTTGATGACTGGAAGGACCCAAAGTGCTGCCATGTACCAACACGTGTTCCATCCTTCCAGCCCAGGAAGGTGTCCACATCTCTCCCCAGCCTTCCCTGAGGCATTGCCCTACTGATGCGTGTAAGATTTTGTCACAGTTTGGAGAGTTTAATAATTCTGCCAGATCTGCACAAATACCCTTATTATGTGGCTGAGGCAGATCCTGGGTTTGGGTGCTCCAAGGATGCGAGAGGCGTCAGGATGCCCTGGAGGTGCAGGGTGCAGTAGGGTGGGACCAGTCACCCCATCATCCGAATACCTGCTGTGGGGGAGCCCCCCACCCTCCTGAGAGCTGCTGCCAGGGAGCCCAGGGGTGCCTGTGGTCCAGCACCGGGCAGTGCAGCATCCTGCTGGCGGGCTCCCATCCTGCTCGGGGCAGCCACGCCATGCACCCCAGTGCCTCAGAGCAGCCAGCAAAGCCTGGTGGAGAGCTGGTAGCTGGAAGTTCATAAAAATGAGTAAAACCAATTAAAAGGGAAATGGCTGAGCTCCCACCTCCTGCGAGGCGCCTCAGGTAAGCAGTGAGCTGCCTGAGCCAGCCGTGATGGGCACGGCCGGGCTGTCTCAGACTGGTCCCCAGCCTCAGCCAGCTGAAAGGAGCTCTGGGAGGGGTTTTGGTAAACACCCCAAAATCTCTATAAACAACTAAAAGGTTGCAGAAGTAATCCACAGATGGAGGGATTGCCATGGCTAATCTGAAGGCAGCAAGCACTGGCTGTGTGGTCCCTCTCTCTGAGGCATGAGAGCAGCGCGGATGCAGAAGTGAAGGACAGGTTTGGACCCTGACTTCTGTCTCCTCTGCCCCCCGTAGCTCTGGTGCCATCACTCTTTGCCTTACCCAGCCCCATCCTTCCTGCTGGTGCTGCTGGCCCGGCCGCGTCCCCTGCCCACTGCCCTGGTAGCGCTGGGGCTGATGCTCCCGCAGCCCCGAGGGGAACGGTAGCGGTGGGTCCCACCGGGTCCTGCCCGTTTGGTGCTCGCCTCAGGTCCTGCTTCCCAACTGCTCTGCAGAAAGCATTTCTCACAAGTTTCTTTCATAAGAAATGGTAAGCACAGGCTTTGATTCAGCTCTCCTTTTCCTTTCTTCCTTTTTTTTTTTTTTTTCTTTTTCACCCCCTTCCTAGTCCCAAATGAAGAAAGCCCTTTGATCGTGCCGGGTTCAGACTCCGTAACAAGCATCTCTGTTTGTATTGTGGGGTTGTCTGTGATAACGTGACAACGTGTCTCCTCGTCGTCTCACACACAATGAATTATTTCTTCCACTCTTTTTTTGTACCATCTCTGGGATAAATTACTGCTTCCAGTATTAGCAGATGGGCTTGTCAACCAGTGAAGCATCCTTAAACTCTTAGATTATATGCTGCCCAGCACAGAGTGCCGGCCACTGCGGCTCAACCAAGGCTGCAGTAAAATGTTTGTGTGGGGCATTGTCAGGCTGGCTTGAAAGCAAATTGCTTTGCCAATTTATTTTCTTTCCTGTGTATGAACATATTTTTCTTAAAGGGATGCTGTCGCATTGAATATGGAGCTGCCAACTGCAGGCATTAAAAAATCATGGGTCGTCCCATTTTCCATCCTCCCACTCTCAATTCTAAGAAAACAATAAATTCGGGGTTCTTTTTACTTGTCATCTACCTTTCAGCTAGAGATGCTTTTTCAAGCTCTTCCCAGCAGCTGGGAGGTTTGGGAACTTCAGTGCCATGACAAGCACTGCAGATCTGGGGCAGATCATGCCAGGGCGGATCGGCAGAGGGGCGATCCCCCTGCTGCGGGACCCCTGGTGTCAGGCTTGTTCTCTTGGTCCCTTCTCCCCAAAGGTCCGGGCTTGGTGGCCACGGTCAGAGGGCAGAGCTGGCAGCAGCCCTCGTGACAAAGTGCTCGGGGAGCCTTTCGTTCCTGCTGAAGCTGGTGGGGCTGAACCACGTGCTGGTAAAGCCAATTTTCCCCAGATTTGTCCCTGAAAGCATGTTGACCATCAAGCCCGATCCTGCTGCCTGGATTCTGTGTCACATATGCTGAAACTGATGCGGAAAATCCTCCTCCAGCTCTTATCTTTCCAAGCGCTTTTTTTTATTTATTTAGAGAACTTAATGAAAGTAGTTTTGTTATATTTTGACAAACTTTCATTTTTAGAGGGTGTTTTTAGGCAGCGAGCGTAGTGCTTAACCAGGGAAGTAAATCGGGCGTTTGTCAGAACTGGGCAGCCTCCCGGGAATGCTGAGCACTGGAGGGATCGATCTGAACCCAGGTCTCGGTTTTGGCCAGGGGTTGGTGCTTCTCCTTCTCTCTGCTGCAGGTGACACCCAGCTGAAGGGCAGCCCCAGCTGGGCTGCGTTTGGGAGGGCTATAAAAAGGGGAGGGAGGCAGCCCTGGGGGTTTGGTAGGGGGTGTGCTGCTCAGCACCCCTGCACCTGCACCCCAGCACCCCTGCGCAGGGATTGCTTTGTCCTCCTAGCCAGACCTCCTGCAATGCTCTGGTAGGTCCTGGTGCCTGTTTCATTTGGGGGGTCCTGGACTGGAAAGAAATCATTTTGGTTTTGGTGGTGTTGGGTGCAGCTCCTTCTTGAGCTTGTGCTCTCCTGAGTGTGAACCTGGGATGGAGGCAGAGCCTTGGTCAGGACACGGGTATTTCAGTCCTGGTGGTTAACATACGTGCAACATATGGTCGTGGAAGGGTCAGAAGGCAGGCGTAATGCAAAGTCTTTTACCAGCCTTTTTAATGAAAATAGTTTTCGAAGCTATACTTTAATGGCAGTCTCATGGATTTGCAGGGCTCAGCTTATTTGCTGCCCCACCGCGTGGGCTCCAGAGCCGCCTCCGGTAGATCAGGTGTTTGATAACTTTTATTTTAATAAAGCACTGGGCTTGACTTTGATGGACTGATCCAAAGCACTACATGGATTTGAACAGATCCCATTGCAAATATCTTTATTTGATACCCCAGCAATGACTGGATTTCAAATGTCACTTGCTTAGCGCTATGAAATATTTAATTTAGGTTGTAATACAGTAGCCTGCAAGAACTTCAACTTAAATTGGAGGTCTCCGTGCTAGCCAGCAGCTATCCACAGACACGCTTAAAAGCCAGTTTCTGCCCCAAAAAGCTCCTGACCCAGATGTAGCAGTGAGGGGAGCCTGTGGGGACAACACTGATCATCTTTGCTGTGGGTCCGTGCTGGGACCCCAGCTCGGCTCTGTGAGTTGTGGTCGTGGGCATCCCCTACCTCTGCCCCCCAGGGCACACATGGGTGGGGGAATGTGACCGCCACCGTGATGCTCGTGGCTTTGTGCCTCCGGTGGTGGCCACTGCTGGCCCAGCCTTTGGCGCTGGTGGTGGCTCGCTGGGAACTGGCAGCCCCTCGCCTGGCATCAGGTGCCGGGGTCAGGACCAAGCTGTGTGGTGATGGCAGAGCTGCCTTGGGCACAGCACCCACGCCTGGGCTGGGCAGGCGGAGCTGGAGCCTGGTGGGCACTGGGCTGTGGCCTCATCCTGCCTGGGCGGGCTGGCGGGGCTGCTGGCCCCCGGGGAGGGTCTTTTCTCACTTGAAAGCAAAAGCTTTGAGCGGTGCTTGCCTGGCGGGGCCTCCGAGCTTTGCTTTCTCTCCTTACGTGGCTCTAGCACAAACCCAGCTGCAAGGAAACGCAGCTGAGCCCCGCAGAGGGAGCTGAACCGGCATGCTCTGAATTGGGGCTTTTGATGTTTAATGCGATAATCTCGTTCCAAGTCCTGCACATGTGGTAAATCATCTTGCCCAGGAACCTGCTTCTGGCAGCCTCAGCAAGAGGGGCACAAGGTGCTGCCAGGGCTCAGACCCCTCCCCATGGCAGAACGCGTTTCTCTGGGGTTTATTTTCTGGTATAAAATAGCTGCAGCAAGCTCAGCGAGGAGCCTGGGGTGGGGGTCGGGCCCAGGGCAGGGCGACCCCCAGCAGCCATGGGAGGGACGGTGCATTCGGGGAGCTCCGGTCCCAGCAAACCCGTGCCACGTGCGGCATCACCTCATGGTTTGTGGGTCTGTGCGAGTTGCCATGAGGGTCAGGGCTCTGTCAGGGTGGCAGGAGCCAGCCCTGCGGCCAGAGGAGATGCTGCCATCTCACAAGTGGTGTCTGGATTTGATTTCAGGGGGATCTGAAAGACAAAAAAAAAAAAAAAAAAAAAAAAAAATCAACCCTGTTTGTAACAACTAAGAAGAGCCGGTGAGGAGCAGCTTGGCCAAGACTTGCCCCGTGGCTGCATCGGGTTGCACTCCATGGGTCTATTTTAAGAGGCAAGCGGGGGAGCAGCCAGAGCTGTCATCTGCCAGATCCCTTTGGCTGGGCACCGCCGCTCCGGCAGCTGCCCCGTGATTAACACTGTGCCAGGGTGACATCCCCGCTTTCCCCCCAAAGCTCGGCTAAGCTGCCTGTTTTATTCTTCTGCTGTGACACTTCAGATCCCCCACCTTGCCAGCTCCTCCCTGCCGGGATGATGCCCGCAGCCAGCTCAGCCCTGGTGCTTTGCCCACCTGCATCCTCTGGGAACTTTGTGCCCTCCTTTTATTTTGGCATCATGTGGGGGAGAGGGCTTGGGGCTGGGTGGCTGCACGGGGGACAGGCGCAGCCTCAGCTCGCCGTGGGTTTGTAATAGGTGGCTCTGCCCTAATCCTTGTGCTGATCACAAGAAACCTGAAGGATTTTGTGATCCTGCAAGCCCTGTGCCAGGCGTTCCTCAGCTGGCAGCGTGCGGAGCAGCCGGGGGGAGCCGCAGCCAGTTGGGATGATGAATCGCTGGCGCCTCAATCTTTCCTCTCCTGCTGCTCCCTGAGGCTGTGCTAACATTTACAGCTGAACCCCTGGGGACAAAATGTCAGGCTCCCTGCCTGTATCACATTGCTTTTTTCTCTGCTGGTGCAGGAGTGGGTGGGCTGCTACCAGGAGCCCACCCTCAGGGAGGAGCGGGACCTGGTCCTGGCAGACCCAGCACCACCTCATTGATCATTCTGCAAAGACACAGCCCGTGCGCCCTGCCTGTCCTGTCGCCACTGTCTTTTTCACTCTCGTTACCTCACTCTGCCCGTTTGGTCCCTGCTGAAGCTGATTAATCAACTCGTTATCAATGTGGTTTTAGAAGCTGAGGGATCAGGGGACCCTGGGATGGGAGCCGAGAGGCATTTCCCAGCTCTTGGTTCCTGGGGCACATGGGCATGTTCTCTTCTCCGCTGCAGAAAAGAAGCATTGCTCCCTCCGCGGCATCTCTTTTGGTTTGGGTTTTAGCTGTCCTGGCTGTTTGGGAGCAGGGCTGAGATCTGCTGATTCAGGGGACACGCAGCCCTGTGGTGTTAATGATCTCTGATGTGCAAACGAGAGGACATGCACAGCAGCAGCGGTGTGCTTGTGCAATGCTCTGTGTGCCCGGGGTGCTGCACGTTGTCCCACTGCCCTTCAGTGAGTGGGGCTGACGGGAGACCTGGGGGGCATCTGAGGGTAAAAGCCAGCCCGGGTGCTTCGAGGGGCTTGGATTCAAGGTCTGAGCCCCCTGCGTGCCCTGGTCCCTGTGCCAGGAGCCAGCCTGCAGCCCAGAGCTCTTTAGGAGGGCTGGCTCGTCCTAATCCTTGCTCTGACCAGGAAGGTTTATGGACTGATCCTAAAACGTGCCTCGCCCCGGCATTAGCAGAGCATATGTTGGGGCTGAAGGGGGGCAGAAGGGGGCTGGTTTGATGCCATGTTATGAAATGCTGAAAGTGATGCAGGCACGGCCAGGGCCCTCTGAAATCTGTGGTTTGCCCACGTGGGCACAGCTCTTAGTCTGGGACATCAGAGCATCTCTTTGGTGCTGTCGCAGGTCTCCTGGGCCACCCCATCCCGGGGCCACAGCCCCCCTGTGCTTGCCGCAGCCAAGACTGGCTGCCTTTGCATCCCTCTACCAGCGGCTGGTGCCTCTTAACGAAGCTGCACAGGGAATTTTCTGGGTCTGACCTTCGAGGCAGCCCAGGAAGCTGCCCCATCTCCCCATCCACCAACAAAGCTGATGTCAGGTGCATTCGCCTGCTCTTGGCTCAAGGTAGCTCCTCTGGTGCAGCCTCCTGCCAGCTGGCGCCTGCTCCCTCCCGTGACGTTCAGGGCTTTTTGGAAACTTGCTGAGCCGCAGGCACCCAGCTCCTACTCACCCCGGCTGGAGGCTGGAGGCTGCTGATGAGGGCTGATTTAGTGGCGATCGAACCGCATTTGAAGCGTTCCTTGAAATATGAGCCAAGTGTCGGAAACTCGCCGGGTGTAGGGGCGTTCGCTGTGCCCTGACAGCCGTGGCACACGGGCAGGAGCTGGCTGGGTGGCTGCGAAGGGCAAGGCTCCGCGCTCCCTTTGCCGGCGACCAGGTAAGAGCCTCCCCGTGCTGGGCTGGGGGCACCAGGTGCTGCCTCTAAAGCATCGCTTTGTGCTGAGCCCAAATGGGTGGGTGGGCTGGAAATCGCCTGCACCAGCAGTGAGGGGTCTGTGCCAAGGCAGGACTGTGGTGGCTGCCACCCCCAAGCCGGGGTCCTCTGTTCCCTGGGGGGGTCTGGGACTCCTGGGGGTCTCTGGAGGGCAGCTGTGGCTGGGGATCCACGGTGCAAATACCTGCATGGTGGTGACGGGATCACGGGGCTGCCCCAGATCTGAACTGACCCTCTGCTGAGATTTACACCCCCAAGCGTGGTGTAATTACTGGCTGATTTAGCTCATTCAGGCCAATTTTAATGGGGACACACTGTCAGCTCCAAAGGCAAGTTTCAGTAGAAAAACGCAGACTGAGCCAGCAGTGAGATGCGGTGATTTGAGTTGTGAGTTGAGTCGTGATTTGAGTTGCGCTCGGGTAAGGGACCGTGGTGTTTGCTGGCTGTCCTGGGGATCCTTACAAATGCAAACAGGGCCACTGCAAATTAGCTCATTGCTTCGGGGGGTGGGGGGGTTTAAGTGAGTTTTGTGACAGCTGTTGGTGGCGACTTTAATACTAATTCTTGTACTTCCGTTGCTTTTATTTACGATGACGTGCACTCAACCAGAAATAAGGAAAGCGGATTCCGTGTTATGAAATCATGTGAACTCAAATCAGATTACTTTTTTTTTTTTTAAGGTTTCTTAGATTTCTCTCTTGGCAAATTCATCCAGACTTTAGGTTCAGGTGGCTGTTGCCCCAGTTCTATATTGTGGAATACGGGATCTTCAGATCAGGAATGTTGATGCTGCTCCGACTCCGCAGCGAAGGCGGTTTTAGTTGCGTGGTGGTTCTGGCCCCGCGTGTTGACTCTGTTTTGTTCAAGCCAAATAAAATGCCCATGGGGTGCAAATTGGTGCCGATGGCAGGAGGGAGCCTGAGGGTCCCTGCTGGGGTGGGACTGGGAGAACATCCCTGGGCAGATGCTCGGGCTGCATCAGTGGGGAAACCTCTGGCCGGGCTGTGTTTAACCGCACTCCCTGCACCCCGGGATGGCCTCGCTGGGTCTGTCCTTGTGTTATCCAGATTATGGAGCATCAGAATTGAGGCAAAGGACCCAGCATGCACCGAACCTGCGCTCTCATCGGGATTTTGTAGCTTAGCCAGAACCCTGCTATCCTGGTGGCTTAGCTCATGCCCATCCCACTGCTTTTCTGGGTGCAAGCCTATTCCCTCTGCTAAAAATCAGCTGTTTGGAGATTCTGGGGGACACAGCATGGAGGGTGGGTGACTGCAAGACCTCTGCCACATGCCCTGAGCTCCAACTCCTCCTTTGCAGGCTGAGGGTGTGTAAATGTGTCAGCACGCTGCAGATGTCTGCTGGCATCGCCTCCGCTAATCCCCCTTGCTCCTCCCTGCCGGCGTCGGGAGCTGCTGTCGCCCACAAGCTCCTGGCAGAGCCGCTGGGCAGAAGGTGGCCAAGTGTGGCACAGGCCACTCTTTGGTCCACCCACACAGCCCAGGGGCTCACCGAGGCTTGACCCTGCCTGGCTGCAGAGGTGAGGGATGCTGCGTCAGCACGGTGCGTGGGCAGGCGCGTGGCAGCACGGTGCCTGCAGTCTCACAAGAGTTTGGTTGGCGTTTAGGAGCCCAAGTAAAGGATGTCCCAGCGTGGGGCTGCTGCAAAAGCTCAGCTGCTGGCCACACGCAGCAAAAGGGTGTCCCCCGCAGAGGGGACCACGGGGCAGGGCAAGCTGGCTTCCTGCGAAGAGTGCCTGGAGGTGCCGGCGTCTTGGGAAATGGGATCTCATTGCCGGGTGCGCACCAAGGACAGGGCAAGGCCCCGGGTGCTCAGGCAACCAGACAAGGTTCTCCAGGGGCTAAAATTAATTTGGGCTTCAGCTCAAGCGTTACACCGGCACCCGGGGGTGCAGCATCCCTGGGACCAGCACCAATACTGGGACAGGGTCCTGCAGCCTGGGCTGCTGGTGCAAATGAATCCGGCCTGGCTCCTGGGAGGAGAAATCACTTTTGGTGGGGAAGCGTGGTCCATGGGGGGGCTGGACTGCGGCGGTCGGCAAAGGGAGTGGTGGCTGCAAAGGTCCTGGAGCAGATGAAGTCGTGTGTCCTCACCCGGCAGAGCCCAACTGCTGCATCCCTTCCAACCACATGGATATGCTCCCTGGATCGGAGGCCATCCTGCACCCTTTATAAACCAGAGCGTTTCTTATATCAGATATTTAACACCTGGATTTTAAATTCTAACATTTGTCAGCACTTTACAGCCTGTTGCAACATGTTTATGGTGTTATTAAAGAAAGAAAGAGAGGGAGAGACGCAAGGTTATGGGCTACTATACAAGAGTATAAAAGTGACCTTAGAATTACAAACTTGCTGTGCAGACCCGTCTGCCCGCTGTGCTGGGGACACTGCCCCGGCTGCTGGGAGTGACAGGGGACGAGGGGATGGCAATAGAATCGATTTGTTATTCCAAGTGATCATGAGCAATAAAAGCAGCAAGGACTAGAGGGGAAAAGCTCCCCTGGACTCGGCGTGCTGCGGGCAGGGTGACCTGGGCTGAGGACCAGTGTCTGGCGGGGGACGGGCTGGGGGCTCACCATGCCGGGTGGGCAGCGTGTTCTGGAAATGCCATGTGGTGGGAGGACGGGTGCTTTGACGCAGCGCTCGCCACCGCGGTGACACCCAAGCCGCTCTGACCTTCTTTTATTTCAGAGAGATTTGGACATCTGTCAGGGAGCTTTTCGCACCCGGCAGGAGCCTTTTGCCCCGGTGGGGCCGGCACAGCCCTTGGTGGCTCCGAGCAAAGGGCAGCAAAACGTGTGGATAGCAGGGGGGGCATCGCAGGTCTGTTGGGGTGTCACTGATGCTGATCAGCCTGGGTAGAGGTGGGTGAGTGGGCAGCTCGGCCCCCCATCCCAGTGGAGCCCTGTGTCCCTTGGGAAGACCACCCAAAAGATGAGGTTGCTGATGGTCCTCCATGGAGAAGATAAAACCTTGGCTTCATTGGCCCCGGGGTGGGATAAGGTGGTGGAACTGGGATGTGCTGACCCTGTGCTTCGTTTTGGGTTTGGCTCAGAGCCCCTGAGTCACCCTGGGGCTGTGGGGGTGTCACTTAACCTTCACCGTACCTCAGTTTCCCTCCTGTGAAAGGGGCTGTTAGCCCCCCAAAAGATCCTCAATGCCTTGCAGAAAAGGCAAAATCTGCCCCAAAGGAGCCACCAGTCGGGGAGCCGCAGGCCCTCATGCCGTCAGGGACCTGTCCCAGCCAGAAGTCACCGAATTTATGGTGCTGACACCTGAGAAGCAGAACAGGCGCAGCAGAAATTAAGTGAATGAGACAAGCGTGCATGCAATTAGGACAGACCTTTTAAACACTGCAATGAGAGCCGGGACAGGGAGCCACTGTCTAATCAAAGCAGCAGCAGCAATTCCCCCCCGCCCCCTTTTTTTTTTTTTTTTTTTTTTTTTTTTTTAAGACAAGGGAGACTTTTGGGATACTTTGTCCACATAATATTCCAATTTTAGCTCTGCCTCCCGGGATGTAATTGCATTAAAAATACCCAGGGAGGGGGAGGATGCCAAGGGCACCCGGGGACCTGCCTCTGCTGGCGTGTCCCCACCAGCGTTTCACATTCCTGATGCTGATAGTCTCCCACATCTGCTTTCCGGCTGCTCGGCTAATGGTTATTCTGGTAACAGCCCTCTCCCCATGGTCCCACAGGGCTCCCTGCCCGTCCGAGTGTGATCGTGCATCGATCGCTGTGACTTTTGGGGAATGGCCACAGCTGATGTGGCTCGGTTGGAGGCTGGAGTCTTTGCTCTGGGTGCGGGGCAGCTGTGCCAGCCCCATGCGTGCTGAATCCAGGAGATATAATTTGAAAAACTTCTGATTTTGTAAATAAAATTTATGGGGAAGGTGAGCCTTTCAGGGTTGGGCTGTGCTTTTTTCACCTGTCTCAAGCACAAGGGCTATGAGTTCCCTTTCATTTTCATTGGAAGGTGAAGCTGGAGCTTCAGGAAAAATCCTGAGGTCTCTAGAGAGAGTCCAGGATTGATGGGTACCAGCGGGCTGCACGTGACCTTCAGGCTCCTAAATCCTTCTGCCAAAAAGTAGTTGTACTTACTTTTAATGTAAAGTTTCATTTAGTTACGCTGCTTAGTATTTTAATTGGTGAAGCAGGAGTTTAAGGACCTTATTGCAAATGATCGTGGAGTAATCAAGGTTGGAAGGGATGTTGGTTGGTCCAACCTTCTGCCCGATGCGCAACTGGCTTCAGGGTTGGAGCACGTTGTGTGGGTCCTGGTCCATCCCTGCATGCGACTCCCCCTCCCTGAGCAAAAATGATCATAATTCCTGCAGGGGATAGTGGCACCGGGGTGCTGGGATCCCCTGGGGTGACACCGGGCTGGCTCCGTGTACCAGCCAGTAGTGTCGGGGAGCACAGCCTGGGTCCCCGTCCATCCCTGTGAGTCCTGGCTTTTGCCTCCAGCTCAACTAAACAGCTCGTGGAAAAACCTTCCGTTACTTTTTGCAAAAATTTCATTTTAAAATTTAAAAAGGAAATTTAAAATTTGCTAAAAGATGAGGGGAGATGCTTGCTCCGGGGAGCTGGGAAGAGCAAGGTGAGACCGGTGCCTTGAGAACGCCCGAACCCGCTGAGGACTGGTGCGCCCCGCTTCCGCAGGGTGGGGGGTACCCGCGCCCCCCGCATCCCGGCCCGCGCTGCCGTGGGCCCCCACGCGTGGAACGTCTGCGCCCCCGCGGGGCCGCGGCCGGGGCTGCAGCGCCTGGAGAGCAGCCGGGCGCCCCCCGGGGGTCCCGGCACCCAGCTGGGTGGCTCTGCGTGCTCCCCGTGGGTGCTGGGTGAGGGGTGGGGGGTCAGCACCCCCGGACGCCCCCCTGCCCCCCGCCATGGGTGGGCAGACCCCCAGAACATCCCCCTGCCCCATGCCATGGGTGGGCAGACCCCTCCCCCCGGAACACTCCCCTGCCCCCCGCCATGGGTGGGCAGCCCCCTGGAACACTCCCCTGACCCCCGCCATGGGTGGGCAGCCCCCCAGAACACTCCCCTGCCCCCCGCCGGGCTGGCTGCTGGGGACCCAAGGGGCACTTCTTGGGGCGCTCAAGGGTCGTCTTGGGGGAGAAATTAGACTCATCCCCAGTGGAGCCTGTGGGTGCGTGTACGGGGATGGGTGGGGAGGGCTGGGTGCACGGTGGGAGCAGGACTGGGGGACACCAGCTGTGTCCAAGGGGATGCGCAGGGATCCCCCCGGCAGGAACAGTGGGCTGGGGCTGCTGAGTGAGGGTCTCCAGGATGGTAGCCCACCAAACCAGGCAGGGATGGCAGCGGCATTTCAGGCTGCCTATTGCACAAACCAAAGCCTCTGGTCTGGTCCCTGATGGCTGAGGGGTGCACAGGTGAACCCCGAGCTGTGCCTGTGCAGCCCTTCCTGAGGATGCCAGGGACACCCAGGGCACCTTTGGGGCCTCTCTGACCACCCGCAGACACCCTGGTCCCCCACTCTTGGCCCCTCGGGGTGTCTCGGCGCAGCGTGCCTGGGTGTATTTGTAAGCAGCAGCTGCCAGCTCCAAGGTGGTAACTGGATCGCCGGGCTCGGGTGACCTTCGTGCCTCTCTGAGGCTCAGTTCTGGATGTCCCACCAGCTCCCAGTTTGGGGTCGGGCAGTGGGGACAGTGTGTCTGTGAGGTGAGGGCTGTCCCTGGCTGACCCCAGCCCCTCCGTGGGCTGCTCTTCCATGTGGTGTCCCTGTCTGGGGTCTGGGGCTTGAGCTCCCTGTGCCAGTCCGTCCCACAGAGCCCAGCATCTGGGACAGGCACCCCCTTAAAGTGGGTGAGCAAGGGCTTGAGGTGCCGGTGGCAGTCCTCCTGGGGACACCAGGCAGCATGCAGCTCCTTCCAGTTGAATTTCTTGTCCCCAGAGTTGGTTACCATCCCAGCTCTGCCCTGGGTCAACTGACGGTGCTGTCCCGGAGTGCACAGAAAGACTTTTAACTGGCACGAGGAGTGTCGCCTGGTGCTAGAAACCTGGAAGAAGTGGGTTATTCCCTGCTCCAGCTCCTCCTAGAAATCTGCTGCTCATGTTGTCTTGCCTAACGCAACTCCTCGCACGGATGCAACCGCTGTTGCTCTTGCTCAGGGAGTCCCCCCAGCTGCAGGCGGCCTGGGCACCACGCAGGTGTGGGACCTCTGCTGGGTTTTCCTGCCTCGCCTGGCCCCTCTCCCCATCCTTCTGTCCTCACGGCGGGTCTGTCCTTCCTCCCGCAGGCATGAAGCGCCCCCTGAGCCCATCCCACAACCCCGAGAACGGGGTACGGCTGGTGGAGGCGGCCAGCTGCCCGCCGAGCCAGCCCGAGCAGCGCCTGAAGCGGGAGAAGAAGCACCAGTCGTTCACGCTTTGCGACGTCTGCAACATCCAGCTCAACTCAGCCGCTCAGGCACAGATCCACTACAACGGCAAGTCCCACCAGAAGCGCCTCAAGCAGCTCAACAAGGGGAAGATGCCGGCAGCCCAAGGTAGGAGCCCATCCATCAGGTCAAGGTTGCCCAAAGGCTGCCCTCGCTCCGGGATAGCTCCTCGCTGGGCTTGGTGTGCTGGATTCGTGGGATGCTCAGGAACGCTGTGCTGTGTCCTTGGCATCGTCACTCGCTGGGCTGCCTGAGCTCCAGGGGCGTCCCAGGAGCCTGAAAGCCCACTCTGCTGCGCTGGATGGCTGGACACATGGGGGTCCTGTCCATGGGCAAAGGCAGTCGCTGGTACTTTGCATCTTCGTGAGCATCTTCTTGGGTTTCTGTAGATGACTCGTGCAGCTGGGATGAGCGCATCCAAGGGTGGAGTGGCTGTTGGCTTCTGGGTTACTGGCTACCTGCTTCCAGGTGCCATCTTGACTCTGTGCCTCCTGCCGTGCACATCTCCTGGAGCTGTGCTGAGTTTGGCTGTTGTTGTCTCGAAATGCTGCTTAGATTTTGGTGCTGAGGGTTACGGATGGACTTCTCAAAAGCTCTCAAGTGACGTTTTCAAATATGGTTGGAGTTTTGTTGGAAAGTATGATCTTCTGAAACTTCATCTCTGTTTTTCTGTTGAGGTGCTCAGCACTGGCAACCCCTGTTGACCTGCCGTGCCCTGTGCTCAGGTACTGCGGCGCTACGTAGCTCTGTGGGTCCCACTGGCCCTTTGACATGTAATGTCCTTGGCAAATTGTCCTGTTGTGCTGGTGGGGGGTGGGAATCTTGCTGCTTTGCAAGGGGAGGGCTCCCATGGTGTGTTTGCACAGGGGGGGGTCACGGCCCTGGGTCCGTTGTGCAAGGGGAGCTGTTGCCAGCCCTCAGCTCGCTGAGGTCCCGGCGAGCGCTGGGATATTGTCTGCTGCGACACCGACGCTTGAAGGGCCTTACACAAATCAGACAAGCTGCGCCGCCTGGGGTCCGTGTGTTTAACAGGGTCGATCTGTTCCAGTGAGAAGGAAAGCACCAGTGTTGCAACAAGGGCAGGTTTTGTTTTCCTTTTAGAGACTGATGTTTATCACAAAAGCCACTTAGCAGAAGTGGCAGCCGAGACAGCTCCGTGCTTGCCCTTGACAAGATGTTTTAAGGTCGGTGGTTTTCTTTCACCAAGCGTTTAGGTGATGGGCTGAGTGCGCTGGACCTCGGGCACTGCATCATCAGGAGGCACAAGTGTGGGTTTTGGGATGCCCCTAAGTGTCTGAGCTCCCGGGGGTGACACGCTCAGTGGCCTGTGTTACTTGCTGATCATCCACACGATGCGATGCTGGGGGTGTAACGCTCCGGGGCTGCTGCAAGTTGTGGATGGTTTCTCCTTTGGGCAGTGGAGCTCCTGTTAATCATCTAATTATTATAAAACACCTCAGCTGTGTTATGGCTGGCAAGAGAGCAGCCCAGCATCATCCCTCCAGGCGGGCTCGACGTCCACTCCATGTTTGCAGCTCCGGGAGGTGCAGAGCCGCGTGTTGACTAGTTGTCAGGCTGCAGCGTGAGCAAGGAGAACTCTGCTGAAAAGCACCGAGGGGATCCGTGTTGCGCTGAGCCAACTAACCGAGTCTCTGCCTTCCTCCCCTTAGTTCTTGGGGGCACTTTCAGAGCAGGCGAGAAGGGCTGGTGCTTGTCCCCGGGGTTGGGTGGGTGGTCCCAGCCCCTCACCTGCCAGCCACCGCAGGGATGCTGGTGCACGGCGGGCGCTGTGCCGCCAGGTGGGAGCTCGTGCGAGGGCAAGGACTCGCTTGCCCTCTGTGCAATCTGTTAGCCTTCACCTGGCTGGGCCCCGTACAGCTGACTGCAGCAGATTTTCTCTTGCATAAAAGCAGGGAAATGTGCCCAGAAACGTCACCCTGCAACAACGGTTGACCAGCTCTGCCCGAGCCGCTTGGCTGCGAGGGTTTGTGTGGGGTTAAGCAGCAAATCCAGGGAATTGCTCCTTCCTGAGGCTGGTGAGGACACCTGTGCCCGGAGCTGGTGTCCCCTGGGGGGCCAGGGGCCAGTGCTTCCCCCAGACCCTGCTGCATTTGAGGAGGGTGTTGCTGGCTGCGCACCCTGCGGCTGCTCTGCAGGGAGCAGGGGTCACAGGGGGTCCGGGCACAGCCCCCTCGAGCTGCACTGGGCAGCCAGCTTGGCAGCTGCCCTCCTTTCCTGACAGACCAATTACAGGTGGGATCAATGAGCTGAGGTCTCCAAAGCACTTTGTAGTTGATGCCTTTATCTGGTGTGAGGATAACAAGGAGTTGACGGATAGGGAAAGGGCAGGAATGTGCTGGAATTCTTTAAAACCTGGCGTGTTTGGTGCTGACCCATCACTCCCGAGCCCCCTGCGCCCGGCAGCCCCCTGGCGTGCTATCCTGCTCTGCTGAAGAGCCGTGGGGGGTTGGAGTCCGGTGCCAATTTTGTCAGGCAATGTTTGTTTAATAACATCAGAAGGGCTGGCAAACAAATCTGCAAGGCTTTTGCAAACAGCAAAGCAGCAGCGGGTTGCAGGGTGGTAAAACCTGCAGTGTCTGCCCCCTCCCCCCAGCCCTGGTTAGGGGGGTGGGTGATCGCAGCAGCGTGTCCCACACACACCATGCTCACTGGGTACCAGGGTGGCCCAGCTCGGTGCCGGTGCCTTCGCTGCTGGGCTCACTGGTGGCTCCTGGCGCATCTGCGGGGGGGGGGGTGCAGGGTCCTGGATGCGAACTTGGACCCGTGCTCCCCTCCAGCATTTTCCATCTCGCTGAACACTGAGTTTCCTCAGGTCAGTGGTGGCAGGACCTGGCTCGCAGGCGGGTCAGGAGGATGCTTGTCCCCAGCACACCAAGAGGGTGGGCAGCCGGGCGCTGCGGGTGCTGCCACTGCCCTGGCCGCAGTGCCCTGGCCTTGGCAGACCCCTGGGGATCAGCCTGTATAAATACCTGCTCCTGCTCTTGCTAGAGACGGGGCAGGCTGGAGCCATAAATTCCTAGCATGGCAGTGGTCGTCTGAATGCCAACTCCTGCCCTCCCTGGTGGTGGTTTGGTTTGAGCAGGGCCTGGGATATGCAAATGAGCGGCTCTGTTTATCCTCCTTTACTGACAGATGGAAATATTGCTTGCTATTTTAATGGGAACAGGGCTCATAAATTCCAGCCTGCAACTTCCAGATTCTCCCCCTGGACCCGGTTGTGGCTCGATGGGAGGCTGTCCAGGGATGTGTTCCCTACCGAGCCAAAGAATCTCAGAGCATACAAGTATGCTCTTTGTACTTCTGCATCATCCCTGACCTCTGCCAGCGTCCAGGGCTCCAGCAGACAGCCAGAGCCCTCGGGGCTTTGCTGCGCTGGCAGCCTCACGCACGCTTTGCTCTGGCGTTCAAGGTGAAGTCAGCTTCTGCTTGTGCAGGGCTGCAATTTGCTTATGTGGGGAAATCGCAGGCGGCATCTGCTCCCCTCGGCTGCCCACCCCTCCTGCCCCCACCGCAGCAGTGGGGAAGCTGCGCCCATGCAGGATGCTGCTCCTGCCACAGCCTGCCCTGCTCCTCCGGAGCCGACCTTCTCCCCCACGCTTTTGGTTAAAAATGTCATTTCCAGCTTTGTCACGGGGAGCCTTTCCCGGCCTCCTGAGGGATGAGCTTGGGGGGCACGTGGCCGCCAATCACAAATTAGGGCTGGGAACCGGCTGACACGACGCCCATGTCCCCTTTGCGCCGGTCACACCGATGGCACTGTGGCTGCTCGGTGCCACCCAGCCCCGTGTCACCAGTGCTGGGAGAGGGGCTGAGCCCCCACCCCCACCCCAGCCATCCACAGCTGCCGAGAGGGGACCAGCCCTTTCTGCCTTGCCCAGGGGAGCTCAGGACAAGGCTGGAAAGGTGCCTGGGCTGCAGCGTGGGTGGGAGGGTGACGGTTGCTTGGGCGAAGCTGGGTGCTGGGGGGACCCATCACACTCCTCTTGGAGCCCTTCACCTGCCAAACCAGCACCTTTGGGAGCACCTTCTCAGGCAGCTCCTGGCCAAGATGCCAGCTCTGGTGATGGGCTCAGCCCAGCACAACCCACAGAGCGGGCAGGCTAACATGGGGCTGATAGCGTGTCAGCGCTGGGGCAGCCTCAGGAGAAGGGGGTGTTTTTAAAGGCAATAGATTAAACAAAATAATTGAGTTAAACAAAGACGGGATGTTCTGCTGAGCTGGAATCTCTGTCTCGCACTGACATCTACAGCTACATCAAAGGCAGCTTCCGCAGACGCTGCTCGATCTTCCCCGTTTCCCCTCTGGCTTCTCTGATCAGTTATTTTCTGCAAAGCTGTAATCACTTGCATTTGGAGGAACGAAGCTGTGGAGGAGCTTAGCTGGCAAACAGATGTGCTAATCAGTATCATTACAATTTATTAGCTCTATGCCAGGAAGACACCCACCCCCCCACCCCCCCCAACTTAAAAACAAATTATTGTTCATTAGGCATTTTCTTGCATGGCAAATCATAGATTTCCATTGTCTCCTGTTGAATTGCAGCGCAGGCGACAATTAGATACAGGGATGTCCACGGATGAAAGATGCTTCCCTGTTGCAGATGCCAGTCCAAATCCAACTGGGTCAAGAGTGATTTAATTACTGCCTGTGATTTTTCAAGGGTGCCCAAGTGAGCTCAGTTTGCTCTTGGTGTCCTCGTGCACCCCCAGCCAGGAGATGGAAAAAAAAACCCTCCTTGTTCTGGTGGCAAAGGAGCAGAAGGAGCTGTGCCACCCTGAAATGGGGAGCAGTGGCTGCAGTGCCAGCACAAAGTGCTGGTGAGGGCAGGGGACAGGGGACGAGGGTTTGCTGCCTTCCCTTTTCCTCCTGGATGATCTCAGGGGCTGCCCATCACAGGATGGGCTAGGCTGGCGCGTTTCAGGAATTTACACCCTTGCTGTCCACTGCTCCCCAAAAAGGCCCTTCCACCAGTGTCCCGAAAAAGTCACGGGATGTAGAGAGCAGCTCGTGCTGCCTGGCTGCCGGAGCTGGTGTCCCTGGGCCCTGTCAGCTCCCATCTCACTGAAAGGCAGCGGGAAGCTCTCACCTTTGGAGCAGGAATCTCCCGGCTTCCCAGGCAGATCCGAGCTGACAGCAGCTCATGTCCCCCTTGGCCAGGGGCGGTGGGAAGGACACCCTGCCTAGGCATTTCCCATGCCAGGAGGGTCTACGCCAGCCCCAACCCCACCTCAAACCACCTTTCCCAGCCCTGGGGGCTGCCAGGTTTCTCCCCCAAACCCAGTGCTGTGGTCGGGTGGGCACCGTTGGGTCAAAACACCCAGAGCCCGCTGTGCCCTGGTGTTAATCCATGTCACAAAGTCTTCCTCTGCTCCGCATGCCCCCATGGTGTTCTGTACCCAGACCCTCTCCAGGGCTGCCCAGTGCCATCCCAGTGCTCACACTGGGGCTCCAGGCGCTGCCATGCCCACCCGCTTGGCAGCGCAGCGCTGAAATAACGGCTCCTCGCGAAGGGAAAGAGTCCGGTTTCCCCAATTAGCTGCCGAAATGTCTGTCTGTGCGTGTTTGCAGAGCAGAAGGGTTTGAGATGAGCAGAGAAATCGGTGTGACAGCTTCAGCATCGCTGGGTGCGCAGCGGAGCGGATGGGCCCCAGGAGGGGACATGGGGACCCCATGGGAGCCTGTGCCAGGAGCCGGGGAGGGGCGGGCAGCTGCCGGTGGGAGTTATCTTGTGTTGCACGGGGGGTGCCAGCCAACCCCCCCCCCGATTCTGGCAGCAGGCAGAGCTGCTTCTGGGTGCTGGGGGGGGAACCCACTCCCCTCAAGTGGTTCCTCTGTCACAGCCTGTGGTGCAGACACGGGGTCACCATGTGTGAAATTTGGTTTATCCAGACAGAAGCGATGGGCTGTGGCTGCAGGGGGGTCCTGGGGTGCTGCACCACTGAATGAAGCCTGGCACCCCCCGGGCATCGCCCAGGCTGTCGGTGGCCTGGGCGAGCTGTCCTCAGCACGCAAGCGGAGGGTCCCTGCAGCCTGTTGTGCCGAAGGAGGAGTACCAGTTCACGGCCGTGCTCTGCTGGGCTGGGATAACCCTGCCGGTAGACAAGCCTGAAACCCAGAGCATCACCTGGGAAATCAGTGCCCAGGTGTGGAGACCAGCAGCAGGAGGGGAACTGGGGGGGGTGTCTGACCATGGATGGTCCAGTGGGTGCGTCGCCGCTGCCTGATCCTGCTCTGTGCGCTCCAGCATCTCAGGGCTCAGCTGCCTCCTCTTGCCTTCCCCCTGCTGCTCTCTGCCGTCTGTGCTCTTTAGCTGTTAATTACCAAGAAAATGGGTGCCAATCTAATTTTTTTCAATTTCATGTTATGCACGGAATCCTTTAATTGTCTTTAATAAACAGGGCGATGCTCGGTGGCGCTTTGTCTGCAATAAAATCCAGTGTATTGATTTAAACAATATACAAACATGCAGGATTAGAGTCTAATTGGGGACTAATCGGGGTGCAACAGCCACGTCGCCAGCTGGGCCGGGGCTGGGATGTCCTCGAAGCCGGGGCAGGTGCGGTGGGAACGTGCCCGGCTCCGTGTCGGTCCTTGCCAGGAGCCCCCACCCCTGACCAGCCTCAGCAGCCCGCAGGGAGCTGCAGCAGTGATGCTGCAGGGGGGGTGAAAGTCAGTTTTTTCTGGCTTCCCCTGTAATTCCTGCAGTGGTTTGTTGCTCTCCCACTTTGGGGACTTTTGGGAGATATTTAGCAGGGAAAACGAAGGGTCTGGCTGGCGCAGGAGCTGCGCTCACAGGGCTCACGCGCTTGGCACAGCTGAGCAGACCCCTGACCATAAGGTCGGCTGACTGGAATAGCTATAGGTGTCAGGAAAAAGAGCAGCTGGGAATGGAAAGGAGCGGTGGGTGAGTGGGGAAGGGTTTGGCAGGGGCTGGGTGTAGGATGCTCCTGTTCCACCCCACCAGGAGCTGGGCATGTCCCTCCCGGGGGTGTCGTTGCACCGCATCAGGCTCTCCTGAACTTCCTAACAGCAGATCCCTGGCCACCCTCTGTGTTAAAGGGTCTTTAATATTCAGCTGTGACAGATGCTTCGTCTACCCGGGTGCTGATCGATAACCCCGTGGCCGAACAGGCGCGGGGTTCATATTTTAAGCTTCTGTAACTTTAGCGAAGGACAAGCATACGGAGTCCTCCTGCTCTGTTGGCCTCGGCTGCTCCCTTCAGCTGCAAGCAAAGATGATTAAAAATAGCTTTTCAGATCAGATTTGAATAACCTGGAATCTCAGCGAGGGGAGGGAGGGAAAATTTACTGTTTTCTTCATGTCTTAAAGATGTTCGGTGGGATCAGGTGTCACTTGAAGAAGCGTGGTTGTGTAATTGTATATTTTCCTTCCTTCTGCTTATTCCCAGACTTGTCTTTTCCCTGTTGGGGGGCGCAGGGACATCCCTCAAGGCTCCTGGGGGCTGCGAGCTGGCAGGGCCGGGGGGGAGCAGGGATCCTGCCCCAGCCCCACTGCTGAGGGGTGAGAAGGGCAGAGATCTACCCCATCACTGGGGATGGGTAGAAAAGCTTCATTCCTCTAAATGCTCTTATTATACCAAAAAAAGCTATTTTGCGGGGGGGGGGGGGGGCAAGGCCCGCGGGCTCTGTGTGAGAGGCGCCATGCGAGCCTTCGGCACGTCACCCTTGTGCCAGCCCATTAATCTGGAGAAAACTGCTCCCTTTTTAAATCCTCTGAAAATACCCCATTAACTTGCTCTCCCTCTGAAAAGCCCAGCTATTCAGCTTATCATGGATTAATAACTGTATCATAATTAATCTCTGATTTTATTGAGTCGGTAACTTCAAATAATAAAAAAAAATATAAATTGATTAGCTGTTAACTTTTGCTGAAAGGATTTTCTTGATGCAGTGCCTTCCCCATCAGCTCACCGCCCCTCTGCTCTGCACCCTGACTTCTGGCCAGAGGCTTCAGGGATTCTTTTTTTTTTTTTTTTTTTTTTTTCCTGACACACTTTTTCTAAGAAGATCCTTAAAATGTAAACTCTCAGCCAAAAAGTGACGCAGAGAAGCTACTGGATGTTGCTTGTGCAAGCACAGCCTGGTGCAGGCTATTTTGTGATGCTCAAAGGAGGTCGGACCACTTGGAATGGGGATTTGGGGCAGATGCTCTGGCTGTATCCTCCCGCAGGAGGGGTTTGCCTTAAACTAAAAAAATAGGGATAAAGCCAAAAGATAACAAGCTAGATAATATATATCAAGTATAAACTTCAGGTGCGCTGGCAGCCTGGTGTCTGTGCCATGGGTGTCAGCGACCACGGGGGTGTTTGGGAGGGGAGGGGAGCAAGCTGTGATTTCTCAGCGTATTGAGGGGGAACAAGGGGAGGGGGGTCTCAGGGGAACCGGACCCGTGCCCAAGAGGGCGAGAGGTGTCGTGGCCGAGGGTGCAAATGTCCAGCTGAGGGAATGGGTGGTGGGAGGGACCGGGGGTCATTTTGAAGGGGAGACCTGGGCAGCGACTGCCAGCTGCACACAGCTATTGGAGATGGGCTGCTGGCCCCCTGCCAGCCCCCAAAGTGTCCCCTGAGTGTGACATGGCTCCGACCTTCACCAGGCGCTTCTCAGGGGGAGGGTGTGAGCCGAGCTCATCTGCCAAGGATGGGGCATCACGGGGGGAGAACACCCAGTCCTGTGCTCGGCCACAAGGCTGATTCCTCCTCCGGTAACGTGCCTGTTAAATTATGAGTGCTGCTTCCCACCCGGCTCCTTTCTTTCTTTTAAAATCACCCTCTTCAAAAGGCTGCCATCATTTCTGGCAGCTGGGATAAAGGGGTTTAGCGCTTTGAGCCCCGGGAAGACGCAGCAGCCAGTGCAGCGTTCCCGGCTGAGCGGCTGGGGATGGGCTCTGGGAAAACCATCAGCTTCAGTCACAGCTTGGGGTGCCGGGGGGCTGAACCTTCTGGGGGGGTGGGTTTGCTCCCCGTGGGACTGTGTGTGGGTGTTTCTGTATCCCAGGAGGTATTTACCACGTGGTGCAGAGCGATCTGGTTTAGCGATGGACTTGGCAGTCCTGGGTTAATGGTTGGATTTGATGATCTCAAAGGTCTTTTCCAACTGAAATGATTCTATGCTGTGCTGTGGACGTGGGGTCGCAGGGGGGCTGTGGCCGTGGGGGGGGGGGGCAGGGCTGCCCTCTGCACCGGGCATTGCCAGCTGAGCTGTGCTGCATGTGGGGGATGCTGCGGGCAGTGGCGATTTTTCCCAAAATCAGGAGGAGGTCACCTCATGTTATTCTTAAGCACTGTATTTTGGGAGCCTGATAGGCTTAATCTTGGATTTTGCTGTAATTTTCCTCCATGTGGTTTGCTATCAAGTTGCAACAATACTGTATTATGGCCACTTAGCTCACACGTGATCTTAATTAGAAGTGGATTAAGAGCAACGGGAAACATGCAGCCACGGAATGTTTCACAGTTTCCCATGTAGCATCAGCTCAGCAGATTTGGAGGAGGAAAGCCTGGAATTTATTTGAAGTGGGGAGAAAAAGTGGTAAAAGCGGCACCATGAGCATGTCTCAGCTCGTTAGCGGCCACTTACCCCTGTCCTGGGGGGGGGGGGGGGGGGGGGGCTTTCCCAGGGGGGGCTCAACCCTGCTCAGGGGGCAAGGTGCTGGGTCAGTGCTGGGGGTGCTCCGGGGTCAGGCGGCTCCTGGCTCTCGCTGCCACCCTGGGCATCAGATCCAACCGCATCCCGCGGGAGGGGGTGGGCTGTGCCCCCCTGAGCGCAGCCAGCCAGCACCCTTGCACGGAGGGATGTTTTGGTCCTCAAACATCCCTGGGGTGAGGTGAGGACACGTGGGACCTCGGTGGCCCCATGAGCAGCCGCCATCCAGCTCTGGCGTGGGAGAGAAGCAAAGCATCCCGCTGCGTCCTGCTCCCGCGCCGGCTGCTGTCATCGGGGATTAGAGGTGCAGGATAAAACGGGTCGCACCGGGCTGTGCGTGCGAGGGCTGCCGAGGCACTGTCCCAAAGAGCATCAGGGCTGCACGGAGCAGGGGGGGACACCGGGGAGGGCTGACAGTGACCAGGGGGTGGCTTGTCTGGGGTCTTGGTGAACAGTGAGGCTGGGGGTGCAGCTCGTGCCTCCCACCCTGGGCATCGCTGGGGGACACGGCGCCTCGGGTTCGCCTGCTTCTCGGCGTGCTTGTGCACGAAGGGAGAAAAGGGGGGGAGTAAGGGTTTAAAAAAAAAAAAAAAAGGCAAATGGGGAGGGGAAGTAGGTAGGACTGAGCTGGATAAGGGCAGGCAAAGGTTTGTGGGTAGTGTAAAGCTGTCACTGTGATTTAGGGTTGGCTGGTTAAACTGTTTTATGTTCACAGACAGTAAGTCGTAAGCAATACAGAATTTTCTATGAAGAGATGATCTTCCCTCGTCGTGCTTTATGCCGTCTTTCCCAGAGTGATCTCTCCTTTTTATAACCCCACGGTGTCGCGGCGAGGTTGTGCAGAGGGAGAAAACTGGATTCTGGCTGTTTGAGAAATGGCAACAGCCCAAGCCACAGAGGTTGGGTCTGTGCCTGGGCAGGGGGCAAGGAGCTGGGGGGCTGAGCTGTGCTCGGGGTGCTGGGCTCCCTCAGCCCAACCCTGGCCTCTGCACCCACGTTTTGGCCGTGTAGGGCCAGGCACGGCCGCTGCTGCCCGTGACCGAGCGGGTGGCTCTGCAGGGACCCTGTGGCACGGTGGGGCATTGCTCCAGCACGCTGCTGCTGGGGACCTGCCCTTTGCCGTGGGATGGCTGGTGTTGCTGAGAACGGATCAGTGCAAAGCCTGCGTGTGCCAGGCAGGTTGCCCAGGAGTGGCCAGTGTGTGCTCCTGCGTGGCCAGATTTCCCCTAGCACAAGGACCGGTGGCTTTTCCTTGGCATCTCCTGCCGGGGCTGCGGCCACCACTCTGCTTTTAGTGCATGAGAGGCGTGATAGTCCATTAGAGCAAGGCTGCATTTAACTGCACGATCGCCTTAAATGAGGTTTCCTTCCTTTTTCTTGCTTCTGAGTTGTTGCTGCCTTTTGAAAACTCACACACAATGCTCCAGTTCACCTTTGATATTTTCTACAGCCGTAGAGTTATGAGTAATAGTTTCATTTATTTCACCGTTGCCGTGTCAGCGGGAGCATCTTGGCATGCTCCGCGCCGTGGCACCAGAGCGTGTGCCTGTCCCCACGGTGCTGCCACACATGGTCCCCAGCAGGTCCCCTGGAGCGCCCTGAGGGGCACGGAGCTGCGTGTGGACCTTGTGGGTGAGACCGGAGCCAGTGTTATCCCCTGGCTAATTAGGAATCAAGAAGGTTTTGGGTACCCGGGTGCCACGCCAACCCCCCGCTGAGCTGATATGAGGGCTCAGGAGCCCTGTGACCCCCCTGGAAATTGGCACAGGGCTCAGGGGAACCAGCATGGCAAGCGCTTTTCACCCTCCAGCCAGGAGGAGGAGGAGGGAGGAGGAAGGCAGCTGCCCTGGCTGCTGTGTGGGGCAGCCTTTGGCCATGGGAAGGAGGTGACAGTGCTGGGCCATGTCGGATGCTGTGTGGCCGGAGCTGCCGAGGTTCTGCCTCTGGCATCAGCCATGCCAGGGCTGGAGACCCGGCGAAGGGGCGAACCGTGGCTGATGTGCTGGGCATCGCTCCTGGGGGTCGCAGCCGGGGGGCTCAGGCAGCTTTCGGAGGGCATGGGCTTCCACGTGGCTGTGCAAGCTTCTCCAGTTAGCGGAGACTAAACCTCTTCCTCTTTCCAAGGAAATTCCTTCCACAAAACCCATTTCCAAGCTGTCGTGCTGCTGTTGATGCTGATTATTAGAGGTCAGGTGCCGCGTGGGCTCGGCGCTGACAGCCCCCGGCGCCTTCGTGCCGGGGTGGGCTCCAGGCATCCTTCCCAGCAGTGCTGGGCGAGCTCAGGATTTCAAACAAAGCACCAGGATTGTGATCCATGCGCGTGTGCCCAGGGCTCAGTGGTGTGTGAAGGGTTTCGTCATGCGCTGAAATGTGCTTGCAGGTGAAATCTTCTGCCCTCTTTCTTCCAGGAGGGCCCTCCTAAATTAGATGGAAAATATTACTCTCTCTCTGAAACTATTTACAGGTGTCGTTTCCAACCTTTTTTCCTGATAATTAAATATTTTTAGGTCATCCAGTTTCTCCACCCTATTTGCAGACCTGTCCTGGATGCCTTTGTAATTAGACATCTCCCTGTGAAAGATGATTAACGTGGGAGGCAGCAGCCATGAGCGAGCGAGGTCCCAGCTCTCCTGCAGCCCTGCCCGTGGCAGTTCCTTTATTCAAGCAGTTGCTTGTCCTTGGTGCTCCTCGCGGGCGTCCAGCCCTGTCCCCTCAGAGGGTGACAATCCATCGAGCAGCCCCTATTTAACATCCCCAGACCTGGGGACATGGTGGCCATCCTCCACGGTGACACACAGGCAGTGGTTATCATGGCCCCGGTGTTAAAGGGCGAGAATTTAAAGCGTACACGTGTAAGCGATGTTAAGCTGCTTTTTTGAGGTGGATTCTTACTAAAATAAGGGAGAAATAATGTTTTTAATGCTTTACCCTGCAACAGCCCTTAATGGAGAAGTTTCCATCGCGGTTTACAGCTGAGCCTTTGCACAGGAGCTGGGATTAATGAAAGGGCAATATTGTTCTCTGCTCCTGAAATGGCAAAGATTAAAGCAGCACAGAGAAGAAAAGCTGAGGCATTTGGCTGTTACCGTGGTTCTTAGCAACATGACGAGACCAGACCATCCCTGTGTGGGGAAAACTGAGGTTAAACCCCAGCCCACCCAGCCGTGGGCTCCTGGCAGCAGTGGGCAACAGCCAGGGGGATGCATGACCCCCCTTCCCCCGGGATGGGTCACCCCTCTCCGCAGCCAAATGCATCGTTAACTCCCCCTGTTTGCTCTTTTGAGATGCATAAAAGCAGAAATCTTCAGGAAGAGTTAATTAAAAAAATCAGGATGCCCTGATGCAATCGGGGTCCCTGTTTGGGGGGTGTGTGTGTGGCAGGGGGGAACACAAGCTGCAAACCCCATCCTCTTTGTGTGGGAACCCCCCGGGGGCAGGATTCAGCCCTTAAAATATGTTATCTTAATCCTGAACAAACTTAGGAGCAGGAAAGGTCAGCGCCCGCCTTCCTGGCCCGGTGGGGATGAACCGCCGGTGGCTGCTCCACACCTGAGCCTTCTGCTTCTGACGAGGCTCAAGTTACAGAGCAGAAGAAAACTGATACAGGTCCTCCAGGTGTATCGGTCTTGATCCTATCTGGCATCTTTCACCCCAAATTATACCCTAAATCCTCAGTGAACAAAGTCAGCCAGAAAGGCTCTGGAAGGCTCAGCAGACCTGGGGCTGGGGGGCCTGCCTGCTGGGTTCCCCCCCCCCCCCCCCCCCATCTCCCCTTCTGGTTTATCCATTGCTCAGTTCTGGTCACAATTTGCCAGGCTGCTTTTGGAATCGAAGGTTGGGGAGAGCCGGTCCCGGCTGTGTCTCAGCCAGCGAGGAGTTTAGCGCTGCCCTCGGTAGGTTTCAGAGTAATCACTCAGCCGTGGTTCCTGGAGTCTGTCCTTGCCAAGATCCCAGTGAATCGGCGTTCAGGACCGCTGTGCCCAAACCCAGCCCGATGGGTCACAACTGGACCCGTTCTGCTTCCCGAGCTCCCTCGCCATCTCCCTGCCCTCCCCCCCCTTGGAGCCGCAGCTGCCTGGGCTGCAGGCACGACTTGCCCCAGCAAGCCCGGCTCCGCGGCGGGTGCAGGCGAACGCTCCCTCTCTGCGTGTTTGGGCTTTGCTGCAGGCTGGGGAGCGCTGGGGGGGCTGCGGCCGTGCCGGGGCAGGCAGCCTCGCCACCTCGCAGAGAAACCTCTGGTTCCATCGCTTCCATCACCGTGCTCTGCCGGCAGGGCCCTGAGTTTGGGGAACCAACAGCAGTGGCCGCGCCGGGGTGTGGAGCATCTGACTCGGTGATGCCCATTGCCTCGTTGCCTTTGGTGGGTTGGTTGTTTGGGGTTTTTTTAGTGCCTCCCGTGGTGTTAGGTGTTAGGCAGGGATGGTGGAGCTGGTTGTCCCAACCCCCAGGCACCTTTTGCAGCTCAGGTGAAGATGCCCAGCAGCGGCAGCTCCATCCCACGGAGGGAATGAGGATTCTTTTTGTGGGAAGAAGCGGCCGTGGGCTTTGCTCCGCGATGCCCCTGGGAGGGTGATGCAGCTCTGGGCCCGGTGGGAGGGTTTGTGCTTTTGCCATGTGCCAACACCGGGGTCCACGTACAAATATAGCAAGTTATGTGCCTGCCGGACCCACGCTGCGCCGCTGGGAAATTCCAGTGATCCGCTGCGGCTGGGCAGGAGGCGTTAATGGCAGGGGGCTGTAATCAGTACCTGCAATTAGCCTCTGCTCCAGCTGGCCTCCAAAGCTCGGCCATAAAACGCACCGTCCCACGCTGCCGTTCCTCTCTCCCACCCCTCCGTGTCACGCCAGCTCTCAGCTGTGGTGATGCCAGTCGGGACCTGCCCAGCCGGCCGGGATGAACTCAGCACCCGCCGGAGCAGGGAGATTATTTATGGATGAAATTGCTGTGCGGAACTCGAGGGGCCGCTCAGGGCTGGGGGTGAGGGTGGAGGGTGGGGGTCCGGGCTGTATATTGGTCCGGCCGGTCCTTGTCTGGAGGTCAGAGATGCCAAATTTGCCTGTGGCTTGTGGTTGTCCTGGAGGAAAGGAGAACAGCCGTGGCTGTCAGCCCCCCGCTCCTCCTGGTCTTTACACCTCCCCTCGGCTTGACATTGGCTTGCAGTAACACCAAACTGCTGATGACATTAAACAAATTAATATCGGGTTTAAATAGCCTGCTGGGAGGCTGGTAACAGGCAGTGCGGGCCCAGCTGTCAATCCCAAATTAGCGAGTTCCGTGGCTAAACTTACTGCTCCTGCTAACGGCCCCAAAAGCAATACCTGGTGCGGGGGGCACGTGTGCCCGGTGCGCTGGCTTTGCCGGTGCTGCCCCAGTGCCAGCTGAGCTGGGGTGGGTGTTGGGAGAAGGATCTGCAGGATGCCCTGGCCTGGCAGCAGTGAGCAAGGGGGGTCCTGATGGCTTTGGGTGCTTTTCAGAGCACTAAAATATTGGGATTTACCCCCAGAATGCCTGGTCTGGCTGCAGTGCCTGGGAAGGGAATTTGGCACCTTGTGGTTTACGTCTTTGTTTTCGCTCGGCTCATGGCTGAAAGAGAGGGGTTCCTGCCTGACTCTTCAAATTGGTTGGCTTGGGGGAAGTATTTAAATCCTTCCCTGTTCTTGTCCCCCTTTGGTGGGGGAGATGAATGTTTCCTCTTTTCACAAGCAGGTTTTTCATCATTTCCCTTTTTAAAAAGGCACCATGCAATCAAGTTGTGAACCTGCCCTCCCGGGAAGCTCTGGGGGCCAAAAATTCAGCCCAGAGAAGGTGCTGCCATCGGGGAGTCAGACTGCCTCAGCCTTTGCTAACAAACGCAGTGGCGAGGGAAGCAAACCCTGGGCTCCAGGGCTGATGCCAAACCCCACTCATGGGGGGCTGGGGTGAACCCCCCCCCCCCGTGTCCACCATGTCACCCCATGAGACGATGCCATGGCTGGGTTGGACCCTGCGCGTTTCCAGTGCTTGGGGCTGGGGTTGAGCTGGGCAGGGACATGTGGCCACTGGGCAAGGACACGTGGCCACTGGGCAGCGTGTCCCCTTTCCCCATGGGGCCACACAGGTTGTCTGGCACCCAATGGATGCTCCGGGGCTGCCTGGGAGGTTCGGGACCTCTCTCACGTGGATAGTGGAAGCAGGGATGAATTGATGCTGCTGCTCCTGGGCAGCTGTCAGTGTCTCAGTCGTGAACCCCAAAAGCCGAGGGGCACGCTGGTGACCGGAGGGGGGATGTGTGTGGGATGTGCTCGGGTCCTGGGCAAACCAGGCTCACGCAGTTCAGGGGGAGGGGGGGCTCAGCCCTCACCCCACCAGCCGGCGGGGGGATTTTGGGGAGCGGGGCCGGGGTAGCTGCTGCCCTCCCTCCATGAGCGACCCCTGCGGCCAAGCTGCAGCACGGGGGGATTCAGCAGGTGCCAGCGCGGCCCCGGCCCCTATAAAACAGCCCCCTGAGGGGGGATGCCGGGCACTGGGGGGTGGTCTTAGGGGTGCAGAAGGAGCCGGCTGCGGGCTCCGTCCTCCCGGCTCGAAGTTGCTTTGCTCCGGCAGCGCCGGTGCTCGCTGCGCGCCGGGCTGGGGCAGGGGAAGCCGGGGGGAGCCGGTCCCCCCGCTTCTCCTCCCGCTTCTCCTCCCGCCCATCGCCGCCTTAATACCCGGCACCTCCGGCGGGGCCGCTCCGGAGGGGCCGAGGCGGGGCCGGACGCGTGGGCGAGGGGCTCGCACCGCCCGCCGGTGGCACCGGGCTGCGCCCGCCCTGCCCGCAGCCCGCCCGGGCCAGCGGCAGCGCCAGCAGCGCGGAGGCAACGCAGCGGGAGCCAAAATGCTGCTAGGTGGGTGAAACGCAACTTTCCTTCCCCGCGGGAGCTGCCGGCTGCGGGCTGCTCAGCCCTACGGCTCCCCATCCCTCCCGCTGCTCCTCACGGTTCCCTATCCTTCCCCGCTGCTCCCCACAGCTCCTCATCCCCTCCCCGCTGCTCCCCACGGCTCCCCATTCCTCCTCGCTGCCCCACATGGTTCCCTATCCTTCCCCGCTGCTCCCCACGGTTCCCCATCCCTCCTCACTGCTCCCCATCTCCCCTCGCCGCTGTTCCCCACAGTTCCGCATCCCTCCCTGCTGCTCCCCACGGCTTCCTATCCATCCCCATGGCTCCCCATCCCTCTCCGCTGCTCCCCGTTCATCCCCACAGCTCCCCATCCCTCCCTGCTGCTCCCTGCTGCTGCCCGTCCCACCCCATCCACCCCCACGGCTCCCTATCCCTCCCTGCTGCTCCCCATCCACCCTCATCCCTCCCCATGGCTCCCCATCATTAATCCTCAGGAAAGCCCTTGGCGGAGCACACTGGGTGGGTTAGGGGGGCCCGGCGTTCCACTGAGACCTGGGCAGCATGCAGGGCTCTGGGTCGCGGCGGGGGCGATGGGATGGGGGTCCAATGGGGTCAAGGGCTGGGGTGCTGACCCCGCTGCTCTCCCAGTGGTGTTCCTGCCTGCACGGAGCTGATTCGAGTGTTCCTGCAGGCAGGCGGCTTTTGCTGAGTTACATGAGCTTGAGAAAACTGAAAGAAATCAAAGTACAAGTTGCTCTTTAAAGAAAAAAAATATAGCTACGTGTTTCTTGTTTTCTGGGTAGCTCTGCTAAGGTTATGGGGAGGGGGTGTCTCTTCTCCCCTTTGCAATTTTGACCAGAGTTAACAGTGAGAAATCGAGGTGGGTTATTTCCAACGAGGAAAGAGCTTCAGAAATACGTGGTGCTTGAGGAGTCTGGGCGCAGGAGCGAGGGCTGGGAACAGACTCAGCATCAAACACAAATATTGATTCACCTGTGGGGTCCTCATCCTGCTCCCATCAGGGCTTCCCACGCGAAATTACCCTCACAAAATTTTCTTCTTTCTCAGCAAATCAGCTCGTTACCATTCCCTACCGTCACCTTGCCCCAAAACCCATTTAAAGAGCTGTTCTTTTTATTTGCATCAAGGAAGCTGTTGTACCGTACACCCACAAAATGGTCCCTCCCAGCCCAGGCACACATGCAGCCAGTTTCTTCGGCTCCCAGCCTGCTAATCCTAATTACTTACGGGATTCAAGCTGAGTTTGACTCACTGCATCTTATTGATTTTTCCCAGGGCTGCAAAAAAAAGAGAAATTAAAAGGTTGCGTGCTGACACGGCTTTATTTTGCCCTTGCTCTTTGTTTGGGGGTCAACTCCAACTTGTGTTTCTGCTGCACCCGCGACGCGAATGCGTGATGTTTTTTGTGTGAAATAAGGCTGGGGGGGAGCGACCTTTGCAGAGAAGCTGGTGGGTGGTGGTGCTTGGCTGCTGGATTTGGCTGTTTTGGGCTCGTGGAGAGGAGCTGCAGCAGCAAATGGAGCGTAACGCTGCTGTCGGACCGTTTCACGTGCGGATTTGGGACTGGTAATTTTTTTTAATTTTTTTTTTTTTGGTTGTTGTTACTGGCATTAACTTTCCAACTTGTGCTGGGCAGAGACAGGGGTCCAGCAGGTCCTCGTGGGCAGTTGTTCAGGTTGTCCCTAGGCACGTGGTGTGCACATACATGTGGGCACGCGTGTGTCTATGTGCTTCCATGCACTCGTTTTCCTCTGGTAACGTATCTCCGGCGTGTGGTGGTAGGTGCCTGTAGGAGAGCAGCCAGGCCAGGGGAACCGTGGATGATACTGAACTGGCACGGCTGCCAGGGCTCCTGCGAGGGGCTGGCATTGGTGTCATTGCAGCCTTGCCCCCCGGCTGTCTCCTGTGGAGCACTTTAATTTTTCTAATAATTTAAAACACAGCCTTTTGTCTGTGGGCTGTCTTCCCCTGTATCTCTGCAACGCGTAACACTACTCAGGATATTTATCTGTAATACTTGTCAGGCAAAACAGGTTCAAAAAAACCCCAAATACCCCAAAACCTGCTTTTAGCCCTGTGGTCTCAAATATGTAGGAAATGTACAGCCACAAAAGTTTCAATTTTGAACCCATGCTGCTGGGTGCGGTGCCAGGGTGCTGGTGACCTTGGGGCTGGAGATGTGGGACCGTGGTGCTTTGGGTGGAGAAACGTGGTGGGTGCAAGGTGGGTGTGCGGTGGCCGCTCCCTGGGAGCGTTAAAACATCCTCCCCCCGCTGGGTTTTGAACACCTCTTCCAAAAAAAGTGAGGACTCGGGGGTCACCTGGCTTCACTCCGACCCGCGGTGGGCAGCACAGGGTGGGACCACGCCTGGGTCCTGATGCTGCGGTGAGTTTGCGGTTGTTAATTGGCTGCTTAATGAGGCTTCTTGTCCTCTCTGCCATTGTGGGGGCTAATGGAGAAGGGAGACCATCCCCACTGAAAGGCTGGGTTTGGCTTCGGGGCTCCTTCGTCAGATGGTGGGACTGAGCTTTCCTGGAGGTTGTTTTGGGTGAATTTCCCTGTAAATGCAATGGTTGATTTTATGGCTGGGGGCTTGCTCTGAAAAATGTCCTGGGGAAAACATCTGTCCTCTGGTTTCAGCCATGAGACACCCAGGGGGGCGCGGGGGGCTTTGAGCTCCTCCAACAGCCTCAGCCTCCCCTTCAGAGTATTTTTAGACAAAGCTGTCATTTAATCTTGACCTCCAGTATGATGTGGGCTAGAAAATATCACTGCATTTCCAGCATCAAGCAGAGGGTACGATTCACAAAGGGTTGGTTTTTTTAGCTCATTTTTGATTACACCTGACCTCGCTGGAATAATGAGTTGCTAACAAGTATTTTGAGCAAACATGAACTCTTCTGAAGTTTCTGCAGCGATGATGCTGCTGGTGGCTGTGCTGCCGGCACCAACGCTTTGATGGTCCATTCCAGCACCGTCTGATGTCCATAAGCTGGTAATGACTTCAGGAGCTGGATATTTAACATTGCTTTTTTTTTTTTTTTTTTTTTTTTTCCCTTTTTCTGAGCGGGATGTTAGAACAAGTAGGCTGGCTGTTCCCACTCTTCTCCGAAGTGATTATATTAGCACAGCTTGGGTAGGAGTGGCGGAAATTACAGTGAAATACTAGCAGTAGGAAATAAAAATCTAATTAAAAAATAATGACAGATGTGTGTCATCCTCCAAACTCTGGGTATGACCAGCCTGGCCCCAGGGCAGCCGTGGTGGGGAGTTGTGCACTTGTGCAGCTGTCGGCACAAGCGTGACGGGTGTTGTGCTTGGGGCTCCCAGAAGATAACGTGAGCAGAAAGAAGGTGGGGGGAGGCAAGGGGTTCTGACCTTTATAAATCTTGGGGGGTAGGGATGGTGGAGAACTTGGAAATGGTTGGGGTTTGAAAGTCCTCTTGGCCCCCCAGGACTTGCACCCCTGAAGTGAGACCCTCCTGCAAGTGGGGTGATTCCCCTTTTGCCCCCCTGAGCAAAGCTGGGAGGGACTGGCTGACGCCCACATGGTTTCAGTGCGGGGGGGGCATTGGGGACAGCTGTGACACCGTCATGTGTGGTGGCTGGGGTCTCGCCACGGTGGTCTGTGTGCATCGCTCCGGCATGTCTGGGATGGCATCACTGAGAGAGGGAGGCTGCCACCAGCCTGGAGCCCGGCTCTGCCACTGAGCTGCCGGGTGGCCCCGGCCATGTCACTTGTCCTCTCCGAGCCCCTCATGGCTCTTCCCAGCTCTGCGGGGACCCCGAATCCTGGGGAAGGGTCAGCCCAGCCCCGGCTGTGTAAGGCAGGCACCTGCCTTAGGTGCTTCAATAATAGAAATAATTAATTTTCACTGCTAATGGAGGAAATGTTGCACCATGAAAAATGCGCATTGGCTTAGAGGCGATTCAAAAGACTGGTAGAGATGGGAGCCCCTTAATTTGTTCCAAATGGGTTATTTCACTGGAATGGTGAGAAAGCATCAATTTAAGTATCTTTTTTTCTCTTTTCATTTCTGCCAGTCGCTCCCTGGCCATAATGATTTGGAGTCAACTGTCATTTTTATGATTTAAACAATGCCCAGAATAAAGGCTGAACTAACGTGGGGCTCCAGTCTCCCCCCACCATACCAGAGAAGGCGGCGATGGTGGGGAGGGGCGGGCAGGGCTTTGGGGAGCAGAGCTCAGATCAGTGTTCAGCACTCGCTGCCTCCCTTCTGCTACTGCCCTGGGTCAGGATTAGCCCAGCTCATTCCCGAGCTTCTCTGTACCTGTCGCGGGGATCAGCGAGCTTTTGGCTGGGCTGCAGCAGCCCCAGCAGCGACACAGGGGCTGCTGAGCTGGTTGGGGTTTGATGGGGGCTCCGAAAGAGGGGAGAGCATCACTAAATGCTGATTTTTCAGATTATGAGCTGGCAGGTGGGGAGAGTTGGGAATGACGATCCAAGGGGAGGTGGGCTCAGTGCCTGTGGATATGGGGAGGAAAGATGCTTGATGGAGCAAGACCTGCATCCAGTTTTGCTCCTCGGGAATTGCTTCTGATACCAGTTGTGCAGGGTTAGTGCTTGCTGCAGCTCTTGGGGTGCTGGAGGCAGCTGAGCTGCCTTTCAAGGACCAGGTGCATCAGCGGGGGGGGAGCCCAAGTAGGGGGAGATTATCTTGTCTGTGCTTCTGTTCTTGCTCCTCAACAAAAGGGCTTTGCCCTTCTCGGCTGCTGCATCGTGGAGAGCAAACTGGCCCTGTCTGATCGGAGGAGTGTTAGCCCAGAGCTGGGTTCGCTGGCGGGGGAGAAATGAGCACTGTCCCCCCCTCCCCAGCCCGAGCAAATAATCGTGTTTGTGGCCATGCCCGGGAGTTTGCAGGGATGTCATCTGAGTTTATTTCAAGGCTTGTTCCCTGCCAGCTCAAGTCACGCAGCAAAAGGTTGTGACAAGGCTGTGCAGGGGAAGGAGGCAGCATGAGGCAGTGTCCTGCAAGCTGGTAGTGACTGGGGGGCACGGGGGGGGGGGGGGGGGGGGGGCGCGGCTGTGTCAGCAGCTCGGGGGGCCACCTTCTCCAGCAGCACCCCATTACCATAGCCCACTGCCCACCCAGCCCCCTCCGCAAGGAGCTGAGCTTGCCCAAGCCAGAGCCCCTGTGCCTGCAGCAGTGCTGGAAGGGCCCCCCCCGGCAGATGAGGAACAACCCCACTGAGCATCCTGGAGATGTGCAGGAGAGCTGGGACACAGCAGGGAAATACTGGAGTCCCCAGTGTGTGCCCCATCCCCTTCCCTGAGCTGGGGCACCCTCTCCTCCCCGTGACCCTCCGGTCCCTGCAGCGATGCTGTGGAACAGCAGATCTGGCAGGAGGAGCCAGCCCTGCCTGGCCAGGCAACAGCCCCGGAGGGTTGCAGAAGTATTTTTAATTTGTCTGAGCTGACATGGTGTTGAGTGCTGTCTCCCTCGCAGAGGGACGTCTCTCTCCTACACGAGACAGCGGCTCCTTGCAGCCTGCCTTCCTCCGCCATGCACAGCAGAGATTAAATTGAACTGTCATCACCTTCGGGTGCGAGGGATGCTGCGGCGGGCAAAGCCTGGCGGTGGGGCTGGGGTGGCTCCCGAGCATCCTCCCGTGCATCCTCCTGAGCATCCTCCCGTGCATCCTCCCGTGTGTGCCCCTGCTGCTCCCATTCCCCGGGTGGTTTTGGGACCTGCTGCAGGTGGGGGTTCAGGTGCAGAAGGGGAGCAGGGACCTGCAGGGCAGTGTGCTCCTTCCCTCCCCCCAACACCCCCCCCCCTTCCCGTGCAGAGCTGACACTGCTGCTGCATGCTGGGGCCTTCCCCCCCTGTTCCCATGGGATGGGCGCCGCAGGGTGGGCAGGAGAGCCAGGGGCTGTGAGGGGATGGGGGTCTCCAGGGTCAGCAGCCTCGGAAACACCAGCATTCTGCATCCCTGCTGGAAAAGCGTGAGTCATTCCCTGGAGACTGAGAGACTGGCTTAAAGCAGAGAATGAAACTGAAATCTCATAAATATGTTTGGATTCGGGGATTTAATATTTTGGGGGGTAATATGGCTGGGGTTTCGGTCTCTTCTGTTCAGCTTCTTATAGATGCAATGGCAAACCCTCAGGGAAACGCAGCTCCCGGCCGTGGGGCTGGATGTTAGTAGTGGGTGCCAGGGTCTGGCCCCTTGGCATTCCTGGCAGGAGCCGTGTGCCTCGGGTTTGGTTTGGCTGTCAAAGGCACAGGGCTGAAATGGAAACTGTGGCTCACGGGGCATCAGCCACCCTCGTGCCACGCTGATGATAAATGTGCTCGTGCAGACAGGGCACCTGCCCGCCAAGCTCTCTAGGCATGTCACGGGGGAGAAAAATAGCAATGATCGAATCAAACCAAGACTACTGCTGCTGCATAGGAGTAAACAGAAATATTTCCATTTAAGTTCCTTTAGGAAGGGCTTCTGACATCCTGCAGGGATGCAAGGGCAGGGGTGCTTGTCAGGGTCGGGGACATCCTGTAAACACTGCCCAAAATCCACGTTAAAGCTGGAGGTTTCCAACAGGAATGTGAATTTATGGAGAAAAGGGAAAAAAGACAATTAAAAGACTATTTCATATGAAGCATTTCAGCTGTTTCCTGTAGCCTCTTGCCACAGGACCCCAGGCAGAGGCACGCAGGGCAGGAGACCAGTGGGTTCAACTGTGCCCCCTGGCACATAGCAGGCAGAGCCCCCTGGCTTCCTCCAGCACCCATGGAGTTCACCCAGTGCATCCTGGTTTCCCAGCCTTCTCCCTGGGCTGGGATCCCAGGGTCTCTATCCCTGCCACTCGACCCCTCGAAGGTGCCTGTGTTTGTCCCTGCTTCCCCCTTGCTTCTGTGAGGCTGCCAGGGTTTGGCATTAACGCGGGCAAGGATGCTCGCTGGGCACCGAGCTGGATGGCTGGTGGGGCTGGAGCTGCTCCTGGTGGGTTACCGACCCCTCCAGAGCCAGGGCCCTTTGTGAAGCCAAAGGGCACAATAATCACAGCCCCTGCCCGGGGCTGGGGCAGGGTCCCCTTACCCTGTGCTGGGGGGCGGCTGCCCATCAGCAAAATGCCCCACGGATCCCACCTGCCCCATCCCCATGGATTTCTGGCCATGCTTGGAGAGGGGCCCGACCCCGTTGCCATGGTTGGTTTGCCCAAGGGGGTTTTTGGTTCCTGCCTGGTCCCCATTGCTGCTTTTTGTGAGTGGGTTTGTTTCGCTGCTGTGGATTTTTCCTGCCTGGATCCCTTTGGCTTGTGATAATTGTAAGCAACGGCATTTGTATCTTCTGTGCTGGTGAAAGCGGAGGGGGAGGGATGGGCAGGAGCTTTTGCCAGATCCACCTGTTTTCCAGGGCTTTGCCTGGGGCTCCTTGGCATTCCCCATCCCTCTGTCCTGGGTTCGGGTGCCTCTCCCGCCAGGGCTGTGGGATCAGACTGGGCTGCTCCCTTTGGAAACCCGGGGGGGGGGAGGAAAGCAAGCGTGTTCCTGGCTGGAGACCCACTGTCCTGCCCATGGATCCCAGTTTTGGGGAGCCGAGCACTGTCGCTCCCTGCCCTGGGACCACTGACCTTTGCAATCCCGCTCCGGCTGCTGCGAACCGGGAAGATGTGGCAGCCTCTTGTCTGAAAACTGATTAAAAAGGCTAAGTCCTCTTTTCTCGCTTGTATTAGCACAAGAATAAATAGTGCATATTTTCACCCCTGGGAGCCCCATCTCTGGTTTCACTCAGCTCCTGTTAGCATTAACCCTGGGCTGAGGTGGCCGGGCAGGAATGTCCCAAGAGCAGGAAGAGCCTCTTGCCCCAGGACATGTGGCAGAGCCTTAAGAGAAGAATTCACCGGGGGGCCGCTGGTCCCCTCCCTGGTGCGGAGCCAGCCAGAGCCAGGTACAATGCAGCCCCTAATCCGAGCACATACCGTGGGGCCGCAGCCCTGGTCAATGCCTGACTCTGCGCCGGGAGCAGGTGGAGTCGGGGCCAAGAGCATCCTCCGGCACCCAGGTACCGTGTCGGGGCTGGGGAGGGGGGAAGGGTGTCCCCGCCGGGGGCTCCTGCAGGACAAGGGTGCTCTTTGGGATTTTAGTGTCCTCAGGTGCCTTGTTTGGGGGAAAGCAAAGGTGGCATAAAATCCTATTTTTGGAAGAAGTTTAGAGGCTCTAAATTTTGCCTGCATTTAGTGCTAGAAGAAGGGGGTTTTTTGGTGTGAGCGGAGCCCCCGTGCTCGCTGGGGAGCCCCAGCGCCAGGGTAGGTGCCAGGTGCCGGTCCCAGTGCCGCTCCTGCAGCTACGGACCAGGAGCAGTGTGATGGGGCTTGGGCAGGAGCTCAGTCCAGGTGTTGGCAGAGGGGCTGGGACCTGGATTTTGTAAGAGCTCGATGCCCGTGGGCAGGGCCGGGGAGAGCCGCTTTGCCCACCTGAGCTGCCCACTCGCATCCTGGCTCTGCCCAGACGCAGGGATACCCATCCTGCCTGGATGCAAACGCTTTTGCAGCTTGCCCTGCTGCACGTGCTCAGCGCTCAGCCAAGGGACCCAGGGTGGGGGTTCCCCGGGGGGGACGGGGGACCATGAGCCGGTCACCCCGTGCCCATCACCATTACCCCCTTGCACCGGGGGAAGGGATCCCGGCTGGGGAGTGTGCTGGGGAGCACAGCTCTCCACGCTCCCCTTCCCCAAGAGCTGGAGCCCCCATCGCCCAGCCACTGGCCTCGCGGCCAAGCCATGGCCACCACCGCCACCACCACGAGGCCTTCCCAGTGCCTGGCCACCGCTAGTGGCCACTGCCGCCGTTGGCTGCTGGGAGCATCGGTGGAGCCAGACAGTCCTCGCAGCAAGATGGCTGCTCCCAGGCTCCCGTGAGCGCGGGGCACCCGCAGGCTTTGTTCCCGCACCCGCCGGCTTTGTTCCCGCACCCGCCGCGCTCGGGGTCACGGCAGCGCCAAGGGCCAGCGGCCCCATGCACCCAGCGGGGCTGCCGCCACGGGGCGGGTGCTGCCGCTCACTGCCTCCCACCAAGCTTTTTTAATAATTTTTATTTTATTTTATTGCTTTTGCATTGTTTGGCTGGGTTTGTTTTTGTGTTTTTAATGTCTTTCTTTTTTTTCTTTTCTTTTTTTTTTTTTTTTTTTCTTATTTAAAATACAAAAAAATCTGGGAAGTTTGCAAGCCCCCTCACCCTAAAGCTTATGGCAGCCTTTAAATGGTACGTATGTAGGGGAGGGTGGGCGTGCGGGGAGGGTGCGCAGGGCTGGGTGCTGGGGTCGCGTGCTGCTCCGCTCACCCTCCCCATGGCCGGCGTTAGGTGACCGGCAGCCAGGGCTGATGCACGGGGGCGTGAGGCTCAGGGCAGAGCGGCTCGTCCTCTTGCAAGTAAATCCTGATCCTGCTCAAACTTCCCTGCGGACGCTGCTTGGGGGAACAGCAGGCTGGTGGGGGGGGACCCTGGTGTCACCCCCGCACGCTGCCGGTCCCCGTGGCCAGCACGGCCGCAGCGGAGGGGGCTGGGGGCTGGGTGCACAGCAGGCGCTGCGGGAAGCGCCGCGGTGCTCTGCTCCATCCCACGCTCTCCCTGGCCCCGTGCTCCCCAGACACTAATTGTTCTTTTTTTTTTTTTTTTTTTTTTTTTTTTTTTCTTCTTTCCAAGGTTGCTAGAGCGAGCACTGGGGGCTACATGTAGGTGGGCACGGGCACGGGTTTGGGAGCAAATGGGGTCACTGGCATGGGGGAACGGAGGAGCCGGCCCCCCAGGGCTGTGCACTGCCCTGGTTGCAGCCAGGACATGCTGAGCTCGATGCCTGCCCGGCACGGCTGTTGGGTGGTGTGGGTCTGGGGGCAGGCTGAACCACAAGCAAGGCTGTCAAAGGCGACAGGGCTGTCCCTGCAGTGGGGGCACCTTCTCCTGCCCTGGGGACAAGCCCCAAGCCTCGCCGGGGCACGGCAGGGACACTGGCACTATCCCAGCCCTGGCAGAGCCTGCATCCCTGGGGAACGTCTGATGGGTGCTGGCAACTGCAGAGGAAACATTCAGCAAGACAGATCGGGGCTTTGACTCTCACGTGGCAAGTCTGTCACAGTTTCCTAATTAACGCGCTTCCGAGGAGCCGCCGCTGTGGCCAAGCGCTCAGCGCCCGAGAAAGTGGCTGCAGCTTTGTGGGGACCTCCCGGCTGTGGGAGTTGTGCCCTGGATGCTCCGTAAGCAAGGTGTAGGACCAGGTGGGAGACCTGGCTCTGGGAAGCAAAGCAAAACCACGCTGAACAGGCTGAGAGCCGGGGGCAGCGAGAATCCCCGCGCCCCTCGCAAGCTTTGAAAATTTTGTGCTCCTCTGTGGGCAGCAAGAAAACTCCCAGCAGGGCCATGTCCTGGGGTTTCTCTCTGCCCCGTTGGAAGGATTTAATGCTGATGGTGGTCAGGGCTGAGGTTTGGACTAGCAAAGCCCTGGTCCTTCTGTCCCTGCCTCCCTGCCCTGGCAGAGCTGGCTCGCAGCTCCGGCTGGGCTGGCAGAGCGCGGGGTGGGAGCTGCCAGGGCTGGAAGCAGAAGGGTGATGCTCTGAAGACACACACGTGCCCGGTGAAATAGGACAGGGAGCCAGGACCGTGACGCGCCTGGACGGCAGCAGTGGGAAATACGGGCTCTGAGGGTCTGCACCATGCCGAGGGTTTGCACCACAGCACCCACCTCCGCAGGGTGAGGTGCTTGGTGCCTGGCCAGCACCTGGGAGATGCTGGTGCTGCCTGGTCCTGGCCAGCTCCTGCCTGGGGGCTGATGTTTTCCTCTGGGGGGGTTCCAGGACTCTAATGCTGTTTTACCATGTTGCTCTGGTTTCTGTGATGGAAGAACATAAGCGGGAGCACTGCTCCCATCTGGTGTGGCAGAAGGCTTTGGTATATCTGCTTTCCATCGGGAGGAGGACAGGGGTCCCTGAAAAGCTGGGTGCAGCCAGAAGAAACACCCAGAGCTGGGGGGGAAGGCGCACGGCTGGGGCTGGACCTGGGGGGACCAGCAAAGCAGTGAGCCAGGGCAGGCGGTTACTCCTGGGCACCCCGAGGAAAATGCTGGGGCTGAGGGTGGTCACCGCTTCCCCACCTACTGTCAGTAAAGGACGTTTCTCAGCCCCAGGGAGGGTGACAGGGCGAAGGGAGCCCCGTGGCTGCTGTGCCGTGGCTGCTGTGCCGGTAGCTCCACCGCCAACCAGCCAGCGTCACCCAGGGCACCCTGAGGGGAACCCTTGCTCCATTTGCAACTCTGGGAGTTGGGATATTGCTCTGACGCCTGAATCATGAGGCTTTCCGCTTCTTCCTGAGGGCTGTGGTAACAGCTCTGGTCCTTGTGTGGTTTGTTCTTTAGAAAAACCCCAAGTTCCTTGTTGGTTTCTCAGCAAGTCACATGGACTGACAGGATTCCATGGCTTGCACTGCTGCTGAGTGTCCCTTTTCTTTCCTTTTTTGTCCATGTTTTGGTTCTCCCTCCTTCCCCACCTTGCGCTGGGTTCCTCCTCCTCTTCCCACCACCTTTATAGAGGCTCAGTTTGGTTTTTCAAACCAGTTCATGGAAGAATGCGAGGATTGGTCTGAGTGGGGCTTAAGTACGGGGAGGGGGTTAAGTGGATGCTTAAATACTTGAGCTACCTGGTTTAAATATGCATGTAAGTGCTTTTCAGCCCCAAGCTCCAGAGCCCTGGCTGGAGCTGGTCCTGTGCATCAGCCACCCTGGGAGGGATGCTGGGCTGAGGTGCTGATTGCGCAGGGCACAGCCCCGCTGCCACGGGACATGATGTGGCTTTGCCAGTTCCCTGGGACGGGGACAAACAAGGGAGGAATGAAAAGCCACATGTGTGCAGACGAGCACGTGGGCACTCGCCGTCAGCAGCGGGTGCTGCACCTCAAGGGGGCCAAACGCTCGTTTGCAGGTGCTTGGTCCAAAGCCACCTTTGAACCTTCCACACCTTCCCAGTATCGGCTGCAGCATGGAGGTCTGGTCCGATGGGAAGTGTGTGTGGGTGTCCCTGTGCGTACGAGAAGGAATGTGCGTGTGTGCCAGTGCCACCGCTGACACCAAGAGCTGCTGGTGACACCCGTGAGGCACATGGGGGGGGTCCCCCCATGCGGTGCTGGGGCTGTCACACAGCCCTGCCTGCCCTGAGCGCTGCTGCCGCAGCTCTTCGTTAGCAGCCGAGAATAAACGATGTGCAGAGGCTGAGGTTTGCAGAGCCCTAATCCCTTTCCCTTGTGTCTCTTTCATCTCCAGTCGGACCAGGAGAGTTGTAATAGACCTTCTTACTAAATTAAATGTAGAGGCTGCTCCTCCAAGGCACGTTTCAGTTCAACCGTAGTGTTTGATTTCCCAGCCACAGCAATATGGTGCCTCCAGGGAAAAAGCCAGCTGGGGAAACTTCCAATTCCAATAAAAAGTGTAAGCGCTATTTCAATGAGCACTGGAAGGAAGAATTTACCTGGCTGGAGTTTGACTATGAGCGGAAACTCATGTTTTGCATAGAGTGTCGGCAGGCGCTGGTGAAGAACAAGCACGGTAAAGCGGAGAACGCCTTTACCGTGGGCACGGACAACTTCCAGCGCCACGCTCTGCTGCGGCACGTCACCTCCGGCGCGCATCGCCAGGCGCTGGCGGTGAACCGGGAGCAGCTGGCTTTCGAGACCCGTGTCCACAGCCACCCGGAGCTGCGCTCGGTCATCAAGGTGGAGGTGAACCCGGCGAAGGTGGCCGTCCTCACCACTGTCTACTGGATGGCGAAGGAGGAGATCCCCGATGAGAAGTGCTCCTCGCTGCTCGACTTCCAGAAGTTCAACCTGTGCCAGGCGCTGCTGGCCTCCGAGCACAGCGAGTACTACCACCCCAGCAGCGTCAGGGAGATGCAGGTGTGTATGCGGGGCTGGGGGCTCTGCACCCACCTTTGATGGGTGCTGCATGGCTGCCTGCCCAGCTGCCTGCGCCCGCCGCGTTCGGGGCCAGGTGTCGGCACTGCCTGGCTGCAGCAGGGAGCTCCATGCTTCCCAGCGCCCCGTCAAACGTCGCCAGCACCCGCTTGGCTTTGGTTTGGATGCTGCATGTGTGAACGGGTGCCTTAAGCGTGAGCTCCCACCCCAGGGGTCCCGGTGAAGCACAGGGAGCAAGTGTGTGCTCTGCCTGGGTTATCTTTGTGGCAGGGATCGCTGGAGCCTCCCGGTGCTGGGAGCCCAGGAGGGGTGGAGCTGGGTGCCACGGCATGGGGCAGGGAGCTGGTGTCCCTGACTCAAAGGCAGAGCAGGAGCTGGGGCCGTTGGCTGCTCAGGAGCACTGAGAGCCTCTGCGTCAGCATTTGCTGATGGGCACAGCTCCATCCCTGTCCTTGGACAGGTAAGCATGCCCCGTGGCATCAGGGCACATCCATGATGTGCTTGGGACCACCAGCCCAGTCCACAAAGCCAGGCTGCACTGGGGCATGCTCTAGACCCACGGGGAGCCAGGCGATGCTCCTGTTCTCCAGGAGCTTCTGTGGCGACTGAAGGTTCCTCCACATTAAACATCAATGTGGCACTTTCCTGGTGTCATTCCCTGATTTGACAGACCAGGAGAAGGTGATGGGCTCCATCAAAGGAACCTCAGGCTCGTGGTCATGCATGTGCTTCCAGCCACACAGGGAGAGCAGGAGCATCCTCTCCCGTCTGAGCCTGCCAGGCTGCTTGGAGGATAAATTAGCATGAGCACAATTAGCACATGAGCACTGTGGGTTTCTCTGCTTTTTGCCCTCAACTGGATGATCAGAAAGATCAAGTAGCTAGAGAATTTAGAAAGGATTTTCTTAATTTTACAAATGCTTCATGCCTGTTAAAATGAAATTAAATTTTTACTGAGTCTTGGCCATTTGCCAGGCTTGTTAGATCTCTGAAGAGCCTTATTTTGCTGCAGTTAGACTAAATCTACTAATTAGATTTCTCAGCCTGAAGTGCTACTTACATCGTTCACACACACCTAGGAAGTTTTCCCTTCAAACTGGGGCGTTTGCCTGAAATGGGGGGAACTGGGTAAAGAAGAAGATGCAGCAGCTTTTGACTGCTGCTCCTGCCCGTGCTGGGCTTGTAAAACATGAACATAATTGCTGAAGTTTGAACCGAGGCGGCGAGTTGTCGGTGTCCTGCCTTGCTCCCGGCACAGGCAGGGTCTCGGGAAGCAGGCGACGGGGTGGCAGTGGCTCGGTGCTGCTGGGGGCTTCATCCCCCGGCTCTGGGCAGGGACCCTCGAGCATCTCTGCAGCTTCACCCGGTGCTTGGGCTGCAGGCCAGGAGTAGGAGACCGTATATCAGGGGAAACGACATTTCCAGCTTGTATATGTCCTCGTATGTACAGATCACGTAAGGGCTGTTCACCTCAGGACCTTGCGCCGCTTTTGGGGCGATACGAGGGCGGGAGCCTTGCAGCTTGCTCAGCGCCGGGTGCTGTGCATCTCCCGCCTGTTTTTGAAGTTCATTTGTGTTTCTCTTTCCCTCCCCGCCTGCCCTGCGCACCTCCTTTAACTGGCTCAGGCAGCGATCGCCAAAGTCCTGCACAACGAGGACAGGCACAGGATAAAAGCCTCGCCGTTTGTTGGGCTGGTGGTGGATGAGACGGTGGATGTCCTGGAGCACCGCAGCCTCGCCATGTTCACCACCACCGTCTCCCCCTGCAACGGGCAGACCTCTGCCACCTTCCTGGGGAGCTTCGAGCTGCCTGCTGGGGAGGCCTCCACGGTGGCAGGCAAGGTAGGCGAGGTGATGCGCTCCTTTGGCATCCCCACCATGAAGATCACCTGGCTCAGTGCTGACAGCACCTCACTGGTGGCTGAGCGGCTGAGCGGGGTGGGGACCGCGCTGACCTCCCTCTGCCCGCTCCTCACGGAGATGCACTGCCTGTCCCACGGGAGCTCCCTGCTGCCAGCCAAGAGCATCGTTAGCATCGAATACCTCCAGAAATACGAGACCACCGTGGATGCTGTCTACAGGCTCTACTCCAGCTTCAGGGGAGAAAGCAACGGCCTGCAGGAGCTGCGGAGTGTCCTGGACCTCTGTGAGATAGACCTCGGGAGCCCCAAAGCCATCCACTGGACTTCTATTTTCCCAGCCGTGGAAGCCATTGATTCCTCGTGGCCCACGCTGGTGCTGCTGCTGGAGAGCGAGGCGGCACAGTCGCCGGTGGCCCACGGCCTCTGTGAAGAGCTCAAGAACTTCCAGTTTGTGGCCTTCACCAAGATCCTCTTGGACGTCCTCCCCATCTTCCAGAAACTCAGCCACTTCTTCCAGATTGAGGACTTTGACCTCTCCATCCTGAAGCCCATCGTCTCCGCCACGGCTACCACCCTGCAGGCCCAGAAGAGTGCCAGCGGCCAGAACCTCCAGGAGTTCCTCAACGAGATGAACGAGCACCCACGGGATGACCGGGAGGGCGAGAGCCGCCTCTATTACAAGGGCGTTGAGTTGGCCAACTGCTCCAAGGTGCATTTGAAGCACTTTGAGCGCTTGAAGGAGAGCTACTTGGAGAGCGTGCGGGGCAACCTGCTGGACAGGTTCCCCAGCAGCATCCTGGAGGCCATCAGCTCCTTCTCGGCCATCTTCAACCCCAAGTGCTACCCTCAGTCTTTGGAGGACATTGGCAGCTACGGGGTCAGCGAGCTGAATTTCCTCCTACAGGCTTACTCCCGGGTGGTGGTGAGCGAGAGGGCCCTGAGCGATTTCCCCCTCTTCAAGCGCATCGTCTTCAGCCTCAGCCAGCTCTCCTTCAAGGACCTCTGCGTCAAGCTGGTCTACAGCAACTCTGAGATGCATGAGCTCTTCCCGGACTTTGCTGTCCTTGCAGCCATTGCCCTGGCCTTGCCTCTGGGCTCGGTCCTCGCCAAGAAGATCAGCCGGGGCCGGGAATTGCTGAAGCGTGGCCGGTCACGCCAGGCGAAGGACGAGGGGCTCTCTGACCTCATGAAGATCGCCATCGACGGGCCAGCCATCAACGAGTTTGACTTTGCGTTGGCCATCGAGTACTACGAGAGCATGAGGGAGTCCGGCTTCATCGTGGCGCAGGTGAAGTGAGTGATGCTGGCGAAGGCAGAGCCCTGCGGGCAGGGAGCTGGGTCCTGCAGGCAGCCCCCAGCACCGGCTCGACGCCACCTTTCCCCACCGATGGTCACTGCTGGGGCCGGGCAGCCGCCGCCGGTGCTTGGTGACCTGCTCCGTGCTGGGAAGAGGGGATGGGATCCTTCACAAAGCTGTGCCGGTCCCATGGCCACCCCTCCCTCATCCCCCAAACGCCCGGCTGAATTGGCCAGAATTTAAAAACTTGTGGCCACCTGAAATCCCAAAATACGATGAGGTGGTTTTTTTTTTTCAAGGGTTCGTTATTTTTTTGTTTTAGGGAGGGGAAGGCAAAACTTCTTTTGAGCTCAAATGTCACATCGCCTTTGCACAATGATACCCAGCAGCTTTTCCTTAATGCTCTGCAAAAATATCTGATTTTTGTTGTTTTGGAGCCTCAAGAATGAATTCAGAAAAAGCAGTGCATCTTTCTAGCTCCGCGGCAAGCCCCAAAATGCCTGGTGGTGTCTTGTTGGTATTCCTTGCACACAGCACAAAATATTTTTAGCAGTGGCATCAAGTCATGATCATTTCAAGAGCAAGAGATTTAGAGAATGATACTGTAATCATCAAGGAAATAGTAACTTTAAAATGCATCAATATGTATATATGTGTATGTGTATATATATAAAAATATATATATAAGTATATATATTAAAAAGGTCTATCTTAATTTTCCTAGTGTTTAAAATACAAAGATATCTAAAAGGACTTTTTTTTTTTTTTTTTTTTTTTGCAATGACAGAATAAATTATAAGCAGGGAGCCAAAAATAATAAGTAGTGAACTCCTGGTCTTTCCAAAATGTCATCACGTACCTACGTTCCCTTTGCACCCTGAGCTCTTTGCAACCTTGCAACCAAAGAAAGAGCCTTTTACCATCTGCTTTTGGGACAGATGTGAGTTGTTTAGCCCGTGGTTTTCCTTTGAAGCATTCCTTTTACCCCGCGGCGAGCGATGCTTCGGGGACCTGGAGCGGGCAGGGGCTGGGGCTCCTCCGCCACCGGCGTCAGGGTGCGCGAGCACAGTGGCGAGCGGGGCGGTGGTGCTGTGTGGCACGGCCGGGGGTTATGGGGCTTCTCTGGTTTGAACTCAGAGGGATGTTTTCTTGGGGTGGGGGAGAAGACCCTCCTTGACCGGTTTTAATCTGCAATAAAGCCAACGCAGCAGCCTGAAGCATCACGTCGGTTTAATTCCTGAGCGCCGGGTGCTCCCGGGGAATTCGGCTCCACTCCTTCCCTGGGTAAGTTCACGCTGTCCCGCAGGTGCTGGGTCTGTGTCGGGCAGGATTTGACCCCGTTGTCCATAATGATGGTCCCCCTTGGTCCCATGCGGTTGCCTCTGGCTGGGACTTGTGATGCAGCCACATGGAAGGGCTGCGTTGGGGGGGGTGTCTTGCTGCTCCCCCTCCTCCTTGCCCTGGGCAGAGGGACCTTCCTCCAACCCAGCCCTGGTGTGTGGAGCCCCTCTGGCCCTGGGGTGGCCCGAGGGGTCGCACAGCCCCGGGAGCAGCGCTTGGCCGGCGCAGTTGCCTCGCCTGCGGGGGTTTGCCATTTGCCCACCCCAGCGGGTGCCGTGCCCCCAGATGCCCATGTCAGATGTGGAGGGACAGGGTGTTTGGGGGTGCCTGGTGGTCTCGCAGGTTCCCATGGGCGCACTGTGCCCTGTGCCTGCAGCGGAGGCAGGGAGAGCCGGGATTTCTGTCCTCGGGGCTGGTGGCAGGTCACCGCTGATGGCCCAGGGGCTGTGTCCTGTGTCCTTCCAGCTGATCCATAAGGTGGAGATGCTGCGTTGGTGGCAAGTGTGTCTGGGTGAAAGCTGCTCACTCACAAGCATCCCTGGGTTTGGCTCTGTGTTTCTCGGCGTGCCCGTGTCCTGCGAGCTGGGCTTTGCTGCAACTGCTTTCTGGCCAGACGGTGCCTGTAGAGTGGCTGCCGAAGGCTGGAGATAGGAGGGTTGGGCAGGATGGTGCTCACAACGTGCGCTCTCCTGTTCCCAGGGGGACTGGGAACCGGCATTGGCCCTGGAGTGCGTGGCACAGAGCAGCTCTGCAGCCCCCAGCTGGAGGGGCCTTTGACCCTTCCCGTCGGAAAGTGGGCAGGATGGAGGGGCTGTGCTCAGCCAAGGCAGGGGCTGTGGGGGCCAGGAGTGTCAGGGCAGCCGCAGCATCGCTGTCTCAGGGCCAGCAGCTCCGCTGCGGTGCCGGTCGGGTGTGTGGAGTCTGGTGGCTCCAGCGTGGTGCAATCTGTTCATCACTGGTCCAGACCCTGAGCAGTGCCGGGGCTGCTCTGGTGCTGCGGTCCTGGTCCAGCATCGCGACTGGGTGTTGCTTTTCTCCTGCCGGCAGCCTTTGGAGCACACACGTGTTTCCCAAAGAGTCTCCTGGAAAGAGCTGGAGTGAATTCAGCTCATGCTTGGCCGGAGACAAAAGCTTTAAAGCCCTGAGTAAGGGATTTGAGACACCACCAAAATTTGTTGAGAACACCTACCAAACGGGAGGGAGCCAGACTGCTCCTGTGTGAATAAACAGCTCCCGTCTCCATCTGTCCTGTGCAGACTCTGCGCCAGATGCTCTTTCGAGGCAGCCGGCGCCTACGGAGATGGGTCCTTGGCAGATTCTTGTGTTGGTAGGAAAACCCACAGCGATGTCTCCGCCGTTTTCCAAGGCATTTCTTGGAGGTTCGCACGTGTGTAACGTTGGAGCACAACAGTCCCTCTGATGTGCCTCACAGGGGACCTGGGAGCAAACCTGGTGCAGATGTGCGTGTAGGCACTGTGTGGGGTGAGGAGGTGGGGGGCACAGGCTGGGGATGGCGGCCAGGCATGGTCCCGGTGGGTTTGGTTAAAGGAAAGACTGAAACACGTCTTTAAATTCCAAGGGACCCCTTCCCGAGTCGCGTGTCTGCAGGGCAGGAGCTGGGTTGGGAAGGGATGAGCTGAGGGCGCTGGGCTGAGCCCCAGGCAGAGGATGCGCGGTGCTGCGGCGGTGATGCCATGTGGTTTGGTGTCTTCTGGCCAGGCCTGGATGCTCAGTTAAGAACATCCATGCACCCTCCCTGCGGAGTTGGGGGAGGGGGGACACAGGGTGCTCATGCCGGGAACGTGGGGCTCGTGCGCTCCCCTCCTTGCACCAGCCCCTCAAAACGCTCCGGAGCCCCGAGCATGTCCCGGACCCGCAGGACCCGCAGTGCCAGAGCAGGGGTGCCTGCTGCAGAGGTGGGGGCTGCTTTGCCAAAACTGGGGGCGGGATGATGACAGCGCTGTGGCAGAGGACAGTCCCGCTCCGGAACTGCAGGCTGAGCATCTGGGGATGCCATTCACCAGCAAAGCCCACCCTGCCGGTGGCCGTGCCCATCACCGCGGGCAAGGTCATGTCATCCTATACAGACCTGCGGGCCCTGCCACTCTCCCCAGAACAAATCCCCTTAATTGAGTGTCTAATTAATACCTAAAAATACAGCCCGCAGCTGCTGCCGGAATCTGCCCTGCAGCAAAGGTGAGGCACTGGATCCGCAGTGATGCGGCCTCGTAACCTTGGGAAGATGCCCCAAGAGCATCGTGCGGGTACCCGGTGCCCTGGGGGGTGCTGTAGCGTGTTGGGGTGGCTCTCTCTATGCTCGGGTAGCTCGCTCCTCACCGGGGAGCTCTGCTGGCACTGGGTCTGTGGCTGCAAACTCATCTGCCCGCTCCCTGCACGTGGCACTTGGGTTTTTGTGATCATATGAGGTTCAGGCAAAGCGGAGCTGATGGAGCCTCTGTCGCTGTGCCATGCAGCTGCTGTCCTGTTTGCCCTCGGTGGCCGGGGATGGCCAGCCGTGCCGGCTGCAGCACATCCCTTCTGTGGCAGGCGCTGGCTTTCCTCCTTCTGATGCCTGCAGGTGCTGTGGCCGCTCCTCGCAGGGTGCCTCAATGATGATGATGATGCTGTTGGAGGCTTTCATCCCTTTTCCTGCTCCTGGGGGTCTTGTCTACTTCAGTGGCAAAACCGGGAGGGAGAGATCCTGCCCCCTCTGCCAGGTCCTGTCTTGGCTGGGATTTCTGGGCTCTTGACCCCTGGGCTGCAGACCCAGCCCAGGAATATGTTTAATCCATAGATTTGGGCTCAGGGATGTGCCAGAGTGGCTTGGTGTGGCTTGTCTTTACTGTGGTGGTGGGCAGTGGTGGGCAGCCCTGGGACCCTGTGCCCCCCCAGCACCCCAGGGAGCAAACCCCTCGGCCGTGGGGCTGTGCAGCAGCAGCAGCTGGGTTTTGCTGGTGGAGCAAACTCCCTGCGTTGGGTTCCTGGTGATGGGGGAGGAGGCATTTGCCTGCCCTCTTGTTCCTCTCGGTGGTAAATGTAAAATATATAAATTTTTTTATTATTTATTTAATCTTTTTTTTAAGGCTAGTGCGCTCAGTGCAAACCATACTGACAAAGGCAAGTGGAAACCCTTGCAACCCAACCCCAAATGCCCGGGCCAGCCGTCTCAGATGATTTGATGCAGAAATACTGTTTCACGCCTCAGAAGGTTAATTATGCATCGTTCACCCATTTCTGCTTGCCTTTGCTCCCTCTCTCCTGGCTGTTGCAATAATTTTATTTATTTATTTTTAAACAGTTTCACAGATTTCCCTTCTGGGCGACTCTGGAATTAACTCGATCAATGCACGCCTGATGAAGCAAAATGTAATTTTTCCCCGGAGTCAAGCCTGACTCCGGGACGGCTCCGGTGCCGCTGAAGAGCCGCCCGTGTGCGCTCTCCCAGAAAGAGGTCGTTACTGCCCGCAGGGCGAGCACTGGCTGCTCAAATTCCGAAAATCTTTCAAACTTTGCATTTCAGATTCGTAGCTCAGCTCCTGCACCAGCCTGGTTTCTGCCGGCGGAGGGTCAGGTGCCGAGCAAAAAGCAAAGCGAACATGGGAGAGCAGCACCAAACCCACTGCTGGGCAGGGGTCCCCATCCTGCACAGCGGGGTGAGGGGGGCTGCAGGGGGGGCGAGTGCCTCGGCGTGGTCGCGACGTGGTCGGTGGTTCTGCGGGAGCACTCCATCCCTTGGGCACTGACCGCTTTCGTCCTCCCGCGAGGGACTGCTGCTGTTCTTGGCAGCTGCCTTTGAGGTGAAAAAGAGCAAAAGAGCCCAGAAAGAAATAAAAAAAACCCAGGAACAGTGGCCTTGACCTTGTTCCAGGCAGCGGGACAGGGCTGCCCAGGTGGGCTGGAGGAGGGAGAAGGTGTGAACGCGAGATGCAAATGAGCTTTTCCAGCTCACAGCATTTTGAAACCTTATTTATTGTATTTTATTCATTTTTTTCTTTAACTTTTCTGCCCTCCGAGCTGTGCACAGGCACACGACCCCAGCCCAGGCCCTCCGTGGGTCAGAGGATGCTTTCCCAGCAGGGGGATGGATGAATCCAGGTGGAAAACCTCAGCCCTCGGGCTGCTGAGCGGGGCAAAGCGCTGGGACGGGGAGCAGGCTGGAGAGAGATCCCCTCTGTGCAGCCTTCCCTCCTTCCCAGGGGCGTTTTTCTTTTAAACAGAAAATTATTAATAACTCCAGGCTATTTTTAAATCACACGCCGGAGCTCGCGGCTGGTTTGCGGGGGACGATGCGAGGCAGGTGGCAATGCCTGGCCGGGGAGCGGGTGGCTCCAGTGCAGGAGCCAGCGGCTTGGAGCTGGGGGGAGCCCATCCCTGGGGATTTCCCCCCAGAATACCTGTGGAGGGGCACCCACACGGCTTGGAGGGTCGCAGGGGTACCCCAAATTCAACACCTTTGCAAAGCCGTGGCGGGGGCTGCTCAGCTCTCTGCCCCCCACCTGGCACGTGCTGGGGTGCGTGGGGTTGGGATGCTCCTTCGGCTGCTGCCGGCACCGAAAAAAATTCCCAGCTTCGGTAAGGGGGAGTCAGCGTGGGGAGCCCAGGGCTGCGGGGGCTCCCGTGGGAGAGCCTGGGGAAGGGGCTGCTGCCCCAGGGGAGGTTTTGAACCTTTCAGAGGGTTCAAAGCGAATTCCTGCACATCTGCTCTGCCGCAAAGATGCTGTGTTGGGCTTCGAACTGGCATGCTGGTTTTGAGCCCCAAAGGCAGAGGGGTGCCCAGGGCACCCCCAGGCTGGGACCTTTCACCGAGGAGGGTCCGGAGCCTGTGGCAGATGGCCCTGTGTGGCATGTCCCCATGTGGCGTGTCCCCTCACTGCGAGCAGGGGCCACCAACGCTAATGCTGCTCTTTCCCCTCTGCCTGCCCAGGTCCCTCCGGACACAGCAGCCCCCTCTTAGCGTCGTTGCCTATCCCCGGCCGTCCCCTTCATCCCCCCTTGGACATCAAGCACTTTCTGACCTTCAGGCTCAACGGGACGTCACCGCTCAACCTCTTCCCCAACTTCAACACGGTGAGTCCCACAGGGGTGGGTGGGCATCGGCTGCCGGACCCCTCCTCCCTTGCAGGACTTCCTCTTGTACATGGCACCACTTCTCAAACCCTGGAGGGTAATTTCTGTCTTAATTACTGGGGTCTTTGGCTGCTGGATGCTGGTGCAACACACCCGCCCTGCCCTTAGCTTGGAGCGGTTCCTGCCCAGCCATCACCCTTATATACCAGAATTAAAAAGATGGTGTATTCTAACCAAGATCAATTGGATTTTGCTCCTGGAATCAATATTAATAAAGTAGCTCTGGAGAGCAGTTAATTAGTTGAAAAATAAATAAATAAAAGGAAAGAAAGAGAAGGTCTATAAAGACACAAGGAGCATGGCTGGTGCTGCAGGTGTTGGGCGAGCCTGGTAGCTGTGGGGCTTCTCCTGCTGCCTGGCTGGGCTCAGGGTCCCCAACCTCGAACCAGAGGACCAAGTGCTTGGGTTATGCAGTTACACGTGTGTCTCTGCAGACGTTCTGTTACATGTCTAAATTGACGTGGATGTGCCCAAAGACATGTGACAGTATCTCGGGTGTGAAGCGGTGTTTTCCCAGCTCTGTGCCGCTCTCCCCGGCTGCTGCCAGCCCAGCTCGGGTCTCCATCATCCACCCAGGTATTGCCCTGCGCCTCTTGCTGATGGGAGGGATGGGATCTGCTCCAGGAGCCCCTCTCTTGCCTTGCTTTGAGTCCCTGCCCTGGTGTTTCAGCCGCCTGGGGTTCTCTTGAGAGCGGGCTCCTGGCATCGCTGAGGAGCAGGTTTTGCTGTGCAGAGGGAGGTGGGGCGGTGGGGAGAGGGACCTGGGGCTGCTCCCCCCTGCAGAGGCACGGCTGATGTTTTTGCGTTTGGTAAATGCCTGGTTTTTTCCCTTGTGAGCCTGGAGCCAGGACTTTCCTGAGCTGCCTGCTTGCTCACCAGCCTTTTGTAAATGGCTTTGAGATTAAACGTGCTTGGAAGGTGCAAATTATCACCGAGATCTTCAAAGACAGCCGTAGAAATTAAGTACAGGATTCCTGTTGCTGTTGAATGGGATTCAGCCATGTAACTCCTTTAAGCTCTCCTGAAATCCCAGCTTTAGCCTGTCTCTCCCCTGTGCTAACAAGCAGAAACAGAGGAGAGGAGGATTTTTTTTGATGCCATTAAGGTTGCTGCTCTTTGTCTGGGCTCCTTTTTATAGTCGCTGGACTCAATAGCTAACTTGAACCAGACCCTGTTGTTTGTTCTCCTTGGCTCCTGCCTGCCCCTGCCTTGGCACGCGTCCTCCAGGGTTGTGTTGCTTTAAAAAAAAAATAATAACAATTTGGGAAATGAATCTCTTGCTGGAGCTGCCCAGCCCTGTCGAGCTGCTTCTGTGCTGGGTGGGGACTCCTCTGCCCCAGGGGGTGTTGGACATGGGGATGGAGGTGCTGGGGGCACCTTGAGTTCATTGCTCTGAGCTCACATCGGTGTGCAATATTAGCTGAGCGAAGCCAGCCCTGACTGTCTGGGGGTGTGAGCTGCCCCTTCGGGCTGTGTTTGTGCTGGAGAGGCGGCTGAGACTGGGGGTGCGAGGGGTTCAGCGTCGTGCATGGGCAGGCGGCTTCGCAGGGAGCCAGGGTAGGGTCCCGGTCCTCACGGTGTGCAGGGCTCGAGCATCCCTGCGCCCCAGAGCCGGGCAGGCAGCTCCTTGTTTCCCTGCCCAAGTCACCGTGATGCCAGGTCAGCCTGAGGCAGCTGAGCCTCAGGGGTGATTTAGGAGGCTGGGAGGGGGTGTCACTCGGGGTATTCTACTTTTTGAGAGAGCTGCCATATCGGAGTTGCTATAAAAAGAAATCTGAGGGTTTGCCTTTGCTTACCCGGCGTTGCTGGTGATGCTGTGCAGGATTCGGCGCTGCCCCGCAGAGCAGGAGCAGTTTGCAGCGGCACAGCAGAACACTTTGCACTTTGAGCAGGTCACAAGGCTCCCACGAACCCAGCAGATGTTTAACTCTGGAACAAGCAAAACCTTTCCAAGCTGAGCTCTCCTGCCACTTTAACAACAACAGGCGGGGGGGGAAAGCCCTAATGCAACACAGAAGATGCGTTTCATGCTCAAAACGCCCTTTTGAGCTCTTGGGATGTTGCAGATCCTCAGGACCCAGCAGCACCTTGCAAACCACAACAGGAGACGCAACCTGAAGTGATGCTGTGTCCCTGTGAATTCCCGTTTCTGACCTCGGTGGGCGGCAGGGAGCTCAGCACAAGGATCGCTATTTATATCGGTAGGAACATCCAGGGATAAAGTAATGTGAGTCAATAAGAATTGACTATAAAACTGAGATCTTTATTCTCCAAGCGTGTGGTGCCCAAAGCCTGCCTCTGCTGGGAAGTGCCAGGAAGGGGCTCAGCCCACCTGGCTGCGGGTGCTGGTAGGTACCGCTGTGGCACAGACCCTCACCAGCCCCGGCAGAGAGCTGGGAACACTTTTTCATCGCTGAAACAGCAGTGATGGAGAAGCTATGGAGAAGTTGATGGTGGGTTTGTATTTTTATTCAGAGAGAAGTACAAGGGTTCTGAGGTGGCATCCGGACTTTGGTTGCGCTCGGTGCTGCGTGCTGGATGGCGCCAGGCTGGGCTTCCAGTGAAGCCCCCTGCGCATGGCAAGCGGACCGTGCTCGATGGAGCGAGGGGTGGCCGTGGCAAGGGGTTCTTCAGCCCGCCGGGGGTGCTCCATGGGGCTGGGTGCCCGAAGGCTTTTCAGGATGCGGTGCTTGCGTTTGCTGTGGGATGGCAGGAGCAGTGGTGCTCACCAGCTGCACTGGCTGTGGTGGGATGCGCGGGGCTGGGGTGAAGAGCCAGGCTGTGGTCCAGGGGTGCTCGTGGCTCCGCACCTGCCTGGGGTGGTCGTGGGCAGCATGGGTGCTCTGATGGGCACAACTTCTTGCCGCGCCGTGGGGCCAGGCGATGGGGGCTTTGCGAAAGCAGAAGTGGTGTAAAGACCGAGGTTGGTGCCATCGCCTCACGCCCCGGGAGGACGAGGGGGTCCTTTGCTGGCACCACTCAGCACCACTGCCCTGGAGTTGGTGCTTGGCCACAGCCCCGGTGCTGCTGGCTTCAATGGCAGGTTCAAGTTCAGGCCAGGACAGTCCCCAGCCACCTTTGCATCCTTGTGCCAGCATCCCCCTTTCCTCTGCATCCTCCTTGGTCCCCCAGCCCTGTTTGGTGCTCGGGGGGTGGATGAGCCCATGGGAGCCACCAGCCGGGTACTGGCAGCTGATGCTGCTGTGAAGGTTAGAGCCGTTTTTCTTTTCTTTGTGTGGAAAAGGTAGCTGTTTCTCTTGAAAACAAGTGCCGGCCCTGCTTCTGGCCACAGACAGGCAGCGCAGCGATGCTGCCTTTAGGACATTGCAATGTTTATCGTCAGGGGTGGAGCAGCATCTTTGCCATCTGTAGCTTCCTCCAGGTCTCCACTGAACTCCAAATGCTTCTTCGTTTATATGCCAGATAAGTGAGTAAAATTTCATAGCAAACAGGCACTTCATTAATCACCTGCTTTTACCATTCTGCTCACTCCTGGAAAGGAATTTGGGGTCTTGATAATGGCTCTGTTGTCCAGGCATGTGCCTTGAAGACTGATGCACCTGTCTCAGCAACGAAATAGCTTTGCAGAGAAATACGATCGCCTGAAAACCCAAGGCTCTACTGACAGCAGGACTCAGATAAGATAATCTTCCTATGCCACAGGGTAGGAGAACAATACTTGCATTATAGATTATAGCCGTGCTCGAACAAAGAGGTTATTCTTATTTCCAACGCCCCCCTTAATAAATGCATTTCGTTTAAAACAATTATGGCTTTTCGAAGAAGTTTGCTGCCTGGACTGAGGAATGACGCCGAGCCCCGGGGAGAGACAGAATCACCAGGGGCTGTCATCAGCCGGCAGGTATCTGCCCCGCCGGCAGCGGGAGCAGCGTGCGGATAACCAGCGCTGCTCTGCCTCCGCGCTCGCGCCCGCCGAGGTACCGGCAGCTGCGCCATAACGTGTCGTCAGCCTTGTGGTGTGGTTAGGGCACGGTGCATACGTGCAGCCCGCGGTGGCTTTGCATGGGCACCCTGCCCCCGGTGAGCTGTGCCCGCGGCGGTGGGCACCGTGTCCCCTCCCCTGGCCCTTGCTGGGCTGTGCGGCGGCAGCTCTGCCCCCCCCTTCGGCTTTGCGCAGGGATGTGGCAGCTCCGTGATGCGGAGCACATGGAGGGTTAATGGCCGGCTGCCCATTTTGATCGCTTGTGCCCCCCGTTTTGGTGGTTTCCCCTTCTGCCAAGTCTCTTAGGAACTGGCGTGGCACTGGGAGGTTGAGGGCAGCAACTGGGAGCTCAAACAGAAACCGATAATTTGCCACCCGTGACCCTGGTGTCTGGTGGGGGGAGAGGGACCGGGGGGACACGCAGGGGAGCACGGTGGGGTTGGGGAGGATGGGGTTCCGTGGTCTGTGCCCACACAGTGGCCTCATCCCCTCTGCCAGACTACTGTAGGCATTTGGACCCTGCAGATTTGGGGTTTTTTTGGAATTTTTTTTTAAAAAATGTCCAAGAACAGGCATCAACAGAAGGCAGGTTGCCCTGTGCGGGGGGTGTCCCCGAGGCCAGTGGGGCTCCTCTGCAGCCCCAGCCGCTCGCTCCTTCCAGACACCAACCAGGCATGAGCTCTGCCGGCGTTTGCAGCGGCTCCTCGGCGAGCGTGGTGGGTAGGGGGGCTCGCCGCGTCGCGGTGCCATGCCGGGGCAGCCAGCACGGCACGGCACCCAGCCGCCCTCTGCCTTCCTTCCCCTTCCAGATGGACCCAGTGCAGAAGGCGGTGATCAGCCACACCTTCGGCGTGCCCGCCCCGCTCAAGAAGAAGCAATTCATCTCCTGCAACATCTGCCACCTGCGCTTCAACTCGGCGGTAAGCGGGGCCGGTGGGCGCGTGGGGCCGGTGCCAGCGCCTGCGGCTCGGCAGGAGCATCCCGCGGTGGGGATGCCCGGCGTGCAGGTGGCAGCTCCTGGGAGCTCTGCCCTCCCTCGCTCTGTGCCTGCTCTGGCTGGTGTTTCCACCGACATCTCCCTGCCCGTGGGCCCAGGCGCTCCCGATGCTGCCATGTCCTCTGTTTGCTGTCCTGGCTCTTTTTGCTCCTTGTCATTTTGTTCAGGTCTGTTCCCTGCTGCCTTGGTCTCGGTGTTTGTGCTTAAGCTGCTTTATCAGCCTGTGCAATTCATATCTGGTCCTTGGGAGCTGAATATAATCTTCCCTGCCTTGGCTTGCCAGAGCTCTGGTGTGATTGTTTTTTTTTTTCCCCAGCTTTTTAGTCTAAGTAAATCAACCACCTTGTAGAGGGGAGGAAGGAAACATTCATTCATCCCCGCGGTAATGAATTGCACACAGCTGATCTTTGGTGGGGAGAATTGATAAAAAGGTTTGAAAGGGAATTCTCGCTCGAAGCTGGTAGGAGAGGGACCGGGCTTTGCTGGGAGTGGAGCGGCAGGAGCCTGCTCCGCACAGGCAGCAGCTCGGAGCCCTTCGCTTGGGTGGCACAAGCCCATCTGCCCCCTCCTGCCACCGCTGCGTGCAGGGCAGCGATGGAGGCAGGAGCCTCCCACGCTCAGCCCAGCCCGGCACATGTGTTACCAGCCTGGGAGCATCCCCTGGCCTCGGCTGTCCCTTCCCGGAGGAGCGAGGCAGCGCTGAGCCCCCGTGCCCACGGGACGATGCCCCCGAGCGTGGTCTCATCTGCCGGAGCTGCCTGCGCGCTCGGTGTCTGGCAGCGCACGGGCTGCCGGGAGCTGCTCTCGCCTCCCCGGGGCAGCTGTGCCCTGGCCAGCCTGGCTCTGCCTCCCACCGCGGTGCTGGCCCAGCCTGGCTGAGCTGTATCAGCACAGCCCGGGGCTGGGCGCTGCCCTGCCAGCCAAAGTCAGCGTTTCTGGGCTTAATTATTCTGCTCCGCAATGAAGCGGCTCAGGGAAAAGCATCGCTTTCCTCTTCCATGCTGCATCCTGGCTGGAAGCGCGGTGCTGGGAGAGTCGGTCCCTTGTGGGCAGCCTGAGCCGCTCGCCCCCCACCCTGCCCGTGTCCCCCCCGCCGAGGTCACATCTGCGGGAGAGCACGTGCTGGTGCAGACCCTCACACGCCACTCGTGTCCCTGCGCAGAGCGGTGCCGGGTGACCTACTTAGGCTGCAGCCCAGCCCCGTTATCTGGTGGGAATTTATTGTATTTGCTAATGAGGCCCCGTGCTCGGATGGGCCGTTCGCGTTCCCACGTACCCAGCATCGCTGCGCAGCCCCGGACACTGTTCCCAGCCCCTGGAAAGCCATGGGGGGAGGGAAAGGATGCTTCTTCCTACCGAGCATGGGGAGCCTCAGCCGGCCTCTGAGAATGCCGTGCAAATTAATCCGTGCTACTCAGTGGTACAGTGTCTTAATTCATATTGGATTTATAAATCACGAAACTGCGGTTGTTTTTAGGGACAATGCGGCATTGTCCCTGACTGCAGCGTACACAAATGTTCGGGTGATTTTCTTTTGTGTATGTTTTTATCAGTTCGGTGCAGGCATGAACCCATCAACGTGCACTTCATTATTCAGCATTTGCTGGGAGAAGGGAGCCCGTGAATGTAAATTGCATGTCAGACACCCGTTAGGTTACAATGGGAGACGTGTCCTCCCCGCCAATGTACTTTTTTATTTTATTTTTACAGCTAGCAATTCATTGCATGTTTCTGAAGCCGTAAATTTTGCCTGAAAGCTTCTTTAAAAAGTGACTTGATGCATTTAATCGGAGCGGGGTCCTTATCTTGGGCGTGCAGTGCGGTGATGTCTTAGCAAAGTGATACCTTGGCCCGAATACATTTGTGTGCAGAGCGGTCTGGCGGGAGGAGGAAAGCAGCTTTGTGCTGCACCCAGCTAAAAATACAACCTTTGAGGCAGCCCTGGCCCCGGGGAGGATGTCACCAGGGGAGGTGGCTGCACTGGAAACGTGTTGAAGCGGCCACGGCTCGGGGCTGACCCCTCCGCCCGTCCTCCCTGTGTCCAGCCGGGTGCCCGGCCGCAGCACCGACACAGCCGTCCCCATCTCTCCCTCCCCAGAACCAGGCAGAAGCCCACTACAAGGGCCACAAGCACGCGCGGAGGCTGAAGGCCATCGAGGCCATGAAGAACAAGCAGAAGGCGGTGGGGGCTGCGGCGGGGGCCACCGGCCGGGACGGCACAGCCGACTTTGCCCCCAGCCCCGAGGGCAGCGGGGAGCCCAGCAGCACAGGTACGCGGGCAAGGGGTGTGGGGGGTGTGTGTCCTGTGCCAGCAGCATGTGACACCGGAGCGAGTGACCTGGCCGGTTCCCGGTGGTGTTCGCGTTCCCAGCCCTGCAGCATCCCGAGGAGCCCGATTAAATCCTGAACCGCAGCTGCCTGGTGCCTGAGCATCCCCCTGCATCCCGCTGCTGCTCGGGCTGCGATTAGTGCAGCGTAAATGCCACCGCCAGCGTTAATAAATGAGCTTTTGTGCTCCACGGGGTCCACAGCACGGCTGGCTGGGGGCAGTGGCGCGGGGAAGGGGTGGAAATCCAGCCCAGGAGCCCCTGGGCAGGTCACGCTCCAGGGGGTACCTGGCCCCTGTGCGTCCCTGCAGCGCTGTGGGGAAATGGTGCGCAATTCCCCTGGGATTTGGTGTCTCTGGGAGATGTTCAGAACGGCTGTGGGAGGGGCAGTGTCCCCGGACCAGGGCTCTGCTGCCGCGCAGGGATGGGGCTGGTGGGAGCCAGCAGCACCGGAGCTCACCGGGGCGTTTGGGGAGCCAGCCCCGCCGAGCCGGGCAGCACCGGAGCTCACCCAGGGGGTTGTGCTGATCCCGGCTGCCCTGAGCTGCAGGGAAATGCCGTGTCAGGAGAGACCTCGGGAAGAGCCATCCTTGAGGGGATGAAGATGAGCAAGCCGTGCCTGAGATGGCCTTGGGGAGGGCGAGGGTGCTCGCTGGACTCCAGAAACCCCGTTCAAGCCCAGAGACCTTCCCCTTTCTGCCCATTTCTTTCTTTTTTCCCCTTTCCCCCTTTCCTTTCCCTCCTGCCAGCTCAAGCCAACGGTCTGCAGGAGCCTGAGGGGGAGTGCAGCAGCCTGGGGCTTGTGCCCGGTGCCGAGGAGTCGCCAGGCGAGCTGCCGGGCAGTGTCGCCCCATTGGGCTCCCCGCCGGCCTCGGAGCTGTCGGAGGGCACCTCAGATGCCACCAGCGTGGCCTCCTCGGCCGCACAGGCAGCTGAGGCGCAGGCAGCCGAGTCGGGCAGCAGCATCAGCTCAGCCCCCGAGAGCGAGAAGGAGGGGAAGAAGAGCAAGCAGCACCTGTACTGTCCCACCTGCAAAGTGACTGTCAACTCCCTGTCCCAGCTGGAGGCTCACAACACCGGTAAGGGCATTGGGGATGGGGGGATGGGCCCCCTCGCAGTTCCATCCGTGCACCGCCCCGAAACGGCAAGCGTTAATGAATATTGTCTTCATTAGAAAGGGGTTCGTTAAGGTGGCTTGCAAAGATAAGTGGTGGCGGTGTACCTGTGCTGCGACTTATGGAGTGAATTTTAGCAAGGTCAAATGCTCTCCTATTGTTCATGTCGCTTAATTAAAGACAATTTTCAGATGCATTTAATCAAGTGATTGGAGGCTACTTTATATTCCATTGCAGTGTGTTTTTAAGCTGGTAGTGACCTGAGTGCCAGTGCCTCTTTCAGACCCAGGATAATCCTTCCAAAAGCAGCTCCGCGGTTCGGGCTCGTGGTTGTTTTGAGAAGCCCTTTGGGAATCTCACGAGCTTTGGAGCCCAGCAGCAAGCGGAAGAAGACTCGAGGCAGGCAGGAGTCTGGGGGGGGTGGTGGTGCTCTGAAGCCTGGGGATGGCTGGGCCCCCCCCAGGGGTGACAGCCGTGGTGCAGGGGACCCTCGGTGGGGTCTGCAGCGCCAGCTCCTGGCTCACCCCTTTCTCGGGAGGATGCTAAACAAGGACGGGCACCCCAATTTTAAAGGGAAGGGCCTTCCCTCCCCCAGTTCAGCAAGAACTGGGAACCAGTTCCCCCAGCCCCAGCTGCCTGCCGGGGCGGCAGCAGCAGCCGTGCGCAGGGTTGGCTCGGGACACCGCTGCGGCTTAGCTGCAAATGTGTCCTTTTGCTTTTGTCAGCTCCGGTTACAAGTTTAGGAGCTGATTTGAGGAAAAAGAACAAACAAACAAACAAACAACATGTTTGCAGGCTTGTGCTCCTCCATGGCTGTCACATGGACTCGGGCTCCTTGCTTAACGCCTTAAAAAATAGAATGAATTAGCGGGGGTTTCAATTACTTGCTCACCCCCACCCCGCCGTGCTGGCGCTGGCAGGGGCAAGACAGAGCGCCCTGTCCCCAGGTGTGTGAGGATTTCGGGTTCCTCCTTCCCCTCCTCCTGTAACCCTGCTGAGCTATTCCTGGCTCTGCGGCCGGATCCTCTCTGACCTTGGGCACAGCTGAGATGCTGCAGCATGGCAGGCGATGTGTGCCCGGCTCTGCAGACTCTGCTAACGCCCGGGGACAGGCGACAGGCTCCAGCACATGCTTAAAATAGCAGTTTCTCCAAAGGTCTGGCACATGAAGAGCAGGGGAGGTGGGGGGGGATGTCTCCGAGAAGCTGAGCATTGCTGGTCTGCCTGCGAAGTGCAGCTGGCCACGAGAGCTTGGCAGGGTTTGGGAATGGGCTGCTGCATCCCTGGGAAGAGTCTGGATTCTCAGGCAGGTCCCTGTCCCCTCTGCCTGCCAGTGCTGCCGGGCACGGGGGTTGGGGGGGATGCGTGGTGCTGTCAGGCGGGTTGCTTGGAGGGCATCCTTCTTGCTGCTGCGGTGCTGGGTTTGTTTGCAACGTCAGCGTTCGCTGAGCATCCCCTCTGCCACCCAGGCGCCAAGCACAAGTCGATGCTGGAAGGTCACAGCACCCAGATGCGGCGAGGCCGAGGCAAGCTCCTGTCCCGGGCAGGGCACAAATCCAAGCGGATCGGCAACAAGGGCAGCATCAACATCCAGAACAAGGCGTTTCACTGCCAAGTGTGCGAGATCTACGTGAACTCGGAGACCCAGCTCAAACAGGTGACGATGCCAGGCCGGTGCATGCCTGCAGAGCCCTCTGGGGGGGCTTGGGGTGGGGAGGGGTGGCGTAACCTGACTGTTCCCTGCAAGAAGCTGCTGGGCATCCCCCGTGGACCCCAGTGGCGTGGTGCTGTGGGTCTGCCCTCGCTGTCGCGGCTCTGGGTCACCCGGCCGTTTTCCTCTCGCAGCACATGAGCAGCCGGAGGCACAAAGACAGGCTGGCGGGGAAGCCGCCCAAGCCCAAGTACAGCCCCTACAACAAGCTGCAGAAGAATGCTGCCCTCGCAGTGAGTATTCTCAAGGTATCTGTCTCCCTGCTCGTTACCCACCTGGTTTGCTCTCCGAAACGTCGTTTGCCACGTTAGCCATCTCTTGCAACAAGAAACAAAAGGGCTGCTTTTCTTAAAGCCTTGGTTCCCGTGATACAGGGAGGGCGGGCTATAGTGGTGACAGGAGTTTCCAGTCTTTATTCCCGGGAAGGAAAGCATGGGAATAACTTGGGAGTCCTCTGGCAGCAGCGCTTGGGATTCTTCCACCTGTTTTTGTGGTTTCTGAAGGGGAGAGCTGTGGTGGTTGGGTGCTTGGGGCTGGCACGGCTCAGTTGAATCAAGCCTAAGTGTTTGCTCGCAGAGCCACACAGCTTAGCGGAGAGTTTGGCAGCAAAAGTCATCCCAGGGCACCAGAGGAAAGCACTGATGCAGAAAACAGCCCAGGCATTGCAAAAGCCAGGGTAGGGGGCAGGTCTGTGGGCTGGCGGGATGGGGCTGAGGTGACGACGGGGGCATCCCTGCGTGCCCTGACCCGGCATGGGATGGGATGGAGTGCATGTTGGGTTGGGGCCAGGGGCTGCATTTACTGCAGAGACGCGTGGAGAGCTCAGCTGAAAGCAAACATGGGCAGGGGCTGCTGCGGGGCTGCCTGCCTGGCCGGGGGAGCTGGGGCTGGGGGCTCTCCTCCAGCTGGGTGCCTCACGGTGTCTCTTCCTCCTTCCCCACAGTCCAAGCTGGCTTTGCAGAAGCATCTCACCAAAACCCTGGCAACCCGCTTCTTGCCGAGCCCGCTCACCGCAGCCGCTGTCTGCGCCATGCCTGGCCCCCTTGCCCTGAGACCAGCCACTGCCACCACACTCTTCCAAGCCCCTATCCTCGGACCAGCCCTTTTCCGAACGCCACCAGCCCACGTCCGCACCACGCCGGGCCCCATCGTCTTCGCACCCTACTAGAGCCGCTCGCCCGCCGAGGGTCCATGTGCCGCGGACCGGGCTGTGCCGCGGTGGCTGCACAGTGCAGGGCGGCACTGCTGGGTCAGCTGTTCTTCTGGCTGGTGGGAAACCATAGTCATAGACCTCAACCCCGGCTTCTCCTTCGCTTTGAGTGGGCTCCTGCTGGAGCGAGATACCCCGGCAAAGCCCAGCCAGCCCCGTCGTGCATCCCTGCCACTCCCCCTGCCCATGCCAGCGCTGTGCTCAGCAGAGGAGCCCATCGCACAGCCGGGCGGCACGCAGGAGACGATGGTGCCCGAGTCACCGGGACCATCTTGCGGCCAGGGACTGCCTGGCCCTGGCCCGCTGGCTTCTTGTTCATCCCCCTCCCAGTTGCCAGACTGGAAGAAGAGGAGCTGGTTGGTCCCTGGGGGAAGGAGCATCCTTCTGGCAGACTGGTCCCTGCTAGCCCAGTGGGAAGGGAACTGCGATGGGAGCCTCAGCCCAGCTCTTCCTGGGTGAAATGACCCCAGCACAAGCAGAAAGGTGGCAGTTCCCCTCTCAAACCGGGCTGGCTGTGCCCTCGCCAGCCCCACACTTGCCTGTGCTGGCTGGGGGCTTCCATGCTGCCCACCAGCCCCCTACGCCCCACAACCCCCTACGTCCCACCAGCCAAAGAGCCCCTGCGGCGGCAGGCACCGGCCACACTGACCGTACCTTCACTCCGAGAGCAATAGCCGAAGCCCAGGGCCGGTGCCTCCTCCCTCCGAAAGCACAGTGCCCCTGCCCTGGCCCCCAGAAGCACACAACTTGGGCACGCATCCAGCCCATCCAGCCCATCCAGCGAGGATGGGAGAGCCGGGCCACCCGGTGCAGGCTCCCCGAGGAGATGTCCCTGTGCTCGGTGCCAGCTGTTTGCCTCTGTCCCACCCGTGGGGGACAGCCCTGCCCCTACCTCCCAGGAGATGCTGTGTGAGGCTGAGTGAATGTCCCTAAAGCACTTTCGGTTCTCCAGTGAAAGGCAACGCTGCTGCTCGCCTGCCGGCCAGCTGCCATGTCCAGCCCTGCAAACCCCGTCCCTGTTAGGAGCTTCCAGGGAGTTACCGATGATTCCCCAAAACAAAGGTGTCCCCAGCAGCCCGGACAATCAGGTACAAAGGAGCAGGCAGCACCCGTAGCCTACGCCTGGCACTCTCCCTGTGGTGCTCCCGTCGTAGCCTGCAGAAAGCTGGGCTCACAGGGACCCCGAAGCCGTAGCTCTGCTTTTCACTGTGCTCAGAAAGCCCAGCGCTGACCTGGTCTGAAAACTGTAACCGTGGCGCTCCGGGTTTGCAGCGCGCTGCTGTAAATAGAAATATGCAGGAAAGTTGCGACCCAAATGGACCTTACGCTGGAGTGACAACCCACCCCGATCTATGCAATCCAGGGGGAGCAGCTCGCCCACCGCGTTTGCTGTCTGCGTTTTACTTTGGTGCTCACGCTGTCTGGACAGCCAGGAGTTGTGGTCTGAGCAGAAGAAAAACAACGCGACGCTTGGCTCTGTGCAGACAATTCCCTTCCCGTCCTCTGGCCCACTCGGGAGACCTCTGCTGTGGGCCACGTTCTCTCCCAGCCCTTGGGAAGCGGCTGGTCGGTTTGTGGACCTGGGAATCCACACGCACAAGCACACATATCTGACGCCTTGGCCCTAAGAAACACCTGGATTTCACGAGTATTTTGCCCAGCACGTTCCACCGATGCTCAGGACGGGGTCCTGGCAGCGGGAGGTGAATGGGAACCGGCCAACGGGTAACTCACACGGCTGAAATGCTTCTGCTTCCCAGAGCTGGTGGGAAGGAGCTGGAGCCTCGCGCGAGGGCAGGAAACCTGCACAGAGGGAGCGGGGCGGCACGGAGCCATACGCCTGCGTCTGGAGGGCCTGTTTCTCATGCCATGGGTGGCACGGACCCGTGGTGCCACTGCTGCGCTCCTGCCGCAGAGGACAGGAGTGTGGGGGAGCCCCTGGGTACGGATGCATCTGCTCAGGGCATCTCCTGTCCACCCCAGGGAAGGAGGAGGGTGGAGAGGGGCCACCAGGAGAAGATCCAAGCTTGTATGGAAGGCTGGAGGTAGACACAACCGAAAGGTCTTGCGGTGGCGGTGGGAGATATGACTTGGAGCGCCAGCTGAGGGAAGGCAGGCTCCCAGCAGCAATGGCTTTGACGAGGACAGGGAAATGGTCCCGCAGCCCAGGGGACACGCAGCCTGGACCCTGCGACCCACAGGACAGGAGCCTTTGCTGGCTGGGACCCATGGGCAGCAGAAGGGACGCAGCTCCAAACAGCGCCGCAGTGCCAAGCAGCCCGTGGTCAGCTCAGCTCCAGCCCTCCCCCTGCTCATCTCACTGTGCTCTTCCCCAGGCCACCTCACCGGTCACTTCCAGCCCTGGCTGCCAGCAGAGAAGGGCAGCGTGTCCCCTCCTGCAACGTGCCCACCAGCCTCAGGAGCCGGGAACAGCCAGCCGCGGCTGTGCTCCAGCCTGCAGGAGCCGCTCGACACTGGTGGGTCGTTCCCCTGCGTTTTGTTCTAAAAAGCCTGTGCTGGAGCCAGCAGCGGCTGCTCCAGTCACCCCTCCACCAGTGGAGTCCTAATACACTCCTATACTTGGCACTTTAACCCCTTGAAAGCCATTCCTTCTAATAACAATAATACTGCAACGAGCTGCATAAGAACACACTCCCTCTATCGCATCCCCCGGCTCCAGAAACCCTCCCCGCTCCTGTGCTATCCAAAGCATTTACTGCCTTTGACTTAGCGTATGCTGTACTAGGTAGTAGGGCATAGTCCATAGCGCTCAATAACGTGTGCCCCTCTGTAAATAACCTTGGAGTGATGTGAACAGTTTGATTAAAAAAAAAAAAAACAACAACCAAACAACAAACCAAACACACAAAAAAAAATCCCACAAAAAATGGAATAAACAGACTCTAGGGACTTGGCCAGTACCCCTCCTATAATGTTCATTGTATATTTTTTTGATGTACTATAACTGTTGGGGAAAAAAAAAAAAAAAAAAAGGAAAATATTTTGATAACCGAATCTCATCGCTTTATTGTGTTACTCAGTAAATAAAAGGAACAAGTATAAACAAGCCAGGGCTTTCTTGTCTTTTTTTTTTTCTTTCTCCCCCTAGATCCAGACTAGCTGACGGGAACACATGTTGCTGGGCAGTGCGGGGACACCTTTCCCTTGTCTTGTGGCGGTTCTGAGAGGAGAGTCAGCACCGTGACAGATGGGCAGCGAGAGCTGCCAGAGCCCTAAGCATCGGGGCGTGCAGGCTAAGCACAGTGCCAGCTTCTCCAAGGTCATGATTGAGTCTGCACTGAGGAAGAGGAGGGCTGCAGTGTGGTGGATGGGCACCCTGCCCTCAAAAACAGCACCTTGCCCTGCACTATATATTTACTAGGGCAGGACAACTGAATACTCCTGCACATAAAGGAGCAGTAGGCACTGCAGGTAAGGGGCAATCTGCCAGGAACTCTGCTGCAGCACCGCAGAGCCAGCTGGGGTAGGACAAGGGAGAGCTGCTCTGACAGCGGCTGAGCTGGAGGCAGGGCCAGCAAATGGGCTCTTCTGACATGGTATCAGTAAACGTAAAACTGGAGCAGCTCAAGAGTGAGGGAATTGTTTCCTCTGGCCCGGCTGTGCTTGGCCATGGAGCTGATCCCCACCTGCTGGCCAGCCCCACTGTGCCTCCTCTCCAGCAGGCCCGCCGGCCTGCTAGCCTGTGCCTGGAGAGCGGAGGGGTTCGTGGGGGATCCTGGCTTTCCTGTAGCACCTCCAGCATCTGCAGGGGCTGGGCAGTGAAAAGAGCAGTCCCTGTCCCAGTGCAGGGAGATGGCTCACCTCTCTCATCCTCAAAGAGCAGCCCCAGCCCTGGGACGCCCATTCCTTGTGCCACCATGCTTCCCGCAGGCTCCGTGACACCCAACAGGCTTGGCAGGAGGTATGTGCAAGGGAAGTAGGGAGGTGAGGGAGGGGAGGTGGCAGTGGAAGGGAAAACAAGGCTCAGCCATCCATGGATCCGCTGCCCTTGTTCTTGCGACTCAGGGGAAAAGCAGACTTGCTTTGTGGCTGTGTCATTTTACTGGCCAGGTAGATGAACGGCTCGATCAGCGTATGCCGGTCAGCCACAGACACCTCCCACAGCTTCACCTTCTCGCCCTTGGCCCAGTGCTGGGCTGCGTCATGGTCCACCCGGCGCTGCTCCTGCAAGTCACACTTGTTGCCCAAAACCACGATGGTGACCTGTTCAAAAAAGGGCAAGAAGAATCCCTGAAGGTACCAAAATGCAGAGCTGAGCAGTGCTGTCTGGCTCTGCCTCAAGGCCCTGGGTGCCAGCCCAGTCCTGCAGCTAATTCCCTCTCCATGCTAAGGCTCCCTTCTGGCAGCTTCCCCTTCTGTTCGGGTCTGTGTGTCTCAAACCAGCCCAAAAGCGGGAGGGCCTGCTGAGCACTTAGACACTCAGAAGGCATCCCAGGACAGCAACCAGTTACAGTTGAGAGTCTAACAGAACAGGGAAACAGGGAACCCTGTCATCGACTTGTGACAAGCTAGAGAAAAGGGGAACCTCTGGGTGCGAGCTTGAACAAGGGGAGCAGATCCCACTTTGCAGCCCCTTTTCCCTGGGATTCTCACCTCTTTCTTGTCTTTGGACTTGTCAATCTCCTTCTTGAGGAGCTCCACTCGCTTGAAGGACTCCTTGCTGTCAGTGCTATAGACCAGCACGTAGCCATCCGTGCAGGAGAAGCAGTGCTTGGGAAGCTCCAGGCCATCCCGCAGGCCCCGCGTGTCGTAGAAGCGCACCTGCTCACGCACCCCCCGGTCTGTCTCAATGGAGCCCACGTAAATGTCCTCCTGTGTCTCAATCATCTCGGAGCCTGCCAGAGAGGGGGCAGGGGGGACATGGGGACCCTGGCCCAGGAGCTGGCCGCGGCACAACCCAGAGACCTGTCCTGCCAGACACAGGGCAGGACAGCGAAGCTTTCCTCCTTCCCCACTGCGTGTTTGGGGGGTCTCCAGGCACAGCCCTGCCCAAGGGGGCCAGGCCCTGCCCCCCCGCAGCAGGGGGCTGCCCAGCACCCAGCAGAGCAGCCAGGCGGGCCCCCCCCCCCCCCCGACTCACCAACCACATGGTTCCCGTACAGGAGCTGCTCCAGGATCGAGGTTTTCCCAACAGAGGCCTGGCCGCACACGACCACCTTGCAGCTCTTCCCCATGCTGCCTCACCCTGGGCTGCCGGAGGGATCCGCCTGCAGGACAGGGCACTCAGGGGGGGCTGGGGGGCCGGGGGGCTGCCAGCGCTGCTCGCACCACGGCCCTGGCCGGGGACACGGGCCCGAGGGGAGGCCGGACCCAGCCCGGGGGGCGACACGGGCCCGAGGGGAGATCGGACCCAGCCGTGGGGGGGACACGGGCCCGAAAGGCGGCTGGACCCAGCCGGGGGGGAAACACGGGCCCGAGGGGAGATCGGACCCAGCCCGCAGGTGCCGGAGGGGATGCAGCTGTGCCCACAGCCAGTGCAGGCCTGAGGGGCGAAGCGGCCCGGAGGGCAGCCTGCGGGACCGCCCGGGGAAGCGCTGCGGCCGGGCCGGGCCCGGGGACCGGCGGGGCCTCACCTGCGCGGTGGTGCCGGCGGCGGAAGGGGCGCGGCGAGGCCCGGCGGACTCACAGCGCCCTCTGCGGGCGGGCGGACTGAGGCCTGCCGGGATCCCCAGCCTGCGGGGCCAGCGCTGAGCGATCGGGCAGGGCCCCGGTGCCCGGTGCCCCCTCCGGCCGTCCGGGCCCACCCCCCGGCCCCCGCCTCCCGATGGCGGGCGGACCCCACAGCCGCCCCGCCCCGCCCGAGCGCCGCTCCTGCCGGCCCGCGCGCCGCCGTCGCTGTCCGCGGCAGCCCCGCCCCTTCCGGCGCCGCGCCCGCCCCCGCCCCGCCGCCTGTCCCCAGCCCGGCCCGGCGGTAAGATGGCGGCGGCGGCTGAATGCGATGTGGTCATGGCGGCGCCCGATGGACCCGGCGAGCTGGAGAACGAGGAGGAGACGCGGAGGTAGAGCGGCTGCCGCGGGCCGGCCTCGTCCCGCCGGGCGGGGGAGGGAGCGGCCGGGTCCCCGCAGGCAGGCGGGGCCGGGGGCTGGCTCCCTGGGCCGGGGCCCGGCGGGCGGGTGAGGCCGGGGCAGCCGGGGGCGGCCCTGGGCCGCGGGGAGCGGGAAGGGGCCGGGGCGGCGGGGCCCGGGGCCTCGGGGCGGGGGAGCCGCAGGTGCTTGGCCGGACCGGGTAGGGTTCCCCCGGCCCCTCCGTCCCGGCTGTCCCGGGCTGCCAGCAGCGGGGCTGGGGGGCGCCCCGGGGTGCGGGGCGCCGGGCAGGGTGCGCTCCCGGCGGGCTGCGGCAAGGCCCTGCGCGGGGCGGGCCCTGAGGGCAAAGGCCTTTCTCCCAGCCCAGCCTCGTCCCGCGGGGAAGCCGGGGCTGCTCCCACCGGGGCTCGGCGGCGAGGGCCCACCCGGCGCTGTGACATGCCACATGCGCGGCGGGGCTGTGCGTGCTGCTTGGCGACGCTTATTTTGGGATGTCTTGGCTGCACGTTCCCATGTGAGATCTCATGGCCTCTGTGTGTACCAGGATTAGAACATACACCCTGTAGTGGAGTCGGGCTGTCTTCAGTCAACTGGAGCTTGAGTGTCCTAGAAATACAATTAACGTTATTTCTGTCTCGAGGCCACACGGGCTGGTGGTTGAAGAGAGCTTTTTCCCATCGCTGAGGACGAGGAGGAAAGGATTAAACTGGTGTAGAAGGTGAAGCTTCTAACTCCTAGATATGAGTGCTCTTTGCTGCCTCATCATACCCAGTTCTCTTGTCCCTGGTACCGTTTGAAACCTACACGTAGCAATTTTCACTCTGTCCTGACATGCTGTGAATAACGGGGAAAATATCACTTGCAGGTGAATGTTTGGGCAGAGTCCTGCTCTGAAAATGTTAGTGTAATTAAAGAGCTGCTTCAGCCTCCAGGAACTGGTTTATTTCTAAAGCGATCTGGTGCACCTTGCCCAGGGGAGCAGACGGTGTCATCTGAGGCTGGGGGTGGTGGGAATCCCAACCTTTCTTGCATGTTTTCTTCTCAAGAGCACGTGAGCTGGTTCCCAGTAGCAGCTGAGTGTTGCAGTCTCTGCAGGCGGTGAGATGGGAAGGTCCGATGTCTAGGAAACTCCACTGGTTCTGCAGCATCTAACGCTGGCAGTTGGTTATCTCCTGGGGAACTGGGGAGGAGAGAACTATTTCTGTAGAGGGTGAGGCAATTGCTCTAGAAAATTATTCAGCGGATGGAATTAAAAGGAGACAACAAAACCGAAAGCGGCCTCTGAGGAATAGCATTTTCAAAAGAATATTGATGGCCTGAGGTGTGTTGTGATGCTTGTTTACTGTTAGAAAATGAAGGCTTGAGGAGGCGTGCTGGGAAGGAGCTGGCTTCCTGGTGATGTCATTCTAAAGAGTTAAATTAAGTGTTGCTGAGGAGGCACCTGGATGTTGTACATGGGCTTCCTCCAAATTGCATGGCCTCTGAAGTTGGGAAAGCCCTCTTTATGGGTAACTCATTGCTTCCCCTGGGCTAGTTAAATGTGGTGTTTGAAGTGTTAAAAATACCCAAATGTAAAAACCATGCTGAAGGCGCAGTCATCTCCTGGTAGTGACCTCTGTCATGTTCCCGTGCCTTCCTCCTTCCCAAGTTTCATTGCAGAAGCGATGGGCGCAGCAAACCAGTCATGAATAGGATGATCTTGGGAAAGGCTGAGCAGGTGCAGAAAAAGAGTAATTCGTGGGCAGCGTTCGGTCCTTGCCCCACCGAGGGGAAGGTTCAGCTCTAACAACAGAGGCAGTCTCGGACATCTGAGTTTTTTCTTGGTGTCTTAAGGCCGGTGCTGTACTCTGACTATTACCATGCAGTGCTTTTGTTAGGTGCTTTCACAGGGTTTCCTTTTTTTTGTTGTTGTTGGAAATATTGCTCCTTTACCTTGGTAAAAGAAATGTGTGGGTAGGAGATGCTCTAAACAATGCTATGATTCTACTTCCAGGTTTTTTTTTTTGGATGCTCAGAAAGTGTAGGCCTTACACACACGTGCCTTTCTGCCAGCTGGGGTAGATTTTCCAGGGGTCCTGTGCATTAATCTCTTCTCTACTTTGGCCCTTCCTTGCTTACATCAGTTGCTTAACTTCTGTGGCTCAGGGGATCTAATGTAAGTTAGAGTGATAGTCGCTGTATTAGGGAGAGTAGTTGGAGGCTTAATTAGGTGTGTAATGTTTGTAAAACCCCTTACAAGGGCTATGCAGGCATTCCACATTAATGGGCATGCACAGGCATACACTTGAATCCTATTTAGTACAGCCTTTATGATGTGTCTGTGCTAGCTTCTTTTAAAAATAGAAAAAAAATAAGTGAAAACCTTTTCTGATTCATTGCTGTAAGTCAGCATCAAGGGTTTGACCGTGTTCTGTACTTCTGTTTAGGAATTACAGTATGACAAGATGCAGATAGTTTGCTTAAGGACTCACCTTTGTGTAAATGCGTGATTCTGTTCTCTGTGGCCTAGTAAAAAATCAGGAAAATAGCAAAAGTGGGGTTCTGTATTTCAGAGTGATTGTAACTAATGCACCGAAACAGCTGAAAGCATGCCAAATGGCTCACTCACAGGTTGTTTAAGGCACGGGAATAGAGTGTGGTCACAGGATAATTATTGTCTGCTGCAGCATAAATTGTGGGGGCCCTTATGGAAAAGGGTTGATGTAATTGTGTTAATTTTATCTTCTGGGTAGCGGTGCTGTTCGTGCCGGCTCCTCTGCTGGGGAGCAGCTGATGAACAGGGGCTGGTCCACCCCCAAAAGGTCCCACCTTTTTTTTTTTTTTTTAATTAATTTTAAAGGTTTCTAACCCATGGAGAGAGTTTTTCCCTTTACCCAGCTGGTCTGCAAGCTTGGGGTCACTGGAGTTTTGCCAGGGAAAATTTCCTTGTCATCTTCCTGGCAGCTCTGGGTTCTGTCTGATGTGCATGCCTGGGGCTGGATCTTTATCCGTGTTCTTCAGCACTGGAGGGTGCAGAAACCTCTTAAAAAGAAGTATCCAAAATTGTTCAGAAAATACCATTATGAGATGGTGTGCCCAGGCTGTTGTTTTTACAGTGCTTTCGCTGCAGACTTCAGCTGTGTTGATGCCTCAGTAGGAAATCGTAGCTAACCTTAGTAAAGCGATGAATGTGAAATTTGCCGCACAAAGTAAATTGTGCAGAAGTCAAGGTTGCAGACCTCGCCTGACTTTGGGTCACTAATTAGCATGACAGATGTTGCCTGGAGGTTGTCAGGTGCTGGTGAGTAGCAAGAGGCTTTCCAGTGTTATTTTGCATGAAATGAGTTGCATCTTGGTCAGGCTCCTTGTGAATAAATGTCATTACTTGCCTGCTTTCTCAGGGCGTGCTGGCAGGAGGGGGGTTGAGTTAGCTCTCGCTGGTGGGTGCGCATCGTTACGGGATAGCCTGAAGAAGGTTCCACTATTCCTGTTCTGCTTGTAAACAGGCACTTGAGTTTCCCAGGCTGTAAATCCAGCCTGTTTTACTAATCTGTAATTACTTTATGGTCTTATGATAACACAAGGAGCAGCAGAAGCTGCTCGCATAGTTGTTTACTCTCCCATAAATTTGCAGAGCGTTCGAATGCTCTGAATTAGGTAGTTGCTTTTTACAGTATGAAAAGGTGGTCAGTACCTACAACCCCAGCCTTTTTCTTTAACATGAGACATGTTTTTTTAGGGTGAATCATGTTGTAGAAGCAGTTGTTTCACCATGTAATCCTTACAGCTGGCTGGTTTCCTTCATTTAGGCCTCCGTGGGGAAAAAAGCAATCTCGAGCTGATTCTAGACCCTTCCGTGGGTTTTCATGACAGGTATGATGTGACCCTGCCAGAAATGCTCAGACCATTGCTATGAGCTAGGTTAATACTGAGCTCTGCAAGCGAGGTGCGTTGCATAACTGCGCAGTTAAAGTTCGGGGCTCGTCTGGCTGTTTTCACTTACAGCTGCAGGGAGAGATTTGGTTCATTTCTTTGGTTTCTTGTGGCGTGTTTTGGTTCTTGCAGCTTTTGGTCTTGGGAATGTTCTGGGGGGTGTGTAGAGGATAGCTTGGGGGGTGGGTGGGGTTGTGCTCCTTCTGGATTAAATGCCAGTTAATCTGTTTCTGCTCTTGTGAGAGACTTTGCTTTTATGTTTCAGCTGCTGAGTCTTTGCATGTACAGATATTTGCATGTACGGACTGGAGATTGCCCTGCTTTGGGGCATGCTGTGAGTAAATGTCATTCATTTTCATTTCTGTATTGCAGCTAGTAGTAAACCCAGTCCTTGTTCAGTGGGGGGTGCTGATGTGCAGAGAAATGTGTTGCGTGGTGCCCTGCTCTGTGTTCGGTGTGATCTCTGCTGCAACAGGGTCAGCACGATGCTGCCTAGCTGCAGAGGGTGAGCACTGTGAAATTCCGTATGATTTTGTGGTGTTTTCTGTACCAGAGACAGAAACTGCCAACGCTGCTGATGGGAGATGAGAGAGAGCGAGCGAGAGATTCCTCTTGCTCCGAATCCTCACTCGGGGTGTAAAACCTAACCTGGAGGAAGGGTCTCTAAAGCATACGGGGAGGTATACCCTGTACATCTCTGTGACCCATGTAGTGTTTGGCTTCTCTTCTGAGCCCTGAAAGAAGGGAGGGGGGAGTATCATATGGCCAGTGGCAAATATGACAGCTAATTTTAAGCTCTAGACATCTGCCCACTGTAAAATGTATTGAGATCACCAAACTTATTTTACCCCAACAGCTGAGTAACATCTGACAGCTGAGAATCTAGACTGGATTTCAACCAAAAAAAAAAAAAATGCTGGATAAAGGCACTGTATCCTATTAAAGAAAAAGTCTCTGCAAGAATTGCTTGGGAAAGGCAGGTGTGTTTCTTTTGTCAGAGCATGCCAAAAAAGATGGCTTGGTCAGGACAGGATTTTGGAGCCGCCTTTAAATCCTAGATATTTTAGGGGGTTTTGTCACTGTTTCGTAATGGAGGCAGGAAATGAAGTAGGAGTGAGGGTCAGGAGAGCAGAGAGGGAGCAAGTCTACCACCTGCTTACGTGCTAATTTCTCTAGCTGGGGAGTGTTGCTTTGAGCATGTACCTGAGCGCACAGGGTCTGTGCCGCCACGTCTAGACCCAAGAGGTGCTGTTTGTACAGATGCCCCGAGTTTCTGTCAGCTTAGAAAACGAGGTGTGTGTTGTGAGGTGGGTCTGCAAGTGTCTCGTTGGGAGCTGGAGTAGGAGGGGTGGAAGCCACGATCGGTGCTCAGGCGGGGGCAGCGTGTGGAAGCTCCGAGGAGGAGGCAGAAGTTGTTAGGCAAACGTGGGATTGTGTCAGTGGTGCGCGGGATGGCTGCTTCTCATAGCTCTTCTGTTCTGGGAACGAGCAGGGGCTGAGCTTTCAGCAGGGCACAGGGAATAGAAGGAGCCTTGTGATGGTTCCTTCTCCCACCAGGCAGGCAGCGAGCTCCTCGCGCTGCGGCCTCTCAGCCTCCAGCTCTGCGAGGAGAGCATCAGAACACATGGCTGCTGCCTGTCTTGGTGGCAGGTCCTCTGGGCTGACAGGGACCGGAGCACTTGAAGAGTTAGGGGTCCCGAGCCATGTTATTAAAGAAGAAAAAAGAATTTACTAGCTCACAAGCAGGGAGTTACTCCAAACAGTTCCCTCCTTGTGAGCCAGTGGTACACTCCAGCAATGAAAGACAAACTTCTTCCCGAGATCCTTGGTGCAACTCTTCCTTGTCTTCTGCACCCAGCGTGGAGAGGCCGTGAGAAGACACTAACCTCCATCACAAAGCAATCCATTCAGCCTGGGTCGTATTTTTAGCAAAGCATGATTCTTCTTCAGTTTCAAAAGTAGCAAGTGGGGAATGCAGCCTACATCAGTGCGAGATGCAGAATGATCTCATTCAGGCTGCAGCATCTGTTTGGAGTGAAACAATTACCAGTGATATCAGGAGATCTGCATTTTTTTCTTGTTATAGCCAGAGACCGTGGTAAACAAGAACTGTTTTCTCTGTGTGCTTTCTATGTCAGTGGAGCGCAACTGGGGAGAGATGCTTCTGTTCTGTGTCTACGATCGCAGACCACAAGCCTTGCGTTTCCAGCAACTGGCTTTGCCTTTGTGCTTTGGAGGCAATTTGCTTTTTATTTCACAGTCTTTTTTTTTTTTTTTTTTTTTTCATCATTGAGCTTTAAGCCCCATGACCAATAGAAACACCAGTGTGCTTCCTTTCTGCTAGTGTTATCTGAAGCAATGTGACTTGTTGATATATCAATCCGTGGTAAATGCCTAAAAAGAAAATAGATCATTAAAAAAAAAAGAGTAGAAAACAGTAATTCTCGTGTGTTTGTGTTTTCTCTAGCATCTCAGAATACCGGTGCTTTGTGAAAGTTGGTTTTGCCATGGATCTGTTTTCCTTCTCCCATTTTCCCAGCTCTTCCCAGCAGTTTGTTGGCAGACAGGGTGCTCTGGCAGCCAGCCCTTTAGCTGTATCTGTTAGACAATGCTTCCTCATAGCATGACAGGTAAAATTGCTAAAAGTCTTGTGGCTCAGGGACCGGTACGCTAAGGAAGTTACTGTGGTGGCTCAGAGAAGTTCTGCTGTTAATGCTGTGCACCCCTGTCTTTAGACTGAACAACAGAGAGCTTCCGAGGGAAGGAACTTTAAAAGCATTTGTGATTTTCTTTTCCATTTCTGATTGTAGAAACAACCAGAATAAAGTTTTGGTTAAACTACTTATTGCCAAGGTTTCAGAAGTGCAGAATTGCTGATTAGTTTTTCCGCAGTATTTTGAACGTTTGATCTGTATTACTCCAAAAAAAAAATGTGGTTTTGTTTGGACACATTTTTAATCGTGCAAAGCGCAAGTCCTGCCGCTTGTGATACAGATCCATCCAACAGGCACATAATCATCACTAGATCTTGTGGCCCTCACAGAGGAGGAGCATGGAAGGGTGCTGTGCCGCTGCTCAGGGTCTGGCAGCGTGCTGCCTTCTGAGGAAGAGGAAGGCTGCGGGAGAAGCACCTGCCTCGGGCGCGATGCTGGGAAGGCTGGGGTGGAGGAGGTACGGCACTTTCCCAGCTCAGATGGGTGAGTTCATCATTTGCTGGAACGGGAGCAGGTGCAGCAGGGATGAACTGGAGCCGGCACAAGACCCTTGCGAGGCAGTGGGGTGCATGTGCTAACCCCTTTCTTTACCACACTGTTGGTTGTTCACCTTATTTCAAACAGAATAACTGCAGCATGGTGGTTTGACTTCAGCAGGGGTGCGCCTGGTCCGTTGCCGGAGTGTAGCTGACAGCAAAAGTTAAAACTGAAAGTGAAGAGCCCACACTTCAGCTGTGGCCTGCGGGCCCTCGGCGGGGCAGCTCCCTGTGTCTATTGTTTTGCCAGCTGGCAAAACTGTGATGGTTCAGTGAAAACAACCCTTTGCATGAGGCAGTTGTGTGGGAATGGCCAATGGCAAGCCTGAATGAGGTTAAAAACATGTGAACTTGTTTCAACACAATTGCCTTTGTTCTTTCTGTAGTAGGCTAGCTGAACATTGCTCTCCTTCACTGGTGGGGTCCCTCCTCCCTGCTTCGGCTCCTGCGCTGCCTTTGCCGAGATGTGCCCTAGGAGTGCCGGGGGCGCTGGCAGTGCCCCCCACCTTGGCGAGGACACTGCGGCTTGACTTCACTCCGTCCTGGGTTGGCAGCTTCCACTAGATGAGTTTCTTGCACAAGGATCTGGTCTCTAGGTACTTCTGAAATAAAAGTGCGAAATGGTGCTTGGCTCTTACCAAGCCTGCTCTGCGCCCTCACGTTTTGGATTTGGCAACTTACTAAAATGCAGGACTAGTCACAGTCTTCCCTTTGCTTTTTATTTTACATACCGAAAGAGGCTTCTCACTACGGCGCGTTCTAACAGTACGTCCTCTATAATAAGAGCACCTTTTCCACGCTTCAAATGCATCGTAGTTACAGCCTTCAGTGAAGAGAGTCAGCTTCTCTCCTGTTAGGTTTATTAAGAATGTGATTTGTGAAAGGCAAAAAGTCTTCACTTCCTCTGGGCAAAACACAGTTCTGTAACGTGCCCAAAGCTGCGTCTAATTTTTGAGAGTTTTGTAAAGGTGTAACGAAATACAGAACTGAATCGCTTGCGTTATGCTTTCTGTGATAGGTGAGCCTAAATTTTTAAAGGTGAAGATTATCTCTGTGTTTTTAGTACGTGGTAGACTGAAGACTGGCTCTGACGCGGGCCTTTTGACTGTTGCAGTAGTGTTGCTAGATACAGAAACAAAGCTGCTCAGGCCCGAGAGCGATTGAACAGCTCGTGCTGGATGTTGGATGGAGGTATTTGTGTGTAAAAAGTCCTGTGACTCTTCACTCTCTAATCCTGTGTTCTCTGAGCTGGTTTGCTTTTGTTTATCTTGGATTTCCCTGTAAACAGCTTTCCTGTGGCAAGCGGTACAAAGAGATGCCTTTGCTTCTGGACCCTTCTTTCAAGAAAATGCTGAAGCCCAACATTTCAGCACAGCCTGGAAGTGACCCGTGTTTGAGCCTGCAAGTGCAGCTCTGCCTTGGCAGGCTCCGGGGTGGGGATCACCCGGCTGTATTAGCTTCCTTAGCTTCTGTGTTACTGCTTCAGCAAAGGCTGCGTTCGGATCAGTTGGTAGTCATCCGAGAGGAGGAGGGTGACCTGGAATAATCCACTTGGACGGTACTGCTCGTGCTACAGTCGTTTCCCCGTGGCTGGACCGCTCTCGCAGAAGACTGCTGGTTGTTGAAGGACAGGGTGGCTGGGGCTCGTAGGTGTGCTGCCCGCATCCCTGGTGGCACATGAAGGATGGAGTCTGAGATGGTCTTTGTTCTGATGGTTAGAATTTGTCTTTGTCTGGGGCCAGAGTTCTGGTTGTGCAAGTGCTTTGGAAAGTGGACAAACAGTGTCTGTCTCTGGCTACAGCAGTGAAGTCCCAAAAGCACGATGCAAGTCTTGATGGCTTTGCTTTATAGTGGAGTGTTGCTTCTTTTGAGTTGGCCTCGTAGTTTTTAAGTGTTAAACAGTCCTGGAGGGGAAGCATGTGAATTAAATCACTGACTTTAATTCAGTGAAGCTGAATTAAACTCTAGCAGCATCGTACAAGTTCCCTCTTGGACTGCTTATCTGAAATAGTGAGGGTAGATGGGAGAGGAAGGATTTAATTCCCTTCAGGGGAAACTTTGCTTTCAAGAGTTTAAGGGATGCTGCTTTAAACCATATGTTGTGTGTTTTTAAATGGCCTAAACTGTCTCTGCAAATGCTTGCTTTTGAGTGCAAGGACTATTTTTGGACCTGTTGCCAAGGCAGTGCCAAGCTTCTGCTTGCACCTTTATTTCTCTCTGATTTAGCTGTCTTTTGACTGTAGAAATTGTTCTTGGCCCTGTTTCTTAAGTATGTGGGACTACTTCTGAAAGGCAGACAACACTGTTTCTTGACTTCAGTGACTCCTGAGGTTATACAGCACCTCACAGGAGCAGGCTGGTTTGATTAACCCTGTACGAAGGAGTTTTGGTGGACTCCACGAAGCCAGTGTACTGAGGCTGAAGGGAGGGTGCTCAAAGGTGGCTTTAGTCTGCTATTGCGTTCCTCTAACGTTTGGCTTGGTAATATCCCGAGTATCGCTGCTCATGGCCCTGGTAAAGTGGTGAAGTATCTGAGAAGCCAGCAGGACGTGAGGTGTGCTGTGTTCTCATGCACAGTGTGTACAGAGGAAATCTCACAACAACCCTCTACAAGCATTTTGGAGCACTGAAGAGTTATATTAAGGTTGTTGAGGTGCTCAGTCATGGTCAGAACCTGTTCTGGTGCTCAATTCCTCTAAAAATGTGGTGTTTTGCTTCCTTTCAGAGAAGCAGAATCATTCAAGGAACAAGGAAACGCATACTATGCCAAGAAAGATTACAACGAAGCGTACAACTACTACACAAAAGCCATAGGTGAGAACAGTTGGTAATATTAGTCTTTGCTGAATACCATGTCTACAAATCAAAGCTGGTTATTGATTTAAAATACACCAGAAGGGTTTCTAACGGCACATGCTGGGTGAAAACGTTTTGCCTGCTTTAATTACCTTGCGAAATTTCAGCAGATAGATAATGCAAGTCAGTACCAGTGTGGGTGATTGCAGCAGTTCTTTGTTTCTCCTCCAGCCAAGGTATTCTTAACACGAAACCGATCCAGCTTTCCCTCTAACGCAGGGTCAGCAGTGCTGCCAGGCTGAACACCGTAAAGTTTTGTTCTATACGAGTTTATTCCTGCACGTAGTGTGAGGAGCAATAGTTTTATGACTTGCTCTTCAAATCAGCCGCTTGACCATCTTGCATAGTCTTAATCCGCTTGGGTGACATTATAAAATTGGGGAGGAATGTGAGTTTTTCATCCAACCACAGCTTTTCAGTATGTTCTACAAGTTGTGTAGCTGCTTGCATTGCACTAACAGTGAGTGCTCTTGTATCTTCTCCAGACACCTGTCCTAATAATGCCAGTTATTATGGTAACAGAGCTGCCACGCTCATGATGCTGGGGAGATTCCGAGAAGCACTGGGAGACGCTCAGCAGTCTGTCAGATTGGACGACAGCTTTGTAAGGGTACGTGGAAAACTTCATACTTCACGTCTCGGTACCCTTGTCTCTACCTGTTGCAGCTCTTGCAACTCCCTTTTAACCGTCTCCTCAGGGCCATCTCCGGGAAGGGAAGTGCCATCTTTCCCTAGGGAATGCCATGGCTGCCAGTCGCTGCTTTCAACGAGTTTTAGAACTGGATCATAAGAATACCCAGGCACAGCAAGAGGTGAGAGGTTCTCAAAATTGAAATATTCCCAGTAGATAGGGCTGTCAAAGGGAACGGGTTGGACTGGTGAGCCTTTCTCTTCAAATTTGCAAGGTGGAATCATAGTCATCATTAGTAACGACTGTTAGCATGCTGTGAGGGAGTGAGAAGAACGAGATCCTGTCAAAGTCTCTCTGTTTCAGTAGACAGCCAGGTTGCACAGTTACTTTTGTGTGTGGTTGTCCCTTCTTAGCAGAAAAGCATGAAGGCTAAACTGGTCTTTCACCCGGTGCTCCAGAGGAGAAATGGTATGTGCTGGTAAGGGAGCAGGGGAATGAGTGACACAGTATGTGGAAGGCTGCTGCCATTTCTGTACCTCATTCACAGGGGGTGTGTTTTTCTGGGCTACCAGTTAGGTCACTTGATTTCAAACTGATTTTAATGCTGGCAATAATATTTGTGTAATCTGCATTATTGTTCCACGGTCTGCAATTGCTTTTGCTCTGACACTTTAGGGTTTAGCTGCTTAAATTAAATTGGCTGTTTGATGGTGTTTCAGAGCAGTGACTGTCCTGCAACACTTGCTGTGTTCTCCTGTCTTTCAGCTGAAGAACGCCAGTACTGTGCTTGAGTATGAAAAAATAGCTGAAGTAGATTTTGAGAAACGGGATTTCAGGAAGGTAAGGTGTGGTTGTTTGACCCTGGTTGAGTGCCAGGTGCCTACCAAAGCCACTCTATAACTCCTTTCCTCAACCGGACAGGGGAGAGAAAATATAATCCCTCGTGGGTTGGGATAAGGGCAGAACAATAAATAAAACTTAAACAATAATATATAAAAGGCTCATGGGTTGGGATAAGGGCAGGGACATCACTCGGCAGTTACCATCACTGGCAAAACAGCCTCGACTTGGGGAAATTAGTTTAATTTATTACCAGTCAAATACAAAAAATAAACCCCTTCCCCACACCCTCGCCTTCTATCTGGGCTTAACTTAATTCCTGATTATTTTTTTTTGGCCTCCTCCCCCTGAGCGGCACAGAGGAGCAGGGAATGGGGGTTACAGTCAGTTCTTCACACATTGTTTCTGCCACTCCTTCCTGCTCGCACTCTTCTCCTGCTCCAGCGTGGGGTCCCTCCCACAGGGGACCATCTTCCACGAACTTTTCCAATGTGAGTCCTTCCCACAGGCTGCAGTCCTTCACGATCTGCTCCAGCGTGGGTCCCCCGTGGGGTCACAAGCCTCACAAGGAAACCTGGTTTTGGCATGGGCTCCTCTCTCCGTGGGTCCACAAGTCCTGCCAGCAAACCTGCTTCAGTGTGGGCTTCCCACAGGGTCACAGCCTCCTTTGGGCATCTGCCTGCTCTGACATGGAGTGTCCTCCACGTGCTGCAGGTGGAGATCTGCTCTGCTGTGGACCTCCGTGGGCTGAGGGGGACAGCCTGCCTCACCATGGTCTTCACCACAGGCTGCAGGGGAATCTCTGCTCGGGTGCCTGGAGCACCTCCTGCCTCCCCTTCTGCACTGACCTGGGGGTCTGCAAAGGTGTTGCTCTCACATAGTTTCACTCCTTTCTCCTGCTGGTGCAGATTTTTATTTTTTTTCTGCCTTCTTAACATGCTGCCCCAGAGGCACTACCGCTGATTAGCTTGGCCTCGGCCAGTGACTGGGTCTGTCTTGGAGCCAGCTGGCATTGGCTGCATTGGACATGGGGGAAGCTTCTGGCATCTTCTCACAGAGGCCACCGCTGTAGCTCCCCACTACCAAAACCTTGCCACGCAAACCCGCTACAATGAATTACAAGTGAAGAGGGTGACTGGCTCAGGCGGAATATCCTCTATTACTGTTTGCTTTGCAGGGTGAGTGGAACCACGAACGAGCTGTTTGAATACAGGTTTTGTCAGCAGCAGCCTTTGATCACGCTTTGCTCCTAGAATGCATATCCAGGATTATTCTTAACTCTTGAATAATAATAATAAAAGAAAAGGCAGCGTGCCTGCCATTATTACAGCGAGGGTTGTTGAAGGAGGGATGCAGATCTGCGTGGGGGCATTCTCCATTACTGTTTCCAAATCTTTTTTCCCCAAGGGCTGTAAGAGGATGCAGCTGGTACTGACCTGATAGAACAGGAAACAACAGCCTGAAGTCTGAAAGGCACCAAACACTTCTCGTGCAACAGTTTCTGTTCAGTGGATGCGTGTAAGGCCCAAGTTTGGCCCAGGAAAGAGGTTGTCCAGCACGTTAAGCTCATTGTTCAGGTCACTGACTCTTAGGCTTTTGGAAGGGTAAATTCCAGCTTTGTATCACCTGGCTATAAGGAGGAAATGGATGTATGGTCAATGTGAATGTCATGTGTAGGAGTTGCCCTGCCTGTATTGCATGTTCTGGGCTTTTGCATCTGTCCCTTCACATCTCCTGCCTCACTTCACTGGGGAGGCTTGCATGAAATGTGATCTTTGTTTCTGGAGAGCTGCTCTTGCTCCTTCCTCACCCAGAAGCCATTGGCTTCTTAGTCTGGAGCACAGTGCTTCCCACAGCAGGCAGTCGTGATGTCACGGGCTGGGGAAGCAGATGAACCTTCGTGGAACAATGAGCCTGTTCTAGTGCAGATGTCCCCACCAGAGGGGCAGAGATGGAAAAGACCTATTAGATCACCCTGCCCATTGCAGTCAGACCAATGTAAGATCAGTCCCCGCACTGTACTTTTTTGTGTTTTGTCCAGTCCAAACTGTCTCAATCTATTGAATTTCTGTCCTTCCCACGTGCCTTTATGATGCAGGAAACAGGGGCAGAATTGTCTTCTTGGCTCTTTCTTCAGACCCTACGGTTTCAGAAGAGTTAAAGGGATGGACTTTCTACAGGTGTCCTTTGAATCTTCTGTGTAGTGCCGTGTCATGGTAACATAGCAGGTGCCACAAACCTTTGTACATAAAGCCCTTTGAAAGGGAAAACAAAAAACCTGTACGTGAGGAAGATTTGCTAGCATACGTCTCCAGCAGCAGAAGAAACAGGTGTCTGCACACTTATCTTCCTGTTCAAAGACAAATACGAAATCTAAAATGTGGTGCTGGTGCAGCCTTTCAAACTGGGCCTTTGGCTGTTTGCTTTGCTCATGTTTGTGTTTTTTTTCTTACACCAGGTTGTGTTTTGCATGGATCGTGCTTTGGAGTTTGCTCCGGCTTGTCACCGATTCAAAATCCTCAAGGCTGAATGTTTAGCATTATTGGGTCGCTACCCAGAAGCACAGTCTGTAGCAAGGTGAGCGTCTTAAGGTCTAGAGTTTGAGTAACTGGTCGTGTGTCCTGGCTGTTGCTTGTTTTCCACAGCCTGAAATAAACGAGGGAATCTAAAAAAGAAATAGTCCTTAGTGCAAATTGCAAAGAAGAGGAATGCATGGATTTATCTCCTTTTAAAGTTAATCTTGCCAGGGAAACTGCATTTTGACTCTGTTGATAACCGGCGGTCTCGCTTGAGCCAGTTCCCATACTTTCTGCGTATCTGTACCACAGAGTTGATAAAATAAGTAAATAACTCAGTGGAGGAAGAGTGGTTTTGGAGATCAGAAGGAAACTGGAATAGGGAAGCGTTTTCATTTTTTTTATGTGTCTATTACAGTGACATCTTACGAATGGACTCAACAAATGCTGATGCTCTGTATGTCCGTGGTCTCTGCCTTTATTATGAGGACTGTATTGAGAAGGCAGTGCAGTTCTTTGTCCAGGCACTCAGAATGGCTCCTGATCACGAGAAAGCATGTCTTGCCTGCCGTGTAAGTGTGGATGCTCGGGATGGGGCTGCAAAATTGCCAGGAATTTTTTTTTTTTTTTTTTTTATTTTATCCAAATGTCTAACTTGGTTCTTCTGGATCAATCCCTTCTCCTCTCCTCAACATTATTATTCCCCAGATCTCCACTAGCAAGTAGCGTGTCCAGCCCTTGCCAAAGACAACCAGTGGCTGCTTTAGGTACAACTGAGTTGCTAGAAGCTCTTTCTCAGAAGTTTGTGATACTTCGAAGGCTGCCTCCCTTTCATTCTTCTTTGTTCCTTGATCAGATACAGGAGCAATAAAACTAGGTCTGTCTATTCTAAAAGAACTTCTGGCTTTCAGATTTAATGTTTGTGCCTACAGGTTGACTTGCATTTAAACACTGATCCTTTCGCGTTGCACCTTCCCTGTTTTAGGTCTTTGACCAACTTTTAAAATCTGTTCACTTGTATAAACTCTCCAAAAGTGATGTCCCATTCATTTTTTTTTTAAAAAAATCCATACATTTATTTCACTGTCATGTTCTCGTCTTAAAAATTAGGCAACCTTTGTTTGTTGGAGAACGCTTTTAACTGGCGCTGGCTGTTCCTTAGCGCTTGTCTTCGGGGAAAGGCAAAATGTTTACAGCCCATTCCAGCTGCTGTAGCAACGCTGTGACTTTTGTATCCTGCAACCAAATGATGATGGTTAGGTTTGAGGACCATTGCCCAGTAAAATAAGATGCTTGGTACCCCTGAACCATTTACCTTGTGTCCTTATCCAGGGTATATTTTCTTTCAGAATGCCAAAGCACTTAAAGCAAAGAAAGAAGATGGGAATAAAGCATTCAAAGAAGGAAACTACAAACTAGCGTATGAACTATACACAGAAGCACTAGGAATAGATCCAAATAATATAAAAACAAATGCCAAACTCTACTGCAACCGAGGGACGGTTAATTCAAAGGTAAGAAATGGTCACCTGGCAGGTAGTCTTTCATCCTGTTCCTCACCACATAGTTTATACATTGCACATCGGTTATTCTGGGAAGCCCAGGCTTCTCTGGCTGCTGGGGCAGCTGAATCTTTCTAGCGCTGTAGGCAATGGTTCAGGTTTTTGCACTTGCACAATGATTGGATCTGTTCCAGACAGCCGGTGAAGTTGACTCCCGAAGAAACAAAACTCAAATACTTGGGCTGCACAGGGTGGGAGGGAGAGGAGGAATGTGGTTTAGCCTTAACTGAATCAGCATAAAGGCATCCTTATTTGTTTCCTTCTGGTAATGAGGTATCTTTTCTTTGCTTATTTTTCTGGTAGGTCATCTGTCTTTGGGGTTTTTTTTATCTAAAAAAATACGACTTCATTTAAAAACACTTGGACACTTTTTCCAGGTTTGCTGTGGCCTTTTAGAGAAACAGCCACATGATAGTGCTTCCAGTTTCCACCCTGCACTTCCTCCAGGCATGTTTCCTTGTCAGCTGCCTCTGTGTGGTGACAACTGGTCCACCTGCTAGCAAGGCTTTTCAACACCCCCACTTGGTCAAGAAACAGAGGCTGTTTGCAAAACCTGGGAAATGGGATGAGCTGGAGGCAGCAGTAATGAATATTTTCTGTGGCTGTTTGTGTCTGCAAACAAACAATGCCGTTTAAAAAAAACAACACATTTGAATTACTATTTTCTGGGCTGGGAATTAGTTTGAACACAAAATAACTTTGGTTTTCAGATCATTCTCAGGAAGACCCTTGTTTCCAAGTGCATTTCTTTAAAGAGAAGCACCGTGTAGTTCTACTGCTTCACTAGCCAAGCTTCTGATTTTTCCCTAGGGATCAAAAGCTCTGTGATTTTGGGAGGGCTGAAAAAAATTTCCTAGATGCAGACACACACAAGAGTGAGATTTTTCCAAGATTCTTTACGCTTTTCATTTGCTTAAAATTAAAATACTGCTTGGCAGAATTTGTTCTCTGCTTGGGATTCACTTCGCTTCTGTCTGACGTTATAGCTTAGGAAACTCGAAGAAGCAATAGATGACTGCACGAACGCAGTAAAACTGGATGACACGTATATCAAAGCGTACTTGAGGAGAGCACAGTGGTAAGTAGACCTTTATCATGGACATGCTGAGCAGGTTTGTGGGTAGGAACCTCCTTCCTGCAGCACTGATTGTCAGGGATAACAAATCTGAAGCTTAACTGAATAAAAGGTTCTGTCTTAAGGGCTCCTGAATTTATTCCTCTTCCTTACGGTGATGAGGTGGCAGGGGAGACTCTGTGCAGTCTGTCCTGCCTGCACGGATCTGGGACTGCCTGTTGATTGTTGTATTCAGGCAGGATTTGTTCTAAAAATTAATTTACTTATGGTTATAGACTAACGTAAGATATTCTGTCCCAGAGAACCCCCCTCAAGCTTTTTCAGAAGGGCTGCTGCAGTAAGAGATCTTATCCTGGCAGAGCTGTTCATGCTTCCAACAAAGCAGATTTTGAAATGGGATGCCCTGCTTCCCATAAAGGAGAAATCAGCCGAGACTACGCGTATTTCAGCCACAGATAATACCGCAGTGTAGCGCGCTGGGGCTGAACAAGCAGTACAAAGGAAGTTTGGGGCTGTACGTCTCCTTTGTAACTTGGCACCACCCAGGGAAGTAGTCAAAGCTCGTCTGACCGTGGGGCTGTCTGCCACTTTCTTCGACACTGATTATTCCCCAGTTTGTGACAAGGCAGCCTGGCTCATAGATGAACCAAAACTGTTACTGCAGCCTTCCTGTTGTGCATTCCTTTTAATTTACAACTTTCAGTGTTCTTCTCAAGCTCCACCTCAGTAATTGCTAAGTTACAGTAAGCAGTTAATATGTGAGTAAGGCTGAAATGCCAAGGGACAGGCACGCATCCCTCTGAGGTGCCAAGATTGTCACTTCTAACCAGCATTGATCGTGTACGGCTGTGCACCAGCTTCCTTGAAACCTTGCTGGCTGCTATTAGTTCCTGCGGCTGGATAAAGTAATTATCAGATCGTTAAAGTAGAACTTGTGCTGCCAAATGAGGTTGCAGGCTCCGCTTGGAGCCCGAAGTACAGGTTCCTGTGCCAGGATTTCCCACAAACAGCAGGTGTCTGGGCTTCCAGTCAGCCTAGCAGTGACCCTCTGTGGGTTCCTCTGGTGATTGCTTTTTCTGCAGATCGGTGCACATCTTTTCCTTAATTGATATCCGTCCAGAAAGCTTGTACCTGAACCCCATTTTGATATTTCCTGTGAAGTACACCTTGGCCACCAGTGTTTTTTTCCACAGTTACATGGACACAGAACAATATGAAGATGCTGTAAGAGACTATGAAAAGGTTTATCAGACAGAAAAAACGAAAGGTGAGCATACTGGCATTCTTCTTGTGTGCATAAGTTTGCCTTAACTGGCAATTTTTTGTTGGTGTTGCTTTTGTTTGCTTTTTCCCCCCACAATACGCTCTGATTTGCAGCCTTTCACCCCAGCAGGACGATGCTGCAAAGTCCTCAGAAGTGCTCTGAGATGCCTGTCTCAGGATCTGGTTTTTCTCCTCGGCATTCAGTGCTGAGAAGGCAATTTAGCTTCTAGCTGAAGCAGTGCTCTAGATTCAGAATACCTGGTTATGGTTCTCATTCTTAACTGACATCTTGCTGGTTTGGTAGCCTGAAATGAAACAGTCCTTGTGGTTCAGTGTCTTAAAAACTGGTTTAAGAGCACTGGGGTGTTTACCTACGTTAGGAAACAGCCTTAAGTGGACAGTGAGGCTTTAATTAGCTGCCTGGCTGTAAATCCAGGTGGGTTGGTTACTTGCAGCACTTGAATTGTTCAACCCAGATCATCTCAACGTGTTGGCCTTCAGCCTCTTTTGAAGCAGGAGGTTGTGCCTGACGCTAAAGCATTGCACTTCTTTCTAGAACACAAGCAACTTCTCAAGAACGCACAGGTGGAACTAAAAAAGAGCAAACGGAAAGACTATTATAAAATCCTTGGGGTTGACAAAAATGCCTCTGAAGATGAGATCAAGAAGGCTTACAGGAAAAGAGCACTAATGCATCATCCAGGTATCCACAAACAGTCCGTTATTAGAGGATGTGTTGTTGCTTTGATCCCCTTGCTGCGTGCATGTGCCCTGTGAAAGCATCGCTCAGAGGCAGGAATAATTATTTATTAGATAAATAGAGGGGGAATTTCTGGACAAAGAGCAGTTCTGACCCCACACATCTAAAACACCTGCTGTGGCAGCAGCTGGGAAGGTGTAGCGTTTTCCATTTTCACTAGTAACGTGCTTTCCTGCTTGTTTTTGTGTCCCTAGACCGACACAGTGGGGCAAGCGCAGAAGTACAGAAGGAAGAGGAGAAGAAATTTAAGGAAGTTGGTGAAGCATTTACCATCCTGTCAGATCCCAAGAAGAAGGCCCGCTATGACAGTGGGCAGGATCTAGAAGAGGATGGATTGAACATGGGAGGTAAGTGTGCCTTAGGATATTCTATCGTGGCAGCCTTTAAAAAGGTTAGACCATTTAGTGCCTTCTCCTCTTATGCAAACCTCCCGTGTGTAATAGTTCTGTGAACTGACTCTGGTCTCTGGAAGCATTTGAGTGGCAGATTTTTGCTGGAAGATTCAAGTTGTGAACAGGCTAGGTTCTGTGGTGGATGTTATCCTTGACTGAGCTGGTAGGTAATAGCTGCCATTAGGCACTTCCTAGGAGGTGTAAAATAGTATAATAGAAAGATGTGGGTCCCTAAATGCTGCTTATCCAAAATTCTTAGTTCCCCCTGTAAATGAAATTGTCTCTGACAACTTGATTTTACCTGTTTTCTGCTCGTCAGTGGCCCTGTACTCTGCTGCCGTGTGGCAGTGCTCAGCCAGCAGGCTGTTCGTAGCTTTTTGTCCATTTCTAAAATGCTTTGTGGGCCCTCAGTTAAGTGACGATTCCTAAACCTGTGCAAAATGTAAGTGGCTCTGCAGCTCACAGCTTCCTTTTCTTCCCTGTAGACTTCGATGCAAATAATATCTTCAAGGCCTTCTTTGGTGGGCCAGGTGGCTTCAGTTTTGAAGGTAGGTGGACGTGTCCACTCAGCTTTGGAAACGTAAGTACACAAATCGCTTGACAGGGACAGCAGAGTTTCCCAGAGCAGATGTGCTGTTGGAGAAGGCTGTTTGATTTTTTTTTTTTATTATTATTATTATTTTTTTCCACATGAAAGTATCTTAAGAGCTTTTGGAAGCTTCTGTCTGCACAGCATCCCAGCTGATGGCCAGTTCTGGTTCTTTTGTCTTTAAAAGCAGCAACAACAACAAAAAAAAAAGGGTTCCCTGTTGTAGAATTGTGTGTGGGCTTTGCCACCTGAGTGAGGAACGGTTGACCGTAACTGGGATACAGCTGCTGGTGCTAAAGCTCGGTCAGAATCCAGTGCATGGGTATTGTGCAGCTCTCTCCTGGTTTCCTAACCCTGAATCCTGAGATCCTCTGCCTGCAAACATTTTGAGGCGCCTGGAAGCCACGAAGGAGGTGTTGCTCAGCGTCCCTTCCAACTTTATGTGTGGTCAGGCTTTCTCCGCACGCCTTGCAGGGAGATGGCTACGTACAGCCCTGAGCAATAGCGACCTACCCCTTGGGGAAGGGCGTGTTCCTTAAGGTGTTTTGTTATGAATTGTGAGATGTCTCGCACGCTTCGTGTGCTCTTCACCTTCCTCCTTGCAAACGTGCTGGTTTGGCCTGTGTTACCAGTAGCCCGCTCTTCTGCTAGGTGGGAATTGGCTGCTGGAACTGCGTAGCAAAGATCTCGCCTCTCCTGCTTGGTCAGATGCTTTTGTTTGATTTAAGTACTGGCTTGGCGTCGAGCTACGCAGGCCAGTAGTGAACCAGCTTGTCTTTGGCATTTGAAAACACTAATACATTTCATTTTCTTTTTCAGCTTCTGGGCCTGGAAATTTCTTTTTCCAGTTTGGCTAAAAAAAAAACAAACACCAAACCAACCCCAACCACACATACCTGATCTGCTTATTTTAACCTTGAATATGGACATACTTAGATTCCTTCCTTCATCATGTCTCATTGTACTTAGAGCAGTTTCATTTTTCTCGGTTGGAGACCTCTGTTTTGTGTGCTTTTGTGTGTGAAGAGGAAACCAGCTCGGGGAGGGGAAGGCTTGTGAATTTTGTTTTACTGTTAACTTTATTAAAAAAAAAATATAGAAAAAAAAAAAAATAAAGCTTTGAATCTTTTGGTTCCTCCATGCTGGCCCATACTTTCAGACTGTTCCTGCTCCTCAGTGGAGAGGATTTCCCTGAAGTCCTCCCGGAATCTCAACATGTAAGAGGGTGAAGTGATCTCCTATTTTGTTTTGGTTGGCTCCGAATGGCAGCATGTCTAGGGTTTGTAAGTACTTTGTAATTTATATTAATCTTCTGACGATATTGCCAAGATTCAATCGAGTTTCATACAATCGCATTTTACCTGCCAGCTATCTGGTTTTTGCCTTTTTTTTTTTGTTTTTTTTTCCCCACAGTTCTACCAGAACAGTACACTTGGGCATTAACTTAAACGATAATGTGTGAGTTTAACAATTTTGTATCAGAGAAATGCTTCTTTGGATTTAAAAGAGCAGCTTATGTGAAAATTCCCTGTGATGCAGCTAGAATTAAGGGCTTTGTGTTTCCACTCCAAGAATTGTTCTGTTTGAGGGAATATTGAATTTGCTCTGGGCTGAATTTCTTCACCGTACCTTTTTTTTCTTGAACGTTTAATATTTATGCTAAAACTTGATTTTATTGAGATTGATGTTTGATTTCATGTTACTGATCCGTAACGCGGATGAGCTCTTTCTGGCTCTGAAGAAATGCAAAGTAAAATTCAGGTTAATCACTGAAAACGGTTACTGTGTGCGTGCAGCAGCGTGCTCTCATAATGTTTACAGGAACTGTACAAATATGTTAAACTAGTCAAGTAGTTTGCAACTAGAAGTAATTTACTAGTCCAAAGAAGCAAGAAAATGCAAAGTCAAACTCTGAACTGACAGTCTGCCACTTGCTTCTCTTGCACAATGTCAGGACAAGTGCTGGAGGGATGAGTAAAGCCTGGAGCTGCACGCGGCTGCACCGTCTGGAATTGGAAATGGATTTGGTTCGGTGGTGCTGCCGGTTACCGTGAATGCCGTTTTATTTTTCACCGTAAACCTAGTGTCACAGCAAGACCTCAGCTGGGAGAGGACTCTGCCTTCCAGAATTCTTCCCTTTTCTCTAGAGCGTGAAGAAGCTTTTTTGCGTAGGCGCTTGGTCGGAGCTCCGTCCCGTCTGCGCGGCGGTGGTGGAGCGCGGCGCGTGGCGTTGGCTGGCGGAGCGGGGTTTGAGAGAGCGGCGACACGAGCGAGCGGGGCGGAGGCTTGGCGGTGTCGCCGTATCGGGAGTGTTTTGGACCGACCTGCGGTAGCGTAGTGACGTTTGGAGGGCTGGATTTGGCTTGGCTGAGAAAACGGGGGTTCGTACCGATAACGTGCAAGACTTTCCCTAGAGGAGCCGGACGCTGACTGCTCTATCGTAGCTGATTTCACTTCTTACTGCAGGAACAAAAACCGGCAACGGCTTCGTTGCGTGAAATGATTACTTTGAACGCTAACATCGTCTTCCTTCCTGCTGAGGGCTGTGCTTGTCCTGCTCGGTGGGACAGAGCTGCTAGACTGTAACACAAGTTACCTTCATTTCCAACCGTTGCAATAGTGTCGTGGTGCTGCCGCCGCCGAGCGCTGCGGGGCCGGTGGTTGCGTTTGGTCAGAACCTTTGACAATCTCGTTTTCATAGAGGGAAGGTTTAAGGGCTTAAATTCTAGTACTGCAGAATAAAGGAAGTATTTTATCCTAACTCGCTCGCAAGTCAGCTTTTCAAACGAGCCAATGTGGAGTTCTCTTTCGAAAAACAGACTCTACAAGGTTTATTCGAACTTCCTTTGCACCAGTGTAACGTGATGGACTTATCCGGATTGCACTGAGGGCAAAAAAAGGTCTTAGCATCTTTCAGACGCTGAAATGGTAAATATCTCGGGAATTGAAATACTGGTCTATGCATATTGGAACTTCTCCGGTTCTCATGGCACTTGTAAATCAGAGTTTACAGGACTTATTTTAGTGGCATTTTGGATTCATAACGTCTCGTCCTGTGTGTATTGATATTACTGTACAGTTTGGACTTTTCTTGGTCTTCTATCACCATGCACAGAGACGCGTCCTGCATTTGTCAGTGGGTTTTATTATTATCATTATTATTATTATTATTTCCCCCTCCCCCCAGTTAAGACAGACAGGCTTGCTTCCTTCTCTCCAAACGTTGAATGAGACCGTTCCTTGGAGGACAGAAGTGGAATGGCTTTTCTTCTGAGAGAGAAAATGTATACAGCAAATATTTATAAACTGTACATGAACGCGCGATTTGATGTAGTTAAATAGGAATATGGTGAGTGCCAAGACTTTTCGAAGGAGCGTTATTGTGTGATTCGAAGCGAAGGCAAACGCGCGTTCCCCTTCGCACGGAGCAGTGGGCTCGGAGCGGCGTTCGGCGACGCTCCCGCTACCTCAGGACAGCAGCAGCAGCGCCGGGAGATAGAGGGGCAGTGGCGTTGGAACCTCTGTCGGGTCCTGGTGAGGCTCGGAGACACGGGGCTGTTTCTGTTGGAAAAAAAATCCGCTTAGAGATGCGCATTGCTTGAAACGTTGCCTTTCACACTTGGTAGTTCCGGAACGTTCTTCATGGGTTGTGTTTTGTCTATAGCCGCAGGGAACCTTAGTGCCATTTTTCTAGCTGCTACCACTCGGCAGACCTCCCCGGCTTCCTTCGGCTCCGCGGGGGCTCCCAGACACAGGAATTCGCCACGGAGACGGTGAATGAGTATCTGAAAGTGATACGATGCCTGTGGCTTTTCTAGAATGATAAAGAGCTGATGGAGGCGGGAGGAGGCGGTTGCTGTAGGTGATGCCCTCGGAGCACGGTGGGACGTACGCGCACCCTGCGCCCTTTGGCGGGACTGTAGGCCACCGCGTGGACTTGGCGGGTGGACGAAGCCGATGGTAAAGCCCTTCCTTTTAACAAGAAGAGTTTTCTTTCCGGAAGTCAGGCTTTGTAATGATCGCAAGGTTTTTTGGTGGGTGGTTTTTTTTTTTGTTGTTTTGTTTTTTTGGTTTTTTTTTGGCATAACGGTAAGAGCCTTAATACTTAATCCCGAAACACACTTCAGCGTGCCCCCAGAGCGTTCCACGTGCAGAATTGCTCGTGCCCCGCTCTGCCGGGCGGACAGCCCAGAATGCAGGCGCTGAGGAGCTTTTGCTGTGCGGTGCTTGGGCCTGCCAGCTCCCACCCGGCGTTCCGCAGGGGCTGGTGGGTGCTGCCAGGGCTCCTGCCGGTGGGGAGCACCCGGAGGCAGCGGAGCAGACGTGGCCAACGGCTGGAGCGGGCTGGCGTGGAAGGGAAGGATCTTTTAGCAGAGGGGATGGAAGGAGTTGCCATTGAATGGCTCGGTAACAGGTGGAGATATATATATATATATATATATGTAGCTGTTGGCTACAAGTTGTAAAGTCCAAGGAAAAAGGGGGTGTGTGGGGAGCGTGGCTCCCGGCTCGGGCAGAGCAGGCGTGTGACGTGAGGCTCCGTTGTCGTGACTGTGGCGTTTGCAAGGAGATAAGGAATTGTTTGACTATTAACGCTTTCCCTCTGATGGTTTGATTTTATTTTTTTTTATTTTTTTTTTTTGCCTAATCATGGTACTCGTGGTGTCTGAGCTGCTGTAGGGCTAGTTTCAAATAGTGAAATGCAGTTGCATTCAAGTGAAAATGGAAGGAATTTCATGCTTTAAAAATGAAAACATGCATCAGTAACGTCAGTGTGTGGGAGATACTTGCATGTACAATGGTCTGACCTCTAGACCACAAAGCCTGGTGTGTTTTTTCTTGTGTGGATTTACTTTACAAATCTGATGCTGTGTCAGCTCCACCTCTTGCAGGGGAGTATTGAGAGTCCTTTCCAGATACACTGAACCTGGACTTGAACTCAGATGTAAAGACCATTAAGATGCTTCTGGCTGCCCCCGTTGACAGGCTCTTCGTTGTTTCGGCTACACGTGCTATGTAGGAAAGTACGTGGTTTCGTTTGTGAACTTTGGAAGTGTTGCTGTAAAGCTGGATCCTTAGTGCTAAAGGCTTCTGACTGTTTTGTAAATACGTAAACGCGAATTGGAGAGAAAAAAAAAAAAAAAAGAGAAAGAAACAAAAATGTTTAGAGACAACAGTATTATTATCCGTGGAATATTGCCAGTCCCTCAGCTTTCTGTATCTGACGGGGATACAGAGGGAAAGCTGCTGTGCTGTTGTTTCGTTTCCGATACGGAAACTGGCTCAGCTCCTGTGCCCACCCGCACGCTGGTCTGGGAGCCGGCCGAGTCGCTCTTCGATGAATTGAATGACCAAAGTGTTTGCACCACGCAGTGGTTTGCTCTTCTTTCCAAATTACTTCCTCCGTTTCAGTAATAACTAAAGATAGTCACTTCTCTTCAAGTGGATGGTTTGCATCCCGTCTAAATTTGTGCCTTGTACCCTCCCCTCCCCGTCCGTCGGGAAAAGGGCAGCCTGTGTGTGGCGCCGGCCGGGGGTCCGTCCCAGGCCACCGGGCTGGGGGGTGGCAGCCTGGACGCGGCCACTCTGTCACCCTCCGCTCGCGTGCAGCAGCTCTGCGTTCTGGAGATGTCCCTCTTGTCCCCGTAAGCGGGGACCCGCGCTTGGCTTGGAAAGACGATGCGTGATGCTTTGCCCTTGCCTGACGTACCCCGGCTTTCCCCGCTCCTGCAGAGGCAGGGACAGGATTATCCTTTCTTCTTTGCGTAGTGCAAGGCAAGTGTTGGCTCTAGCTTGGGTCCGACCTCCGAAGGAAAGCTCCCGTGTGGAACGGTGTGAGCAGGGTGCCGGGCTGCGGCACAGTCTGCGACAGGGTGTCACGGAGCCGCAGTACGGGGGGGCTGGGGACAGCAGCGGGCTGCTCCCCCCGGCTGGGTGCACGGCGTGGGTGCTGTGCCAGCCTGACCTCGGCGGCCCCACCTTCCTCCCTGCTTTCCCGTCACCAGCTCGTGCTTCAAAAGAGAAAATGGGGTGAAGCAACGTTGGAGGGATTGAGTGCGGAACAGCAAACCCAGCACCTTCATTGCATGCCTACCTGCTGTGTTGTAACAACGTTAAGGAGTAGTCAGACAAAACCAGGCACCGATGCGAAGCCAACTTGGAGAGGACGCTAACCCCCCCACTGCAGTATTTATCCGAATCGAAATTCTGAATGTTTACCTCAGTGTAAATATCTTAACCTTTCCCCTGGGAGGAAAGGGGTATTGCATGGAGCAATCACGATCCCCGTCGCTTTGCCAAACACGTCATCCTCTCCAAGCCAGGCTTCGCATCGGTATCGACACTGTCCCTCTTTGGACCCTTTACCTTTCTAGGATGTGAATGGTAAAAATGTGAATATTTGTTGTTTACTTCATTAGGCATAATTCATAATGATGTGTTTATATGAAGAATATCACAGACTGAAGCAAAACCATATGCAATTGGTTTACTTTATTATAAACTGTATATGATGTACAAACTAATAAAAACTTAAATGAGGACAGTCTCACTGTTGTTCTTGAACAGGCAAATAAACAAGATATTCCAGCTGCGCGTTCCAGTGCGGGATGCGATCCGGAGCACTGGGCTGTTCCCGGGGCACTGGAGGGAGAGGGGTCAGCGTTCCCGCAGGCGCTGTCCTGGGCAGGCGTTACCCTTTGGATGGAGTGAATCCATGTGGGATTTCTGTTGGGAAAGGCCCGAGCCGGGCACTCACCCCTCTGCCCACGTAGGAGCAAGCACCTCCGTTGAAGGTGAGGGAGGATTACAGGTGCTATAGGGGTGTGAATATTATTTTTTTTTCATGTTGTAACAAGAATTTATTGTCATCTGTCTTTCTGAAACTATTTTGCTTTGCTAGTAAACTTGCAGAGCATTTACCGGAGTAGCCCCAAAGCACACCCTGCGCTTGTTTTAAACATTCAGCGGAGAAATGAGTCCCACGCAGGCAGCGCTGGGCTTCCACACAGCGGCTTCAGCGCGCGCCCAGCCCTCCCCACACACCAGCTCCTCGACAGGTACGAGCCCAGCACCCGCTTGCCAAACACAGTAAGTATTTACATTTATTAATACGGGGTTAATGTCACTATGCAGTTCACCAAACACCAAGCCATAGCGGGAGTTTAAACTGTTGCCCTGACCTGCATCCGTTAGTTGAGCTTTGTGTTACAGTCAAGTAGTGACCACGTATCCACCGACCAACTGGCAACGGTCTGGCCAAGAGCAAAACCAGAAGTTTTGATAAAACAGGCTATTTAATAACAGAAGTGCTTCATCGTTAACTTTTTTTTTTTCCAGCCAACGGTTTAGGTTTGAGCAGACTTAAGTTACGCAGTTACGGTACCTCCACTTCCTAAATTACAATGTTACTGCCATTCTAACTTTTAACATTCAAGTGCATTAGAGAAAAGTAGTAAAATCTTGCATGAAGTATAGTCCTATACTTCAGACACGATTTTAGTTTCTATAAAAGATGGAAAAGACGTTTGTCTTTTCCGTTCCCTGCCAAGGCAGGATTGTTCCCTAAAGGACAAGGGCAGTGCTTGGTCCAGCCTGTTCTGACAGGTGAAGTGAAATGCCTGGAGCCACGCGGCGGGATCTGAACGCCTCTCCTGCTGTTTTACTTGTTTCCCTTTAAGTCCACGATAGCTGACTTTGAGACATCATCTGGTCACAGCCTTTCCCTCTGCTCACCAGCACATCCCTTCCGTGCGATGAAGGATGGGTGAATGGGGACGGGGCACGGGGCTGCAGGACCCCCTTGAGGCTGTTCCGTACCCTGCTGCCCTCCGCCAGTTCTCCTCTCACCAGCTAAACTATGAGTAACTGCCACGCCGTGACCCACGGCTCGATTTTTCACCCAGCGATTCAGCTACCGCACCGGCTGCCGTCGGTCCCTCGGGTATGAGAGGCAGCGCCCAGGTCCCTTCGCTTGGCTTCAGGGCAGTTATGCACAGGCTTTGGTCTGCCACTGCTCATAGTACGGACATGAAAGGTCTAACGATTGTGGTTCGTGGGAAAGTTATAAAAGATCGTGGTTGATCTTCCGCCGAGGAAGAAAACAAGCAGACCACGACAGCTAGTTCTCTCCAAAATTCCATTGAAATACTCGGCAGCGCGTCAGTTATTGCTTCTCCATCGGTCGCAGGCTGCTTGTTTTCTTCCTTGTTCTGAGGCCAGTAAACTCTCCCCAGAGAGGCTTCACACAGGGGCTGGCAAAAGGGCTTACTTTAGTAAAGGTAGAATTATTCTCTTTACACTTTTAAAGGTTACAGGAGTTACTTGCCTTTTAAAAACGAACAAACAAGCTCCCCTGCCCATGCTCCTAGATGATGGCGCAGGAACTAAAAGCAGAGCCCCGTTTGTTGGTGCTCTGCGTTGGCACAAGTTTTCCTTTTCCATAGTAACCCGAGAATATCGCCTTCACATCAATCTTTTTAGAAAGGACGAGCATCCACATACCGTTATCAAAATACAGCAGTTTCCCTCCTCCAATTTCCCCCACTTCATCCCCTTTGTTCCCCGCCTTTTCCAGTTTCACAAACTCCAGCAGGTCAAGCCCAGTCTGGACGGCTTCGATGCCGTTGGCGCAGCCGAGGGTGATGTGAGCCCGGCTGCCTTTCGGGAGGTTGTCGGCGGGCAGGATCTTGTCGGCATCTCCGGGCCACAGCAGCAGCTGCTGTTCGCTCAGCTCCACGCGAGCCCCAACAGTTTTTGTCGTGATGAACAGAGCAGAAACGGCCAAGGTGAAGCCTTTGCCGTAGGAAGCCTTCACCACCTGCGAGAGGAGGGAGACAAGCAGAGAACGCGGCTGTAGCCGGCTGTGGATGGGTTGGGGCTGACCTACACGGGATGCTGTGTGCAGCTAGATCGTGGCCTGAAGTTCCTGATCCCCGAGTTCTGAACTGGTTGCATCCTTTTCCTTGGCAAATTGCACTATTTAACTTGGGTTTACCCGTCTTGAAATAATGTAGCTGGAACTGTAAAGATCTTAAGTCATCATCATTCAGCTTAAGCTACTGGGGATGATGCTGGGGGGGCGATGGGGGGTGGGAGTATTTTGTTTGGAAACCAACAAGAAATAGTCACCACCTCTGCCACAACTATGACTTTATTGCACAGCCACATGGACCTACGGACTGTCCCTGCGTTCTGTCCCTACCTCTGGCCTCTCGGCACAAGCAAAGCCACATCCCAGCCCACCCTGAGGGGGCTTCTGGATCCCTGCTGGGAAGGGGGAGGGGGGGAGACTGGTGTCCCAGGGGGGACTCAGAGCCCCCCGTACTCACTTCTTGCTGCGCGTATTCCTCAGCTCCAGCTGCTTTGCCAAACTCTGTGTATTTTGTGGTGCAGTGTAAGACCCCGGGCGGCCTCTTCACAAAGTAGCTGGTGAGATCGACTTTTACTTTGGGATCTTCAATAGCGGAAGCAACTGCAAATAACAGGTAAACAACGTTGCTGTCAAAAAATGATCCCCTTGATGTCACCCCATGAGCCTAAAACCCACCTCAGCTTTCTTCCCAACCCATCCTTCGTGTTTCATCTTTTGTACTGCTGAATAAATAAATGCTGGGTAAATAAAACTGCTCAGCCAGGCTAACGGGATGTTACTAGAAAACAGAAGCTTCTCTGCATCGAGGTCTCAACCTCGATGACTTTAAAGACTCCCTCGAGGGACAAGATTGTCCCGTCCTTCCCTTTTCTCTGTGACTCTTTGCATTTGTTCTGCCTTGCCCATCAGGCCACAGACAACCAGGGATGCCCAGCCACCAGGCGGAACGCCGCTGCCAGCCCAGCCCAGCTCCCTACAGTGTCAGAGCTAAACAACTTAGGAAAAACTGTTTCATTTATTTTTTACTTACAAAAGCAACCTTGTTAACTATGGGAAGCAGATTAGCATCTTTATAGGGTTTTTCTTAGTTGCTAACTTTAACTAGAAATTCACTTCAGAAGCTGACCAGACTTATTCCCTTTGCTGAGCATTAACATTTCATGAACAGAGTAAGAACTTGGTAAGATACTTCTATACATACAGTATTTACTCTCCTTTTTGAAGGCTTTGAGGCTTCCAAGCTCATCTAAGAAGGCCTGCCCAGCCTTCCTCAGGTTCTCCGAACTTCTTTTGCTCAAAAACCACCCAAAATACATGGGTAGGAATTCCTTCTCCAAGCTGGGCTTCATCTTCTTCAGGTCTTCCACCGACAGTTTCCATTGATTCTTTTCCTTCAGCTGCAAGCAATCCATTCGCCACTGGGTTTTGGGCTCGGCAAAGATGACTTTGTACCGGTACTTGTCAGCAATGTCAAAGAGTTGGTCCAGTCGTTCCCTCTCATGGTGAGTGTCATCCAAAACGATAACACTGATATCTCGTTTGCAATAGTCAACTAGATCCTCATCCACCTTTGTGTACTCTTCAGGGATGCTGCTTCTTATTAAAGGTGTAATTTTATAGCTATCGACAGAGATGACCTTGCAGGCATCTTTATACCTATCTTGGATAGCCTGGGCAAGAGTGGTCTTCCCACTGCCAGGCAGCCCTCTTAAAATAAAAAAGGTTTTAGATTCTTTGACCGTGGAGATGGTATCATCGTCGTCAAGGAACGGGAACTGCAAGCTTTCAGGCCTTTCTTTCGCTGATTGAGTAGACATTTTCCTAAATATTTTAGGCAGGAACGTGTGACTCTTCTTTGAGAAGCCTCTGTTCTGAAATGCAAGAAGGAAAATGTTTTGCAGGCTAGCGACCCCGAGAGACCGCGCGTTCCCACCACACGAGCCAGGGCGAACCTTTCCGGGGAGAAGCATCCCCTCTGCCCCATCCCCCCCTGCCATACCCCCCTGTCCCCAGCCTCCGCAGCCCCACTCACAGCTACCCCGGCCGGTCCCACAGCGGGGACCCCCGTCCTGTCCCACCACCCTGGCACCAGCCGGCTGACCCGGGGAGCTGGGGGTGCAGCTCCGCTCCCACTCCGGCCTCAGCTCCGCTCCTGCCCGACCAGGAAGGGGAAGTTTTGCCCGTCACGTGGCAGCCAGCAAACCGCCAGAGCGCGACAGCCTGGCCAGGGCACCTGGAGCATCACATTTATTTCTGAAAATAAATATTTGTGGCTAGTCAATCAGGAGGGTGCAGCCTGCTGCGGGGGAAACGAAACTCCCAGCAGGTTGCAACAGCTGCTGCAATCTCATCACTCCGTTTGAGTAAAAAGAGACCACAAAGGGATTTCAGCCTGTTCAGGATCCTCCATCCCCGTAGGAAAGGCTGGTTCCGAGTGAAGCCTGCAGCGATGCTGCCTCTTGTTAGGAGCTGCCATCTCTTCCCGCTTCGCTGAACAGCAGCAGCCCGGCTGCCTCAGAGGAGGGGATCTGGGGCGGGGATCTGGGCTCCTCTTGTGATGGAGAGCAACGGAAATGGTTTCCAGTAAACGAAACTCCCTTTCCCAGCAGCTGCGGAGCTTAACACGAAAGCGAAACCAACCCTCTGAGCAACGGCGAGTGAGCCGGGAAGAGCTGCTGGGGCACTGGCGCTGGCTCAGCCACCGCTCCGGGAACTGCAATGCCAGCAGAGACTGGGAAAACGCAGGACTGGAAGGAAACGTGGGATTTCTCCACCTGCACGACTTTTTGACAGCATCCACGGGGCAGCCACTGGTTTTTAGGTCAATATGTGAACTCTCCCCCCTTCCCTCCCCAGTTGCCTCCTGGCCTAGCCCAGCCCATGACCAGCGGAGCGATGCTGGAGGAGCCAGCGTTGCCATCGGTGCAAAAACTGGGGGATTTACACACAATGTCAATGCTCTGCCCGCGGCAGAAAAACGCAGCTTTCCCATCTGCAGGGCGAGGGTGTTGTTTAAAACCCGTTTCAGTTATTAACTTTCCTAGCACTTATTCTGGAATGTGGAGGTGGGTTTTGGGTCCAAAAGCGCCCCGAGAGCGGGATGGGGGAGCGGGATGGGGGCTTCAACAGCCGCGTTGGGCAGGATCACTGCCTGCCCCGGGCCAGCTCCTGCACGGCACACCGGGATGGGACAGCCCCGAGCAGCCGCGGAGCCAACGGGAAAAGCAAGGAGCCCCCCCAACACACAGCTGTCCCGGGACCCCCGCGGGGCCCTGCCCACGGACTGGGGGCTCCTTCTCCTGGGACCCCCGCGGGGCCCTGCCCACGGACTGGGGGCTCCCAGGCCATGGTACAAGGGGAAGCAGATGGCGTGAGCCTCTGAGAGCTGCTCCTCTTTGGGGGGTGTCCTGTGTGCCAAGGGGGGCTCGGCCTCGCTGCTCCGGTGGCCGGGCAGGGGCTGGGGCAGCCCGGCCACTTCGCTGCAGGCAGCTGCTGGCGCTGGCGGTGACTGAAGCCGCTTTTCAAAGGCGCAAACAAAAGAACAATGATAGAAAACACGCTCCGGCCCCATTGTTCAGTGCCCAGCAGGGAGGATAATAGTGGCCTTCATGGGCCGGGGCCACGCAGGGCTCGGCCGGACAATGGTCCCACAGAGCCCCGGCGCGGCGCCGGGCTCCCGGGTGCACAATCCCCCATTGAGCCCCCGCCCCACAAAGCCCCCGCTTGTCCCCCCGCGGGGCAGCGCCTCGCCCGGAGGGAGCCGCGGCTCCAGCATCAGGGCACTGGCGGTGCCGGGGCTCCGGCTGCCCCCCAGGGTGGCCCAGGACCCCCGGGACGGGGCTGTGGGGACCCCCTTGGGGCTGGCTCTTGGGGCTCAGCCGCGACGCCCCTTCCGGACCCCGCGTCCACGTGTCGATGCCGCCGCCGCCGCCGGTACCTCCCCCCCACCCCCCCCAGGACGCCGCGGCTGCCCCGGGCCCCGCTTACCATGGTGAGGGCAGCGGCTCCGGGGCGGCCGCCGGTGCGGAGCGGCGCGGCGGGGAAGCGGCTCTGGGGCGGGGGCGGCCGCGGCCCCTTTCATAGAGCCGGGGCCCCCCCTCGCCCCCCCTGTGGCCGCGCAGGCGCGGGGGGAGCGGGGGGCCGGGCTGGGACCGCCCCCGGGGCGGTGGAGGAGGGTGGGTGTGCGGGGGCCCCGGCGCCGGACAGGGGGAGCCGGGCCCGGGGGGGTGGTGTGTCTGGGGGTTCTCCGGTTCGGGAGAGCCGGGCCCGGGGGCTGGGGGCTGCGGGCTGCCCGGTCCGGGGGGAGCGGGGCCTGGGGAGGGAGCTGGGAGCTGCCGGCTGCCCGGTCCGGGAGAGCCGGGCCCGGGGGCTGGGGGCTGCTGGGGGCTGCGGGCTGCCCGGTCCCGGGGGAGCCGGGCCTGGGGAGGGAGCTGGGAGCTGCCGGCTGCCCGGTCCGGGGGAGCCGGGCCCGGGGGGGCTGGGGGCGAGGGGCGGGCGCAGGTCCGATAGCCAGGGGTGCCCGGGGACGGAGCTCCCGTTGCGGCGGGCCCCGCTCCGCGCCTACGTCCCCCCCCCGGCCCCGCCGCCCCCCGCCCCGCCGCTGCCTGCGCGGCCGTTCGCTCCTGCCGGCTCCGCTCGGCCGCCCCCCGCGGCTCCCTCCCTGCGCTTCCCGCTCGCTCTCCATCCTCCCGGTCGCCGCCTTTGGGGTTTTCATCGCTGCGACCGTCACCTGGGGAGGAAAAACCCCTCGGAAAGCGCGTCCCAGCGCTCGGCTGGGCACAAGCTGAGCGGGACCCCTCGCCCCCAGCACCCCGGCCCTGCTGTGGCCCCAGGGGGTGCGGGGTGCCCAGGCGCGGGGGACACGCGGGAGGTGCTGCCCTCTCCTGCACAGGCTCCACCACCCCCAGCTGGCGGAGCACGGTGCTTTGATGAAGATTTTAATTCGCCGTTTGCAAGGAAATCAATGCTATGTGAACTCTTACGATGCAGCTGATGTTTCTGAAGGCCTCAACGCTACGGGTCTCGTTTATTCCCACTTTCAGTCACGTTTCGCTTCTGCCTTCTGGGCACTGGAGCTGTTTTCTGTGTTATTAAAAGCAGGTTTTTAAATGGATAGCACTGAGGAGGAAACCAGGCTCCCTCACTGGCATCGAGGCTTCGCTGCATCACTTGCTTTGGTTTATACCAGCTCAAGGCGAAACCTTTGCTACCAAAAAACTGAAGCCACAAATTATAACTGTGCTACAGCCTCACATATAAATTAATTCCTGCTACTGTGCACTAGCAGAGGCGATGCAATACGGGCCAGAAATGTGGATACTTGCTCCCTGGGAACGGGGTGCTTTGTTCCCATGCCTTGGCCTGTGCTCCAGGAGAGGGAAGTGGAGAATTTTTATACTTAAGGGGTGCCGAGGTCTAAATGACAATTACCTTTAGGAAAGTTAACTGTTGTTTCTCCTCTTCTTTTGTTCAGCTCTTCAATGAACCTTTTGCTCACATCATCTAAGGCCTGAAAGTGATACAGCTTATTAATAAGAGCTCTAGAAATGCAGTTACATACCTACATTTTTCCTGCTTTCTTTTGATCTCTGCTGTCACTACCTGATCCTTTCCTACCATAAAACTCTCTGCAACAATATGCTTCATTTCTCCCTGCAGTGGTTACTAGCTGTTAGCATCCCTTATCAAATGTCTCCTCCCCTGAAGATTCCATCTCTCTCACACTACCATTTTTCTTCTGGCAGGAGAAGAGGCTCTGCCTGAGCTCAGGACACCCGTGAGGGATCACCAAATAGGTACGTCCCTGTGCCGTAACTGTTCCCTGGCAAGCCGTGTGCGCTCACATCACCCACAACCCACCGTCAGGTCAGCGAAGGCTGGCTACCAAAACGTGCAAACTGCTTAATTGTGGGTCACTGGCCATGCCCAGATCTTCTTCCATGGTTTGATGCAAAGTGGTTTCTCTGGGGCATTTTGGAGAGGCCAGAAAAGGGTGAGCTGTGATCAGAGGCTGACAGCTGAGCACAGAGAAAGCGCTGCTATATTCTGTGTGTGAAATCCTTGCCCCAGGGAGGTAAAAAAAAAATTTTGCCCTCAACCTGAGCAGGGCTAGGGCTTCATCCTTTTATATGTTGGACTGGTTCATAAACTGGGGTTAAGTTTTCTAAGCCAGGAGGTTTCATTATTTTTAATATGTAAATGGCTTCAGAGGCTGCATTTTCCCCCTCTTAATACACTAGCTGTGTAGCGATGTTTTCTCAATTCACAGGACACTAGACAATAGTTACAGCCAACTTATTGATGCTGCCCCAAGCTTCTCTCCTCTTTGCAACAGCCCACTTACAATAATGATGGCCTTTTGAGCAGCTTCACTGTGAGTAAGCTTTGCCTTGTCAAGTGCTTTTTCAAAGTGGATGATTGCAGACCGGTAATCCTTTAATTTTACTGTAACAGACAAATGAAAGCATCTGTGTTAACCCAAGACCAAGAGAACAACAATAGTTAATCAAGCAAGTCTCCAGTGAAAGGTCTTGACCTGAGCAGTTACTTTGGCTGTTAAACGGCAGAAATGTTTTCACTAAGATGCTGAACAGACAGGCTGTCTCCATCCTTAGAGCAAAACTTGTTGTAATGCCTTTACCTTGTGCTTGTGCCACTAGTACCGTAGCATGGAGTTGCCACTCAGCATCTCCCTCTTCATCTGCTGACTGCAGGGACTTCTGTCCGTAATTTTGGGCTGCTTCAGCTTTATTCAGCTCGAGGTAACATCGGCCAATTTCATGGAACAGCCAGGTCTTCTCCAAGCTGGATTTTGCCATTGGAATCTTCTCCTCCCAACTTCAAGCAGAGAGAAAGGCGATATTTACTGAATCTTACTAGGTGCAGTTATAATTTCAACCATTGATTTTATAAACAAAGGGTTCCAGGTGCTGTTGGTATGAAAAATTTCACAGCCCCCCTTGCCAGCAGTATGAATAAAAAAACCTCAAAAGACATAATTAATTTAATTCCCAATACAACCTTATGCCTCTTCTGTTACTAATTTTACATACGTGTCAATAGCTTGCTGGAATTTGCCGATTCGGGCATAAACTCTGCCAATGTTATCAAGGGCTCTGGATACAGCATCTGGCAGATCACTGCATTGAAAAGAAAAAGAAATTGTAGTAGTTGACATAGGCTTGCTCCTGATACTTGTAAGTTTTCTTTGGTGCTCAACGTGACTTCAGGGTAAGTGTTAAGAAGTAAAGGACCGATGACACTGAAAGTCATAAAATCGAGGTGGATCTTTGATTTTATCTACAGCTGTTGCAGCTGACACCCCATAACACACAGGAGAAAATGGTTTAGGTTTTGTCTCTGATTATTATTTTTCTTTGGTGCAAATCTGGCAGTCCTTGTGAAAGTCTGTCCATTTTTCTTTGCCTCAGTTTCCCTTTGTTGCTTTGTGGGTCCCGAGGAAGTCCCCTACCAGCTCCTGGGTCCCTACCACTAACAGATGATTTCTGCCCAAGAGAAAAGGGAAGAGCCAAAAACATGTCTGCAGTGTGTCTACAGACTCCTGGTAAGAGGCCCCGCTCCCTTGTGTTCTGAGCCTCTGCCCCAGGCTAGAGGCAGCTCCTTCTATAATAGCGTAGCCTGTGGACTTTAATTTTTTTTCCTTAATTGGTCCTTGCTCCCATCTTCAGAAGCAGCCTGCCTTGACTACCTTTACCTTATAAATGAAAAAGGTGATGAAGGGAGGGGATAAATGCCTCACTGGGGGTGATCGCTGACCTCCAGCCACCAGAGGACAAGGCCCCCCAGCCCTCGCTGCGCTTCTGTCCTTAAAAGTCACTTCACATCAAATTAAAAAGGGGCTAAAATTACGTATCCATCTCATTCCTGCCTCTTTACTCCTATTTCTTAACTTCATCTGGCATAACTGGAGATTTGAGATCACCAGGAGAGAGGCAGACGTTTCTTAAACCAATATTAATTTTAAAAAGTGATTTGTGAAAATGATGTACAGTAAGTGAGTTACATTTTAAAAGCCCTACGCAGTATTGGAAAAAATAAAACCAAAATAAGGTCGATTCAAGCAACTATTCCATGTTTTCTCCTGTGCTTTGCAAAACTCTTACTAAATCTTAAGACTATGTTTTGTTCCATCCTGTTTTAGCTGAAAGAGCCACCGAATGTGTTCTGTATGGGCAGGTAACTGTACCTCTTAGATAAATATTTCAAGCCTGTTGTTATGGTTTGAATGCAAATGATTTTAAGAGAAAATGTAGCAGAAAACTTGTGCAATTTAGAGCCTGACCTTCCTGAGAAGGAAATACATACTAGAGGCTAAAGTGCTGAGACTGGGACTTGCATTTTTTGCTTTGCTTCAGCAGAGGTTTAGGTGTGCCACATGGTCGAGGGCCTTTAAAAATCCGCTTTCTTGTTTTTGAAATAGTGGTGATAGTAAGTCACTAGAGACCATGATACTTGGGCAGAGTGTGAATGCATTGCCCTGTTAAATCTCCAGGTGAGAATTGTTACTTTACACTAAAATATCTTAACAGAGGTACTTCCCTCTTTCCCCCTTCCATCTGAACTTCTCAGCACTTACTTCTGCCTGGCAAATTCCAGATCCATTTTATGGCTTTGCAGAGCTGCCTCCATCTGGCCCATCTCCAGCTGGGCATTCCCAATGCAGCTGTAGAGGTTTCCAATCAGCTCGTTCTTGTTGGGAACTTCATTATCTGGCCACCCTCGTATTGTTTTTAGCACACGCTCAGCTTTCTTGCAGCTTTCTTCAGGGGAGTCGCCAGTCAGCACTGGAGACAAAGATGGAAGTTTATGCGAGTGTATGGACGCAGTGATGCTGGGGAAATAAGACTAAGTGCGATTGTGTAAGCCTCAGACAGAGCTTGGGGAAGGTTAGAGCTACTAACAGTTCGTGCATCTCCTACACTCCTCCCTCCCGTCTCCAAAAACTCTGCCCCTGGGAGATGGTACTCCTGACCCTCCACCTGGCACTACTGGGAATCACTTTCATCACAGCAAGTAAAGGGAAATGACCCTGGTAACACTTCACGCTTGCTGAAGAAAAATAAAGGGGAATTATGTTTGTTGTCTGACTTTTCGAAAGTTCGTAGTTATTGCAGCAGGGCAGCCTGGTCTTGGAAATGAAGTTCTAGCTATGGTACTTGGGTTTTTGGTCTCCTAAATTAGCCCCTTGCACTTCCTTGGTGAGCTCTGTTGTACCCAGCTGGACGATGGTGCTGCGGGAGGGAGACTGCAGGACGTTTCCCACACCACCTCCACCGAGCTGTTGCAACTTAAAAGGACGCAACTCCAGCAACAACTAGACTCTTTTCTCCTGGGTTGTAAATATGTAGCACAGGAAGAGAGAAAGAGACCAGAAGCAGCTGAATTACTCCTTCCTTCCAGACCAGTTTTTCAGCTGCTTCATCTCTCTACAAGGGTATTTTGGAACTACAGAAATTAACTCCAGTGGCCTGCATTCTCTCAATAAAACAACTTCTGATTAGCAAACCAGAGGTGTTTGCTAAGCATGCAGCAGTGGCCTCCCTGGCTTTGGTACCTAAGTGGTGTCCTGAAACCCAGTCAGCAAGACCTCAAGTACAGAAAAAGCTGAGGAGAAGAAAAAAAAAAAAAAAAAAAAAAGTCTTGGATTCTGTATCCAGTGTTGGGAAGGGTAAAGAATACAAAAGCAAATACTTCCCCAAAAATGCCTACTAGCATTTGTTGATACTTGCACTGCTTCTATTGTTCTGGTCTGTAATTACTACAGCAAATAATTACATGTGCTAATCATGATTTCTTACTGCTTCCAGCCAGGACACCTACACATATCGATGTCTTCCATACTCTTCACAATGTATCTGCCAACCTCAGCTGCGTTTCGTTTCTTGTCCCGGATCCACCTTTGCTGCCTGAGCTTGCGCTCTCTCACGCGGGCATAAATAGGCTTCTGCTGCTGCCAGAAATCACTGCGTGTGTCGAGGTAGGAAATGCCACTCAAAACCAGGTCTGCTACTTTGATCCCCTGCTTTGTGCTGCTCTCCATCAAATCTGAAAAGAAAATGGTAGAACCTGGGAAAGTAGTGATGGATATGAAGGGCGAAGCTGCAGTTCAGTGAGGGACTGCTGGTGCATGTTTTTCTGCTCCGACAGAGAGCGACAGTCTTTGGTGCTGCTCAGAGCTGGTGCTTTTACATGCCTGGAAACCATAGCCCACATATATTATTAATGCTAGTAATACCATAAAACCCGTGAGTAGGCTAAATTCTTACTTATTTCTCGATTACTGGGTAAAGAGTTCCCTAGAAAAATGACTAAAGGGGAATCACCCTTCTGCCTAGTTCTGAAATAAGCTACTTCTCCAAATCCTGACATCTTGATCTTAACATCACCTATAACGAAACCACAAATGAATTGCAGTCTTATGAGCAATGCTTTGCACTTAATGCAAGTGTTAGTGAATTTATCATTATGAGAGAAATTAAGTAATTTGTAATTAATCTGTTTCTGGTTTTTATTTCATCAGCAGAGATTGCTTTGAGTTGATTTACTGTTCATTATAAAAGCCTGCCATTTAATAAGGAAGGAAATACACTCAGACAATGTTATGAACAATCGATCTGACTCCAGAAATACCTGTACTCTCCAGGCACCTGCCTCTCTCACAACCACTGCAAGCACGATGTGCTGTGCGAGCTCTGATACAAATAAGGAAGAGTAGTCATAGGGATGTAAAAGAAGAAGAGGAAAAAGAACATGCTTAGAAGGAACATTTAGTTAAACAAAATGGAGAAAGACCTTCATCCTTGAGCAACTTTTCTAGGTAGGCCTTGTCAGCATAAAGCTCTCCAAGAAGCTGTCGCTCTGTTTTTGGATTCCTCACAGGCTCCTGTTTCCTCGTCCATTTTTGATCCTTAGTCAGTTTGATTTGCGGTTTCTGGGTCGTATTTTTGCTCTACGGCAAGAAAAAATAAAGGAAAACAGGGGAGATTAGTGGGGAACACTAGAATTAGCAGAATTCTGTTTACACTCCATATGAGCCAACTTATTTTTTAAATAAAAGCACAAAGTCAGTGTCTCACCAATTGTTTGGTCATGAGCAACTGAAATTTTGCAACCAATTGTGCCTCCTCCCTTCCAAGAACAGAAGAGGGCATTATAGTAACAGCAAGAATTAGTCCTGCCCCAGTGTCTCGTGCAGTCCTGCAGGGCTTACTGCTCAGTGCTGTGCAGGGACATCAAGGCTGTGGGAGAGGCAGATCTAGGTGTCCACGGTCAAGGAAACAGAGGCTGTAACAGCCAGGGCTTCTGAAACATCAGGAGAGTATTTCTAAAGTTTCATATTCAAGACGCTGACAATTACAGGGCTAACGTTTAGGCCCCTTTGTACAAATTATTTTTACCACCGAGTACCTGTAATTCCAGGTGAAAGAAGACACGAGCATTCACTGCACTGAGTTCGAAGGAAAATGTGGCTTGGCATCTCAGAGGAATAAGGCACTATTTCACTGGACCACCCCAAAATTAAGCAATCAATAAAGTGTCCATTATCAAAAATGTGAACCTTCAACATCAGGTAAGACCAAAGTAAATATTGTAGATAAATGTACCCTGGCTCCAACCTCACTGCTGTTACTGATTAGCCTTTGATGGGTGATCAGCAACACCCAACAGAAACAGTCAGGCTGGCAGAGAAATTTCAGCCTGGGCTTTGTTTCTCCGTCCTTGCTCTTCCCTGCCCTTCTGCCTTCTCCTTTAAATTTTGTGTAGCTTGAGCCAGAACTATGTTAAAAGCAGGTGCATAAATACTCTCATAACAGATCACTGCACTTCCTATGGTCAGAAGGTGCTTCACTAGGCCAGCTGTGTCTGCATTCATGTTGCTGCAGAAACTGTTAATCCTCTAATGCCTATTTCAGAAAGTATTAGTGGTATAATAACTGTAGCTAGCTTCTAAAGCAAGAGCTCTTCAGACCGTACCTCTGCCTGCCTGCTTATAAAGCACAGATCCTCTTTGTTCTCCAGTTTAACTGAGGATGGACCTGTGAATACAGAGAAAATAGTTGTTAAGTGTTCAGGAACAGCAGATCAGAGGCTTTGAAATTAAAATCACTCTAAATGTGCCAAGCCTATAATGTCCCATTTGAAATAAAGCTTTCTACTAATCCTTTGACATGAAATATGTGGATGTTGGTGTGTTCTGTAAGCAGGGAATACAGCTCGTAGGTGCAGCTCCTCTCGGGATTTTAATTACTATTTTCACATGGCACCAGGGGGCTCCCATCACAATGCAATTCCTACAGAGACATGCTACATCCTGCACAGAAACAGAGGAAGAAAAAGAACGGCAAGTCCTTCTGAGGGATCACAGCAGAGGTTTAAAATGAAAGTAAAGCACAGGGATCTCCAGCAATCCAGAAAACTAGTTTAAAGTTTTTGTGCACTGACATTAGGGCAAATCTCCTATCTCGTTTTCACTCTGACATCCAGTTCTGCCATTCAGATTGCACTCTGGCAGTGGAGGTAGGAGTGAAAAACAGCGCTTTGTTTTGGCCTGGTCAGAAGGAAGGAAAGAGCTGTTGTAGAAGGAAATCCTCCAGCAAGGCAACTGGGCCAAGATCAGCAATGCGAGTACTTGCATATCACGGAAGGCAGGTGTTTCTGAATCTGCCAGGCAAAGCAGATTCAGTACCGCAGTTTTGGGGATATACCCCGTTAATGCGCGGGCATTTCCCAGCTATTTAAACATCTAGATCAAATGCTAACGTGTTGCCTTGCTTTTCCCCTGCATCTAGGAGCTATCACTTGATTTAAAGTCTTGGGTTTTAATGTGTTCATTTGCCTACAGCCCAGATGCTTGAAGGCATTTAAAGCTCTCAGTATATCAAGCATGGCAAGCATTTCAGCCGACCGTTGCGAAGATTTGTGTTAAGCTAAGGAAGCAGCAGTAATGGAGGAAAGCAAGCCAGATCTGGGAACTCTCCCTGTTAAAAATATCACATTGGAAAGAGCTTCAGGCTTTTACACAGCTGGGACATGAAGTTAATCTGTGGCGCTGGAGATGGACTGAAATTTTGAAACAGATTTTAAGGAAGAGTAAGGCACTTAAATATCTCGAGCATCAGGGCCTGTGTAGGGGGGTGCAGCAGGGTGTGTCCTGGCTCTGCGAAGGGACAGGCTGTTGGGGATCCACCTGAGCAGTAGTTCCTAACTAGCTGGGCGGGTTTTACAGCAGCCAGGTGAGCTACACACGAGTCATGCTGTGCTGGTGTAGGAGGCGGCAGCCCCAGGTGACACGTGCCTGAGAGCGGGTGCATGTCCTGTCTGTGCTGGTTGCCATATGAGAGCATGGCTAAGAGAAAAACTAAGGCAAAAGGGAAAAGTTTTCAGTTTGCTTTAAATCTCACTAGGTCCTTGGCCTTTCCAGTCTCCTGCAGGACTATGTTCTGTGATCTAAGCCAGAAATTATGAAAGCAGCACTCCACTGCAATAGTCAACAGTTTCACTGGTCTTATGCAACGTAAACTGGAGGAAAGTCAGGATCTCAGGAAGGCCACGCTCAGGTAGCAAGGCAAATTTCATTACCATTTTGAGTATTGGGATAAAGATCTCAAAATGGATTCTGTGACCAGCACTGCTGCAAGTAGATGAGCTGCTTTGTTCTGTATTACCTACAAAATCTTCATGGTGACTTTGGAAATGTAAGTTAGTGTCATAATTTACATAACTGAAGTTATTAAATACTGTATATGACTAGGCATTCAGCTAAAAAAAAAAGTAGAAGAAAAAAAGAACAGTGCTGTGCTTTTTTTGGTGCTTCCTGGTTTCATCTGAGGGTGGCCACTGAGCACATGAATCCAGAAGCAGAGACCCTGTTGTTGCAGGTCCTTGGGTCACTTGCAGAGCTAATTTCCTACCAGCTGTTCACTGAACAGCTTCTGGCTGTGCTTGTAGGGGACGTAAAATGCGACATCTTACTTCCAATGCAGTTGACGATTGCCTCCTGGGATTTCTCGATACCCAGCCTGAACTTCTGTAGTTCTGGACGTAGTCTGTAGCCTCGATGATAAAACACCAATGCAAATTCAAAATCACCCATGGTATATAATGTCTCAGCTTTTTGGTAAAGTCCCTAAAATGACATTTAGGGAAAAAAAAAAAGGAATAAAAAAAGAGAAAAAAAAGCTTCAGAGATCTCAATTAACTTCCTGCTAGGCAGAAGTGAGAGCCCTGTACTATCGCAATCTGTATACAATAAAACCCGACCCTGGAATTCTTTCTCAACTGCTGCCTACGCACCTCCACTTCTCTGGAAGCAATAAAAATGTCAAGGATGTGTTTAGAGTTAGCTGTTTCTACGCAAGACTATCTCCCAGATGCATCAAGAGTTTCACCGAAAAGTTAAAGGATGGTTAAAAGACCACCCCTTGCAGACCCCAGACTCTTACCACTTCATGCTCTTTACCTTGGAGAATGTTTTGTCATTTTGGAGAGAAGCTTCAGCATCTTTCAGGGCATTTTCTGTGTCTCCAAGTTTCAGGTAACATTTTGAGCGGGCAACTAGACCGTGCTTGTCTCCTGCTCTCAGCTTCAGCGCCTGCAACGCAACAGACACAGTATGTCATCAGTGCTGGCTCAACAGGACAGGTATTTACAAGCATGTACATTCGATGCAACCTGCTCTGTCCCAGCCTGGGTCCTGATGATGGATGGCGATAAAACCAGTATTTTTACTGAAAAAAACCCCAACCTCCTCTAGATGTTCACACGTTCCATCTGCTGCAGCCACCCTGTCCCACGCCGGAGGTGCTGCAGCCCCTCTCTGAGCACTGCCCCCAGCCAACAGGAGCTGCACCCCCTCGCACCGCCCACGGGTGCCGCCTCCCTTCGTGCTGTGATCTCCAGGCACGCGTGGGGACCCTTCCCCTCACGCCACCACCTGGACGGGCCGCCTGTCCCCACGCTGCCACCTCCCCTTGCCGTGGGATGCTCCGCCAGCCTCTTCCCTTCGCGCTGCCACCTCTGCCAGCCGCCCCCGCGTCAGGCAAGTGCCACGGCCCCGCACGTCCCGTCGAGGCCCTCACCCCCGAGGCGCCCCCCCCGGCCGCGCCTCGGCGCCCTCACGTTGTTGAAGCAGGCCAGGGCCTTGCCGTACTCGCCCCGCCGGCACAGCAGCGTCCCCTCGGCGATGAGGCTGGGGAAGGTGCCGGCCGGCACGGTGCCCGCCGCCGCCATGGCCGCCCCGCTGCCGCCGCCGCCGTCGCCTGGCAATGGTCGCCCGGCAACGGCCCCACTTCCGGCACGAAGCCCCGCCCAAACTGTGACGTCAGCACGACGCGCCCGCCGACGTTTCCCGCGCTGCTGCCGCCGCTGCGGCGTGTCCCACCGGCCGTGGGGACCCGCGGGTGGGTCAGCGCCATGCGTGGGCCGCTGTGCGCACCGTTACCGGGGCCCCGCTGTGGTTCCGCGGCCGGGCGCCGGGGAGGCTCTGCCGGTGGCGGCCGCGGCGAGGCCGCACCAGCACGGCGGGGCAGGGGGGCCGGGCAGAGGGGCGGGGGGGTAGGGCACGGGTGGGTGGCGGGGGGAAGCGGCGGGGGCAGGGGCTGCGCTGCTTCGGCGGGACTGAGACGCACGTTTCGCCCCGAACCGTGTGTGGGCTCTGGGTGAAGGTGGCAGCGGCCGCGCACCGGCTGCTCGCAGCGTCCCCCACCGTGTCCCCCCTGACCCGACCCGCCCGGCCCACGGGGCGGTTTGTTCTTGCCCACGTGTTTCCAGAGCCCTGCGCGGGAGGCAAGGCCAGAGAGAAACAGGGGGTGGGAGTGCAGGCACTTGGTAAAAACCACTTTGCAAGAGCAATCGTGTGAGCGCCTGGGCTACGGCACACGGGTTCCTCTGCCCGGCCAAGCCGGTGCCTACCGCGGGGGTTTGGCGAGGGCAGCCCCCCACCTCATTCTAGACTAAGTATCTTTCAGTATTTGCAGGTAGCCCCTGGTGCCAGTGTCATCACTGCAGTGCCCAGGCCCAAGTGATAAATGGGAGATGCTGCTGGTTTTCTCCTCCTATCAGCCAGCCGCTTTAGTCTTGACTTTATTTTGGCTTTGGGTAAGACCCTGCCGTGATTTATGTTTGAAGCAATTTGTTCCTGCCAAGTGACTCACAGTGGGTGCGGTGTGGCTGTCCTGCTCAGAAAGGCTCCTGCTCCCAGCCTGTAAGATTAAAACGTCACCACGGGCCAAATCAGTGGTATGCTGCTGGGTTCTGGATGCGGCTCTGGAATGGCATGGCTCGTCCTTAGACTCTGGCTCCTGGGACAGGGCTGGAGTGGCTGCACAGCACCGTAGTGTGGGAGGTGGGCAGGGTGCCTTATGCACGGGTGGGGACACAAACAGCCGTTGAGCCCTGGAGTGGGAGGCCAGCGTGACACACCCCTGTCCCCAGGGAGTCTGACCGAGAATTTCAGTTTAAGCTTTTGGTTACTTATTTTTTGCAGAGACTTTACCCACTGGCACCGCCGGGTGTGACATGCTCTCCCCAGTGGGATGGGCAGGAGCATCATGTCTGTGTCCTCCAGTCGCCCTCGGCGTGGTGGCTGTTGTGGGCCCTGACGTCAACCGGTCTGGGGCAAGGTCACCCCCAGAGGCCACCCCAGGGCGCTTCCCTTTAGCGCTGCTGATACGTACTTTACTCACAGCCTGAAAATACCAGGGAAAAAGTGAATGTGCAGTGATTATTTCTGGCAAGTGGAAGAGATGTGCTGTCTGCCGTTAGAGGCTTGTTTGAAAAGGGGGCAGCGGGGTGGCTGCGTCCTGCCCGAGGCCTGGCAGCCCCTCGGAGGTGTCACTGCTATCCGTGGTGTCTCCGCACCTGTTGCCCGTATCCCATGGCATCGCGCTCCAGCAGTGATGTGCGCCGCAGAGCTGCTGCCTGCTGGTGAACTGCACGGCTCTGGGGCTTGCACCACCGGGCACCTCCCGCCCCGGCAGCTCCAACGCCCCGGTGGGGAGTTTCTCGGCCTGGGGAAGGGCAGGCGGGTGTGCCCCTCTGCCAGGGCCCGGTCCTGGTGGGTGGGTAGGGCGGCCAGGCCGAGCGGCGCCGCAGGAGCAGGTGTGGGGCCGCCCCCTGTTGCGGGGGCCCAGCGGGGCGGCTTCTCCTCCCGCTGCCCGGGCCGAGTCCGCGGCCCTTTGCGCCGGGGGTTCAGGGCCGAGGGGCGGCAGGGAGGGGCGGAACTACGGCTCCCACAAGGCCGCGCGGCCGCGCCCCACCAGCGGCAGCCAATGGGAGCGCGGCGCCCGCTCAGGCAAGGGTGACGTCACGGAGGCGGCGGCCAATGGGCAGCGGCGGCGCCCGTAGGCCGATGGGCCGGGGAGGCCGCGCCGCGCCGCAGCGAACAAAAGGCGGCGGCGGGGCCCGGGGAGCAGCTGGCGGGCGGCGGGCGCCCAGGTGAGTGCGGGGGGCGTGCTGCTGCTGCGGCGGGGCCTGTGCTCCGCGCCGGGGGGTGGCGGGCCGGGGGAGGCGGGTGGGGGTGTCCGCGGGGCCCGGGAGCGCTGCCTGGGCGCCGCCAGCCGGCCCCGCTCCGGGCAGCGGGCGGGCCCCGGGGAGCGCCGCGGGCCGTCGCCCGCCGGCAGTGGGTTTGCAGCCGGGAGCGGGGCAGAGCCGGAGCCCCGGGCTGCCTCCGCCGGCCCTGACCTTGGGGGGGCCGGGCCGCCCCTCGGCTGAGCGCTCCCCATCCGCCGGAGGCGGCAGAGCCGGCCTGACAGCGGGGCCGGGGGGGCCGGGCCGGGGCTGTGTGCGGGGGACGCGGCACAAATATTTGACGAGGGCCCGGGAGGAAGGGGCGCTGGTGCGTGCCCGCAGCACAGCCCGTCTTCGCCTGTCCGCCCCCAGTCCCCCGCCGGGCACCGCACCCCGGGGCAGCACCCCCCGCCGGCACCCCTGCGGCCGCGCTTGGGCACGGGGGGAGGGGGGGCTGCCTGTGCCTCTCCCTCTCCTGCTTGCCGGGAAGGGACCGGACAGTTCCAGGAGCTGCGAAATGGCTCTTCTCCAGCTCTTTTGTTTGCTACCTGCAAACACCTGCTGTTTACCTTGCTGCTTTGGATACCTCTTCCTTTTGCCCGGGCTCCTCTTTTCTCTCTGTTAAACTACACTTGTCTGCAGACTGAAAACTTCCCTGCGTCCTCAATACGTTCTGTGTAAATACTTGTATTTCTTTTCCTGAATTGGATTTGGAGCTCGGAATATCAGCTCTGCCATCTAACGCTGTTATTCAAACCTCGTAGGGTTTTTTTATGTAGTGTGTGAGGCTTGTGTACCAATGCAGAAAGCTTGCTCTCTGTCCAGCTAGCGCGGCTCTTCGCACCATGAGCAGCTCTGCTTGAAGTGGGAGCCGGCACGACCGACAGCCACCGTTGGGATCCTGCCCAGCCACGCAGGCCAGGGTACGCGCTGCTGCTGGCAGCTTCACGAGCGAGGTGGGGAAGGATTTAAGGAATAAACTTATAAGGACCTTCCCCGAGGCTGCAGGATAAGATGGCCTTTAAAGATAGGGTTCCACATACCCCGCTTCTGGCACTAGGCGCCTACCAGGGCGTTTGGAGCCTGTCTGCTGCTCTCCGTTAGCCAGACTTCCCTCCTTTCATAGTCTTCCCCTCCGTGGCTGCTGTCTTGTTCTCAAAGGTTCCATGTCTGCAGGGAACCTCCTCCAGTGCTGGGCATTCAACGCCCTCGCCACCCTAGTGAGTGCACCTGCTTGCATCACACCAGCACAGTGCCAGGCATTTTGTAACACCCAGTGCTGAGGTATCTTGACCCGTGAAGTTGGCCGACTGCTGCAGGGTCTTGGCTGTTGAGCCCTCTCTGTCCTCTGATGAAAGCACGTGTGTTTGCCAGGTGGAAGCTGACGTAACTTGTCATGCTGCTGTGGGCTGAAAATACTGGCTGATCTTGAACTGTGTTAATAAATGACCTGGGATGGAGCGGGAAGGTTGCAGTTTTGTTGACATAGTCTTGGGAGAGAGGGTATGAAATCTTTACTGGAGAGGGAACCCTTTTCTCCCAACAAAAGCATCGCTTGGGTATGGTTGGAGTATGGTGCTGATCTGGATCTAAGAAAATTCCATGCATGAGCGCCATGTTCAGTATGAACACAACTGGTGAAGTTCATAGAGTTATACCTCTGAGACCAGAAAGGGATTAAAGAAAAAGAAACCAAATCAATGTCTTCACATTTTTCTTTTCCTCCCCTTGCAGAGCAGACCGTATTGTGCTGAGTAGTGCCATATCATCTGATCTCTTTAGGAGTCAAGGATACTTTACCCAGGTTCTGTTGTCCACGGTGCCTCTTCTTGTTTCTCCATCTTCTTTTTTCTTTGGACTGCGTTCTCCCTTCAGCTGATCACTAACATATCAGGGCAGATTTATCGGTTGTGTCACAGCAAACACAACATCCAGCTCTTTAATCCTAACTTGCTGCCATCACATCATTTCTCTTGTGAATACACTCAAGAGACTTTCCCCAAGCAGTTTTTTTGGCATATTTGACAGGTGGTGTTTTGAGGGAATAAACGCTTCTGAGCCATCGAAATTGTGATCGAATCTTTGTACTTGCTAGTGAAGGCTGAAAACCAGCACTTTTTAAATCAGTGGGTATGGCAGAGGTCTCTGATGTGGTGCAGGGAAGCAGTTTGCTTTAGAGCCTCAGTAAATGACCACAAATCATTGATGGAACTCAGTAAATCAGTGACGCTTCCAGAAATAATTTTTTCTTACGCCAGTAACCCACTTGTCAAATGAAGACTAGATGTGTGATCTGTTCAGCAGAGCTCATTGCTGAAGGACAGCATGCTTCAAAGGCAAGAATGGTCCTTGTAACCCAGGCTGGCTCTGGACCTGACCCTGCTTTGAGCTCGAGGTTGGACTAGGTGACTTCCTGAGGCCCCTCTAACCTGAACTATTCTGTGCTCCTATGATCTGTTGCATTGTAACTGAAAAAGTTCGTGGCACATGCTGTGGAAAATGCTTTAAAGTGGCAGTAGATTGTCCTTAACTCAGCATGTTTGGCCAGCAACCAACTGTGTTTCCATAGTACACCCTTCAAGGGAAAAGGTAAGACAGTTTATAATAACTGGACCTGAAGGCTTGTGGTGTAGGTACAGTACAGAACTCGCAGAATGACCAGCAAAGCATCACAGGCAGCCAGAGAGGCATTATGGGTTAGAAACTATTAATTCTATCGGCCCCTATCCTAAATCTTGTGCTGCAGAGGATGCACATTAAGAGCAGGCTGCAAAAGGCATTTTGATCTACTGACATGACTCTGCCGTTGTGTGTGGTGGTTGTAAAATCTGGGGTCTAAAGTATTAAGAAAACTACATTTCAGTCTCACCTAATGAATCATGAACACAGCAGTGTCTGGGAGTGAATTGGTGAAAGAGAACGTTATCCTATAGCTTGTATTTGGTACAGAGAAAGGGATATTATTTTTTTCTGCACCCCTGCTGTTTTTCTTCAGAGGTACATCTATTACTCCATCAGCATCGGTTGGTACTGCAGGTGCTGAGCGTGACTGAAAAGAAGATTATCAAGGATAGAGGAGAGTCCTAACCTGCCTCATTCTTGGGCAGCTGCAAAGCTTCTGCTCCTCTGCTTCTGTGGTGACCTGCAGTCCGTGCTCCTGCTCAGTGTTTGCACAACAGATGCAACCAGTTCATGGAGTCTGCTCTGATTATGTCTCTCTAGTTGATGAGAGACCTGCACAGGCACATACAGCTAGGAACTGCTGATGCCCTATGGATTTTATATTTTTTTTTCTCCCCTGCTGATCTTTTAGCTTAACAATTCAGCAGACCGAAGCAATTGTTTTGTGCTGTCTATCCCATGAGAAAGGCAGGGTTGGAGCAGCGGAAAAACCAAGTGAGGGGTGTGATTAAAGACTTGCTAATGATTAGGAAATGTCACGGGTAGATAAGGGTTCCTGTTGTTCTGTTGCCATGACACAAGGATTTTGTTACTTTTCATCTACTGCTATTGTAATAATCCTCTAAGTTTTCTCTCTTTACTCTAGTATTGTTATTGCAAAAATGAGGTGATGAAATTGGGAGAGAAATTAGGGGAGCAGCAGAACGTAGTGACATAAAGGCCAGTAAAGTTCCTGACAGAGGAGCAACTTCACAGTGCCATGCTTTGTGGGAGTGCGTTTTGTGTCCCTCGGGTTTAAGCAATCCCATGTTTGTTGCTTGTTCCCACTGACATTTTTTTTTTTTTATGGACCTGTTTTTTAAGAAGACTTGAGGAATGTCCTGGGTCCAGTTTCCTGCAGCTGCACACGATTACATCTTGTTCACTGGCATAACTAGCATCGGCTTGATTATTTTAATTTGTAAATGTGGACTGAAGGTCTATCTGCAATACTGTTCAGGGGCTCTGTGTCACCCTGGAGAAATGAAAAATACTTAGTTGTTTGTTCGGGTTTTTTAGATTAAGAAATAAGTTTGCCATTTTTCTTTTCTCCATCTGCTTCTACCACAGTGAAATGTGACGCTTTTTTTTCTGGGACTGGCTTTTAGCATAGTGTAGACAGTTGATGGATTTCTAAGGGCTTTGAAAGAAAGGGTATTCCAGCTTCTTACCAGGCAAAGTAAATAGCTGCAGGTAACTTGGGAGCAGGATTTGCTCTCAGAAATAGTACTGCTTTAAAGCAAAAACTGTAATGAAAAGGTTTCAGCGCTACAGTACGGGTGACTTACTGTAGTGTGTGTGTGTGCAGCTGTGAAGACAAGGTGGCAGAGTGGTGTTTGTGGGAGCGAAGTATGTCTCTGCATGCTTGCGGAATAAGGCTGGGGTTTGTTTGGTGGTGGTTTGGTGTTTTTTTCTTGCAGTTCTGCCAACCACCAGCTCAAGGTAGAGCCACTTCTATAGTTTTGGAAAGTCTTCCTCTGTGTAGCTAGTCCGTGGCTGGCTTAGCATATAATAAAGCTGTAAGCTTTTGGTCAGAGAAGCTGGCATGTTTTTTCTTGATGGTGCTTATCTGATGCACAGACAATGCCTCATAATTAAGAAAAAAACTTTCTCAGAATGATACTGTGAAACTGATCTACAGTTAGCAGAGGGTAGATGCAAACCAGTTCTGCAAACCTGCTTGAGAGTCTTCTTAGCCTGATGCAGCAAACTCTGGTTGCATTCTAGTAGTTAAACCACTCTCTCTTGCAGCTTCCTTGCTAATAAAGATTAAGCAGTTGAAGTGACTCTGCTAATCTTCAAAATTTGATGCAGATTACAACACAGTTTACACTCCTACAGTCCTGTGGCATTTGCAGGGCAGAGAATTGCAGTTGGCAATGCAATTTTGCGTGGCAAATACTCGGTTGCTGTGTAAGCACAAGAAGCCATGCCTGCAACTCATTCAGCACGCAGGATGTCTGCCAGCTCCCTGACGACATGGGTGGCCACTGCCACTTACCTGTTGTAGATTGCTTCCCCTTGAGACTGTTACACACCTTGCCCCCTTTCACCTCCCTTTCCTTCCAATCGAAACTCCTATCCTAGAAAGCTGCGGTGGTTTGACACCAAGAAGAGATGAACGTTCCTCCAACTTTGGTGTCCACACTCGGCTTACAGCCAGGATTGCAGCCTGCCTAAGAGGGTTGTGCAGTAAGCCTTCCAACTCCTGAAGTGTTCGAGGTTAATCCACTGGTACCCAGTGTTTCCCCTTCACTGATTCTGTTTCCTCTTCCAATACATGCTGCTGTTCGTTATTCCCTGATAGCTGTGTCTAAATCCTCACCTTGAGATAACGTAGTTATCTCAATGTCACTCCATCTTTTGTAATTGGGAGCACCCAATGGGAGTTCTAGATCGCTTCTAAAGTTACTGCGGAACGGCTGCTCGTAGCCCCAGGACTTGACATAACTCAATGGCTCTCAGTGTTTTTCTGAGACAGCTCTATTCCCACAGCATCGTTGGATAATGTATTTTTAGGAATGCTTATTAGAGAGCAAATGAAGCTAATGCAGCAGACTCAGCGTAGTGTTTGTGTGGGCTGTTACGTTGAGGGGGGAATTGTAGGATGTGCATCTCGCTCTGCAGTGCCAGACAAAATGTGCTTGGTCTCCTTTGGCTTGTTCACAGGAGCTCCCCCCTCCTTAGCCTATGCTGGCTTCGGCACGGGGGTCATAAGAACAAAGTGAGGTTATTTTTAGCAGACTAAATATTAGGTGCAAGTGTTCATGGTGACAAGAACACGGTTTCGATTCTAAGAGTGCTTTACAAAGGTTCTTTTGATTCTATAGGGTGCTTTAGAAACCTTGTCTGATGCTGTTTTGAAATGGGATTTAATTGTAAGCCGCACTGAATAGTGTTGGAGCTTTACATAATAATTCTCTGAAAGTAGGAACACTTTTTTTTTAACATCTTTTGCCCTTTCTGTAGCTTCTCATCTTCTATTTTAACACTGGAATTGCATCTGAAAAGCTGTTAGAAGCAAATCTGACTGCCAGTTCTTAAGCCTAGTTACCAGCTTTCAATAACAGTACTTAGTCCAGTCTGTTTCATTCTACAAACTTACCGGGAAGGCAGCCTGCCTCCTACTCCTCCTTTCTGCAGAATAAATATTTTGTCTATTTGGGGGGAACACGCAAACCAAACCTCTTTCTTCCTGCTCTAGGGGAAAAAAAGGTCTTTATTTCTAATGATGGCTAATTATTCCCTGGCATACTCTATGCTTGCTTATGGGATTAATAACCCAGTTGATTACTAGTGGTTATCACCCAGAAGGTAGCACAGAAATAACTGTGGAATTTTTAAACTGTGTATTTTTGTGTATCTTAAGTGAGGCATCTATTTTGTGATAGCCTGGGCAGTTAGTTAGTCTTAATGAGCCATTCAGATACTTCACTGTCCAGATACTCAGGTAGAATCTGAGCTCTTTTTTTCCTGCATTGGTGCCTTTCTCCTTCGCAGCTCTGGTTTTTTGGGTTTCCTGCCACGTTGGCTATGCCTGGGGACAGTGACATGACCTCCGGTCACTCTGAATGCAGTGTGAGCCGCTGCTCGAGCTTCTGTCAGCAGGCTGACATTTCAGAAAAATCAAAACTGCTTACCGACCTCTGGCTGATCACAAGACATGGTTCTGATCTTTGACATGTGTAGGCAGGTTCACTGGGATTATTCTTTCAAATAAATGTATATTGCAGCTAAAAATAAACGCCTCTGACACCTATGACTTTGCTGCATACCAGAAAGAAAAGTTACAGTCCTGAGATCAGAGATCATTTACTTATGTCAGTTCAGAATATACTTTTTAAAAGAAAAGAAGGCCGTCTCCAGGAAAGGCATGAAATCAGAAATTGTTAAAAAAATATTTTTTTTTTAAAAAAGGGAAACTGTCTAACTGTAATCTTCTTTGTTGTCTTGAGCATCTTATTCTGTGAGGTGTGAACCTGTTTCCAAGACATCTAGGTTCTGAAACAAAACAAATAAACCAATGATGTAAATGCATTCTGATCTCGGTAATACGGTCAACATTTTCTTTTGCCTTTAGAAAAAGGTACAGGGGGTTGCTAATTTGCTGGCCGTTAAGCTTGGCTCGGAAACATGGCATGCCATAAGAAAGCAAGCGGGAAGGAGGGTTTGCCTCTCCTGTAGCTTTGTCCCTCCCTGTTACTGAACTAGAACGAGTGGGAGGTGTGTTACGTAGGTCCCACAACAGCAAACGCGGGCTGCTGTGTAGTTTGAGGCAAGGTGCCTGAGCTGAGCGCTCCCCTAGGTGTGGGGGATGCTCGGAGCTGGCAGGTTTGGTAAAGACGCAGTGGTGGCTGGGGCGAGCCCTGAGGATTACACCTTTCCCTGCAGGCAAGGCTGGACCAGAATAGTGTTTGGGGCAGTGGGATGGGGCAGAAGTTTTAAGCAACACAAATATTTCTTGCTTATCAGGTAAGTTTTATAGCCTTATTTATAGTGGGGACGCACAGCCCCAGCTCTGTATTTGCTTTTAGTTTTGCACTGAGCATTGATCTGGGCAATTTTGTGTTGATTGTGAGTCTTCTGTGAGAACTGGACTCTGTTCCTGATTACTACTTTTTTTTTTTTTTTTTTTCCAATTCAGTCTAGGTAGCCATGTCAGCCAAAGCCATCTCTGAGCAGACGGGGAAGGAGTTCTTGTATAAGTATATCTGCACATCCTCTGCCATCCAGAACCGTTTCAAGTATGCCCGAGTCACCCCAGTCACTGACTGGGCACGGCTCACCCAGGACCACCCTTGGCTTCTGAGTGAGGTAAGGAGAGCGACTTGCCTTCCTGTAGTGACTGAGCCCTCGTCAAACCTCTGCCCACTCAAACCACGTCATGCCGTGGCAGGTTGCGAGCAGAACTGTATTCCGGATCTTTCTTGAAGGACCGGTCGCTGCTGCTGCTCTGCCACATTCATTTGCAACACTGATGAAGAAACAAGCCTTGCTTCAGGGCCGTTGTATCACCTTCTAGGGGACCTGATTATAAAATTCCTTTAAGGGCTGTGAAATACATGAGCAGAGATAACTGCAAATGAAAATTGCTAATAATCACACAGAAGGGAAATGAGGGTAATTCAGGCAAAGCAAGAGTCTCTTGAGATGTCAGTCCCTGTTCTCAAACCCTTATTTTCTGAAATCATGGAGTGCTTTCTCCTTGGCTAGTTTTTATGTTCAGTTAGGATACTGCTCACATTTCTTGCATCCAAGCAAAATGTCAGGGAAACTTTTTTTTTTTTTGCTTTTTCTATGCAAAATCTTTTATATCTCCTTGTGCTTCATTCATAGCCATGCACTTTCTGTAGAGAAAACATATCCAGAGCTCTTTTTATTAGTTGTCCAACCTGGCTCCTTTCCAGTGATTAATTATATTGAGTCATTGGTTGGTAGAAATGAATGTTGCCGTCTTTTACTGACTGACTGATAGAAGCGCTGCTCTAAGTAATTAAATGTTCCATACTCAAGTGGATCAGTGAATTGCAGGAAGATATCAGCAGTGCCTCTAAAGAGCCTTGCAGAAAGCCAGAAGGGAGCAAGGATGCAATCTGTCCTTTAAGGCAGACTTCTGTAACGCTAGAAGGGGCTGGAGGGTCCAGCAGAATGACCACAATCAGCGTTCTGTACCACAACGCGTTACGTTCTGACTGTACGCTGCAAGTTGCTGAAGTTCCAGGACACATCAGCTGTACAGAATGGCACCCACTTCTTATTTAATAAAAAAAAAAAAGGCAAGCTGGAGATAAAGTTGACTGAAACGGGCAGGACCCTGGCCCTAGCCAGTCTCACATGCAGATTACATAGTGACAGCAGGAGGTTTCTTTGTAAGTAGCTGTGTTTGCTCTGCCTCTGATAGTTCCTCCTCATGAGCCTCTGCTCACAGAGAAATATTAACTTCACGATGCATCTCACAAAGACATTCTGCAAAACTGATAGGGTGATGCATGCTTTTCAGTGTGATTTTTTTTCATTTTTTTTTCTTTGGTTTTTTTTTTTACAGAAAGTGAGTACATATACCCCATCCTTTGCTTTGAAAGAGTTATCAAAGTTCATCAAAAAAAGCCAAAACAAACTGTCAACTCAATCTCTGATGTGTACTCATGTCTGAGTAGAAATAAGGCAGCTCTTCGCAAAGTGCAGCATAAAAAAAACCCTGCAGGCATGTTGTACTAGGAGATGGCTTTGCTAAAAAATTAAATAAATTCTGCAAGGACACATTGTACAGAATTTTAAGTTTTTGTTTTACCATCTGCAGAGAATCACTTGACCGAAATCACTTTCTAATGCTTCTTTCTTTTCACCTCTCTTGCACAACATGTAGCGTTTAGTGGTGAAGCCAGATCAGCTAATAAAGAGACGTGGGAAGCTCGGGCTGGTTGGAATTAACCTCACTTTGGATCAGGTGAAGGTTTGGCTCAAACAGCGTCTGGGCCAAGAAACCACGGTGAGTGCCACCTTAGCAACAAATAAGAATTTTTTTTATTCTGTCTTTTGTGCCTGCTTGCGTGATAGGAACTGGTGTGCGGGTATTTCTCTTGCTTACGGTCGTTTAAAATGCATGTTATGCTGATACCAAAGGAACTGAGGAACTGTCCCACGTGTGAACTTCGTGCTGGTGAAGGAGCACTAATAAATGACACACCTTGACAAGGGAGCACAGCTTGGAGTTCCCTTCTACCGTTCACTGCCCAGGTCTGCTGTGTAGGGCCTGTGTGGTGGGAGCTCGGCAGGAATTAGTACTGTTTTGAAAGTCCTTCCACTTGGGAGTCAGCAGCTGACAGCTCAGATGCTGTGCCTGGTTGGCATAGCTGCTTCACTTTAATACCCAAGGCAGATTTAACAAGGCAAGTATAAAAGCTGTCATAAAATTGTCCTCTTATTGTAGCCAGCCAGTGTGTTTTGGCTGATGACTGTTACTTCAAGTCCTTTAACTCAGTGCTGGCTTTAATATTTACTCTGCTGGGAGTGATGCTGCAATGCTAATGATAAAGAAATGCCTGCCATCCCAGCCGCTGTGTTTCAGGAGCTGATAGAGTTCTGCTGCCTCAAGGAAACGGATGCCTTGGTCCTACTGTGATTGATTTGCTGCTGGCTCCAGCACCGAGCTGTGCAGCCGAGCCAGTGAGGCTTGCCTCGAGGCCGTTGCAAAACAGCAAGCGACTGCGTTCTGAGTGTCTGCCCATCACGAAAATGATGGATGTTGAAATTGCCTCTTTAGCCCAATACAACAACCCATCTAAAGGAAGGACTGTGCCAAAGACTTGTGTCCAGTGATGTTTGATCCTGAAGCATTGTCCTTGGGAGCGGAGGCTATCTCCTGTGGCCAATGCAGGAGTGTTCCTTGAGTCAGGAAACTTGGATGGTAGGAAAGCATCGATGCAGGACAGTTCCTGGGACCTTGCTGTAGCTGTCTGTCCCTGCAGGGAGAGGCTAAAGGTTTTTCTTACTGGTCTATGCTCACTGACACCACTTCCAGGGAGAGTGCTGGGCACAGGCCTTTGCCCCTGCTGCTCCCTGTCTAGCTCAGGTCCCTCACTTCTGTGTTGTTGGTTTTTTTCTTTTTTCTTTTCTTCGAAGCTCCAAGAAGTTCAAGCCGTCACATTTCAGGCTGCACTAAGCAGTGCTCTGTAAAGATGCTGCCTCTGGGACAGGAGACGAAGAGCAGCCACCCTGGTGTAATTCTGACGGCAGTCTGGCCCGTTAGGAAGGGGGAAGGTGGCCAACTCCTGTAATAACCTGTGAAGTTCACATACCCTGGAGTGCTACAGCAGCACGTCTAGCAGCGATGGTGCTTGCTTGATGCTGTGCTGGAGAGGGAGGAGTGTGGTTCCCCAGGAAGCACAGTGGAGAGGTCGGGAGGAAGTGATTTTAGAGCAGCGTTGATTAATTCTCGATGCCTGCCTTGTGCTGTCATAAATGTGGATATTGGACAAGCGTTTATTGGTGTTTGTCTTTTTTTCTGCCTGCAGATTGCTAATGCCAAGGGGATCCTAAAGAATTTTCTGATTGAACCCTTCGTACCTCACAAACAGGTTAGTATACCAAATAAAAACTGTTTAAAAGTACTTCTAAATCTCTTTTGACTTGCATGCAACTTAGATGAACTGATACAGAAAGCAGAAGTTTGGGAGTGTGCTGTTAAGCCGACAGTGTCAAGATGTGTGGTTGGAGCTGTCTGCAGGCACAGCATTAGTCCATGCAAAGAGTTGTTAATAATCATGCTGGTTGCGGTTGCTCTGTTGGGAGGAGGTCACAGATGACCTGAGAGGGACCGAGGTGGTTGGTCAAGGCAGTTCACTGCTCCTTGAATCCGGTACTTCTGTTGCTGTGAGATATCTCACCTTGTGCTGGTGAAATATTTAAATTCTGCCCACAGAGTGGGAAGGGTATAATAACCTAAGATAGAGGTGCTTTCAGTGCATGCAAGGAAGGAGCCTGGTTTGCACTTCAGCCATGTAAGATGGGAACAGTTTTCTCTAGGGAAAGTCCCTGGCACCTTCACCAGGATGAAGCACTCTGGGCCCTGCCGCTCTCCCTCCCAGGCCAGCACAGCCCGTGTTCCCCTGGGGAGTGTCTGGGCTGCCCCACTGCTGCTTCTCCTTGGAAAGCTCAGTGGTGTGCTCAGTTACCTCATCCCTAGCATTGATGCAAGAGCCTCGGTCTTCCCTAGGTGCGACTTGCTAACGCTTGTGCCTGGGTCTGTGGTACAGGAGGAAGAGTTCTACGTGTGCATATATGCTGCCCGTGAGGGAGACTACGTACTCTTTCACCACGAAGGGGGTGTGGACGTGGGAGATGTTGATGCCAAAGCTCAGAAGTTGCTTGTGGCGGTGGATGAAAAACTCAATGAATCGGATGTAAAGAAGCACCTCCTGCAGCATGCACCAGCAAATAAAAAGGAGTAAGTACATGTGCCCAGTTCCAGGCAGGGCCAGCCACCCAGAAGCTTCTCTTTATTTCCATGCAACATCCCTTTGTTCTATTTCACCCTAAAGCTTGCTCTCCTACCCTTCTTGCTGCTCTCAAGAATACGCCGTGCATCCTAAATCAAAGATGTTTGACCTTAACTGATCTGCTTGGAAAACTCAAAAGTAAGCGTTCGTAGTGCTTTGAGCCTTCACTTGACAGGAGCACTTCGTGGTCTGCTGAAGTCTTGACCCCTGCGATGCTGGAGATGTGTATTGAATTCTGATCCTTCATGCCAGCATAAAGAGTTTCTTATATTTAGTAGAATTAGTGCTAAGATGTGGATCTGATTGCTGATTCAGAAATGTATTCTTTACCCTGGCCCAGTCTAAGCTTCTTCTGACTATCCTTTAATTAGATGCCTATACCTAGCTATCTTAATGAGTCATGATTTTTCCAAACATAATGTAATCACTGATGGCATTGATTAGCACTGGAAGGCTGAAGAAGCCTGTCACTAATATAGTTTACTGCAGTCTCTTCCCCATCCCAGCTAATGAAGCTCGGTTCTGACAAAAGATGTATATCTGACAGTGAGAGGCAGTGATGCGTTTTTGTCTCCGAGTGAGATTAAACAGACCGAACATCTATGTGACCATTGTGAGCAACTGTGTTCTCAGCAGAGTCTGGTGGAGTGTAATTAAGATGAGTCATCAAGGTCTTTCTTTCCTTGAGTCATCACCTAGGCTTCTTCCAGAGAAGATGAATGAGAATGAAAGAAATTGATACAGAGTAGGTCTGCAGATTGCCACGAATATAAATGAAGCAGAGCAGGCTGTGCTTTGTATTTGGCTGCTTTAATGAACTTGTGTTAAATTTCTTTTTACAGAATCTTGGCTAGCTTCATCTGTGGCCTGTTCAATCTTTATGAAGATCTATATTTCACGTACCTCGAGATCAATCCATTAGGTAACAGATATTTTTGGGAGCAGGACTTTCTGTTCTAAAGTATTGGATTGTGTACTTTATCCTTCTAAGTAGTTTGCAACAATACTAGGTGGCATATGCAAAAGTAGTACAAAAGTGCTGTGATGTGTCTTGGAGCTATTAATTGAATGAGTCAAAAATGAGGACTGCTTACAGGTGATGTCTGTTATCTAGTTTCCTGGTGGAAATGAAAAATTGTGTTGAAAAAGATGTCAAGTCAGAACTGAAGAACGTAAACATTGCTCTTTTGGATCAGAACAAAATGGTACCTGAGCCAGGGCCTGGTCCATGACCATGGTCACTAGTTAATTCTTCAGGAAACATGCTGGGTTTGGTAAATACAACCGACCGACTGATGTGGAGGAAGGGGAGCAAAGGTGACCTAGCTTTTGTAAGGATGTCTGCATGGTATCAAATTTTATGAGTGTATCTGTAACACGCGTTTGTACAAAACAGAGCTAATTCTGCTATTTTTTCCAAATGCAGTGGTGACTAATGATGGTGTCTACATTCTTGATTTGGCCGCAAAGATTGATGCAACTGCTGACTACATCTGCAAAGTGAAATGGGGGGATGTGGAGTTTCCCCCTCCCTTTGGCAGGGAAGCTTACCCAGAGGCAAGTAACAACCCGCCGTGGCCCGAATTCCTTTATTGTGGACAAGATTAGTTCCTCATTACTTGTATGTCCATGGCAGTGAGGTTTTCCAGTGGGTTTTGTTGCTGTGTTTCAAGTACCTCGGTACTGTTATCCGTGGTAAGAGCTTGTGCAAACCTGTAGGACTGCTCGTAATGACATTCTGAACTGCAGCTGCTTTCCATCTCTGCTTGGATATTGGTTTGGTTCTTTAATTCAGAATTGACTTTTGAAAATGGGAGACTTAGGTTTAACTTGATTCAGCTAGGTGCCAAAGCTCTGTACTTGTACAGTCTTTCTTATGTGGTTCTTGCCTGCGCTGCTCCCCATCAACATCATTATTTTTTGTGGGAGCACTTGTTGTTAACAGCCTCGTGGCAGCTGATGCTCCCTCAGTGTTTCAGTTACAGTTTCTGAGAGTAGAGTGGCAGTTGTGTGCAAAATCTGCATGTGAGTGTGAATCCAGAGAAAATAATTATTCTCTCTCAAACCTTAAAGTAAAAAGTTAAGATGTTAATACACCTGTTTGCCTGAAAAGTGGTGGCTAAGAAGAGGCCTGCAGGCAACCTTTTTGTTTTGAAGTTAAAATGCCCATTCCCTCTCGGAATTCCCTGGGTTTGTACTGCTGGTTGCATAAATACTCCTTCATCCATAGCCTCCTGGCAGCTTCAAAAACTGTTGGAAGTAGAGCTCTCTCACTAATTTTGTTACTTATTTCAGGTGACTTCTGCTGTCTCCAAAAGGATTTCTGTCCTCACTTTTTCATTTTAATAATTATAATTATGCTTCAGTTGAGGAAGGTTTTTGTAACATGGCCAGGAAATCCATTTAGCTGTTTCTCTCCATGGATGCCAACACTTAACTCAATTTGCTCTTAAAAAGGATTAGTACAGTTTTTGTCCCTCTGAATCATCCCTCTGCAAGGCACTGTGAAGGTTATTATGGCAGTGTCTCTGCTGAGAATTTTAATGAACTCCCAATGAAGTGCTTCTTAACAGGCGAGCACACTGATACAGGAACACCACGTTGAGCCAAATTACAGTGCTCTCGGTGATTACATGCTTGGCTACAGCACAACCAGAGAGTGTGTAGCCATGGGTGTGTCGATTTTTAAATTTCCTCTGGTCTCAGTCTGCAGACAAGGTCAGAACAAGACACTTCAGTTCAGAGGCATTTGATTCTGTGACTGTCATGTGCAGAGCCATGGAACCTGGAAGCTTCCCAGGGCTGGCAGAGCAGTTCATGGAAAAGCCAGTGTGGTACAGCCCAGTGAAATGCAGCCAACAGTCGGCTGCATTTCCAAAGTTTTTCATGTGCAAACAGGAAAAATCTCCTTCATTTGTAGAGTGCAGATCCAGAAGCAATGTCAGATTTATTTATAGCAATCACTTGTGAAGTTCACTTGGGACAGAAGGCCTTATAAAGACAAGATATTCTTTGGAGGGTATGATTTTATTTTTTTTTCCACCCCCAAGAATCAAAATTTGAGCGTATGCTCAGGTTGATCCCCTTTGAATTTGTTACAGGGAGAATAGCGCCAGCTGCCTGCATCCCGTCCGATTTCAGTGCTCTCTTGCAGAACACCTAACGCAAATCGGTCCTGGCCCCTGAGAGATGAAGCTGGGTCTCTCTCCCTTACAAAAATGGTGTTGGTAGTTCTGCTGTCCCCTTGGTTGTAGGTGACATACGTGGGAGCTCTGCACGTCCAAACGGGCCCTGCGCTATGAGCACTCTGATTTGGAAAAGGAGGATGCAGCAGGAAGTTTACATTGTGTGCTGGTGTCTTTGCAGGAAGCCTACATCGCTGATCTGGATGCAAAGAGCGGAGCCAGCTTGAAGCTTACTATTCTCAACCCCAAAGGCAGGATCTGGACCATGGTGGCTGGTGGTGGTGCCTCTGTGGTTTACAGGTAACAGGAACAAGGTTTCTAGAGAGGGGGGTGGATTTACAGTGCTGGAAGAAAATAACTGATATAACTGCTGCAGCCTCTCGAAAGGAGATGCTTCTAAAGCAATCGTTCTCCTGCCACGACTGCTTGGGACCTCTTCAGAATGAAGACGCTGTGCATGTTTCTTACCAAGTTGCGGAACGTAGTGTCCCTTAGAGATAATTTAATTCTGGGAGGTTGAGATACGGGTTTTTTCACTTGGAAAGATGCAAGATGGCTGAAAGCTGTTTATGGTAATATCATTGCCGTGGTAGGCACTGAGTTCCCATTGTATCTGGGAAGAACAGCAACATTAATCATGACTGGCACCAAGAGGAGAGCAGGATTCTTTTCAGCAGACAGCCTGATCTCTCTGTTGCAAGTCCCACTTTCCCAGGAATTTGGAATGCTTTATTAAGGCTTCACTTCACTAACTAACTAGAGGTTAACTAACCTCTTAATATTTTTTTTTTACAGTGACACCATTTGTGACCTGGGGGGTGTGAATGAACTGGCTAATTATGGGGAATACTCAGGAGCCCCAAGCGAGCAACAGACCTATGACTATGCTAAGACTATTCTCTCCCTCATGACAAGAGAGAAGCATCCTGAAGGTAAGAGTCGCTGCAATTTCAAAGCTGTGAAGCTGCGTGTGTGTGTGTGTGCGTGGGGGGGGAATGAACAAATCCGGGCTGTTACTATGCTAAGACTTCCCTGGCAGAGCTTTTCATGTACTGCTGTTTTCTGAGTGAAGTAGTGATGGATTTCTCTCATCTCTGAAGCAAGAGCTAGGACTTGTAGTTTTCCATGTACCAAAAAGCAGATGTGGCTTGGAAGAGTCTTACTGAAAAAATTTGTACTTGATGCAAAGCTCTTATCTTCCAGGCTCTGCTAAACACAACTTCAAACTATTGGCTAGTCCGAACTGCAGCATTTTTTCACTTTGTCCTGAACTGCTTCATAATCTTAGAGTACACTGTGTTCTAAAACCAGTTTTGGTTTATGTGTGTTTCTTCCCTCAGGTAAAATCCTGATCATTGGAGGCAGCATTGCTAACTTCACTAATGTCGCGGCCACTTTTAAAGTAAGTGACTACTCAGAAGTATGAGTAAATGCCCACAGTCCTTAGTCCGAAGCTGTTCCTTCCCAGTTTGCTGATGTGCTGAGGCTGACAGTGCATCTTTTCCAGGAGTTCCTGAGACTATGGGACAGGCTTCCCAGTTCATGTGTCCTGTGTGTTTCTTTTAGGGCATTGTGAGAGCCATTAAGGATTACCAAGGCCCTCTGAAGGAGCATGAGGTGAGGATCTTTGTACGAAGAGGAGGCCCAAACTACCAGGAAGGATTACGTGTCATGGGCGAAGTTGGTAAGGAGCAACCACTTCCTTAATTTTTGTTCTTGCATCTTGTTTTTTCCACCTGCTTTCTGCTGAACCTTTTCAAGGTTAAATGCTTCACTTTGCCAGAAGCCCATCTTGAACCTTTTTTCCCCCAAGGCTGACTGTGCTTGTATGCCTACACAGGGAAGACCACTGGGATCCCCATCCATGTCTTTGGCACGGAGACGCACATGACGGCGATTGTGGGCATGGCGCTCGGCCATCGGCCGATCCCCAACCAACCGCCTGCTGCAGCCCACACCGCCAACTTCCTCCTCAACGCCAGCGGCAGCCCCTCGGTGAGTTTCTTCCCCTCTGTGAACGGGAACACTTGTGAGGAGCCTCCTGAAGGCAGCATCCCCTCTCTGAACAGGTCAGAAATGGATCTCGGCCACCACTGTGTTGGTACACAGCTCTAGGAAAGCTAAGATGACTCTGCCTGGATGGTGTATCAGGAGGGACCTCCCAACATCACCCTCGCTTGTGCAGAAAACGTGGCCCCTCAAAGCCCAATAGATGCAAGTCACGTTTTTGTAACTTGGTCATTTAGGAGTTTTCCCTCGCTTGACCAAAATAGTCCTACCTCAAAATGAACTTTCTTTGTAGACCGGCATAGCCAAGTGGTCATCTCCTCCTGCATGCTCCAGACCTTCTCTAGCATGCTGTCCCTTACTGACTTGGCTTCCGAATCTTTCAGACTCCAGCACCAAGCAGAACAGCTTCCTTCTCAGAGTCCAAACCAGATGATATCGCTCCAGCCAAGAAGGCAAAACCGACAGCACCTCTTGGTAAGTCCAGCGTTAGAAATGATTGCTAAGAGTTCTCTTCTGCTCCTAAAAGACAGAATGTGGACTAGAGTAACGCTTTTGTCTGGATATAAAGGGAAGCAATTTGGTGGTACCAGTCTCACTCTGCTTTGAATTTAGTTAAGTGCTTTTAGAATGTTGTCACTTGTGCTGTTAGCTTATACATGAGGTGAGCCAGAGTTGCCTTGATCTGGGATGCTCCTTTGAAAGGGAACAGCATGGTTTGAGAATTCCAGCTTTCCCACGTCCCCTTAGGCAAGGCCAGCGGACAGCAGGTGTCTGTGCTGTGTTGCTGAACTGAGGCCTCCTTTCCAGTTGAGTACCTGGGGGTGTTCCCACAGGATGCTGCTGGAACAGTGTAGGTATTCAGAAAGTCCTTCTTGATACATGCTGCTGCAACACTGTGTAGTCAGGTAGTTCAGTATGAGTTGTGACATACTCCTCACACGTTTAGGATCAGAGCTTACTGTGTAGTGTGTTGTGTGGTGGTGGTGGATTTTGGGTTTGTTTTTGTTTGGGTTTTTTTTTTTCACTAAAGTCTGTAGGAAGCTGCTTTAGCATGGTGATATGCAAGAGCTTTGGCAGCCTTTTGCTCATATTTGTTGGAAGCCTTATTGCGTAAGAGCATGTTGTATGGGGATAAAACAACAGCAGAACTGGGCGGGGACAGACTGTGGTAATTTCTTTCTCCTCTGAATGTGAGGGGATACTGGCCTCATTACAACCATATGATGTTGATTTGTCATATGAATGACGGCAACATTCATATCTAGTTCCAATGCATCACAAAACCCACTACTATTCTCTTAATCATTGTGCATAGCATTTTGCATGAGCAATGCTTCAAAAAGACATTGAAAATAAACATGTGCCATCAAGATTGCAGCGCAAGGAACTGCCACCTGAACCTGAAATGTGTTTGTGCTGGGATAAGCAAAAAGTTTCTAGACTGCAGAATGCAAAACTTGATTTCTGGATATTTGGAGAGGAAGTACAGTGGAGAGTGCTCTAGCCTGCTTGTTTTCTAACAAAAGCAAAACCCAAAAGGCCCAAGTGCTGTGGGGAGGAGGGAAGCTGCAGCACCCTGCTGCAGGTGCCCTGCCGTTGGGCTGACAGCAGCCAACTCTGTCATATTGTTGCATGAGTGATTCTCTCTTTAACAGATTCAATCCCAGCTTCAAGACCTGGTTCAGGTAGGACACGTGACTAGCTGAATGTGCCTGGCCTTGCTGGCAGCTGACTTTTTTTTAGTTCTTGGGTTTGTTGCTGTTTTTTCTCTCCAAAAGTTTGCAGTGTTGTCTGGTCCTTCCCTCCTGCCCAGCATATATAGCTATCACCGTAAGAACTTCTCATCTGTTTTTTCAAGTGCAGGTCACATACTCCTTTGCCCAAAAACTTACTGCTTCTGAGGGAGGGAAGGACAGGTCTCAAACTTTATCTTCCTTCCCCCCCCCCAGTCATTATAGAGAAAACCAGACCTAGGCATATTGTGAAAAGCTCTGTACTCTGCTTTCAAAAAGAAGGAATTGCTAACTATGCGTAATAACTGGCCTTTTGTTTCAAAGGGAAACAAAATAGTGCAGGTGCTGTGCTTACGAGCCTTGAAGGGCATGGAAAAGTCACTGAATGAACTAAATGTTCTTGTTGCCTTATCAGTTCAGCAAACCATTAAAGCTTGTGCTCAGTGAAGTTACAGGGACTTTAAGCACTCTTTCGAGCTTTGTGCCAGATGAGAAGAAACTGCTGAATCAGGGTTAAAGTAGAGTTTCAAGCCATCTCCTATCATAAGGGGAGGGACAGTAGAAGGAGAAGTCTGATTCTTCCTTGGGTGGTCTCAGACAAATAGCATCACCTTTCTAGGCCTGCATTTTCCTGTTTTGGTGAGTACTAATACTACCTTCTTGCAAGGACCTGCAAGATACATGGAGTTTTTCAGGGTAGGCAGTTTTTTAATAACTGGTCATGTGGCAGTGCATCTAAACCATGAACGTGTAGGGTTGGAGAACAGCGGCTGATTTCTTGTTAAAGCCAGAACAGTATCCTGTTTAATCCCCAGTGCTGTTTACCTTTAATTCAAAGCCAAAAAGAAATTAGTGGTAGACTGAGTTGGCATCAGAACTTGGATCAGTTCTGAGTTCCTAAGAGTTTTACAGTGAACTCTGCCTGGAGTCAAAGGGAGTAACTCAACATTTTGCTGTGCCAAGTGGCATAAATATACTTAAAGCAAACAGTCCATCCTCGCTAGCTGAACTGTTGCCTTTCCTGTGACTCTGTCCCCTGCAGCCAAGTTTTGGGCCATATATAAATTCTTGGAGCTGTCAGGTTTGTGTTGGATTCTGATCATCGAAAAAATCTGAAAATAAAAGCTGAGCATGTAGAGCTCCTTTGCTTTCTGTGTCCCTTCCATTTCCTGCTTTTCTTTTTTATTTCCTAGCAACCTACTGTGGTGCCCTGACAAACATAGGAGGCAAACCTCCTGTGGTTCTCCCAGACTGTAGGCCATATGCAAATAAATAAATAAAATTCAAAGTTCACTTCCTCTTCAGCTTTGCAGAATAAAACTATCTGGGAGGAATGGGAATAGCCCATGTGAGAGGAGGAAGAGGCAGTTTTCACTTCTCTCTTCCCCTCCTACACCAGCTCTCTGCTACCTGTGGTGAAGCATTTCCCAATTTGATGAAGCCCAAAACCTGGCTATTGTGTTCAGAATCCTGGGAAGGGGGATGCTGCTTCATCTACAGTTTCTTACTTAATTTGAACGGTGTGGCTACTATATCCTGGAGTTCATCTGTTGGGTTCAGTTTGGAGGGAGGGGAGTATACTCACCTAGGAGACTTTCAGCAGACATTTGGCAAAGTTACAGCTCTTGTCTTGCACAGATGTACATTTTGAATGTGTTTTTGGTTTTGTTCTGTTTTTTTGTTTTGGTTTTTTTTTTTTTTTCCCCCCCCACCCCCCCACCTCCATCTCTCTGAGCAGGTAAAGCTACAACTCTGTTCAGCCGTCACACCAAAGCTATCATTTGGGGGATGCAGACACGCGCTGTGCAAGGAATGTTGGACTTTGATTATATTTGCTCCCGGGATGAACCGTCAGTAGCTGCCATGGTTTATCCATTCACGTAAGTAGCCTGTGTTGACAGCATTCTTTTTCTGACTGTTTCCCTCAAATTCTTCTGTTAGCTTCCTCCTCTTCTAGTCTCTGCTGTTCTTTAAGCGTAGCTCTGCCCTAGTCTACATATCTGCTTTAACACCTTCTGCTGTGCTCCCTTCCACCGTCAGGTTGGCTTTGCAGACTGCTTCATGTTTCCCTCAATCAACCCCCAAAGGGCTGCTCTGTTGAAACAGCTTAATGTTAGCCACACAATTTAAGTTCCACTTCATGCCCTTTCAAAGGGTGTCCAAATTCTGTTCCTTCACTCAGCAAGTAAGGCAGGCGTGACTTTCTTTAACAGCCCACTGGCTTAGCAGAGGCAGTAAGGCTATGCACGGTTTCTTCCACTCTGCTGTTTGCTGCATGCTTGTCTGAGACTTTTTTGATTTGTGTCCACAGCAGCTGGACTTTCCCCCTCCAAGTATTAGCCAGAATTGTAGCAGATCTGTTAATAGACAAAAGCAGTCTGTCTGTTGTGTAGCCAAACAAAATTAAAAAAACAAAAAACCCCCCAAAAAACCCAAAAAAACAAAAAACCAAAAAGCCCACACCACAACTAAAATCACGTTCATCTTGCTCACACTCTTTCCTGTAGTGGCAGTAGTTTAGTAGTTTCTTAGCAGGCAGGAAGAGTGCGGATCCTTCTGTGGGATAGAGTTCTCTTGTGGTATTCACCCTCTTTTACCTCATCCCCCACAGCTAACGGGGATGAGAGGCTACTGGGTGTTTCAAATTGGAACCTCCAGAGCACAGCTGTGCATAAGCTGCTTTGTTACTGTACCTCACAAGTGTGTGGGGGGGTCTCCCTGTCAAACGGGGCAAGTAGTGAGAAGGAAAGGAGTGGCTGTCTGGCCTGCTGCTGAGACAGTGAGATGGGAACCCATACAAAGGTAGGAGGTTTGTTTCATTTCTGTGGTATTTACAGCCATCCAGGGTAGCTGATGTCTAATCAGCCTCTGTCCTGCAGAGAATTTTGCCTCTTGACAGTTAAGTACCTTGTACTGTTAGTGTGCAGCTTTGATGATAATTGCAGCTCTGTGATAACTTCTCAGCAAGTGCAAACCTCAGGGTACTAAAACTGAGTGCAGGCATAGCCACATCTATAGATGAGTAGCAACCCCTTGCAGTGTTGCAGTTGTTTGATGAAGAAAAAGCAATAGGGATTAAAAGTTTTAAGGTTACCTATAATTATCTGACTCTGCTTGACCTTTTGGAGGAAGCCAGGCTGGCAAAACCTGGAAAGTTCTGTGACAAACGTACCGGTATGAGAACACAGCCAATTTCTGAACACTCTTAAATGACTGAACAGTGTAGACTTCAGTGAAGCTCCAGTCGGAGCATCTACCATATATAAAAGACAACACCTACAGCGAAACTTGCCTAGGTGCATCCCCCACAGTGCGTGTGGGGCAGGGTGGGTAGAGTCTCGCTGTAGCAGAATTGGAAAGCTGGCTGGCCCTCGCGTTACTGTCCTGGCTGTTCGCTGCCAAAACTGGTTTACTGGTTTCCTCTTTCCCCAGTCCAGTATTTGTCCCAGCCCCGTAACGCAGCTTTGCATGCATCTCATTCATTACTCTTTCTGTGCCTCATTCTGTCTTCCAGCTTGGAGTAGAATTGAGGCTCTGGTAACTTCACTCTGGGAGAGCTTATTCATCTTGCTGGATGCCTCTGTCCCCATTAGCCCGTCTCCTTCCATATGCTGCTCTGTTCTATACTCTGAAGAACCTTCTGCTGTTAGTATGGTCCCTCCCCATATACGCTCACTTGCTAGTGAGTGTCTTGCAGTCGGTCTTGGTGTCTGAGAATTGGGGTTTGTAAACTCCTCTATCTGCATGCACTGTATCCCTTTGTCTTTCCAGTAGCCTTAAGGGTCAGGGCTTTTTCATCTTCTCCTCTGTAGTGGTGACCACAGGCAGAAGTTCTACTGGGGCCACAAAGAAATCCTGATCCCGGTGTACAAGAACATGTCAGATGCCATGAGGAAGCACCCAGAGGTGGATGTTCTCATCAACTTTGCATCTCTGCGCTCTGCTTATGACAGCACTGTTGAAACCATGAATTATCCACAGGTGAGTGAGGGATCTAGAAGAAGCCCGAGAAAAGAAGGAAGATCTTGTCAGCAGGGTGCCAGTGTCTCTTAAGCCATGATAGCGTTAGCAAACTGTCTTCGTCTTCCAGTTTGGCCGATAAATACCTCAATGCTAACTCCTTACAGACTCTAAGGAGGATACTGGAGTTACAAGTCCAGCGTTAGAATTTGCTATGCAACGTGTGTAAGAGGAACTTGGCACCTCTTGGGCTGGTGAAAATACCGTGCTGCTCTAATGTGCAAGGCAGTGAAAAAAATCCTCTGAATAGTGCGCTGAGACTGCTGTGAAGATCACAGCAGACTGTGCAGCCATGTGCTGGGAGAGCGTACAGCGTGACCTCCCAGAGGTGTGACAAGAGGCAGAAGCCGGTCATGCCCCTTGAGCAGCTGTTTACCTTCTCTGTCCTGCAGCTTGTTAAGTACTAATGGTTTTCTTCATCTCCATGCAGATCCGCACCATTGCCATCATTGCTGAGGGCATTCCAGAGGCCCTGACACGCAAACTGATCAAGACAGCTGATAAAAAAGGAGTCACTATCATTGGGCCTGCAACGGTAAGTACTGATGACCTTTTTGTCCTCTTGTCTCTTAATCTTCAGATCAGCTTTCTTTGAAGGGCAAAATACATCCCACAATCCATTTTCTCCGTAGTCATAAAGTGCACATGAGTTTCTCATTTTAAGGTCATGTTACTGTCTTAGTTGTCAGTATTTATACAAACATCAGGTCTTACAGAAATGTTCCTCATTTTCACGTATATTTTAAAGGACTCTACATCCTTCTCTAACTTTCTTGTAGGTTGGTGGGATCAAACCAGGTTGCTTTAAAATAGGCAACACAGGAGGCATGCTGGATAATATCTTGGCATCAAAACTGTACCGTCCTGGTAGCGTGGCTTATGTTTCCCGGTCCGGAGGAATGTCCAATGAGCTCAACAACATCATTTCCCGAACCACTGATGGGGTCTATGAAGGGGTGGCCATTGGAGGAGACAGGTAGGAGTCTGTGTCTTCAACAAAGACACAGTTGTTTGTTTGTTTTTTTTTTTTAAGTCAGTCAACAGAAGAATTATTAGTAATTTGAAGGAAGAAGGGCAGGTTGGCTGTTAATTGTTCTTCTTTCAGAAAAGTTTCTGAAACACATTCACCTTCTACCATTTTCCCTGTGTTCTACCCAGATATCCGGGTTCAACTTTTATGGATCATGTCTTGCGTTATGAGGATACTCCAGGAGTGAAAATGATTGTAGTACTTGGAGAGGTGAGTGAGACCAGTTCACTCCTCTGAGAAACACCTGTGTGTTTTGTTTTGGGAGGATCTGACCTGGCTGCAAGGATACTAAATAACAGCTGTAGATATGTGGCAGTTATTCATACTGTTCTTGAATATCCCAATTTTTATTTCGTACTGCTTTAATCAAAAGAAGTTGAATGTATTCCACAGACAAGCAGTCTCCCCTATTAAAAAAAAAAAAAAAGGAGGCTTTGTTCTGAGACTTCAGCTGTTACTCAACGAAAAAGGAGGAAAAAAAAAATTACAAGTAATGGTTCCATGTGCATCTTGGAGCTGGTTTCTACAAAAATGCAGTGTTGAACCAGCTTGGTGGTCTGTCTTTCTGCAGATTGGAGGCACAGAAGAGTATAAGATCTGCAGGGGTATTAAAGAAGGTCGTATCACCAAGCCAGTGGTGTGCTGGTGTATTGGTACTTGTGCCACCATGTTCTCTTCAGAGGTATGTGCAAGAATGGGGGCAAACTCATAAAACAAGCATGTATCCTCAACAGGAAGCTAGAAAGCCAACAATGTCTCTCACTGTGCCCAAACCTTTCAGAATTGCCAGTAGCAATTTAACGTGCAGAAGTTAAATATAAATAATAAAAGCTTTTTGTGCTTCTGTAGTCTGCCACTGGAGGTTTTCAAGGGATTCTGCATGCTTGTAAAGGGAGCCCAAAGATCCCAGGGAACACAACAGGTTCTAATAGCAGTGTGCTTCTGGAGTGGTGGGAATGGGAAGGATGCATGTTAAGCAGCTCTGGAATTTAGAGAGGCTGAACATCAGTGGAGAAGCCTGGAGCAATTCAAGATCAGAAAACGCCCTGCATATTGCAATGCTGACTGTGGTTGCAGCCAAGAGTTCTGTTAGCCAAAAGGAAGGCAGATGTCACTGGTATTCCTCTGTCACCAGTTTCCTAGTCAGTTCTTTATTCTGTTTTACTTTCTTCAGGTAAACAACTTGCATTCCTTACTGCTGTCTCCTCCCTTGTTTGCAGGTGCAGTTTGGCCATGCAGGAGCTTGTGCCAATCAGGCTTCTGAAACTGCTGTTGCAAAGAATCAAGCCTTGAAAGAAGCTGGTGTGTTTGTTCCCCGGAGTTTTGATGAGCTGGGAGAGGTCATTCAGTAAGTCACACCACCAGGGCACATTCAGCAGGGACAAAAACTGTTAGGGCACTGATTCTAACCTGATAAAGGAATATATTCTTGCTTAAAGAAAGCAACTTCTATTCTTTATGGGTTTTTTTAAGGTCTGGGTTTAGACCACCATGCTTATATCCCTTAAAAGGGCTTCAGTTGATAAATGGATTCTCTCCCTAGGTCTGTCTACCAGGATCTTGTGGCCAAAAGAGTGATTGAACCAGCTGAGGAAGTGCCTCCTCCAACTGTGCCAATGGATTACTCCTGGGCGAGGGTAAGCCGTGCTGTTTTACCTGCTTTTTGGTTCCTTAGGAACTAGACGGGGTACTTGCTGTGATTCTGGACGCTTCTGGTGATAATGGTGTTGCCTTGGGGTTGTATGACACGCTTTATAGCATTATTTGTGAGCTCACTGGCTACGCTGGTTCTAGGCTGTGGCAGCTGCTCTGAGGGCAAGCTTTAAGGCATTGCTGTTTGACCACTCTGCCTCCTACTGCCCCTTGCTTCTCATGTGGATTGTTCAAAATCCCATCTTTATGCTGCAATTTCAGGAGCTGGGTCTGATTCGCAAACCGGCTTCCTTTATGACAAGCATCTGTGATGAGAGAGGTCAGGAACTGATTTATGCTGGGATGCCGATCACTGAGGTCTTCAAAGAAGAGATGGGAATTGGAGGGGTTCTGGGCTTGCTCTGGTTTCAAAGGAGGTGAGGCAGCTTTTGTGAAAGCTCACAGATTCTTTGGCTTGAAGTTTTTTGCGTTTATTAATGGGCTTTTAAAAAAGAAAAGTAACTCCAGGATTCCTTTGTGAACGTAAATTCACTGGAAATGCCATCTCTGTATTCCCTCTTTTGAGACCGCGTCAGCATTTCAAGGCTTCATACAGCATTTTTAGTCTTGGGATGTAGTTTTCCACAAGTTTTGTGGTGCGTTGAGGAAGTTTCTCTATTCTAGGCCTGTTTCATGCTGACTACTTGCCTATTGCAATAGTCACCTTGACTCGAGAGATTAGGGAGTTTACAAACGCTTGCTAACCAGCCTACAGGGAACATCCTGAATGGCAGAAATTTGCTGCCTTCATCTGATCGTGCGTTCATTAGAGGCACTCCTGGCACCAGCTGGAATCTCTAGCTCAGCAGAACAGGATGAACAGAACTGTAGCACAGCCTCACGGCTCCTCTCAAAGGAACCCACAATGCCCACGGAGTGTTTGCAAGCTCAGCCTACAAAACTGACCCTCGGCCCCGAGCTAAACAGCTCCTGTGGAAACTGAATAAAAACGTGATGCCTGAGAAGGATATTAGAATGCACTGATGGGTATTGTGACCCTACGGCTCCCTTTCTCTGTTTGTCCTGGTTTTGGCTGGGATGGAGTTAATTTTCTTCTTGGTAGCTAGTACAGTGCTGTTTTGGCTCTGATGTGAGGAACAGTGTTGATAACAACTAAAAACATCAGTGCTTTAAGTAATATTTATACTAAGTCAAGGACTTTCCTGTTTCTCAGGCCTTGCCAGCCAGACTTTTCAGTCATACACCTAAAACAAAAGTCACTGTTCAGTGTAACACTGTCTTGTTGTTTGGTTTTCTTTATAATCATTGACTTTACTCTCTCTCTTGCTCAGGTTACCGAAGTATGCCTGCCAGTTCATCGAGATGTGTTTGATGGTAACAGCGGATCATGGGCCTGCTGTATCTGGAGCCCACAACACCATCGTCTGTGCCAGAGCTGGAAAAGATCTTGTCTCGAGTCTTACTTCAGGTCTTCTTACTATCGTAAGTGCCTAATATTCAGAAGATTTAATTTTGTTGCTCGCTATTCTGGCTAGGTTTTATTACCAATAATGTAAGATTTAGACAGGCTGCAGAGCCGTGGACAGGTTGTGTCTCTTCACTCACGCTTTGAATTTCTGTTCAATTCAACTCTTAATAGCTCGATGGACTAGGTTTTAAACCTGGAGCATTTTTCTAGTAGGCAAGACTACTTTGATGTGTCTCATTTGAGTCTAGAAATATTTTATGGAGGCCAAATCGCTGTCAGCATTGTCCCTATATTGTTGCCTATTCTCTTCCACGACTGAAGAGTAAAAATGTGAATAAATAGACTTTAGATTGTGTTTCCTTCCACGCTCTGCTGCTAGTGGAGATGTGTTTGCTATGTATTGGCACTTACGTTGCGTTATAAATAGATGTTTTATCTCAGGTGCCTGCCTAACTTTACTTTCATGAATGCCACAGTGGTAGGCAGGGCAGATGGGGAAGATAATCTCATGCTTGTTTTGTTACCTTAACTGTGGAGTCCTTTGCTGTAACTCCCTTTGTGTACTGTACCCAGGGTGACCGGTTTGGTGGAGCACTGGATGCTGCAGCTAAAATGTTCAGCAAAGCCTTCGACAGTGGGATTATACCTATGGAGTTTGTGAATAAGATGAAGAAAGAAGGGAAGCTGATCATGGGCATTGGACACAGAGTCAAATCAGTAAGAAAACTGCATTGGTACTGGAGGTGTTTTGTTGGTGTTTTTTTTAAGGAAGGGTGGGGTAGAGAAAAAATGGAAAGAATGAAAAGTAGCAACTTTCACAGGCAGCTACTGAGCAAATTCTCTTAAACCTACAAACAGTAAAGCTTATGGCCAGTCCCTGTGTAACAGGTAACATCAGTGGCTGTAATGTGTTCTTACCTTGCAGATCAATAACCCAGACATGAGAGTTCAGATCCTCAAAGACTACGTGAAGCAGCATTTCCCTGCCACCCCACTGTTGGACTATGCACTTGAAGTAGAAAAAATTACAACTTCCAAGGTGAAATACGCTAGCATTTGGCTCCTCTTGAGCATTCTTTCTTACTGGAGCAGAAGTGACCAGGGGTTAATACTGTATTTAAATTGCAGTGCTTCATAAATTATTGCTGGGGTGGGGTTTTTTTTTCTTCTATGGGTACTTGAGGCCAAGTACAACTACAGTTTGGCAAGGCTGAAGACATTTGTGGGACACTGCAAAAGTGCTGAGCAAACCAAAACCCATTACCTGTGTTGTCCACTGCCCACACTGGAACTGCTGTGTTCTTGAAAACTGAGGCAGAGCTAGCACACGTGATGGGCTGTGGCAGATAATTTATGTGGTTTGAACCAAATGCAGGCCCATTGTTTGGGGCTGCTTTTCCACCATTCACATTAAGCACAGCTCTTGCTTAAGTTGCTGAGCAGCCTTCTCTGTCGCTAGGCTTGTGTGTCCACAATTATGGGCAACCCTCAAATTACCTTACGCTTGAGGATGGAAGTTGCTAGGTGAACATCATTTGCCGCTGTTAACATCTTTATCTGGGGTGTGTTTGCATTTCCTGCAGAAACCAAATCTTATCCTGAATGTAGATGGCTTTATCGGCGTTGCCTTTGTTGACGTACTCAGGAATTGTGGCTCCTTCACACGGTAAGTATGTGGTAGGCTGTTCTCTTAGGTCGTGGTCCTATAAAAATGATGGGAGCCGTCCTGCCAGCTCATGTGGGGCCAGGATTTCAAAAGGACATTGCGAAGGAAATGTAGCCTGGACTTGGGAGAAGAAAGCTTTCACATGAGTTTGGTGTTGCTACTGGCATTAGAGCAGACTTGTAGCCTTTCTAAGATTGATTCCTTAAATAGATCGCTATGAGGAACTATTTAATTTATTTTCTTTTGCAGGGAAGAAGCGGATGAATATATTGATATAGGAGCTCTTAATGGCATCTTTGTACTAGGCAGGAGTATGGGATTCATTGGTAAGTTTGCCACATTCCTGCCCTTTCCATCCTACTGGGGGATGCCCTGCTGCCATGAACATGAGAGAAATATAAAGCTCGATGGGGGCTCTGTCTAAAATCCTAGTTGTACAAATCCAGAAATCACAGTTGTTTCAAGGCAAAGAAAGAGGAGGAGGAGGAACAGAAAATTTCTAACACAGACCACTCACTTTGTTTTAGGACACTACCTGGATCAGAAGAGATTGAAGCAAGGTCTGTACCGTCACCCGTGGGATGATATATCCTATGTTTTACCAGAGCACATGACCATGTGAGAACCTGTAGTATTGCCTCAGAATGTCTCTTCAAGAAGACAGAAGCCTGCACAGAGGACAGTCACAAATGGGACTTTGATGTATAAAGACCATTGGTACATAGACATTAAGCTGCCTGGTCAAACTGTGCAAAGCAACTGTTTTATAAGAATAGAAACTTAGTCTAATAAAAACCAAAACTTGTGATGTTCCATATGTTACCTGCTGTATTTAATACTGTCTCTCACCTTTTTTTTTTTTTTTCTACTCTTGTTTCATTTTGTTCCCAGAAAAGATTTTTAAGAGTTTGGGGTGGGGGGAAGTTTTGCTCCTAGGTGCAGTCTTACTGAACTTGCAGAAGATCCATTGGTCTGGTAACAAGCTGTAACTTTTCCCGACAGGAAAAGTACCCATTGTTCCCATAAGCCATGACTTTGGATTTTTATTGTTGATTGTTTTTCAATTTGTTTACTGTGTTCTCATCTTCAGTCTGATTGTATCCTAAACAGTGGGACCATTGCTGATGTATAACCAATGTTACTCAAACTCTGGTGTAGTAATTTAAAGTGTAAAGTTGTAACATACTGCTGTTAAAACTGTGAAACTACATGTATTCCGGTGTCTGTATTTATGCAAAAAAACCTCCTTTACTACTAGACTGCTGGTATATGCAATGTCACTCTCATGTTATCTGCTGATGCAAAAATAATCTCAGTAATAACTTGTGTCCTACTTGTCTGTGTATTGTAACTAACTCAAATAAATGATACACTACTAATTTACTTTTTTTTTTTCTCTCTCTCTCTACTTCTGGCTTCTAAAAGTTGGTCCTAAACAGTGTCTAACAGGCTCTATGACAAACTGGGAACCAGGCATATGACAAAACTATTCCTTTTTTTTTTTTTTTTTTCTTTGTGTGTGTGTGTGTTCTGGTCGATTTAAAAAAAAGGGAGGGGAGAATAAAAACCACAACAGACACACAAAAAATACAGACTTATCCTACCGTGTTTCAGTCTGGGTCAAAAAGATGAGATTTTGCAAAGCAGGGAAGAAACGAGGAATGAAGTTATAAATAATCGATAGAGCATTATACAAGAGCTGGGGAATTGTGGTGCATAGTAAACGTGAAGTAATCACCTACAGCTCACCTCATTCTAATTAAAAAAAAAAAAAGTACCTTAGGAGTGAGTGAATTCCTGATTGTAAAGTCCTTTTCCCTGCAAGTTTGCCTGAGAGCCATGTTAATGAGAAGCAATTAGCAGAAGGCCGCAGAGCTGCGGTACCTGTGGCAGAGCCACCCAGCCCCTCACGGCTGCCCGCGGTGGCCTCCCCGGCTGTCCCCCAGCCCCCCCAGCCCCGGGGCAGGCCCGGGCTCCCCCCAGGCGGGTGTTTGGGGGCGAGGGGGGCCGGTCGCCCGCCCCCGCCGCGGTGCTGGCCCGAACGCCCCGTCTGCCCGCTGCGCAGCGAGGGGCCGCACGGCGCTCGCGTCCCCGCTCCCCTCACGGCACCCCCCGCCCCGCTCCCAGGGGCCGGAGGCGCCGGCTGAGGCCGCACCGCCCCCCCCCCGCCCCCGCCGCCATTTTAGCGCCGGCGGTGGCGCCCCCTCCCCGCCGGGCGGCAGCGCCGCCAGCCCCCGCGCAGGCGCCCTGGCCGCAGCCCGCCATGTCGGACAAGATGGCGGCGGCCGCGGCCTCCCCGCAGCAGCAGCCGGGCCCCGGCGCGGCCGAGGCGGAGGGCGGGTGCTCGCGGGGCGGCGGCGGGGGGATGGATGGGGAGGCCGAAGCGGAGGAGTTCGGGTGCCCGGCGCACTGCTCTGGCCTGGCCTGGCGGCAGAACGAGCAACGCCGCCACGGCCTCTACTGCGACATCACTCTGGCCTTCGGCGGCGGGCGGCCGGGGGCGGCCCGCGAGTACCGGGCGCACCGCTCCGTGCTGGCCGCCGCCACCGAGTACTTCACCCCGCTGCTCTCGGGGGGCTTCGCGGAGTCGCGGTCGGGACGTGTGGAGCTGCAGAAGTGGAGCTCGGAGGGCGGCCCCGACCCCGACACGGTGGAGGCCGTCGTCGGTTTCATGTACACCGGCACCATCCGCGTCAGCCCCGGTAACGTCCATGAGGTGCTGGAGATGGCGGACAGGTGAGCGGGGCTGGAGGGGCTGGAGATGGGCGACAGGTGAGCAGGGCTGGGGGCCGCGGGGGGCTGGAGATGGGCGACGGGTGAGCGGGGCTAGGGGGGCTGGAGATGGGCGACGGGTGAGCGGGGCTGCGGGGGGCTGGAGATGGGCGACAGGTGAGCGGGGCTGGGGGCTGCGGGGGGCTGGAGATGGGCGACGGGTGAGCGGGGCTGGGGGCCGCGGGGGGCTGGAGATGGGCGACGGGTGAGCGGGGCTGCGGGGGGCTGGAGATGGGCGACAGGCGAGCGGGGCTGGGGGGGCTGGAGATGGGCGACAGGCGAGCGGGGCTGCGGGGGGCTGGAGATGGGCGACGGGCGAGCGGGGCTGGGGGCTGCGGGGGCCAGGGGCTGACCGCAGCAGCACCACCAGGCTGCCAGGCAGCCACCTCACCCGTGTTCGTTTGTCCTGCAGGTTTCTGCTGACCCGGTTAAAAGAGTTCTGTGGAGAGTTTCTGAAGAAGAAACTCAACCTCTCCAACTGCGTGGCGGTTCACAGCTTAGCCCATATGTATTCCCTGAATCAGCTGGCCCTCAAAGCTCAGGATATGATCAGGAGAAACTTCCACAAAGTTATCCAAGATGAGGAGTTCTACACTTTGCCCTTTCATCTTGTCAGGGACTGGCTCTCAGACTCGGAGATCACAGTGGACTCTGAAGAAATCCTCTTTGAGACTGTTTTGAAGTGGGTTCAGAAGAATCCGGAGGAAAGAGAGAGGTACTTTGAAGATCTCTTTAAACTGCTTAGATTGTCTCAGATGAAACCCACTTACCTTACTCGCCACGTCAAATCTGAAAGGTTGGTATCGAGCAACGAAGCCTGTGTTAAATTGGTGTCCGAAGCTGTGGAGAGTCATGCCTTGCGGTCTGAGAACTTGCAGTCTGGTAATCTACAACATTCCGCTTGTCCTGTAGCATTGTTGCCGCGTTTTGGACAAAACATGGATGTCATTATGGTGATTGGTGGTGTATCGGAGGGAGGAGATTACTTGAGTGAGTGTGTAGGGTATTTCATCGACGAAGATAGGTGGGTAAACTTACCGCACATACATAATCATCTTGATGGGCATGCTGTTGCTGTGACAGAATCTTACGTTTATGTGGCTGGCTCCATGGAACCAGGGTTTGCCAAGACTGTAGAAAGGTACAATCCAAATAGAAATATTTGGGAGCAAGTCTCAAATCTAATAACCAGAAAGCATTCTTTTGGCCTTACTGAAGTTAAAGGAAACTTGTACAGTATTGGTGGACATGGCAATTTCAGTCCTGGCTTTAAAGATGTGGCCATTTATAATCCCGAGCAAGATAAATGGCTTAACTTGGAGTCGGCACCAAAAATCCTTCGTGATGTCAAAGCTGTTTCTGTAGAAGACCGGTTTGTTTATGTTGCTGCTCGTACCCCAGTTGACAGTGATAGCGAAGATGGATTGAGGGCGGTTATTATCAGATACGATGCTGAAACAAGGCAGTGGCAGGATGTGGAGTCTCTGCCACTCATTGATAATTATTGCTCTTTTCAGATGTCTGTTGCTAACACAAACTTTTACCATACAGCATCATGCTGCCCCAAGAGTTACCCTATAGATAACGAGGAAGCCAAGGTAAAAATCTCTGGCAGGGCCTCGGATGAAATACTTGAAAGCTTGCCCCCAGAGGTTCTTAGCATTGAAGGAGCGGCTATTTGTTATTATAAAGATGATGTTTTCATCATTGGGGGGTGGAAAAACAGCGATGATATTGACAAGCAATACAGGAAAGAGGCCTATCGTTACTGTGCTGAGAGAAAGCGCTGGATGCTTTTGCCTCCTATGCCTCAGCCTCGCTGCAGAGCAACAGCCTGCCACGTGAGAATTCCCTTCAGATGCTTGCAGGGAACACAAAGATACCCTATGCCACAAAATTTGATGTGGCAGAAAGATAGAATAAGGCAAATGCAGGAGAGGCAGATGCAGGAAATACACCGACACTCCCTAAGCTTACGGAGAATGCCACGGTCACAGATTGAGTGCTAGTTTCTGAAATATCACTCCTGATGAATTTAGGAAATACTGTGCTAAAACATTATTTTTTTTAGGCTTGATAAGTCTTTATAAGACATGAGGGTGTTGATTGGATTTGAGGCATAAAAACAGCATTTTTATGTATTGAAAATTTAAGCTCAGAAATTGAGGACGGATGGCAATTGAGAAATTGGGCGAATCCAACAGTATTACTTAGTGGTGCCCAGGGAAAAAATGTAGCCTGTATCGGGCTGTGAAATACCTCTGGGAACATTAAGTCTGTTACTTCTCTCTTCAGGTCTTTGTTTTCAAGGATTTCTGTGGAGTTAAGTCTCTAACAGTTCTATTTTGAAAATTAAAGATCTCAATAATTTAGTGGTTACATTTGTGTGTGCTTGAAAGCACCTGTTTTATTTGCACTTAAATATTGACATTCCTTTGATTCTCTCCTCAGTGACTAAACTTCACATATTGGTGTTAGTGTACTTAGCTTTCCCAAGTTGGAAGCAAGTGCAGTAGTTATACCTGTATATGAAAACAAAAGCACAATCTTTCTTTATAAAATTACTTCAGGATGTTTCTATGTGTATTAAATATTTTTTATCTGTATGTTGTAGAGAGGCTGCAGAGTTTGTAAATGGATGATTGGTAGAACACAAGACTTCTAAAACAGAGAACTTGAGGCAGTAGATTATTTTTTTTTCCAGGTGTATCTGAAGATGCTTTGAGTTTGTCTTTGACAGCTTCATTAGAAACTTGGGTCAAGAATCAGCCTGATAAAAGGAGCGAAAACCAGCAAAGTAGCCACCCACCAACGTTGGCTATTCACTTCCACCAGTGTGGATTAGTAAGAATGAGATTATACCACAGTAATAGACTGAACCCTGAGCTATTTGTAGATCCTTTCCCAAATGTTGCACACATTTTAATTCTAGTGAAAAAGTGATCAGAAGAACCCCCAAGAGCCTGCTTCCAGCCTGTCTTTGACAATCAGTACCCTTTGCCTTCGGTATGCTTTCCCGAGAAACTTACTGTGCTGCAGTGCTCCTTAACAAATCAATCAGCACTTGGGGTTGCTCTTGAAGTAGGACAGTTGAGTCCTCATAGTCTAAATATTTGGATTTCCTTACATACTGTGGTGGCGAGATTTAAGCTGATGTAAACACCTTTTGGTGTTTTGAGGTGGTTTTGCATAAACCAGTGCCCTGGTTGGCTCTGGCTTGCTTACTGCTGTACTCCCTAGGAGCAGAAGGTGGAATGTTTCCTTTAGAGTTATCACTGTCTCTCAGTTAACTGATCCGCTGAACAATCCCCCCTGATAAGTGCTCCTGGACGGTTTAGGTTACTAGTGGCTTCAGTGCATCCTTCCTGCCTCCTTTTTTCCCCATCCTTCCCTGCGTTTGAATTTTCCAGGTTTTCACATGCAGCCGAACTCGGGATCTTAGGGAAGGGAAAGGGAGGAGTAACCAGGATGTTCCAAAATTTGTGTAGACAAACATTGGTGGAGAGTCTCTTTACTATCTTTGGTTCATATGATGATTTGCTGGTGGTTTTGATGTGGGCAACTTCTTTGCAAAAGAACTTCTAAACAGTTTGGGTTTTTTGTTTTGTTGTTTTTTTTTTTTAATTGTTTAGCTTTCTGAACTGATACTTCTCATTTTCCAATTCAGCAGGCAACCTAGATCATATCTGAAACACTGGGTAAGTCTTTCAACCACATAGTGTGTAAAGATTTCTCTGATGTGTACATCCCTTAATGCTCCACTTCGTGATTCACTTGCCACGTTTTATATCAATAACTTGTCTTTTTGTAATAGAATAGCCTTGTTAAAAAAAAAAAAAAAAGGAAAGAAAAATAACTTGAAAATCCTGACAGTTTAGTCGAAGTTTCCTCATCTGTGGTAACTGTGTTCTGTTTTATTTGCCTGTTGGTTCATTAGGGCAGATTAAATTGTACAATGCTGGCCTAATGCAAGAGAGGAAATTGTTCAGGTGTAAGGCTGATGTTCACAAGCGACTGTTACCAAACCAGCTCATGGAGGCCTGTAAGCAAGGGGTTAATCAGTGGAGTTTGGCCCATGAACTCTTACAGATTTGACTGGAGTAGTTTTAAGAATTTTACTGCCCCTACAGCAGGGTTTGTGACTAGAAGCACGAAAATGCCTTATGGCTTTAGCACTAAATCCACTGATTAAACTTAAATTTGTGGGGGCTGATTTTGAGATACCTTACCAGGCTTCGCACAGAAGCAACTGAGAAGAGTTTACATGCTCCATCCCACTGACATTGCTGTAGGGATTTAACAAGCAGTTGAAGGATGGTGGTGTGTCAGGCCACCACAGCTCTGTCAAAGCCCTTTTGTAGCCTGTCCACAAATATGGACAAGTTGTAGGGACAAATACCAAGATTATTATTTCAGTTGGAATATGAACTAAGTGGATTTAATGTGTGGCAGCATGCAGCCAAGTTAGATGCAAGAACAAATTTCTTGCAGTCTGTCTTTTTCTAAGCAAAATTTATATTGCACTTACCTTAAGACCTTCTGGCTGACATACAAGCTGTATAGTTTACTAAAAACATTCCACTCAAAGACAATGTCAAAACAGCTTAGTATCTGGACAGCTTAATTTGCAAATGCCAGCCACAGTTCTGTATGTGATGCACTATATCTCCATATGCTCTGTTTGCATGGTGAGCGATGGGCACTGTGAACACCACTGGTTTGCTCTAACTTTTGCTATGCCGATTCTATGGATTTTTTTAAGTGGTTGGGGGTTTTTTAGCCTTGACTTTTAAGTGGACCAATTGCATTGCACATTGTTTTTAACTGATAAATCTTAACTATCCACTGGATCACACGTAGGTGTTTGGAAGAATTGTATTCTTGATTCTGGCTGTAATTTATCCCACTAACCTGTGAATCACATAACAAATTCCTTGTGGCCCTTGACTGCTATAGCTTGCTGGGTGTTTATAAAACGATCCTATAAACAAATGCCTGGGAATTCTTTCAGTGTGTTTCTAGTGGCTACTTAAATGTCAGCAAGATCCTAGCGCGTATTCAGTAAGTATTAGAAGGCTGACTTCTGGCCTTACTAATGTAAATATCAGGCGGAGTTTTTCCTCCTCCTTATGACAACCATACCTCTAGACCTTACTGAATACGTGCCACAAAACGCATGTTTCGTGTCCTGCCTTTCTGCTCAAAGTATTAGTGGAGTAGGACACATCCTGCCTAGCACTCCGCAGTCGTCGTCGTAATTTCTAGGTGCCATACGTGTACATAATGTTTTATAACTACCTGAATACTGTGTTAGTATGCTGGGTTTGTATGTATTTTTAATAAGACTCCCTTGCAGATAGTAGGATAACACTCCAGAAATGAAGAGAGCATGCCAACTTTTAGTGTGCATTATGAGTAACTACGCCAAGCGTTCTGCTATACTATTTCAATATCATTTTTTCTCCATTACAGTAAATGTTAAAACTATTGGCTCAGCTTGTGTGTCACGGAGTAGACTGATTGCTACTGACAAACTGACTCACAAGGAATTGCAACTTTTTAGGTTATTTTGAACACAACCTTGTAATAGTATGATGTAACGGTCAATGGGCTTTAAAAAGCAAGCTTAAAATAAGTGGTTTATGGCTTAGTTTTATTTTCAGCTCTGTCATATTATGCTAGGGTATAAATCATATCTCTAATCTGACAGTCCTGAGTGGAAGTCTGATAAAACAGGTGCTCCTGAGGATCTAACCCTATTACTAATATGAATGTAAAGTGTGGAACTAACGAGATGTTTGAAGACTATTAATAGTCAGATGCTCCTCATAGGTCCATGTCACTGTGGATCACAGCAGCTGTACTCTCCTGTCGATAATAATATAGACTTCAGCAGATTGCTTGGGGAAGCAGCACTCCTGTACTTACTTCCAGTAAGGTAAAGTAGTATGTGTGTATAGGCTGTTTGAAACAAATCCTACTGTAATGTTCTTTACCTTAAATACACTGTACTAAAATTTATTGTAATAAGTGAATTAATGAAAATAAACCTTTTATTTCTCTAGCATTCAGTTGTACCTTATATTTTTTAAGTTGCTCTGTAGGCTGTGGCCGATACGTACATTTTGTGATGCCACAGAGTGAAAGTTTTATTTTAAAGACTAATGATTCTTTCAGCTTTTATCAGTGGTTTTTATTTTAGAGTACGTGAGTATAGTTGCTGCTCAGAAGACTTTATTAGCTAAGTGGAGCTGCTTATTCAGGCAGGCTACTTGTTGAAGAGATGAACCTGACTTCCTTTGAAGCGTCGTCCACGTGGCTGTCTTGTCTGGCAACGTACTCCCTGACGTTAGATAGACCCGGCACCACGCAGCAGCTCAGAGCACTGCGGTGTATGCCCATGTCCTGAACATCGTACCACTCGTTAGAGTTTTCATCGTAACACTCAACGCTGAAAATGGTGGTAAAACCGTTAAAGCCACCAATCGCAAACAAAAGATCATCCACCACTTCAATGCCGAAGTTGCTGCGAGGACTGAACATAGTGGGGACTGCATTCCACGTGTTGGTGACTGGGTTGTAAGCCTCCACGCTCCGAAGCCGCCTGTTTCCGTCAAATCCTCCTACCTGTAAAATGCCAAAGGTATGGACTTGAAATAGGCTTTTCCTCACCCGCCGAGCCAGCCAAATCAGTTTGTGCACAAGAAAGATAGTAACTGGTCCTGCCTCATTGACTTCAGTCTGAGCATTGCTGAGAGTGTGGGACCTCAGAGCGCAGTGCTTGCTTATTGCAGACTGCTCCCTTAGGTCTTTCTGGAACTTCCACAAGTATTTTGTACAACTGTCAAGATTTTACAGTTCTACAGAGTTTAGATGCAGTGCATGGACGGGATAAACAGGACCAAGCGAAATGTTCTGTGCTGCTGACACTATTAGCAGCAGCAGAAAAGAAATTTCTTTGCTGCAGCTGCTTAAAAATCGTCCATACATTTTTCATAACAAAAACCACGGAGGTGATAATATTCTCAGGAGGCTTATCAACCGTTCTAGCTCTGACTTTCTTACCTAAACCTCAAGCAACAAGCAAATGCCCAGCCTGAAAATCTAGGGAACGCAGATTAGCAAAAGTACTACGGGTGCTGGGTGGTGGCACAGCAGAGCTGCTGCCTCTCTCTTACCGCGTACACTTTGTTTCCATATGCCATCACGCCTACGCCGCTTCTTCTTCTTCTCATTGGGGCTATAAAGGTCCACTGGTTTGTTGTGGCATTGTACGATTCAGCTGTGACCAAGCATTCGTTTCCGTTGAACCCACCGCAGATATACACCTGTTACAGGAGAGAAAAAAAAAAAAAAAGGTGTGAGCATGGCAGTTATACCCTTGGTGGGAGAGCATGCTGAAGAGAAAATGGTGTGGCTGGGTTTTGGGGGGTTTTCTTCTTGTGTTTAATGGGAATGGAGTTTGAAGTAGTAAAAGCACAGGGAGTTATTCGGGCCAGCAGGGATTTAGACCCTTTATTTCCTGAAGTGCATGAAGCAGGTGGGTATAGCGTTTAATTTGTGGCCAGGAGAAGACCAGGCAGCAAGTGGGCTCTTGGTGGTAAGCAGCTCTGGAAGAGTTTAGCACTCTTGTCTGCATCTCCACCACCACGCCAGTCAGTTGCCATCTCTTAGAGAACTTTATATTGGTAACTCCAGGATTTAATTAATAAGGTTTATGTGACCTTTCTTTTTCTTTCCAATGATGCATCACATTAAAGGGAGCATTTGTTACCTTTCCGGTTCCCACAGCTCCCTTTTTCTATCTAGCTGTGGTAGCTGTCTTTATCGGGTATGCATCCCAAGAAGAGGGTCCATATGAAAGGACAGGCATTTGCTTGCCATGTAACACCGCGCACAGATGTTTGTTTGGTTCCTTATCCTGCTCGCCATACTTCAGCCTTAACTGCTTCCAATAATCTCGCGGTCGGTTTACCTTATCATGCAGCACGGTCGCGTTAGCGTCGCTTCTGTGCTCGTTCATGGGGGCAATCAGTGTCCACTGGTTCGTGTCTGGCTCGTAGCGTTCCGCTGTGTTGAGGCGCATGTATCCATCAAACCCTCCCATGGCGTAGATGAAGTTGTTGAGAGTGGCGACGCTGACGTAGCAACGCCGCGAGTGCATGGGTGCAACCTGCTGCCACGTTTTCTTAAGTGGGTCAAACCGCCTGACAGTGTTGAAATAATCCATGCTGTCAAATCCTCCAACAAGGTAGATAAAGCCTTTTAAATAAACAGTGCCGTGGTAGGCAAGGGGGCTCTCTTGCTCAAGTGTGATATTCAGCCACTTGTCTGCACGGGCATCATACGTCTCGATAGCGTTGGTTGGGCTCCCCCCGCTCCAGCCTCCGACGGCAAACAGGATGGCATAGGGGAGGCGAGGCCGGCTGAGCACGTTGGAGGAATTGGAGTAAGATGGGCCATACATGTTGAGGTTGTACATTTCTGTCAGCGTGTTTATGATGAGGCCTTTGCACTCCTCGTTGTCCTTCACATAATCGTGTGTTTTGACGTTGTTCATGAAGTATTCTGCTTGCATCAGTGCCAGTCGAACCTGAAAAATGCAGAAAGGTGAGAATATTAGCGCAGAATGTTTACACCTTGGTATCCTTTGTGGAATGGTTCCAGCACTGGGTGGCTTTGCTTTCAGGCTACGATGCTGTCTAAAGCTTATTAGAGAACCAGAGAATTAAATATGTAGGTTTTAGCTAACCCAGCAAAGGGTGTGCAGGGGTAAATTGTTCCATTTCATGGCAGGGAGCGTGCCGCTGCTTTGGCACAGTGCTTTCCTGTACGCACACCGACGCTGCCCTAACGCATGCTGGTATTTGCATAGCACAGCTTGTCTAGGCAAATGCTCACAAACTCTGTGTGTGTAGAGATAACATTCTGCGTGAACTTTGGCCCTTCCTGGATGTGAGGAACAGTTAAACTTAAGCTCTAAGGGTGAGGAGGTGTGTGCTTCAAAGGTGTGCCCCGTGTCCCAGCGCAGGATCTGCAACCTGTGTCCCAGCGCAGCAATAGCCTAACGGTCTGAAAGCTTAATTCTTTGTGAGCACTGTGAGGGGGCTGCAATTTCCTCTAATTTTACAAGAAAACCAAAGTACCTCTGGCTCAGCTGCCCCCTGCCCAGCTCCGCAGAGCCACCCAGGCCCGCGCCGCAGCAGCACTGACCTGGCCCAGCAGGACAGCGATGTGCTGCCTCCTGTTCTGCGGATCGTGAGCAATCCATTTCAGAATAGCCTCAAACACACCGTCTTCTTGTTTCACGTTGAGGTCGTCCTTCTCGATGATGTGTTTGAGCTCGTCGACAGAGAGGTCTAGAAACTCTGTGGACACCCTGGTCATGTCCTCAAAGTGATGGAGGATGAACTCATAGGCTGCTTTTCGCAGGTCAGGGCAGTGGTAATAATTTGTGAGCTTGCAGATGCCGATGCAATTTTCCAAGCATAGCTGGGATTTCAGGAACTCGCAGCACAGTCTGATGATGCCCATGATATTGAACTGGTCTGCTGCCATTAGCAAACTTTCAACATTGTCAACAGTGATCGGTACTGTCCTGGTGTAGGCGTACTCGATAATAAGCCTCATCATTTCAGGTGAAGTGCCAGGGATTTTATATACTCTCTTCTCTGTGGTGTTCCAGCTGCTGGTAAACATAGCCCTGCAAAACCCAAAGCAGTTCTGGTAGGAAAAGCTCTGCTGCGTTAAACCCTGACCCCGTTATCCCCTGTGACTTCTTTCCTGGGCACCAGTTTGGGACTGCACACTGGGAGGCCGTGTAGTTTATTAATTAATGTTTTCCCAGCTGGTTGTTTGAAAAAGGAGACACTGCCTCTGGCTGTGGACAGAGAGCAGCAGGGCGAGTGGTCACCTTGCTTCAACAAGAATGCCAGAGAACGTGTGGGGCAGGAAAACCTCCTGCCCGACGGCAGGTAAGCCGGGCTGGCTGGGCTCCCAGCCCTGCACCGCATCCGGGGGTTCCTCAGACACCACGTCCAGAGCTGCTGTTAGATACTAGGTTGTGGATTAATCCTGGTGTCCAGGGGGGTACCAGGGCTACGGGCAACTGCTGGAGTCTCAGTGCTGACATAAGCACTGGAGGTGCGCTAAGGTGGTGTGACCCAGGCTGGGAAATTCTGTTTGTCCCCATCCCTTCTTGTTTCAAGCACTGACCTGAAATACTGACTGCAGCTGCAGAGGATGTTCTTGTGAGCGTTGAATTCGACACCATCCACGCTGATGATCACATCACAGAGTTTCCCTTCCAGGCGAAGCTCATTGAAGATGTTGCAAGTCATAGCACTCATCTTCCTCTCCATGTGTGAGGATGAGTATCTACTGGGGTCTAAGCTATCACCCACGTTGAAGCCTGAGGCAGTGGAAGGTGCTTCTCTCTGAGGTGCTTACAGGTCTCTTAGCTTGCCCGCCAACATCGCCTCTGGAACCCGGCCTGTCTGGTGGTTCTGGAATGCGCCCCATAATGAGGTCACAGATGCAAGGGTGGCCTGGAGCTGGTTGCAGTGGTGCCTGGGCTGGCAGGGCTGCAAACCCCTCCCCAGGCAACGGGGTCCTGCTCCTCCCAGGCCCCTCGCTCTAGGGCTGCCCCCAGCCTTTGCTTAACCACAGTCCACATTACACCAGACCCTGTACCTACACCCTCTGAATGGCTCCTCTGAGCAAAGACAGCCTTGTGATTCCCCTGCAACCTTTTAATATTATTTCGCCTGGGTATAAAGGTCCCCAGAGCATGGAGTGCTTGTGAAGTGCCCTTGTACCAGCTCACACAGGAGGAGGCTGAGGCAGGCTGGCTGATGGCAGCGATGAAGGACAGATGCTCCTGCTGCTCCTTTGGAGCAGCAGAAGGTGCCACACGGAGAGTGAGGGGACAGGGACCCCCATCCTGGTCCTCACTGGCTTAACTCATGGTGCTGCTTTTCCTCTGTGCTTCGCCAGGGCTGTCGATGCCCCGGGTGCCCCGGTGGGGGTGTTCGCCAGGGCTGTTGGTGCCCCGGTGGGGGTCTCCGTGGTGCGGGGGAGCAGTTGGGGCTTTATCGTGTCACTGTCGGCGTGGAGCGGGGTTGAGTTACATGAATTTTGTGGTATCGCTGGGGGAGGTGTGACGGCACAGAGACACCCTTTGCCGTGGGGTTTGTATTATTGTTATCTTTTAATTTTCACTTCCACTTTCGCCTTCCTGGCTCGGAGCCTGTTGCAGGGGAAACGCAACCGCCAGCGCCGGCACCGGCCGGAGCCGCTTCGGGCGCGGGGGCGCAGCCCCAGCCTGGGAGTGCAGCGGGACCCGGGCACCCCCCCGGGCAGCCCCCTGCCCCCCCCAGCCCTGGATATACCCCCCGGCCCCCCCCCCAGCCCTGGATATCCCCCCGGGCCCCCCCCAGCCCTGGCCCCGCCCCCCATCCCCGCCCCCCCCGTCGTTCCGCCCCCTCCCCGCGGCTGCGCGGCCCCGGCCCTGCGCGGTGCGGAGCGATGGTGAGCGCGGGGCTGCGGGGGCTGCGGGGGCTGCGGGGGCTGCGGGGGGCGGGCCCGAGGGACCCCGAGTTGGGGGTGGGGGGTGTAAAGGCTGGGGCAGGGCTGGCCCGGGGGAAGCGGGGTCCTGGGGGAGGCGGGGAAGGCGGCCGGGGTGGAGAGAGCACAGCGGGGGCTGGAGGGCATCGGCCCCCCCCGCAGCTGCGAGGGGTCGCGGGGCGTCACGGAGCGCGGGGGTCTCTGCCCGCAGGTGCCTGAGCTGGAGAAAGCCACGGTCCGCATCCAGCAGCCGGAGCGTGTCCTGGGGACCATCCGCGCCATCAAGGAGCAGGGGATAAACAAGCTGCAGGTACTGGCCCAGTTTGGCTCCAGCACTGATGAGGCTGGGAGCAGGCAGTGCATCACCCTCACGCTGGGTCCAAGCCTTCATCTGCCTCCTCTTCCTCAGCCTGTCCAGCTGGGGCCTGGCTGCTCCCAGCCCACGTGCAAGGGAGCCCCTCCGCGTTTGGGGTTGCAGACGAGATGCATGGACGAGAGGGGGGACGGGGCTGGTTTTCCCGTCGAGGCCCAGGCTGGTGGCTCTCCCCAGATGGGCCGTTTTCCTCAGTTATACAAGCTATAAATACAAGCCAATCCCCGGACACCCCCGCCACCCACAGCAATAAGTCAGCAGGATTAAGCCATTTGGTGCTGATAAGAGTGCCACAGTGGGAGGGGTGCTGGCCGGCTCAGACGGGGACATCTGCTTGGTGGCTGGCAGGAGTGGCAACGGTCTGTGCCCTGCTGCGAGTCAGCACCCTCACGTGGGACCTGCTGGCGCGGGATTTGCATCCGTGCAGGCAGCAGCACCCTTGGCTGGCTGTGGCAGAGGTGCTGGGCGCTGGGATTTGCATCCGTGCAGGCAGCAGCACCCTTGGGTGGTTGTGGCAGAGGTGCTGGGTGCTGGCTCACGTGCACATCTGGTCTCCTCTCGCCTTCCAGGTCATTTCTGACTTCGACATGACGCTGAGCAGGTTCGGATGCAACGGCAGACGCTGCCCCACTTCGCACAGTGAGTGGAGCTCGTTGTTTTTATTGTTGCTAATTCTGTTTGGTTTCCGTGTTTGTGTTCTCCGTCCGTGGCTCCTGCTCTCTGCCTCCCTCCTTTGCCGAGCCTGACTGCTCCGTCTTGTTCTCCCTTGGTCCACCTCTGGGATTTGGCTGCTTGCTCCCAGCCTGCTGCGGGAGCTGTCTCCTGCTCTTGCTGCTTCTTCTACTACTTGCATCATGCTGCTCTCTCCCAGCTGAGCAATGCCCTACGATCAGCACGTGCCGCAGGTTCACGGCCACGTTCACCGCTGTGCCGAGACCCCGTGGCGAGCCTGTGCTCAGCTCCACGTGCTTGTTTTGGGAATTGCTGGCGCTGGAGGTGCAGGATACCTGCCTTTTAGAAAGCCTTTTAATGTTTCTGGGCTATGACGTTGGCATTTTGTTGCCTTTACAGATATCCTGGATAACAGTCGTGTCATCAGTGAGGACGGCAAGAAGAAGGTAGGTGCTGGTTTGTAAGGTGCTGCTTTTTGGCTCTGTGGGTTTTGTCCCTGTCGTGCATCTCACTCTTGCCCTGCTCTCTGTCCTGGCAGCAAGGTGCAGCTTGGAGAGCTGTTCACGCGAAACGCTGCAAGCTCTCCAAGCTGCACCTTGCTGCCAGGACAGAGAGCAGGGCAAGAGTCCCAGCTGCATTTCAGCCAGTGTGATGGAAAAAGAAGTTGAAAAGGGAAATTAAATTTGCAATGCTCAGCTGTGGGCATTTCGGTCTGATGAGGGGAGGAAGGGTGTAGGCGTGTGTGTCTGTACATGCAGTATCTGCAGCAAGGTGAGAGGCAGCCGGGCTGCCGGAGAGTTAACGCTTCCTTCCGAGATCTCCAGATTTTGCACAGAGTGAAGTTGTTTGGTAAAATGGTTTTGGTTGTGTTTTCCATTAGATCCTTTGGAGGAATTTAGAAATGCTTTTTTGTTGTTGTTGGCTACAGTCTCTTTAGAGGTGACGTTCACTCTGTTCTCTTTCTATCCGTGCAACGCTCCAGCTGAGAGATCTGCTGCACTATTACTATCCCATTGAAATCGATCCCAACCGGACGCTGGAAGAGAAACGTCCGCTCATGGTGGAATGGTGAGTGCTTGTATCTAATGATCTTGACCTTGTCCTGGCAACTTCTTGCCCCCGAGGACTACAAGACACAAGGCATGAACTGTCTCTAGGCTTGGTGGCCATACCGGGAATTCGTAGTCGTTATTTTTCTGACTGCCTTAAGGCTGCTGCCCAGGAAGCTCACCCTGCTGCCTTTCCCTAGGTGGACCAGGGCCCATGAGCTGCTGTCGCAGCAGAAGATCCAAAGGGTGACATAGCCCAGATCGTCAGAGAATCGGACGTGATGCTGAGGTAGGGGCTCGGGTTTGGCTGCCTGTGGCCCTTTCCCTCCTGCCATGGTGCAAGCGGGTCTCCTTGCTTTCACCCCGAGCTGTGCCTGGTCTCCACAGCGCGGCAGATCCATATCTCCCTTCCTGGGGCTGAGCTCTGATCGTGAAAGAGCCAGAAGTCAGCGCCGTGAGCCGCAGCCTCAGCTTCCACCTCCCTTGGGTCTTGGCCGGGAGCTGCCAAGGGGATGGATGATGGGCAGAGAGAGCTGCCTGTCTTGCAGGGTGGGCTAGGGGGGCAGCATGCAGCTCCCCTTGTCCAGGAGGGATTTCCTCTCCACACACTGTAAATGCTGGGTCTTATCCAGGCCCTTGGCTCAGCATCACATTTTCACCCACAGCTCAAAAACCTGGTGCTAAAACTTGCTCTTAAAGTTGGCCTCGGCAGCGATGGCCCTAAAAAGGGGCTCAGGGGCACCTTGGTCTGAGCAGCCGCCGGTCTCAGGGAGGAGGTGGTGTCCATGTCCAGGTCTTCCTGAGCCCAAGCTCCCCTTCTGCATGGAAATCATGTCCCAGCGGACTGGGACTGTTACATGTTTGATCCCACTCCCAACCAGTCTGACCTGTTGCATCTCTCTAACGTCGGGTTCCTGCATGGGCTGGCAGCACCCCCTCCTGCGGGCATGTGCCGGCGCGCTGTGCCCTGTGTCCCTGTCAGAAGCTGGATGTGTGCAGGGACAAACCCCTTGCATGCACAGGGAATGCCACAGGAATGCCAGTGCCACCAAAAAAATTTGCAGAGCGCCCTTGTTTGGGGAGTCCTGGGCAGAAATAGGAGCCTCGTAGCTGGGCTGAGGGTGCTCACAGCCCACGGTGCTCCGGGCACCTTGCTGCCAGGACAGAGAGCGGGGCAAGAGTCCCGGCTGCGTTTCAGCCAGTGTGATGGAAAAAGAAGTTGAAAAGGGAAATTAAATTTGCAATGCTCAGCTGTGGGCATTTTATTCTGATGAGGGGAGGAAGGGTGTAGGCGTGTGCGTCTGTACGTGCAGTATCTGCAGCAAGGTGAGAGTCAGCCGGGCTGCCGGAGGGTTAACGCTTCCTTCTGAGATCTCCAGATTTGCTCAGAGTGAAGTTGTTTGGTAAAACGGTTTTGGTTGTGTTTTCCATTAGATCCTTTGGAAGATTTTAGAAATTTGGAGGAATAGGAAAAAAAATAGAAAAAAAACCCCAAAATTTGTGTTGTTGGCTACAGTCTCTTTAGACATGATGTTCACTCTTTCTTTTTGTGCAACGCTCCGTTGTTTATGCATATATATATGTATAAACTTGCAATACCGTGTAACGGACACTTCTGCCCTAGGGATGGATTCAATGAATTATTTGATCAGCTGCACAAGTACAACATCCCCCTGTTCATCTTCTCGGCTGGCGTTGGTGACATCCTTGAAGAGATTATCCGTCAGGCCAACGTCTTCTACTCAAACGTCAACGTGGTGTCCAACTACATGGACTTTGATGATAACGTGAGTTTCTGCGTCACGTTTGTGTGGTGGGCTGGCAAAGAGGAGAGTTGTCGGGCGAATCGAGGGCTGCAAGATGTTTAACGGAGACACTACTGGGTTAAAAGCTGTTGGTTGACATCTCTAATTAGGTATTCGATGGCTGTAGATGGAGCTGACCCTTTGCTGGGTCCCAGCAAAGCCCGAGAGGCTGGTCGGGTCCTGCCCCGTTTGTGCTGTGTCTTCAAGGGCTGCGAGCTGCTGCCACCCTAGCAGCCCCCTGAACATCAGCCCTGGGGGGTGGTAGAGTTTCCCTGTCCTCACGGGGAGCTGGGGCAGCAGTAAGAGCGGGGACAGATGAGGTGGGCAGGCAGGGTGCGGGGACAGCTGAGCATCGGCTCGCAATCTCGGGGACTCCTCGCCTTTCAAACTTGTTTTTTTGGTGGCGGAAAGGGTGCTGCTGTCTCTGTGTCCGGCGCTGTGTGCTCCATCCTGGTGCAGGGTGAGGATGGAGTTAACTGACCACAGAAGTCTCTCCTGAGCTGAAGGCCAGATGTCCTTTAAAGCAGTGTGGAAGGCTTTTTGTTGATGTACTAAAGCCTGAAAAGTCCCAACGCACATTAGAAAATTGCACGTCTCTTACAATGAAGCCCTCTGTTCCCACGGGTGGTGTGTTGGGACAGACAGTCCTCGGGGGAGCATGGGACAGCGTGACAGTGCTGCCTACTGCTGGGGTCCTGCTGCGCCCTGGGGCTCCCCTCACTGCAGCTTTCCGTGGCCCCTGACCAGCTCCAGGGCAGCGTCTCCATCCTTGGGTTTGGTCTCACCATCTGGGAAGGGGTTGCCCTGCAGAAGGGGGCTCCTGGGGACTGTCCCCAGCTGTTTCATGGCTGCTGGGTTTCCACACTCCTTGGAACACACCTAGAGCTGGTGCCCTGTGAGCATCCCCCCCAGTTTGCCCGTTCCAGAAAGGCTGCTGAGGCTGCGGCACGGCGAAGGGTTTGCTGCGGGATCAGCCTGTCTTGTTTGCACAGGGAGTCCTCACGCGTTTCAAGGGACCTCTCATCCACACCTACAACAAGAACAACAGTGTCCTGCAGGGTACGGAGTATTTCCAGCAGCTGAGCACTAGGACGAGCATCATCTTGCTGGGGGACTCCATGGGGGATCTGACAATGGCAGATGGCGTTCCCAGTGTGGAGAACATCCTCAAAATTGGCTTTCTCAATGACAAGGTGGGTGTGAGAAGCAGTCGTCTTGCTTCCGCGCCAGCCTTCCCCAGGCGCGAAGCCTCGGGGGACAGTGGAGAGGGGCAGGCAGCTGTCCCAGTGATTCAGGGGGTGCAAGAGATTCTGCAAGCTGCTGTGGGGTGCATGGAAGGACTGGGGGTATCTGCTGAGCTCCCAGTGCGCCTGGGGCTTTGTCGGGGTGGTTATTGACCCCTCTTCAGTAGCATCAAGACGCAAGGGCTGTGGGGGCAGCACCTTTGTTCCCAGCCACTGGTGTTTATGGTCCTCTCCTCTCTCTGTGGCGCTCTCTTCTCCTCCCCCATCCCCACGGCCACCCTGCAGGTGGAAGAGCGGAGAGGGAAGTACCTGGATGCCTACGACATCGTGCTGGAGAGCGACGAGACCCTGGATGTGGTCAATGGGATTCTCCGGTACATCCTTACCGAGACGTGAGCTGGGAAGGCAGCATCCCAGCTCCGGCCCCTCCGCAAGGCACCTGGGCAGTGAATGTCCTTCCCTGGACAAAGCTGGACTAGATCTGGTACCTGCTGCGCTCCATCCTGACGCTGGGCAGGCTCCCTGCCCTGGCTGCTGTGTGTTGCGCACATCCTGCCCTCACGCACCCTCTTCGGTCCACGCTGGAGCAGGAGGGATGAGGTGGAGGAAACTGCTTCACTCCCTTTACCCCAGCTGTGCCCATCCCACCGGGGCTCCATCCCACCCGGGCTCCATCCCACCCGGACTTTCTCCCTGCCACTGCCCAGGGCCACAACAAACCGTTCCATGTTTCAGGTACGGAAACGGAGACCGTTTGCTGTGGTTTGAGGACAGAACCTGTTTTAGATGAAAGCTGTTTAGTTCTATTGTGTTTCTGTCTAAGAAAACAAGACGAACTCTCATCCTGCTTTCTGTGGGCTTCAAAGCGCCCGGGCTGCGCTCCAGTGGTGCTGGCACAGCACCCAGCACCACGCACCCCACGCAAACCCTGCGGTGCCCTGGCCCCCGTGCCCTGCTATCCCTCTTGCTCCATTACAGTTCTTGCTGGGAAAAAAAAAACCAGCCAACAAGGCTTTTCCAGTCATCCCCGGAGGGCTGTGGAGCTCATCTGATGCTGCTGCACGAAGCAAGGATTAAGTTCATCTGTGGAGGGTTTGGGGGGGGGGGGGGGGGCGGGTCCAGCAGCAGGCTGGGTGCTCCCAGCAGCGCGTTTGCAGCCCACTGGTATGGACGGGGAGGAGAGGCTGATGGCAGCATTCTGTTTTTTTAAGGAACATTTTAGCTAACTGTGTGTGTGTCATAAACTTCTGGGCTGATCCTGGGCTCTCAGAGCAGCGGTAGGAAAAAAACCTCTTATTTCTGTGTAACCTCTGGTAACGTAAAGGGTAAAGCTGTGACAGCCCAGATTCAGCACGGGGCAAATTCTGACCTTGACGTGAGAAACTGCTTTTATGTCCCGTCCCGCCGCCTGTGCTGGTGGCAGCAGGAGCCTGTGCTGGTGCAGGATGAGCCCCGACACCAGCTCTTTGGGGACCAGTACACAGCCCAGGGTGGCAGCCCCTGCCCTGCTGCCCAGGGTCTGTGCTCCACCTGGCTGATGAATAAATGTGACTTCTGAACGCGCAGGCAGCATTCTCCTCCTCAAAATAAAAAATCTTGGCTAAAGCTGAGTTCGTACCCAGCGCCCAGGGCTTGGGGCTGGAGCCGCGCTGCTCCCCAGCTCCAGGTTGTCCCCATCCCTGCCAGTGCCCACCGGCTGTCACCTGGAGCTCCGTCTGCCTTTGCTGGGGGATGCCAGGAGCAGAGTTTGGGTTTCTCACTCTCCTGCCTGATCCGGCAGGTGCTGGAGCCTGAAATCCCCCTGGGCACCGCGCTCCCAGGGACCGGCGAGGCGAGGCTCTGTGCCGCTGCCCCGACATGCAGGAATATTTCACGGCAAATTAACCTGACACAAAGGCCAACTCCGTGGAAACCAGTAGAAGTTATTTATTTGGTGCAAGGTAGAAGTTGTCGTTTGAGGGGTTCGCCGTGACCCTTTGCACTGTTCTCTTCTTGAATTTCTTTTCTCTCGCTCTGCAAGACGCATTGTGCAAAAGCTTTCATTGCTGGCGGGAGGTGATGGAGCCGTGCTGGTCACAACTGGCAAACCCGAGAACGCCGAGTTAATTAGCTGCATTTAGGTATCAAAATAAAGTTGGGCTGATTTTTTCTCAGTCACTGAGGGCTGTGGCTGCAGGGCAAGGAGGATGCAGATGGGGACGATGCTGCTCCCCGAGGGCCTGGGTGGGAGAGGTTTTGTGGTTTCCTTCTCCCAGCTGACAAGTTTGCCAGGTCCCATCCCTGCTGTCTCCAGGGGCCCAGGATTTCTGGAACAGCGGCTGCCTGTAGGATATCGGGGTTTTGCTCTGGGAACCTGAGCCCCTTGCCCCAGGGAGGAGGGCAGCGGGGAGCAGAGGCTGGGCCAGCAGCAGGGACCAGCATGAAAGGCTTCTCTTTATTTCTCTTCTCTAAAGAATTTTATACGCGTACATAAAAAAAAACAAACCCAAACCCTATCCCTAAACTACAAAATGCTGCAGTAGAAGAGGGGAAGCCCCCCAAGTGCCCACCCCAGGAGGCAGCACGGGCAGGCGAGGAGGCTGGAGCGGGACGTGCAGTCGCTGGCTGAGGATGAAGGGGTTCGGGGAGGGGATGCTGCTGTCCCGGCCCTTCCGCAGGAGCTGGGGGCAGGGGGTCGAAACGGGGTTTGGCAGTGGAGCGGGGCAGGGCAGGGCTCCAGAGCCCCCCCGGCATCCTCGGTCCCGCTCTGTGGCAGGGGTGGTGTCAGCAGAGCTGGGGGGCATGAGGGGATGGCACTGGTTGGAGCACGGGGGCTACCGGCCCCGGGGTATCGAGGCTCCCAAGAAAATGGGTGTTTCCCATCTTCTTGCCTGGGTTTGTTAGCTGGGGGGTGGTGAGTTTTCTTGCCCAGGAGGAACAAGATAAAAAACCCTCAGTTAAATAATAGGGGGCAAAAAAAATCAAAATGTGCCCTCCTGCAGGGCTGGGGGGGGGGGCAGGGGTGGATTCCTGGGGCAGCTGGTGGGGGAGAGCGGCCATGGCACGGCCAGGATGAGTTCTGTCTCCAGGGGAGAGCGGGGTCTGTTCCTTAGAGCTCCTCGTGGATCTTCTCCTGGTCCTCGTCCGACTTCAGCTTCAGCTCCTCGGAGGTGATCTTCCCGTCCTGGTTGCGGTCCTGGTTCCTGAACATGTCGGCGATGACTTTCTCTGGGTCGGAGCTGGGCATGAGGCGACCTTTCCCTTCTGCCACCTGGGTCTTGATGAAGGTGGAGAACTGCAGCAAGGAGAGGGGAGAGATCGTGGAATCACAGGATGGTTTGGGTCAGAAGGGACCTTGAAGATCATCTAGTCCACCCCACTGCCATGGGCAGGGACACCTGCCACCAGCCCAGGTTGCTCCAAGCCCCGTCCATCCTGGCCTTGAACACTTCCAGGGATGGGTCTTTGGTCCGTGCAGCACCGGCACGGCAGGGAGCACCGTGACCCGCGCCATGGGCAGCAGCCAGGCAGCCGTTGGTGTCCCTGCATGGTCACAGCCCTGCCCGCATCCAGCAGTGATGCTCTGGGCTGGGGTGCTTTTCCTGCACAGCTCTTCAGGCTCCCGAGTGCCCAGGGACACCCTCCTTTGGGTGCTGCTGCCCAGGGTGGGGTCCCCTGCGCCCCCATGTCCTCCCGCACCCCGTAACCCTGCGGTCTGGCGGTGCCCTCGCTCACCTCCTCAGCGGGGATCTCCCCATCCTTGTTCAGGTCCATCTGCTCGTAGAGGCTCGCCGGTGGCTCCCCGTGCCAGATGAAGAGGTACCCCTCGGGGACCCCCTCCTCCATGGAGATGAGCTCCACCTCGAAGCGGAGCACAGCGCTGCCTGGCACCCCCCGCGCTGAAAAGACGAGTGATGGAGGAGCTGCCGCACCTCGGGGGAGCTCAGCAAAGCGCTGGGAGAAATGCCCCCAGCCCCCCCACTGGGGTGAGGGGGTGAAGGAGCCCAGCAGGGGTCTAGCAAGGCAGGACCCCCCCGGTTTGCATTGCACGGGCAGCCGCACGCCGCTCCCCTACCTCCGCTCTCGCCGTGGCCCAGGTGGGGGGGGATGATGAGCACCCGCCTCTCCCCCGCGCACATGTTGAGGAGGCCACTGTTCAGGCCCTCGATCACCTTGTTGGCTCCCAGGGTCACCTCCTGGGGCTTCTCGTAGTCGTGGCTGCAGGAGGCACAGGGGGGACCACGCAGCTGAGAAAGCCCCTCGGACCCCGTGGGCAGCCCCGCCATGCCCCAAATCCCATCCCTTCCACCCCAAAATCCATCGCCCGCCACCCCGGCATGCCCTGAGCTTCCACACCCTGGATCCATCCCACTATGCCATGAGGTTCCACACCCTTGTCCCCCTACACCCCAACCCCCTGTGCCCTCCACCCTGCAGTGCCCCCCAACCCCACACCCTCCACCCTGCTGCACAGCCATGGCTGGTGCTGCCCCTTGTGAAGAGCTGACGCTCCCAGCGCTGCTCCGGTGCCCGTCCGCCCCCCCAGCTCAGCGCCTGGCAGGATCTGGCCCTGTGAAGGCTGTAAAGGTGGGCTCGGGGCAGCCCGGGAGCGCGCACGCACGAGGAGAAGAGCCTGGTGCCGTCCAGCAGGGAGCAGTTGTAGTGGTAGCGGACGAAGTCCCTGTCGCGGGTGGTGATGTTGCAGCCCTCGGGCCGGTACACGGTTTCAATCTCCACTGGGTCCGCAGGGTTGTGGAAGTCAATGATGTGAACATCAAAGATGAGCACGGCTGAGCCGGGAATTTTATCCCCTGGAAGAGAAGGGCAAGAAGAGCTGCTGGGAGAGCTGCTGGAGCGCCACAGGGCCGGTAAAGCCGTTCCCTGCTTCTTCTCATGCCCCACGACGTGTCCATCCCTCGAAGCCCCAGCTCTGCACACTGATATCAGCTGCGTCCCTGCCCGCGATGCCCCCCACAGCGCCCAGAGCCCCGGGGATGGTGGTGGCCCCTGCAGTGAGGAGCTGGCCCTGCTTGGCCAGCGCTTTCCTGATGTCAACCCTGCGGTGTGCCGGTGTACAGGGCTGGAGGAGGGGGTGCCACAGCCCCCAGCCCCACCATGCAGGCATGCCGGCCCCTGTGGGGCTGCCCTTTACCTGCTCCGTTCTCCCCATAGGCCAGGTGTGGGGGCACGACCACCCGCCGCCTCTCTCCCACGCAGACCCCTTGCAGGCCCTGGTCCATGCCGGGGATGATGTAGCCCTTCCCGATGTAGGTGTTGTAGGTGTGATTGCGGGAGTAGCTGCAGCGAGAGAAGCCCCCCAGCACCATCATGCAGGAGATCCTGACCCATCAGTCTCCCCCCAACCCCTACACCCCAGCCCGACCCTCCCAGCCTCTGCTGTGCTCCCCCAGGAGCCAAACCTTGCCCCTAGAGATGCAGCAAACAGGGGTGGTCTTTTTTAGCCTATTTCGTGCCCGTTACGACCCTCTCCTCCCCCTCCCGCTCCAATTCTCCACCCCCTCCTTGCAGCCGAGCAATGGGGCAGGAGACGACATCAGAGGACATCAGGGCATCTCCCTGCTCAACCGCTTCGCTCCCCACACCTGGAGTCGAAGAGTGTCCCGTCCATGAGCGTGCCGTTGTAGTGGTAGCGGACAAAGTCCCCGGTCACAGCTCTGCGCTTGCACGACTCCGGCACCTCCAGGTGCTCCAGGAAGACACCGTCCTTGGGGTTGTGGAAGTCCACCAGCAGCACGCTGAACACCAGAGATGCCTGCGGCGGGATCACAGTCCCTGGGGAGGGGACACGGGTCAGCTCAGACAAGGGTCCTGGTGGTGGGGGTCTCCACGCAGAGCCGGGAGGGAAGGGGCCAGGCACGACAGGGCGATGCCTGACTCACCGTAGCCCTTCTCCCCATACGCAAGGAACGGGGGGATGATGATGCTCCTCTTCTCCCCAGCGCACATGCCCAGCAGCCCCTGGTCCATGCCCTTGATCAGCCAGCCGGTGCCCACGTAGGTGTCGTAGGTGCTGTCCTTGCTGTAGCTGGTGGGGAGGAATGAGAGGGGGGCGGGGGGACGGCACTGGGGCCACGCCAGCTCCCCCAGCCTGAGCAGTGCCATGCGGGAGGTTGCTCTGGGGGCCACGGGGCTCCAACTGGCCCTGCCGAGGTGCAGGAAGAGAGACCACGGACGGGGGAAGGCTGCTCCGACCGGGGTGCAGCGTGGGGCCCCCGTGTCCTCCCGCAGGCCGGTGTCCCCTGGTCACTGCCATCCCTGGTGCCCCCAGCCCCAAGTTGCAGGGTGCATCCAAGCTGCAGCGCCCCGTGTCCCAAGGCAATGGTGCATCCCAGCACCAGTCCCCTGTACCTGGAGTCAAAGGGGGTGCCATCCAGCAGCGTGCCGTTGTAGTGGTACCGCACGAAATCGGAGTTCTCCACCGTGCGGTTGCAGTGCTCCGGTTTGGACAGGGTGGTGATCTGCAGCTTGTCGTTCTTGTTCCAGATGTCCGCATGATGACATCGAAGTACAAGGTGGCGTCTGGGGGGATCAGCCCCGCTAAAGGGGGCAGCAGCGAGGACAGAGCATCTTAGAAGGGACCAGTGCCGAGCCCAGGGCAAGGCGAGGGCTCTGTCCCCTAAAGCCCCCCAAGCCCGCTGCTGCTCGGGCTGCTGGCCATGCTTGCCAGCCCCTGGGAAAGCAGCAGACCCCCGGGGGGGCAGGACCCCTGACTGGCAGGGAAGCCCTGCTTAGGCACCGCTTGCCCTGGCAATGGAGCTGCCCTTTGCCAGCTGGGCACCGGACCCCCAACCCCCCTAATGCCGGCCCCGGGGGTTTGCTTCCTCCACCCCCCCACCGTGCCGCAGCCCCTTACCCACACCAATGCTGCCGTATGCCCAGGTGGGGGGGCCACGATGAGGTGACGCCGCTCGTTCACACCACATGCCCTGCAGCCCTCCGGTCCATGCCGGTGATCAGTCCGCCCGACCCCACCACACCAGCACCGTGGGCCCCTCGGTCGTAGCTGTGGGCGAAGGGACAGAACCCCGTCAGCGCACGGCAAAGGGTGAAGCCCCCCAAAAGCCGCCTCTGCTGGGGGTGCTCAGTGCCAGCACTGAGGGCTCAGGGGTGGATCCAGAGCCAAACCACAAACCCTGCAGACAGGAGGGGATGGCGCAGGGCTCCCTGGTGCCTGCCCACCGTGGGGACAGAGTGGGGGGACAGGGCTGCCCCCTCCCCAGGGGTACACATAACCCACCGCAGCCAGCGGGTCCCTGTGCTGCAGGCAGAGCCCACAGCTCAAACACGTTGATCCTGACGGGATCAATCCTGCACTGCCCGGGGTGGAGCTGCCTCCCGCAGCACCGGTCAGGGCTCTGGCCTGACCCTGCACCCAGCACCCCGGAGGCAGGGGAGTGCAGATCAGACCCCCTTGGTGCAAAGGAGGTGGGTGATGCTTTCAGGTGGGACCAAACCCATCACAGCCGGCAGCTCCCAGGCTTTCTGCTGCTTCCAAATTGTTTTGCATATGGCACATTTGGAGCTTTATGCAGCAAGGAGGAAAGAAGACATCCCAGGCCTCATTTTTAAACTGCAGATTTGTTTTTATTTTAAAATCTTCAAGTACTCCAAGAAACAACTGGGGCTATTTCAGATAAATTGAAATCCTTCATCCCCTTTAATGCGCAGCTGATGCTTTCTCCTGGCAGCACACTGCAGTCCTCAGGACAAGCAATGATTTTAGCAGCAAATATCCCCAGACCCCCACCACATCTGGGGCGCACAGCAGCAGTGGCCGTGCACGGTGCAGTTACTTTCTCCCCCATTCATGCTCGCAAGAAAGATAAGACACAATAAACCGGAGCAGGACCCCTTTGCTTTACAGGGCTCTGAAAAAAACGCCTGCCTGGAAAGTTTTTGTTCCTACGTGGGGCTGCAGCCCCAGCACAGCCCATTTAGTTTTCCTCCTTTTGCTGTGTCCCTGATTCTCCCCCTGCTCGTGGTGGTGCAAATCAGGGGCTGCACCAACACAAACACGGATTTCTAGCCAGCGTGAGCGGAGCAGGATTGGTGCATGGGCTGAGGAAACTAAGACGAGCCAGAGCAGAAGGCCTCTTTGGTAATGAACGGGTTTCATTCCAGCTGCTGCCACGTTTCAAAGTGCTTTACGTGTTTTCCCTGCCTGTGCAGCACATGCAAATACATGTTGCTGAATGAAAACCATCTCGCTTAGGGCCGAATCCTGCCCGTGCCTGAGACAGGCTTCCCAGCACCCTGCAGCACCCCGGAACTGAGGCACACACAGGGGTCCCCAATGGGCAGCGGGGGGCTGCTGCAAAACCCAGGGGGCAGCACGGGCGCTGGGCAGGGGCTGCTGGAAAAGGTGGGAAGGGGCTGCAGCCGCGTGGCAGGGGGGCTGCGCTCGGCAGCTTCTTGGGGCCACACCGGGGCCCCCCAGGCTGACACGTGTACAGGGCTCGCTGGGCTCCCTGTCCTCACCCCCAGCACCCGCCGAAAGCCCTCCTTGGGGTCAAAGCTGCGGGATCCGGGGGCCAGCCCAAGCAGGGGCTACCGGCTCCTCGCCATGCTGGCCCTCGGGGATGCGCCGGGGTGACAGGCACGCGGCTGGGGGGGAGGCATGCAGGGGTCCCCTCCGCAGCACGCGGCAGCCGGGGCCGCATGCATCCCGTAAAGAGCCGAGGGCTATACCTGGAGTCAAACTTTTTGCCATCTTTAAAGGTCCCATTGTAGTGGTAGCGAATGAAATCCCCCATCTGGACTTCCCGCAGGCAGATTTTGGGGATATAGTATCTGTCTATCACCACGTCTTCCAGGGGGCCGGGGTCACCCAGCCCCAGGACCCCCAGGATGCTCAGGAGGAGGACGAAGCTGCCGGGGGACATGGCGCTGGGAAGCTGCCGGCGGCGGAAAGGCACGGCGGGGGGAGGGAAGGCGGGGGGGTGGGGCCCGGCCGCCCCTTCCCGCAGGATTCCAGCCCAGCTGGAATTTCTGTACACGTGGACCCCGGGCCTGGCACGATGGCCAGCCACGCTCCCACCATCAGTCGCCCCATGGCATCGCCGGGGCAATTATTCCCCCCAGGAAAAGTCACAACCACGAAGCTCCACGTCAGGAAAGTTTAATTTTTTTTTTTTATTTTTTTTTTTTTTTTTCCCTGGGCAGTTTCATCTGCCAAGGAAAAAGCTGGAGAGCTGTTTGGAAGCAAGTTTGTGCAGCTGGAGGTCCCATCCCAGCGCCGCTCGCTCCGGGTCCTAGTGCTGCTCCCAGCAGCCTATTCCCTGCCGTTATCGCTCCCATGGATCAGGATGCTGCTACTCTATCCCTGGCACTTCTGCAGAGTAAATAACACGGAATGAAATGTTTTAATAACACCTCTGCCCTTCCCTCTGCTGCTGACAGATCTCTTGCTGAATGGCGATGAAAAAAAAAATGCAAAATCATCCTTCTAACGGTCTTTCCCGGATAGGAGTAGGGTCAAATGCACACGTTGCCCACATATCCCCGCTCCCCCAGACCCACCAGTGAGGGACAGGCACATCCCAGCACATCCTGAGTAGGAAATACGACAGGCCGTGAATCCAAACTGGAACCCGGCTCCTCCGAGCACGGTGCTACTGGTGAAAGCAACAGCTCCAGCAAAACGCTGTGGGGTCCCTGGAGCCCGGACCCCGGCTGAGCAACCTCAGCACCGCCTGGAGCAGCCAGGGGGGACTCGGGGGACTCCCCATAGCACATGGGGGTCAGAGCCTGACTCTGTGGGCAACGGCACCCCAGCCAGCGTGCTGTTGAGCTGCCCGTTTGCAGGGAGGTGCTGAGCACTGCTAACGGCCTCTGCTCCGCAGGATGAAACCTCGGCAGTGTCCTGGCTCCTGCCCCGCGCTGCGACATCCCTCAGTGCCACTGTCCAGCCGGCAACAAAGCGCTGGGCTTGGGCTGGGGCCAGTGTGGCCGTGCCGAGGCCTGGCACGGTGCAGCCCTGGGATCTGGCACGGCACAGTCCCGGGATCTGGCACGGTGCAGCCCCAGGAGCTGGCGCAGTGCAACCATGGGATCTGGCACGGCACAGCCCCGGGAGCTGGCACGGCACAGAGCGTGTGGCCTCCGCTCTGGCACCAGCCGGCAGCAGCCCCAGCCGGGCTGGGGGACCCGGGGGCAGCGCAGGGGGGTCCCCAGCGCACCCCGGGGCCGCAGCCCAGGGCACACGCCAGCACCCCCCGTGCAGCGCCGGGCGCACCCCCGCGGACCTGCAGCCCCCGCGCACCCCCGGCAGCGCGGGGCACCGAGCCCACCCGGGGAGCGCGCAGCACCCGCGCAACCCCCACGCCTCACCCCGCGGGGGGCGCAGCCCCGCCCCCCGAGCTGCACCCCGCGGGCGCTGCGCCAGCCGCGCAGAGCCGCACTAAGACCCTGCGCGCCCGCCGCGCACCGCCCCTTCCCCGCCGCCCGCCCCCTGCGCGGAGGGCTGCGCGGCACTGCGCGGGCAGTGCGCGGCGGCGGCGGGGATGGGCGGCGCGGCGCTGGCGCTGCTGCTGGCGGCGGGGCTGTGCGCGGCGCAGTACGAGGAGTACAGCGTGCGCGGGTTCCCCGCGGCCGCGCTGGAGCCGCTGCAGCGCGCCTACGCGCGGGCGCTGGCGCAGTACGCGGGGGCGCAGTGGGCGGAGAGCGCCCGGGAGCTGGAGGCCAGTCTGCGCCTCCACCGCCTGCTGCGCGACAGCGAAGCGCACTGCCACCGCCGCTGCGCCGCGCCCGCGGAGGGGGCCCCCGCGGAAGAGCCCCTCGCCGATGGGGACCCCGCGGCGTGGGAGTGGGAGCGGGAGATGCAGCTCTTCGAGCGGCTGCTGCGCCGCGCCGGCTGCCTGCGCGCCTGCAAGCGCGACCTGCCCGTCTTCCAGCTGCGCTACCCCCCGGCGCAGACGCTGCGCGACTTCCAGCGCCGCCTGCCCTACCAGTACCTGCACTACGCGCTCTTCAAGGTGAGGCTGCGCAAATGCTGCGCAAGGGGGCTGGTGGCAGGGGGTGGGGAGTGGGGGGGCGTCCTGTGCCTCCATCCTGCGTCGTTCTGACCTGCGCCCCCCCCCCCCCCGCTCTGCCCCCCCATCGGGCACACCCTCCATCCCATGCCCCATCCTGCACCCCTCATCCTCTGCCGCTTGCCGTACACCTCCTCCTCAGCACCCCCATCCTGTACCCCTCATCCTGCATCCCCATTCTGTGCCCCCACCCTACGCCACCAGCCTGCACCCCCTGATCCGCATCCCCTGAACCCCGCTTTCCTCTGCCCTGTACCCTGCGACTGTCACGTGCTTTCCTGTCCTGCACGCCCCTTGCTGCACTCCCCATCTGGCACCCACCGCCCCTCTCCTCCATCCTGCCCCTGCGCCGTGGCACGTCAGCATCATCTGGGATGCATCAGGCAGGATGTGAGGGGTGCACCCGAGACTGGGGTCCCCTGTGGTTGTGTCCCCCCACCCCACCTTGTGTTGCCCTGTTCCCCCAACATCCCCCTGGCCAGGCAGAGCGTTGTCTGGGGAGGGGGACGCAGGGGCTGCCCCAGCCAAGGGGCCCACACTGGGGGATCCAGTGCCACTGTGATTGCTGTGGGACATGTGTCTGGATGCTCCATCAGGGAGAAGCGCTTCCTCGGCCCCACGGTGCAGACGTGGAGGGAGGTTTCGTAAGGCATCACCTCGGGGCGACCCTCCTTGGGCCAGAGTGACTCTGGCAGGGGACACCCCCTCCTCAGGCACCGGTGCTGGTCGGGGTCCCGAGCTGTGCTGCTGGTCGGCTGCCAGCGCGGATGCTGCTTTAGTGCTTAGTGCTGCTGCCCCGCTCACCTGGCAGTGGCAAGGAACAGCCTGGCCTAGATCCTTAATGCCTTTTCCTCTTGCTCTGGCCACGACCCATTTCATGGGCGGTTTGTTCAACAACCCCCCCATATTGCTCCCCTGAAGTTGCAACCCGAGAGCTCATAAAGCAGCGGGGGGAGCAGGGGCAGCTCGCTGGGCTCATGGCAGCGCCCAAGAAGAGCAGATGTATGGATCTGACACACACCATGTGGAGCTCTCCTGGCTGGCTGCGGGGGTCCGTGAGGGGCCACGCTGTCCCCGTGCCCACCACGGGCACGGAGCGGGAGGTCGGTGTGGCTGGATTTACTGGTGTCATCTGTGTTCCCGGCTCCTGTCTGTCCATTGGTGCCAGTGGATGGTTGGGCTTGGGGCTGGCGCTGGGGGTGCTGGGCTGTTCCCTGCTGAGAACCAGCCTTCCGCCCTGCAGCCCTGGGGTCTGGCTGGGTGCTGAGCCCCCTGCAGCCGCAGCATTGGCCCCGGCTGCCCTGTGGCAGGCTGCTGCACCAACTCTTCCTCCCTTCCAGTCAAATAAGATCGAGAAAGCGGTGTCCGCTGCCCACACCTTCCTGCAGAAGAACCCCAAGCACGAGATGACCTTGAAGTACCTGAACTATTACAGGACGATGCTGGACGTGGATGAATACCTGGTCGACCTGGAGGCTCGGCCCTATGAGGTGAGGAGGGGGTGGGAGAATGGGTCCCTGGGGCTTGGTGTGTACCTGACTGCCACAGCCTGGTCCTGCCAAACCCCGAGGGAAGCGGCTCTTCCTTGCTGAGCCCTGGTCGCTCATGTCCTGCCCTCAAAAAAGCATCTCTGTGGGATCTGTGCTGGGGACGGAGCCGTCTTGGGGAGAGTGGGGCAGGTCGGTGCTGCTGTCGGGCAGAGCCAGGCTGCGGTGCCTGGCGAGGAGGTGAGCGGCACCCGCTTGGTCCCCGGCAGCCGATATTCGTGCGGTCGGTGAAGCTGTACAACAACGGGGATTTCCGGAGCAGTGCGGCCGACATGGAGCAGGCACTGACCGAGTACTACAAGGCATACGAGGACTGCCTGGCCAGCTGCGAGGGTGCCTACGAGCTGCAGGAATTCAAGGACTTCTACCCCGCCATCGCAGGTGACCGGGCGGGGGGCCAGCAGGCTCATGGCGGGGGGGCTGGGGGCCAATGGGCACAATGCCTGACACCTCCCCCCAGACCACTTCGTGAGCGTGCTGCAGTGCAAAGTGGACTGCGAGACCGAGCTCACCCCCAACGTGGGTGGCTACTTTGTGGAGAAGTTTGTGGCCACCATGTACCACTACCTGCAATTCGCCTACTACAAGCGTGAGTGCCAGCGGGAGCAGGGGACTGTGTCCCCAGGCCACCGTGGGGTGTTGTGGAACCCTGGGTGGGGTGTTACCCCCCCCATCACCCAGTGCTGCTCCCCGCAGTGAACGACGTGCGGGATGCGGTGCGCAGTGTCTCCAGCTACATGCTCTTCGACCCGGATGACGCCGTGATGCAGCAGAACTTGGTCTACTACCGCTTCCATCGCAAGCGCTGGCGCCTGCAGGAGGAGGATTTTGAGCCCCGGCCGGTGAGGCGCCCCCCAAGCCCCCCCATCCCCTGACTCTGCTGATGGTGGAGGGGCTGACATAGCCCCCGCTCCCTCCCCATTGCCAGGAAGCTGTGCGGTACCACAACCAGATGGTCGCCCAGAAGAAGATGCTGGACTTCGCCAAGGAATACCTGCAGGCTGACGACGAGGTAAACGCAGGGTGCAGCTGGGTGCTTTTGGGGGTGCGGTGGGTGCTGTGGGTACCCCGGGGCAGGGCCCTTCCTTGGGCAGTGGGTCTGACCCCCAAACCAGCCCTGAGAAGAGGCTGCGAACGGGGCTGCCAAGCCCCACCGCCTCCTCCTGCCGGTCCCTTGCTGCAGATGGAGGTGGACAGTGGCGAGGGGCTGGAGGCACAGGACCTGCCCTCCGACGGCGAGTTTGAGGGCGAAGGTGACTACGAGGAGGGCTTCTTCGCGGAGTGGTGGCAGGAGCCCAAGACAAAGGGGGACAAAGCTGACCAAGGTGCTGACGCCAGGGCCGGGGGCTGTGCCGCGGGGTGGAGGGTGGCTGCTGCCCCTGTCCCGGTGCCACCGAGCCCTCCTTGTTTGCAGAGACCCTGCGATGAGCCAGGCGAAGGGGCGCCTGGCCCCGACAGAGCTGGACAGCAGTGGCCCTGCGATGCCATCCTGGGGACGCCGGGCTTCAGGCTCCTGCCAGCTGCCGCACAGAAACTTGGGATGGCGGGGAAGGGCTGATCCTGCCCGGTGCCCTGCGGCAGGGCTGCCTTTGCCGTCTGGACATCTGCTGCCCTGAGCGCAGCCCGATTCCCGTCGGTGGAGCACCAGCACTGCCGAACCTCCCTGCCTGCCCGGGACCCCCTCCCTGCCGCCACCCCTGTCCCCAGTGTCCTCAGGAGCCAGCGGCAGTGCCCCGCAGCACCGGGGTTTACTGTGTCCCTCAGCTCCTCCCCAGGACCTGTGGACAGCGCGCCAGGATCGGGCCCGTGTTGTCTCGAGAGGTTTGGGGGGCTGCCCCTGCTCTGGGAGCAATGCACGGTGCCGCTGGAGCAGGGTGTGTGCTGGTCCTGCCCCTCCTGGGGGCTTCTACCCTGGTGCCTCCAGCCCCCCAGCCCACCTGCCAGAGCCTGGGGTCCCTCAGGGGTCCCCAGCCCTGTGTCCCAGTGTGCTGGTGTCCCCATGCCACCTGGCGAGGCTGCGTCACCCGTGCCCTGCGTGTGCCTTGAGTTTTTGCCACGCCAGCCCTCTGTAGCCTTAAGCTCCGTTAATTTAATACTTCCTGACTTGCACAGTCGCTTTTTTTTTTTTTTTTTTTTTTTTTTTTAATATTTACTGGTGCTGAACTTTTAATAAATCTGGACTGGTCTTTTCATGGCTGCCTCTGCCTCGGGGCTCCCTAGGGTGGGGGTGCGCGGCTGCCACAGGAGCTGGGTGCTTGGGGTGAAAGAGGCCCTGTTGTGGGACACGGAGGGATGGGTTGTGGGGCTGGATACCTCCATAAAATGGGGAGACCCCACAGGGGGGCTGGAGGGGGGCTTGTGGGACTGGGGCACTTTGGAGGCCATGAGAGCAGCCAGGCTCTGTGGAGTTGTGGGGGTCCCTAAGGGGGTGCCCCTTATGGGGATGTGTGACCCCCCTGTTGTGCAGGGGAGGCTGCCAGGTGGCAGGGGGGGTTGCAGCGGGGGGGGCAGCAGGCTGCACCCACCTCCATCACCTGCTGGTTGCTTTAGGGGGGTGCATCACCCCAACACTGGTCCTGGGGGGGGTGCTGCTGGTCCGCAGGGTGCAGCCTGCATCCCCCGATGCTGGTCCAGCGCAGCAGGGTGGGATGAGCCCCCTCCCGCCTGCATCAGGGCATTCCAGAGCCCGTTTCGGAGGCCGCTGTCGCTGACGACAAGCCCGTGCCTGCCGGGGCGTCGGGCAGCATGTGGCCGCCTCGCTCCTCCCTGCCGCGTTCCTGCTCCCCGTCGAAGTTGGCTGCCAGGACTGAAACCGAGAGGCTGAATCATGGCGTTGGCCGCGGGGGAGGGAAGGGAAGGGAAGGAAGGGGGCGGCGGGGAGGCTGCCAGCACCCACCCTGCCCTGCCCTGCAGCTCCCATGTACCAGGGCTCTCCCAGCTCTGCCATCCCTGTGTGGGGCTGGACACGGCGGTGGGGGACAGGGCTGAGCCCCCAGACCCACGGGCAGGGCTCGGGGCAGCGCTAAGTCGGGGAGCAGCCCATTGCACCCCTGTGCAGGGCAGGGCTGCCGTGTCCCTCGGGAGGAGCGGGGTTTGGCACCGGTGGGTCACGGCCACCCCGGCGAGGGGAGCGGCAGCCCAGATCGGGGGGAGCGCTCAGCTGGCGTTGTGGCCCGGGGGCGGGCGCCCATGGGGCCTCCACCCTGCTCTGATGCGCTGGCCATGGCGTCCCCTTGCCACCCCAAATTCACGCTGGGGGACAGGGCTCCTTGTCCCCACCATTCCAGCCGGGCTGCCCGGGCTCCTCTCCCTGCTCCCACCCAGTGCAGAGGGGCCAACTGGGGCTGGTGCCCCCCGGGCCCCCCAGGCTGGACCCCGGCAGCGGCGCGTATGGCCACTGTCCCCTGTGGCAGGCAGAGCTGGGATGGGGGGGCAGGAGCAGGGATACGGGGTGGGATGCAGGGGGGCAAGGCGCAGGGCTCCGGGGTGAACAGCGCGAAGGCAGCGCTGTGCTTCCCCACCTCCCATGACCTTGACCAACAAGGAACATAAATGAGTTTTTTAGCCATAAAAACCTCAGCTGTGCTGTGCTGTGCCATGCTGTGCCGTGCTGTGCTGTGCCATGCTGTGCTGTGCCATGCCCTGCCATGCTGTGCCCTGCCATGCCACGATGTGCTTGCCCTGCCATGCTGTGCCGTGCCATGCTGTGCCATGCCATGCCGTGCCATGCTGTGCCGTGCTGTGCCGTGCCATGCCGTGCCATGCTGTGCCCTGCCATGCAATGCCTTGCTGTGCCGTGCTATGCCATGCTGTGCTGTGGCATGCTGTGCCCTGCTGTGCCGTGCCATGCTGTGCCATGCTGTGCCCTGCTGTGCCATGCCATGCCGTGCCCTGCCATGCAATGCCTTGCTGTGCCGTGCTGTGCCATGCTGTGCCGTGCTGTGCCATGCCATGCTGTGCCCTGCTGTGCCACGCCATGTGTCCTTCTCCTCCCTGTGCTGGGAGGGCTCTCGCTGTGCCTTGTGTCACCCGCTCTACGCCAAGCAATGAGACCCCGTTTTCTTGCAGGGGCATTGGAAGCTCTGTCTCTCGCCTCCCTCCAGAGCTGTGATTTCCTAGCTGAGTCAGCGCCTGCGGCCAGAGGCAGCAGAGGACTGTGAGGGGGATGCAGGATGCGTCCCCTCACCGCCCCCCCCGGGGCAGAACCCTCCTGTGCCCCAGCTCTGGGGTGCTGGAGGCCCGGGGAACCCCATTATGGGCTGGGACGTGCCCTGGTGCCAGGTGATCGGTGACTTGGGCGCTGGGTGATGGAGGCTTCGCCTGGGGCCTGTGGGAAGTGGGTGAGCTGGGAGGTGGCGGCGGCAGCTGGTGGGACCAGTTTGGCCAAGGACTGGGGTGACGCAGGCTGCCGTCAGCCGCCCAAGCCCTTCCCCAGCGCGTTGTGCTGCCGCTGCCGGGCTCCTGCCTCAGTTTCCCCACCCGGGCGGCGTGGAGCCCCTTTGCAGGGCCAGGACCCTGCTGCTGCACCGCCGGCTCCGCACCCCAGCACCCATCGATGAACACCCTACGTGACACAGGAGGCGGGGGCGGCCCACGCACCCCCACAGCAATTAGGAGGCTGTAATTATGGCCTGGCCAGGCTGGGGTGGGGGGGAGTGGGGAGGGCAGCTGGGGAGCAGAGCTGGAGGGGCAGCCCTGAGCCCCCCGCCCACGGCCCCTCCCGGCCACACCACAGTGCTCAGCCCCCGTGGGACCAGGGTCTCCGCCGCCCACGGGTGACGCTGGAGGTGCGTGGGGAGGGGGACGCACAGGGGTGAGGCTGCTGGGTGCCCGCGTTCCCTTGCAGGGGTCCCAGCACCCCACACCTCCCCTGGGGGTCTTTGCAGCCCGGGTGCACATGCTGCCGTGGGAGGGCTCCCCGCACCCCACGCAGTCCTGGGGTCCCCACAGCCCACGGGGGTCCCCGCACCCCACGTGTGTCCATGGGGTCCCCGCACCCCACAGCCCCCGGCGGATCTCTGTACCCTACTCGCGTGCCCGGGGGTCCCCGCCCCCACCCCGCCCCGCCCCAATACGCCCCGCCCCAATACGCCCCGCCCTCACCCCCGGAGGGTCCCTGGCCCCGCCCCGCTCCCGCCCTACCCCGCCCAGTGACGTCACCCAGGTGGTTCCCCCTCACGGCCACGCCCTTCCCCACCCTCTACCTCGCCCCGCCTGCCCCGCCCGCTGCCCAATCACCTGCCGGTGAAGGGCGGGGCGGCCGCGCCCCCGCCAATGGAGAGCACATAAACACGTCCGGCAGGGGCGGTGCCTGACGCGCCGAGGGTTTGACGGGCGTGGCGGCGGACCAATCGCCGCCCGGCGGCGCGGGGGGCGGGGCAAGCGGCGGGGCGGGGCGGGGCGCGGGGCGCTGCTCGCCTTTTGTTCGGGCCGGAGCGGGGCGGGCGGCAGAGCCCGCGCAGGGGACGCGCCGCGCAGGTGAGGGACGGGCGGCCGCGGGGACGGGACGGGGCGCGGCCACTCCCGTGGGGGGGGGCCCGGGGCAACCGGGTGTCTTGGTCGGGGGGGGGGCTGGCGGGGCAGGGGGGCGGCGGCTGCGCTCGGCGCTGGGAGGAGTGCGGCGGCCGGCCAGCGCCCCGGCTCGGTCCCGCAGGGCGGGCGCGGAGCCTGCGCCGCCCGTGAGCGCGGCTCGTCCCGCCGGGGGACGCTGCGGCGGTCGGTGGCCGAGCCCGGCTGCGGGTGGATGGGTCCCCGGGGTGAGCCCCCCGCGGGCGGCTGGGGCTGTCACGGGCTCCGCTCGGCGCTGCGGGAGCGAGTTTGCAAGTTGCGAAGCCGCAGCCCGGTGCGAGGCGGCGGCTCTGTCCCCGGCACCGCCCCGGGTCGCTGCTCCACGGGCGAGGCCTCGGCGCGCTGCTCGCCCCGGTGGCCCCGGGGCTCTTACGTCAGCCGTGGCCGCCCGGTGCCGTGGCCGTGAGTCACACCGAGTGCCTCCGGGTGCTGCCCGGGGGCCGCCCCGGAGTCCCCCCGGCGGTGCTGCCCCTCGCCCTCAGCCGGCTTTGCAAAGCGCTGCCGGGGTGGGGTGGCTCAGGGGGTCGGGAAGGGCCCGGGGTGTCCTGGCACTACCCAGGCAGCGCCCCCCTGCCCGGGGTCGGGGGTCCCGGCTGAGCCCCCCGAGTGGCTGTCGGCGCACACTGGAGCGAAACTTGACTGGCTTCTTGTCTGGCGTTGGGAGAGAGCAGTCTAATTGCGTTAGCTGAGTGATTAGCTTAATTAATCGGGTTTACAGCAGGGATGAAAGGATAATGCTGGAACGTCGCTGGGAGTTGCCCGCAGATGGAGGATGCAGGCTGGCGTATGAGCAACTTGGGGGGACGTTTGTGCCACCAGAGGAGCGTTAGTGCTGGGACGGCATGGCCGCCTGCCAGGGCCCCCCGGGTGACCCACGCTGCTGTCATGCCCCCACGGTGCGAAGGCAGCAGCCTGCACCCGCTCCTGCCAGGCTGCAGCATCCCTGCACCCCCTCCCGCCTTCCCTGCGGTGCTGTTGGGGTTCCTGGGCGAGCCCCATGTCTGGGGGTGATGTTCCCATCAGCTTCCCCATGCCAGAAGGGTCCTGTGGGCTGGGGACACCCTGTGACCCAGCTGGGTCTGTCCCCTGCAGTTGCTGTGCCTCCTTCTCCAACCTACATTGTGCTGGTTTTGGCACTGGTGCCGCTTGGCAGCCCTTGACACCCGGTGGTCTCATGTTGGGCTGCCGCGGAGCTGGGGGCGAAGCATCCCCCTGCCAGCTGCCATGGGGCTGGGGCTGGCGTGGAACTGGAGGGGCTGCTGGGGGCTCTGATCCACAGCCAGGGTGGGTGCGGTGCCCGCGGGGTCTGCTCCTGGCCCCGCTCCCAGTGGGAGCGGGTGTCCGGCTCAGCCGGTACCGGGGCTGGGGGAATTTTAACGTCCCTTTCTATGTCCTTGTCGGTGTTTTGTTGGAGTCGGCTGGAAGGGTGCAGGGTACCCAACGCAACCGTCCCTGTGCATCTGAAGCCTGTAATCGCTCGTTGCTTTGGAAGGTTTCCATAAAGTGTCATGAAAAACCCATTTTACTGCTAATTTGGCTTAAATAAGTTGGCCATCGGGATGGGAATGCACAGAGCTCCTGGCATCGGTGACTGACGGGTGTTTTCCCCTCCAGGTCTGGGTGCCGCATGGGTGCTGGGGGAGAGGTGGGTCCCCGATGCTCGGGGGGCTCGTGGGGCGCTGGGGGAAGGTGGGGCGGCTGCAGCAGGGCCCTCACTTCCAGACAATGGCATTTACAGTCTATTGTCTGTGCATTGTGGCGCGTCCTTGCCGGCTCCAGGAAGTGCATGCATCCCTGGTGGGGCTGAGCCGGGTGATGGGGGGCTGCACCGGGGCTGATCTGGGTGATCGTGCCCAGAGCCTCGACCACCTCAGCACTGCGGGCTGCTGGTGGCTTGGCTGTAGCCGGGGACCTTGGAGAATGTCCCCTCTGGTCCCAGTGCTGTATTTCAGGGTAATATTCAGTGCTGACCTAATCCCATTAACTCTCCCCTTTGTTTCCCCCACCTGAAATCCTTAATCAGCTCTAGCAGCCGGGGCAGGCAACTGTGGTGCAGCTGCATGGCTTTTTTTCAGCTGCGGCTGTTCCTGTGATGATGATTTCCCTTCAAAGCTGTGGTTTGGTGTGGGAGCACTTGATGGGATTTGGCTTTTTATCACACTTCCAGATCTCCAGGGTTTAAGACTTCTGCTGGGCACCATGCCGCTGGCAGATGGCAGAGCCTTGGGGAGCGGAGCTGCCCTTGGCCCCCGCTCCGCACGCTGGGGAAGTGGCAGCTCTTCGCAGAGAACTTGCAAGACTTTAATTGCAGCATCTGCACCGAAGCTTGCGCTCATCTTTTAGGTTTAAATTAGATTGGCTTCTAATTAACAGAAGTTAAAAAGAAATTTCATTTCTATTAAAACAGAACAAGCCTACCTTGGATTTCAGCTTTTATCTTGATGTCAGCCGGTGTTTTCCCACCGAGGCGGGGGGTGTGGGGCACCCACCGTCACCCGGAGCTGGGCCTGGGGTGGTGGCTTTCGGTCCCGTGAGACCATGGGGTGTCCAGGAGTTGGGCTGTGTGGATGGAAGCAGCTGGGATGGCAGCTTGGGAGGACACCAGGGCTGCACCGGTGCCTTGAATCACTGCAGTGTTCTCTGCTTCGGGAGGGTTGGCTTTACCCCCCTTCCCCACGGACACTGTGTGGTGAAGCAGTGGAGGACGGTGCAGGTGCTCCCTCTCCAAAGGAGTCTTAAAACTTCGCCTAAGCAGCTAAACACCATGTCTGTGCTAAAACTGGGTTGGCTTTGGAGCCACACAGGCTGCCGTGGGCAGGGGTCCTCACCCTCCGCTTCCCACCTCCGGCGTGGGAGCGCTGCAGGGCTCGGCGGCGGCTGCGGAGGGAGATGAATATACTTCTAATTAGGCAGAGGTTTGAAATACCCATCTACATATGCCAGCCCTGATGGGTTTTGCTGCGGCTGCTGACAGACCCAGAGGCATTTGAACATGTCTCGGTCACTTGGCTCCGAAATCGCTTTGCAAACAGGGCAGGAGCCTTGTGCTGCAGACGCTGGGGCTCCTCGGGCAGCCCCGTGACGCCTGCGCTCGGCTGAGCCGAGCGAGTCCTCAGACTCCTCCTGAGACCCGGAGCTGGCAGCTGGGTGGAGGTGGAATGCCTGGTGTTTTCCAAATATCCCACGCCTGGGTGATCAAACCTGCGGGGAGGGGGTGAAGGCGAGTGAGCAGCGGTACCCAGCTGGGGGGATCCTGCTCTGGTGCTGGAGGGGGCACGATCCCCGTGGGGTGCGATGTGCTGTGGTCCCGTGTGGCTTTTGGGGGTGGATGGCTGGATCAAGCGCATGTTCCTCACTGGTGGGGCGGGGAGGGGGAGACCTTTGGCTGCTGTAAGGAGCCCTGCCGTAATCGCTGTGACGCGCGGGCAGAGCCCTGGTGACAAATCATTAACTTGCTCCGACAGGCTGGGTGCTGACGGGTGTTGGTGATAATTCCTTGTGAAGCGTCTGAACTTTACAGATGTAATGCAATTGGATGGAGAATTTAAGCCGGGGCTCAGCAGCTCCGTGTCCCTCCCTGCTGCCTCTGCTCCTCCAGCAGCATCAGGACCAGGTGGCAAAATCTCGTGTTTCTGGACACCGTGGCCGGAGCTGGGAACAGCCCACAAGCCTCATAGCCTAAATTTAAAGCCTGCAATTATCAGGCTTTATGTTATATGTTATATGTTTAAGAACATCTTAAAGGACAACTTGTTCTTTGTGCTTTTTAAAACAAAATAATGATTATTTTTTTTATCCAGATGGAGTTATTGTGATTAATCGCACCATGCCAGTTCTCCTTTCCGTGGACAAGTGGCAAATTCCCATCTTTCCCAGCAGTGTTGCTAATGAGATCAGCAAACTTCAATTGAGGAGGGGATGTGCCCACATTAGTCCTCCTGATCCCAGTGCCTCTGTGGGTGGCAGTGTCTGTGCCAGCAACTGGGATTGCAGGGAGGGGAGGTGTGCTGCCAGAGACCCCGTGATGAGGTTTTGGCACAAAAACATCCCTGGGAAAACCTTGCTGGGGGGCTGGGGTCCTGCCATGGGGCTTGCCAGCCCTGGCACAGCACAAGAACTTGTGTGAGAGGGGACCTGATCCCAAATCAAGGCTGCTGGATCTGTGCTGGTGCCCAGCATTGCTGTGCATCTGGGGCAGGAAGGTGACACTGGGGGCTGTGGCGTGGGTGGTGGGGCTCCTGGGGGAAGCTGAAGCCATGGTGTGGCCAGTGATGCTTTGGCACAGCTCTTGGATGAGTTCTGGGTGGCAGGCAGTTCCCTGTGCAAGGGCTGGGCTGTCCCACTGTGTCCCATGGGAGAGCGGGTGTCATGCCCAGCGTTGCGCACGCTCTTCCCGTTGCGAGAGCGCTTGATGGATAATACCTTGTCGTTTTGTGAAGTGCCAAAACATTACAGCCTGGACCTGGCATGTGCTGGAGCTGTCAGGAGCTGTTAATTCAGGTGCAGGTGAGGCACTTGCAGGGGCTTGGGGAAGGTGCTCGGCTTTGATGGAGAGCATCAGTGGAGTGGGTCGTGGCACGATGCTGTGCTCGGGGCCGGCTCTGCTGCCAGGAGCCTGGTCTCGCCATGCTCGGGGGGATGTGCACCCCCTGCATAGCAGGGGCTTTACGCAGTGCTTTTGGCAGCTCAAATGTCACCTTGTCAGGAACAACTGAAAAACAAATCAGGTTTTGGAACCTCTTCCAGTGAGGGAGCTCAGGTCTGAAGGGCGGTTCTTGCACCCCTCGCTGCCTTCCCCGAGGGGCTGAAGTTGTTGGAGCTGGTGGGGCGGCTGGGAGCCACTCCGGACCTGGAGCCTCAGCAAACAAAGGCCATGGGCTCCTTTGTGTGTTACAGCCTGCTTTCTAACAAGGGGCCGATCCCCCATTGCCCGTCTCCTCCTCATTAAACTTCAAGCTGCTCTCGTTGCCTTTGAATTCTTCCACTTATCTTCACTGTAAAGCCCCATTGAAAGGGCTCACGGTAGCCAGGATCTGACTCCAACGCTTCTCATTGATGCTCTGTTCTCTGCCCCCTCCTGCGAGGGATCCTCTTCAGAACCATCGAAGCCTTTGTACAGCGCTGGGTCTGCGGGCGCTTCGTTAGCTGCCACCGCAGCTTTGTTAGCTGTCGGTGCAATGGTGTTGCATCTGGGCTCCTCTGGGGGGAGGTTGCAGGCAGTGGGGGGCTTTGGGGTGCAGCTGTGGGTGCCCTGGCCCCTCAGAGGGCTCTGGTGCTGTGGCTGTGGAGGCTGCTTTGCCCCAGCCTCACCGCCTGAGCGGGCGGTCGCTAATCCCCCGGCTGCTCCAGGAAGGTGGCGAGGACCGGAGATCGCTTGCGTGTAGCGTAAGTGCTTCTAAAATAGACTCTTTTCTTGCATTGCATTTATTGAACTGCTTTAACTGCCTCTCTCCTTTTCTTAAAAGCCTAAGTGACTGTAATTGCTGTTGCCCGCATGCTTCCCGCAGCTGAGCTTGCACCGTGTGGCCCCTGAGCAGGGGCATCTCCAGTGCTGCCGCTGCTCTGTTCCCGGCAGGGCTGCGATGGATGTGTGCAAGGACGGGGGGCTCTGTGGGGGACTATGGCAGCCCCTCGGCCAGTATGGGACGCTGCTCCGGGCTGGGCAGCACAGCATGCTCTGCGCAGGGACAAGGGCAGCCTGGAGCCGCATGTGATGCCCCTTGCACCCACCGACCCCCAGGTCTCGGTGCCTGTTCCTGTGCAGCCCCTGCCTGGGACTTGGGATGTGGGCTGCTTTTTTTTCCCTGCCCCCCCGTTGGGGGTCATGGCTGGTCAACGCAGGGACTGCTGCTCCCCAGACGTCCCTGGGCAATAGCTATTTTTGCACGAAGCGGCATTCGTGGCTTCCCGGCTGCTGTTCTGGGCAGCTCAGCCGTACCTCGGCTGGCTCTGTTCCGCCTGCGTGAGGCCGAAGGCTTCTCCCAGCAGCCGGAGGGAAGGGCTGGTCAGGCCGGGGGCTGCATGTTTGCCAGAGATTTCCTCGCAGACGGTGTCTCAGGGGGAGCGATGCTGCCTGGATGCTGATCAAATGGCTCTGGGGGCGGATGAGCTGCTGGCCGGTGCCTTTGGGCCGTGGGAGCTTCCTCTGCCTTCCCGGCTGCAGGAAGTGGTGGGAGAGGGATTAACCTTCTCCTGGCTCTCCCCTGCATGGGGGTGCCTGAAGCCCCTGCCTGCCCCATGGCTGAAGCCCCCTGCGTGGCTCTGCCCATTCCCCATCATGGTGCTGGGGCCAGGCTGGAGGTCTGCATGTCCCCCCTGTGGGGTCCCCCACGTTGCCTCACTGTTTTCTGGGGGGATTCTCACTGTTCCCAGGAGCAAGCCCTGTTTCCCTGGGCTCCTGGCTCCGTGCAGGCAGGGGGGCTCGGTGGTACCGCTGTGCCCCTGCTCTGCTTCCCACTCTGTTCAGTAAAAGCCTGGTGGGAGGGAGACCGGGACCAATAATCCTACCAACATACCTGGCTGAGGAAGGGGCTGGAACCCACCCAAGACCCCCATGCTCATGGCTGACCCCTCCAGGGCAGGTATTTTCACATGTGCCCCATCCCTGCTTCCCCCTCCTGCATGATCTGTTGCCCTCCCCTCTGCTGGCGGGGGTCCTGCCCCACTGCAGCCACGCGCCACCAAAGGCATCACCAACGGCTCCTGCCAAAGGTGAGCCCAGGTATAGCCAGCATCCCCTGCCTGGGGGGAGGGGGGGCATCTGGCTCTGATCCCGCTGAGGAGGGAGGGCATCAGAGGATGGGGAAGAAGCTTGTGTCAGGTGTCTGGCCCTTGCTCAGTGATGAGCCGAGGACACTTGACACAGGGTTCAGAAAATGTCACTGCTCGCCACTGGAGCATCTGACATTTGCTCTGCTGGCCCCATCGCCTCAGGTGCTGCTGGGCGAGCAAACCCCTGGGGCTGCTGGTGGGGTGACGCTCCAGGGGATGGATGGGTGCTGTGTTTATCAGGATGCCCACGGGGGCTCCTGGGGAGGGGGAGTCCCCCGAGCTGTGTAGCACCCATCACTGGTGGCCCTGGTGGCAGCGCCTCATGCTCAGACGGGTCTAACCTGGTGCTCATTAGCTTGGACCCACTCTCCTGCTCGGAGCTTGTCTGGGGCCGATCACCTGAGCTTGTGTCTGGGCTCTGAGGAGCTTTGCTGGCTTTTGATGTCCCTGGGGTGCTGGCAGTGCAGACGGAGGAGGGGCGGGGGGGTGGGGGTGGTGGCTCATGCATAATGCAGGGCTCTGCAAGAAGCTGGTGTCTGAGCTGAACTCGGGAGGTTTGGAAAAAATAAGTGCCTGTCAAATGCCTGTAAATTGTAGAGCAGATGTTACCGGTCAACTGACAGTGCGGGCAGCACCAGACTCTCCTGCTAGCTCCAGCTCGCTGCTGCCTGGGGGTCCCTGCCCTGGTTGGGGTGGGTGCTGGGGGTCCTTACACCCCCCCCCTCTGGTGCAGGGAGCTTTCTGTGCCCTTGGCTCCGCTCTCCCCTTGCCCATCTGTCCAGAGCAGCTTTCCAGTGTTGGCCTGGGGGTCCTGGGGTCCCTGTGACCGTAGCCCCACTGCCGGGGCTCTGCACAGCAGCTCCTGGCCGTGTGGTACGATGGCTCCCACCGCACTGCCGGGGCAAGGTGCCACAGTGCAGGAGCAGTGTTCTGCCTGCCATGCTTCCTCGGGTGTGATTTGGTGTTGATTTTTCTTGGGTTTCCTGATGCAATTTGGAGGTCCTGCCAGTGTGGCCAGGGTAACCCAGCTGGCAGGACTTGCTCTCCCAAACACCGATGCAACAGCTTATAAATACACGCAGGGTGTGCGACGCTCCCGGCTTGGCACAGGGGTTCTCCTGGCCGATCCCTGCTCTGACACGGGGTGGGGAGCGTAGCCGGCTCACCCCTGGCACCGTGTGTCACACACTGCCCTGCCACACCACATAGCACCTCCAGCTCCTGCGTGGGAATGATACGCCGCCCCCCCCCCCGCCCCCCCCCAGCCTCCATTAGTGGGTCCCTCTCTTGCTGCCTTACAAACATGCATTATGCACAACCCATTACAGCCGGAGCAGTACTCTGTGGATTGCTGCTTGACAGCTCAAAAAAACATCGAATTGACACAAGCCGTTCCCTGCGGTGGCTCCGGGAAGGTGGCTGGGGGTGGGGATGGACGGGGTGGGATGCAGGATGCTTCCAGCTGGGGGGACGGGAGAGTGGTGGGACTCCTCGGGAATGAATGTTTGTGCCCGGGCTGGGATTTTTTCCCGGTGAGCACCGGCCTGTGCCGTTTGCAAGGGCTCAGCCGCTCCTTGGGAACAGCCGGCAGCGCTGGGGCGAGCCGCGCCAAGCCCGTGCGCGCCATGCCCTGCCGTGCCGCCCCACGCAAGCCGCGTCCTTGGCCACCACCCGACGCCCTGACTCAGCCGTCGGCGCAGCTGGGGGCTGACGGGGGGCTCGTTCCCCCCTTCCCCTTGCTTCCCCCATGGAAGGTGCTGGAGGCTGAGGCTGACACGTCAGCCTGGCTGGTCCCCGTGAGCCCCGAGCTGTGCCGGTGGCTGGAGCGGGGCCAGGGGCACACGGCCACCCCGGTCCAGCTTGGTGCATGAATCAGTGCCGTGGAGGTGGTAATTATGCCACTGTTTGGATGTGCGGTTGCTGCTGCACCCAGCTATGCCAGGCGGCAGCTGCTCCCTTCGCTGCTTATCGCCTCTGAAACTCTGACTCATCCCCAGCCCTGTGCGGCCGGAGGAAGGGGCAGCAATCCCGGTGAGTGCCCAGGCGGTGGGTCAGCGGTGGCGGGGCTGTCTCCATCCCTCCCTGCCTGCTCCATCATCTCCCTCCTCCTGGGGGGCTGGATGGGGGCTGCTGACTCACAGCCCTGCGGTGTCTGCCTGCCCCGATGAGCTCAGGGGTTAATCCGTGAGCCATCCTCCCTCCCGCTGCACCCCCAAATTAAAGACGAGGAAAACCCAGCCCTGCTCGAAAGCAACCTTGGCTGGTTTATCCTGAGTTTTTGGGATGTGCTGGGCTGCCCTGTCCCAGCACCGTGCGGCCGTGGCGTGGTGCTCAGCACAGCTTGGGGAGTGCCCAGCCCCGGATTGTGCCACAGGCACTTGTGGTGCTGAGCACCCACAGGAGAGCTGAGCCGGTGGCTTTGCCTCGTTATTTTTAAGCACTTTAGGAGTCTTCTAGCGGGCTTCTAAAAAGGTTTGTTTTATTCTTGGAGCTGGAGCCTTGGGGTTGTCCGCAGCTTTCTGTCTTTGAAAACTGATCTTTAAAAAGCTCATGGGCAGCCGGGGTAGCCTGGAAGGAGGTGGGGTGTGGGGGGGTGGGGGGCTGCTTGGGGGTCCCTCTGCGCCAGGCAAAGCCTGCTCACACCTTGGCCACCGAGGCGGTGAGACACGGCTCAGCCAGCCGTGCGTGGTCTGCGCCGGTTGCAGCCACGGTTCGTGTCTGAACACGAGCAGCAAAGTGCTGAGCTGTGGGTTCGTCATCCCGGTGCCGCCTTTCATCTCGCGTGGGGGAGGAGGGCAGATAGGGATCTGCTCGTGGGCTGTGCGGGGGGCCGGCTGCTGTGCCGGGGGGGCTGCCGTGTGATTTGGGGCAGGGGGGTGCTGCGCTGACCTGGGCTGTGCTGGCGGTGTAACTTCTCCCCTCCCTGCCCCGCAGAGCAGCCATGGAGGTGATGAACATGATGGAGCAGCCGATCAAGGTGACGGAGTGGCAGCAAACCTACACCTACGACTCGGGCATCCACTCCGGCGTCAACACCCAGGTGCCCTCCGTCAGCAGCAAGTGCCTCGGGGACGATGATGAGGTCTACGGGAAGCAGTACACCATCAAGAAGACCACCACCACGAGCTACTGCCAGGGAGGGGGCCAGGGCCAGAGCCAAGCACAAGGTAGGGGCTGTGGGGCTGGGCACGTCCATGAGCTTGGTTCCTTCATTCCTCTGCCTTCCCTGTGAGCCGTGCTCCTTCTGGGCACTCCTCCATGCTGCCTTCCACACCCCGGGAGTTGTTGCTGCCGAAAATATGTTCCCTCCTGTCCTCCTTCCCCACGCCGAGAGGCTCTTGCGTAGGGGCGGCGCGCAGCCAGCCCGCACTAGTGCTGAGCTGTGCACACACATCCGAGTGTGCCGGTGGGTTGGCTCGCGATAGGAACAGCCGATCCCGGCCCACGGATCAGCCGTCTGCTCTGCTGCTTGTCTGCCTGCTCAGGAAACCTGTCTCGGCGTGGCTGGCAGAGCTGCCAGCGTGTGCCGTAAAGCCCCACCAGCCTGCCCGTCTGCTGCCGCTGCAGGGGCGAAGCAGACAGAGCTGCAGCCCCCGAAGCCAAAGGAGATGCTTCCCCCAGCTTTATCCCTTAAAAGAGGGCTTGTTTGCTCTGCTTGCTTCTGCGGTTCCCCCATCAGTGGCGGGCCCTGGAAGGTTTAATCGCCAGCTCCCCTGGGGAGGCAGACCCCTGTGGAAGGGGATGAGCCCTCCCAAGCCCTGCGTGGTCCCTGTGCTGCAGAGGTGGGGACTGCGGGTGGCTGCGGCAGCTTCTCGCTCAGGTGATGCTTGTTCCAGCATCTTCGACGGGGAAGGCCTCCGTATCCTCCTAATCCCTAGCGCCAGCTGGTCCCAAGTTGCAAATATCTTTAATTTCTTAATTAATGGGCCTTGTGTGACAACTGTCTAATCATGCTGCCTAATTGAGTGTTGTCTTATCTCTGCGCTGCCGTATCTGTTTACACTTTGAAGCACTGGCTCCTTGCAGAGCCTGCTGGGACTGCTGACGTTGCTGGTGTCGTTGCACTAAGCTCTTGCTCAGCTAATTGAGATTGGAAAGCGGGGCTGGGGAGCACTCCTCAGAGAGAACCCGATTCTAACGCTGCCTCCCCATCCACCCCTGCAGCTGACATGGAGGCTCAGCTGGCCATGACCCGGGCCCAGCGCGTCCGGGCTGCCATGTACCCCGAGACGGTGGAGGACCGCTCGCTGCTCATCACCACCCAGCTGGAGGGGCAGCAGACCAACGTGCAGCGCCTGGCAGAGCCCTCGCAGATGCTGAAATCGGCCATCGTGCACCTCATCAACTACCAGGACGATGCTGAGCTGGCCACCCGTGCCATCCCGGAGCTCACCAAGCTGCTCAATGATGAGGACCCGGTAAGGAAGCCTGGTTTGCCTGCCTCTGTCTTTGGGCTTCCGCAGCCACGGTGGCACAGCCAGGCTTCCATCCTCACCGGGCTCCTGGGCTCTGTCCGGCTCCTTTCTCTTGCTCTGTGGCCGCCTCTGCCCTGTGACAGGCACAGTGGGGGGGCTGGGGCTCCGGTGCCCACCTCTACCCCCCCGCACCTCCTCACAGCCTGGCCTTGCTGCTGGGACGCGGCTCTCCTGGCCTTGCGCAGGCACTGAGCGCTTCTTGCCAGCTCTCAGTGCTACTGCCCATCCCCGCAGCGCCTGTGCTCCGCAGACCCGACTGTACGCTGCCTGCTGCCGCAAACTGCGGCACAGTTCCTGGAGCATCGTGGTTGAGGATTGTTAAAAATAGCAATTCCTGCTTGCACCGCCCTGCCCGGCACAACGCGTGGCAGCCCTGGACCAGCCCTCCCCCGGCAGGGTGGGATCCCTCCTGTCCCTGCTGTGATGGGCAGCAGTGGGACGCACTCCCACCCACCGGCTTCTCTTCCCCCCCCAGGTGGTTGTCAGCAAAGCAGCCATGATCGTCAACCAGCTCTCCAAGAAGGAGGCGTCACGCCGTGCCCTGATGCAGTCGCCCCAGATCGTGGCAGCCGTGGTCCGCACCATGCAGAGCACCAGCGACCTGGACACGGCCCGCTGCACCACCAGCATCCTGCACAACCTCTCGCACCACCGTGAGGGGCTACTCTCCATCTTCAAATCTGGTGGCATCCCAGCCCTTGTCAGGATGCTGAGGTATGAGGGTACTGGCGGGGGGTCCCGAGAGGATGGCAGAGCCAAGGGGTCCCTCCTGGGCTGGCGAGTGCCTGGGCTGGGGGCAGAGGAGGGGAGCGGTCCTCTGTGCTGCCTTGTCCATGGAGATGGGGTTCAGTCTCTGCCCTTCCATGAGGGCCACCCCGGGGCCACGTGGCACGGTGGCCTCCTGCCGGGTCCCGCTGAAGGGTGCTGGGTGGGAGTCGGGGTTTGGGACAGCCCTGTGGGCTCCGCTGGCAGCTCGGCGAGCCCGGAGGCAGCTGCCCGCGCTGACGTGGCTCTGTGCCGCCTGCCTGCAGCTCGCCGGTCGAGTCGGTCCTCTTCTACGCCATCACCACCCTGCACAACCTGCTGCTCTACCAGGAAGGGGCCAAGATGGCTGTGCGCCTGGCTGACGGCCTGCAGAAGATGGTTCCCTTGCTGAACAAGAACAACCCCAAGTTCCTGGCTATCACCACCGACTGCCTTCAGCTCCTCGCCTACGGGAACCAGGAGAGCAAGGTGCGCCTGGGGAGCCCTGCGGCGTGGGGTCCCGCCGGAGGGGGGGTGGCAGCAGGGCACTTGCCCAACGTTGCTCCTGGCAGACACAAGCCCAGGAGGCAGGGGTGGGAGCTCCCACCCTCTTGGCCCATGTGCCCCCCGGCCCCAGCCGGCAGCGGAGCAGTCGGGCTGTCTCTGTCTGCAACGCTGCCGATCCGACCTCTTGCAGGTGGCGCATCCCCGAAAGCACAGACTGTCCCAGTCTGGCCGGTAGATCGGCTTGGCTGGGTTTCTCCCCCTGCTGCTCCAGGCAATGCCTCTATCTTTGTTCTTCGGCTGCTCCTCTCCTCCTACGCACGAGTTGTCCCAGCCTCATGCGGAGGTTCGGTCCCTGGACCTGCTCTGGCGCTGGCTGCGTGGGGGCTGCTGCCCATCCTGCCCATGGCGCGGGGCGAGGGACCCCGGTGTGCAGGGCTGGAGTGGCCCAGAGGGGACGGTGGCCGTGCATGGCCCCAGCAGGGGTGACCTGACACGCTCCTGTGTGCCAAGGGCTTGGACCTCCTGCCTGACCTGCATCCTGGCACGAGCTGGGGAACCCGGAGCAGTGGTTCCAGCAGCCCTGACCCCCCGCACGCCCCGACCCTGGTGCTTCTGTCTTGCAGCTGATTATTTTGGCCAACGGAGGACCCCAAGCCCTGGTGCAGATCATGCGCAGCTACAACTACGAGAAGCTGCTCTGGACCACCAGCCGGGTGCTCAAGGTGCTGTCGGTGTGCCCCAGCAACAAGCCCGCTATCGTTGAGGCTGGTAAGAGGGGCTGGGGGGCTGCGGCGGAGCTGGTGGCAGACGGGAGGAGGGTGGTGGCGTCGGGATGGTGCAGCTGAGGGTGCAGTCTCGCAGCCGATGTGCAAGACAGGCGGATACCTTGCATAGCCGGGTGAAACCACCTACGTGTGGCCTGGTTTCTTGCGCTGGAAGGCTGCTGAGGTGCTTTCTTGGCACCACGAGTGGGCAGGATCTGGCCCGGCTGGCCAGCCAGGAGCTGTCTTCCCGCTCCACGTTTAGCCTCCACTGAGCCGTGAGGCTGCGTTGTGTGTTGGAGGCATCGGTCGGGTGGTCCCAGCCCACGCTCGCCATGCAGACCCCGCTGTCTCTCTTCTCACCTCCGCTGGGAAGTGTTGGGTGTTTACCGATGGGCTGCTCTCCGCTTCCCCGGCAGGCGGCATGCAGGCCTTGGGCAAGCACCTGACCAGCTCCAGCCCCCGGCTAGTCCAGAACTGTCTCTGGACCCTGCGAAACCTCTCTGACGTGGCCACCAAACAGGTGAGTCTGCGGGACCCTGTCTCGTGCTTCAGCGCAGCATTTCGGAGGCTTCTACATACCAGCTGCCGGGCTGTCCTTCGCCTCTGCTTGTGCCGGGCTGCATCCACAGTGATGTCCCCATGCCATGTCCCGTCCCCGTGAGCCGCTGTGGCAGCCTGTGTGCCTGGCAGAGCCAGGGGATGCCCAGGAGATGCCCAGCTGTGCCGACCCCCTGCAGCAGGGGGTTACCTGGCATTGCGGGAGGCTGTGACCGCCCACAGCCCTTCCCGTGCCGGCTGCCAGCACTGGTGCCGTGTCCCCAGCGGCGAGCCAAGGCCACCGGCTGTCGCTCGTGTGCTCGGCGGGGCATCACTGGGGCTGCTGCTTGCTGTGGCCCAGGGAGCTGCCGGCAGCGTGCCCTGGCACCGGCCGTCTGCGTGGCTCCTGCCCCTGTGGTGGGTGCTGTGGCCGTGGTGCCCGTGGGTTGGGTGGCAGCCGGTGCTGGGGTGACCCCGAGCTCTGCGCTGGGGTTGCTCTCCCCAGCCCTTTGCTGCCTCCTGATGTGTTCCCCATCTGCTGGGGCCGCCTCTCCACGCAGATTAGCGTCTGATGCAGCGTGGAAACTATTTGGGCTGGCGTGGAACCATCGCTGGCTCTGCCGATTGGGGTTGATGGCGGGATGTGGCCATGGCGCCTTTAACTCCTTCCTGCCCCCGCTGCTGGCTGCCTGCCGGCACGGCTGGGACCAGGGTCACCCCGGGACCTCTGGGGCAGTGCTGGCGGGCGCATTGTTTGCACTTCCCAGCAGAGAAAAGCTGCTGGAGACATTAAACTCTTAAGTAAAGCTGCACATGTCAGGAGCGCATGTTGCTCACGCTGTGCCGGCGTCGTGGAGAAGCAGCTCTGGCCGCAGGGGGACGGGGAAAGGAGGGGGACAGCGTGGGAGGCACAAGCGCTGCCTGCTGGGGGGCACGTGGGGCTGGGATGTGGGGTGCTGGGGGTTGGGGTCTGCAGCGAGGGGTGTGCGAGCTCCAGTGAGGGCAGCCACGCAGACCTGGGATTCGAGGGGAGAGGATGCCAGGTCTGGGAGGAAGGGCTCAGCTGGGGCTGGATCCTTTCTGCGATGGCATGGGTCGTCCCTGTGGCAGGGGGCTCCCCCTCTCCAAGGCTGGGTGTCCGGCCCATCCTGGGCGAGCAGCTCCAGCTCCCCACGCTCAGGTGACGGGTGCGGGGCTGCAGCCCAGCCCCTGGCTGAGCCCACGTCTGGCTGGGGTGGGGGGGCTGGTCTGACCTCCCGTCCCCGCTCCTGCAGGAGGGCCTGGACGGCGTCCTCAAGATCCTGGTGAACCAGCTGAGCTCCGATGACGTGAATGTGCTGACCTGTGCCACCGGCACCCTCTCCAACCTGACCTGCAACAACAGCAAGAACAAGACCCTGGTGACACAGTCGAACGGGGTGGAGGCCCTGATCCACACCATTCTTCGGGCCGGTGACAAGGAGGACATCACCGAGCCGGCCGTCTGCGCTCTCCGGCACCTCACCAGCCGGCACCCCGAGGCCGAGATGGCTCAGAACTCGGTGCGGCTCAACTACGGCATCCCTGCGATCGTCAAGCTCCTCAACCAGCCCAACCAGTGGCCACTGGTCAAGGTGAGGGGCTGGGGGGGGAGAGGGGTGTTGGGGGCTGGAGGAAGGGGGTGGCTGGGCTTGAGCGAGCTCCCCGGCTGCTGACCCGTGGTGGGACTCATGTCTGAGGGGGTCTGCAGCTGGTGCTGTGTGGGGAGTGATGGGGGGCTGGTCCCGTTGGGCTGTGTCCTTGACGGCAGCTAATGGAGGAAATGGCTTGTGCCGGCTGCTCGGCTGGAGTCAATACTTGCCCCGGCCTCCCCCGCGGGGAAGGGGCCGGATCCGGCGTGGGAGGAAGCTGAAGTTGGCCTGCGCCATGGAGGGGGATGGGGTGGGACGGGCAGCGGGAGGGGGGCTCGGCTGGCGGGTGCCGTGGGGAGCACATGCTGCTCTGACCCGCGGTCGAGATGATGAATCTCTCCTTCCTCCCCTTCGCTCCTCCAGGCTACCATAGGTCTGATCCGCAACCTGGCCCTGTGCCCAGCCAACCATGCCCCGCTCCAGGAGGCCGCTGTCATCCCCCGCCTGGTCCAGCTGCTGGTCAAGGCTCACCAGGATGCCCAGCGGCACGTAGCAGCCGGCACACAGCAGCCCTACACGGTGAGTCCCCGCGGTGGGGTCTGTCCTGCTCCTGGCACAGCCTCGCACCCCAGAACCCGACCTGTCCCTGGGGGGTGGCCTGTGCCTGCGCTCAGGGTGGTCCTGGGGTGCACCGGCTGTGCCAGGGCCCCGGCTGAGCACTTGTCCCCTGGCAGGACGGAGTGAAGATGGAAGAGATCGTGGAGGGATGCACGGGGGCACTGCACATCCTGGCCCGGGACCCCATGAACCGCATGGAGATCTTCCGCCTCAACACCATCCCCCTCTTCGTGCAGGTCAGGGGCGGGGGAGGTGTGGGGGCTGCGCTTTGTCACCTCTCGCCTGGCTGGCATGGACCTGCAGTGCAGGGGCCAGGGAGCCACGGTGCTCAGCTGGCAGCACCCACGCTTGTGAGACCGTTTCAGGAGCCGCAACGGCTCCTTGCTGGCTGCTTTGTGTTGCCACTAATCTCTCCTGACAGCTCCTCTACTCGCCGGTGGAGAACATCCAGCGCGTCGCGGCGGGTGTGCTGTGCGAGCTGGCCCAGGACAAGGAAGCGGCAGATGCCATCGATGCCGAGGGGGCTTCGGCTCCCCTGATGGAGCTGCTGCACTCCAGGAATGAGGGAACGGGTGAGTGCCGCTGTGCCGGCGGCTCTCTGCCACCTGGCATCGCCCCAGCTGCAGCCTGGCTGGGGCTTCTGGTGCTTGGGTGCTGCACAGCACCAGGAGCTGAGGCTGCTGCCATCCCCCTGCAGCCACCTACGCGGCCGCCGTGCTCTTCCGAATCTCGGAGGACAAGAACCCCGACTACAGAAAGCGTGTCTCCGTGGAGCTCACCAACTCCCTCTTCAAGCACGACCCGGCAGCCTGGGAGGCGGTGAGCATCGTGCTGGGCACGGAGATGAGCCCTTTTCCCCAGGGAAACCAGTGCCCCTTGGGATGGTCCCATCCTGCCTCCAAAAGCTGCCACCTCCGACCAGAGCTTGGACAGGAGCAAACAGGAGGCAGCGGGGTGGGGGATGGGCTGTGGCCTCAGCTCTCCAGCAGCCCTGCATCTTCGTACCTGCTGCTGGGGACAGGGCTGGGCACCACGTAGCCGCTGAGCATCGTGCACACGCAAACACAAATCCCCTCTTCACTTGTGTCACCTTCCTTTGTAGGCTCAGAGCATGATCCCCATCAACGAGCCCTACTCAGATGGTGAGTACGGTCCTGCGGGGCCGCCCCCCCCCCATGGGCTGGACTCTAGCGGGGCGTTTGCCTCATCTCACCAAATCAGGCTGGTTTTAAAACCTTTCTCGGCTGGGTGGCTGCCAGCAAAGTGCCAGGCCCCCTGGCTGGGGATGCTCAGCGGGATGCTCAGCGCCCCGGGCAGCACATGCAGCTGCTCCCGTGTGCACCTGGGCTGGCCCGGAGGCTTGGGGGGTCCTGCAGCACCGTGTGCCCGAGGTGTGGGGGGACCAGGAGGGTGGCTGAGGTCTGGAGAAGTTTCTCACCGGTGGGAGCTGGGGTTGCCACATCCCTTTTTTCCGCAGAGCTGGACCCTGGTTACCGCCCCATGTACTCGGGTGACATCCCCTTGGACCCCATCGACATGCACATGGACATGGACGGGGACTATCCCATGGACGCCTACAGCGACGGCGTCCGAGCACCCTTCGCTGACCACATGCTCGCCTAACCCGCCCCGCAGCCCCTGCACCAGGTGGGTGCTGCCGTGTGCCCGCGGTGCGGGCGCTTTACCCAGGGCACGCTCGTCCCCACCGTGAGGGGGTTGCCTGGGGGAGGCAGGGCTGGCTGCTGGTGCTCGGCGTGCCACGGGGGTCCCGGGCGCTGCCGTGGGGTCCCCAGTGCTGCCGTGGGTCGGCTTCCCCATTGCCCCCTGGGCTCGGGTCTCCTCCAGTGTCCCCCCACTGTGCGGTAACGGGGTGCTCTCCTGCCGCACACAGGTGTTCTCTCCATACAGAAGAGGGTGGCCCCAGAGCTGAGCATTTGCAAGAAGGACTTGGGAGACAGAAGTGCCTGAGAAGACAAACTTTTCCATTCCCACGAGAGGTTTTATTTTTCGATTATTTTTTTTTTCTTCGCTGTGGGTCTGTGGAGAAGGTCCTTCCTCCTGGGACTGCTTCAAGCACCTACTGCTGCATCCAGCATCCAAGATACTGTTTCTGAAGCTTTAAAACACACAAACCCTGCACCGTTAGCAACCTTTCATTGGCAAAATAGTCTTTTCTATGAAAATATATTTCTTTTTTATTTTTAATATGGTGCCAACGGCTTTTGCCGTCTTTTAAGTTTGTGCTTTTGAACTTCCCCACTATTTGTTCTGCGTGTTAGTGTTCTAGGAAAGGAATCTAACACGGGAAAACCCTTTGCTTTCTGCGAGCTCTAACTTAATCAGGCCAATCCAGAGTTTGCTGAATACAAAGGGTGCCGTGTCCCAGGACCTCGTTTTAGCCATCGGGATGTCTGCAGTTTAATTCTTTCCCATCAGCCGTTGGGGAGCTGACTTTGTGTACCTGCCTATCCTACCAGTACCCGTAGAGGAGTGACTCCAGCGTTAGAAACCGTGTCCTTGTACTGATCTCTGTTGCACATTTTAACCTGTTTCCCTTCTTTTTGGTGAGTGGTGTGTTTCCGTCCCCTCCTCCCTTATCTAACACATTTTTAAAAGAGGCTCTAGGTCTGATGGTGGTTTAACGCTTCGACCAGAAAGGGATGGACAGTTACTGGAGTGTGGTTCAGGAATGGAAGATTTTATTATTTCTGTAAGTTGTTTTTGTATAGACCAAAGCAAAGAATAAAATAACCCCCCCAGCCCCGTGTTGCGCTGAGCCTGTTCTTCTGTCGGCTGGGGAAGGTCGGTGAGTCCCCTTGGCGCAGCCAGGGTGAAGGTGGCCATCACCCACCTTGGGCTGGGGGGTGGTGGTTCCCTGTTGGGGGGCAGGATGAGCCTGTTTGCAGCTCAGCACCTGCTGTGCCTGCCCGAGGGCTGCAGTGGTGGCCAGGGGGACGAGCAGGCTGGGTCCCTCCCTGTGCTTTGGGGATGATGCTCTGCAAGGCACAGGCCACCTGCTCGCTGCACTGGTAGCAGCTTCATCCCGACTTGCTGCAGGGTCGTTAGCATGCCAGCTCCATCCATGTGTCTGTCTGCGCTGTCAGGAGGTAAAACCTCCCAGTAATTAAGCTGTTCGTTCATTAGGCAGCATCACCGGCATCTCCTCTCTGCTGCTGTGCAGAGTTTGCTTTCCCGAGCTGTGGGGGATAAACGCGCCGGCTGGGAGCGAGCCCCGCTGATTGATGGAGCGAAGCCTGGATGGAGCTGTAAGAAACCAGGTTAAAAAAGTGATTTATTCAGTCAAACCTGGTCGCCTCCTTCCGCAGCCCGGCTTGGTGGCAGGAACAGATGGCAGGAGGAAATACTCCCAGCTGAACCTCGGCTCTGACAGCTGCGCCCGGGGAGGGCGATGGGGAGTGGTGCCAGGCGTGGAGAGGTGGGAACTTTGCGAAGTTACCCACCAACTTCAGGGCTGTCCGTCTGCTCCGTGGCCCCCTCGGCATGGGGCCAGGGCTGGGGACATGCTGCTGGCCACCTCAGGCTTTCCCGTGGCATCTTTTGGGGCAACGCGGCACAGGCTGAGCCCAGAGGCAGGAGATCACCCGCTCTGCACGAGGCTGTGGGGTCACGTGCCGAGGGATGGGAGGGTGGAACGTGGGTGGCCCAGGATACCCACATCCCTGGCATCACACGGCTGCCCCGTGCATCTATCCTGCGGGGCATGGCCAGGGGCATGGGGGTCTCCTTGGGCAGAGGTGAGGGATCTGGAGAGGGGAGTCGGGTCACACAGCAATGTCTGCGCCGTGCCAGCGGCTCAGGGTGCTGCCAGTGCTGCTTTGCTTTGGTGAGATACCCACCGCGGTGACACTGGGAACATCCCTGACACCCACAGTGGGGCTGGCTGGGAGCACTGACAAGGGGGGTCCAGGCTCAGCAGGTCCAGGAGGCAGCTGGAGAGCCAGGACATCATCCCCCACCCCCTGGATCCACACTCTGCCTGTGGCACAGCTCATCCTGTGCAGCTGCTGGCAAGATGCTCGTCAGCCCAAGGCTGCTGCAGCGCAGGGAGATGGGGGACGTGACCCAAGGGAGCTGGGAACCAAGGCGCAGCCATTCCCGGCATCAACCCCTCTGTCCTCCCATGTTTGCTCAGCTTCGCTGCTGCGCCCAGCCGTGCCGTGGGGGGTCGGGGAGGTGGGTGCCCACCATGCACGGGGCCTGGGATGCTGCAGAGTGTGGTTTACACGAAGGTTTACGTGCCCGTTGCGGCGTGCCATGGGGGGTCCCAGTAGCAGCCTGGGCTGGGGCAGGAGCGAGCTGGGGACAAAGGCAGCAGGAGCAGGGCTGGCTCCAGCGCTGTCCCGCCGGCTCGGGGGAGCATCCTGCGCTGAGCTCAGCCCTGCACCCACGGCCAAGCCCCGGTGCAGCAGGGATGCGGCTGCGCATCCTGCTGCAGCCTGTGCCAGGACCAGGGATGAGCAAAACAACAGCTGCTTTCCGGGCAGCCCCAGCAGAGCCCAGCACGATTCCGGAGGGCAGTGGGGCCAGGGCAGCCCGTGGGATGGGGCTGGGGGGCCAGGCAGCCCTCTGCCTGCTGCAGCCGCTGCCAGTGCAAGAGGTGGATCAGGGACAGGCGATGCGAATCAGCCCCCTGTGCAGGGGTGGGCAGGATGCAGCCAGGCCAGCCCTCACTGCCCGGGCCGTGCAAAGTGGGAGAGCATTCTTGCACCCAGACCTGCATCTCCACGGGTTGCAGGCTTGTCTGTCCTGCTGGGAGGGTCCCCAGGGTGCCTCGGGGGAGTGGATGGAGCACCCCTGCTCCCAGTCTGTGCCAAGACTCACCCCTGTCTCCAGGGACCCCAGCAGAGCTGCCAGCGCTTTGCTGCACCCCAAGCATCCATGCCTGGGTGGAGGTGGGGCTCCAGCTGTGTGCCCTGGGATGGGGGTTTGGCCATGCCGAGCCTGGACCCCCCCCCTGCCCCATCAGGGCTCCCAGCCAGCTCCGCTGTGGGTGTCAGGCATGTTCCCAGTGTCAGATCCAGCTGTCCCCAAGGTGCCAGGAGATGCCCCAGAGCATCTGCCCCAGGAGGAGTCGGGTCCTGCGGCCATCCCCAGGGCACGGCCACAGGGCTCAGCACCTCCCGGGACCACGGGCAGGGATGTGCCCCTCATCCACACTGGGGTCCCCTCACTGGGGCAGGACTGCTCGTCCCAAGGCCCCCAGTCCCACCGGAGCAGGGATTCGGGGGGAAGCGGGGCTGGGGGACACCTGACCCTACACAGCCAGAGCTGCATGTGGGGGTCCCCAGGGAGCCAGGCCAGGGACAGCCGGACTACAGGTCCCGGCATGCCCAGCCACGCTCCGCACCTGCCGGGAGCGGCTGTTGTTGGCAGCGGCAGCGATGTCCGAGGGCCCTGCGTCCGCCTCCGCACCGGGAGCAGTGCCCAGCAGTGAGTACGCCCGCGGCCCGGGACCCCCGCTGTCCTGGGACTGCCTGCCCTGGGACCCCCCACTGCACTGAGACCCACCACCCAGGAACTGCCCTGTGCACTGAGACCCTCCACCCTGGGACCCCCACCCTAGGACCCCCTGCTGTACTGAGATCTGTTGCCCCGGGACCCCCTGCCCTGGGACCCCCTGCTGCACTGAGACCCACTGCCCTAGGACCCCTCCGTGCACTAAGACCTGCCACCCCAGGACCCGCTGCCCTAGGACTCCCCACTGCACCGAACCCCACCATCCCCACGACCTCATGGTGCACCAAGACCCGCTGCCCTGGGACCCCCCCAATGCACCAAGACCCATCACCCCCCAGGCCCCCCTGCTGCGCTGAACCCCAGTACCCCCCCCCCCACCCCTTGGGTGTACTGAGCCCTTGGCTCTCCCAGTACCCCATCCCCCACTGGGGACACCGGGTCCCTGCTGTCACCAGGTGCCCTGTGCCCCCAGCTCCCCCCCACTGTCCTGCTTTGCCCCGGGCACCCTGAGCCCCCGCAACTCTGGGTGCCCCAAGTCCCCGGGCAGCCCCAGCGGGTGAGCCCTGGGCTGTGCCCACCAGTCCCCACTGGTCCCCTGGGGGTGTCACAGGCAGCTGCCGGAGCCCCCTACAGTGAATCTGCCTCATCTCCCCCCGTCTCCTGGTGCTGGGCTCCCCCCACAGCCCTGCTCCCATGCTCTGACACCCACACACATCTCCACGCTTCGCTGCCGAAGCCTTGGCTCCTCGCCCAGGCGGGATTTTCCCACTCCCCCAGTTTAGCAGCAGGGATGGGGTCCTTGGGGGAACGGGGCCCTGGGGGACGGCTTGGCCACGGCAGCAGCCAGCTGGGGAGGGGGCTTGGCGGTGGTGGCCAGGGGTCTGGCTGCACTTCGTGGTCGCCCACGCCTGAACCAGGAAGCCTGCACGGGAGCGGGGAGCGTTTTCCTGCTCCGCAGGAAGCGGCTGATGCTGCTGAGGATGTTTCTGCGGGGGGAAGGGAGCGGGGGACTCGGCCCCTCGGGCACAGGGAGCCCACGGCGTGGCCACGGCCAGGGCTGTGGCAGGGGCAGAGCAGCGGGTGTCGGGGGGTCACCACGTACTGCAGGTGACGGGGCTGAGCTCCAGGCTGGGGACCCCACGCCGGCAGGCGCCCATGGGACTGCCTCGCCTGCAGGGAGGGACCTGTACCCCAGCCTGGCTCAGGCAGATCCTGGGGTCTCCTGAGCCTCGGGTGGGAGCTGGCGGGCTGGTGGGGGCTGCAGCCTGGCCATGTCCGTACCCTGCCCTGTACAACAGCAGGGACATTCCCAGCCTGGGGGGCACTGGGGATGTCCCCTGGGCTGGGGCAGGGCAGGACTGCAGCTACCCCATCCCAGCAGTGGGGCTGAGCCACCGCCTCCTCCTCACCCTCGCCCCACACATGGTCTTGCTGCTCTGCAGCCCCCTGCCCCAGGCACCTGCCGAGGCTCCTGGCAGGGTGCAGCCCCCCCCTCCCCCCAGCCTCAGGCTCCTGCCACAGCAGCTGAGGGGAAAAAATAGCCCAGAGCAAGCTCAGCCACCCCAGCACCGCTCAGCTGCCGCTGAGCATCGGCACCGGGGCACGCGGTGGGGAAGGGGCTTCGTGTGGAGCCCAGCCTGGCCCTGCCGCGAGGCTGCGCAGGCAGGGAGGTGCCTGGGCAGGAGCTACGTGACGGCAGCGGGGCAGGGCAGAGAGCAGCGAGCGCATGTCTGCACCTGCACCTGGGTGCTGGTGGAGCTGGGGACCTGCTCCCCCTGGCCCTGGGTCCACCATCCCCTGGCCCCGGGTCCAGCATCCCCCTGCCCTCGCCCCGCTCCCGTGGGGCAGGTGCCCAGCTCAGCCGGCTGGTGGCTGGGGGGACAGCGGGGTCTGGGGGCAGCGGGAGCTGCTTGCACAGGTCTGAACAAGGTTCCCCTGGGGAGAGTTAATGTACGTGCAGGAGCTGGGCCAAAAGGAGACGCAGGGCTCTGGCAGCCCCGGCCGAGCGCTGACTCACCAGCTGGGCGCCCTCCCCAGAGAGAGCAGCAGCGGGGAGCGGGGCAGCAGCAGCCTGGCACCTTGGCACGGTGGGTCCCTTCCTTTGCTGGGGAGAGGGAGAGGGTCGGTGGGTTTAGGGCTGGGGAACTCTTCTCCAGGCAGCATGGTGCAGTATTGGGCCACCTAGGTCTGGTGGTCCCAGTGCCGGGGGGGCTGTGGGTGTGCTTCAGTGTGTCCACAATGTCTTGTTCTCATCCTGTGTGCCGGGGAGGATCTGGCCTTGCTGGAGAGAGGTGCAGGGTGGCTTGGGTGCTGTGAAGGTGACAGCAGCCACGAGCAAATGCCAGGAGGGGGCGGGGGGGGCAGTGCTTCCCTGGCATGAACCTGCTGCCAGGATTGAGGTGCTGCTAGTACTACAGCCCCCACCACAGCAGAGGTGGGAGCAGGGTGGATGGAGATGGGGCATGAGGCTTGCACAGGAGGCTCTTGCCCCCCAGGACAGAGGGGCAGCAGTGCCAGCAGTGGCTGCAGCCTGAGCCAGGGTCACCAGAGGTTGCAGAGAGCAGGAGCATGCTGGTTTTATGGCCTGTCTCGTGATGAGTTTATGGCTGGGATGGGACTGCTGCAGATGCTGCCCAGCCCTGCACTGGGTGACATGGCAGGTCCCTGCTCTGCATCCTGGTACTGATGGGGTGGAAGATCACAGCTGAACTTTGCTCTCCAAGGTGGGGCTCCTGCTGGCACCAGGCTGTGCTCACCCACTGCCGAGCGGCTCTGCAGCTCCTTCCCCTGCCCGCTCTGGCAGGGACCCAGCAGCGAGCCCAGGGGGAGCAGGGTCCTGCCCCAGCCCTTCCGAGCATCGTCTCCCTTCTCTGGCACTGGTGCTGATCCGGACATGACCAAGTGTTTGCTTTGGTGCTGAGCCCCCCGTGTCACGTAGCAGCCGCCACAGAGGCAGCGCTGAGCAGGTACGCTGACCCGCTGCCATCCCCAAAACTGCCCCTCGTCCAGCAGCAGGTGGGGGCTGAGCTGGGGCTGCCCCAGTGCTGGCTGTTCCCCCCATCCCCCTGTCCACACAGCAGGGCACGGGCTGGCATGGGAGCAGGGGCACCCGAGCCCTGGCCATGTTGTCCAGGTCTCCACAAGCCCCCGGCCTGGCAGATGTTGTCCCTGGGGAGGGTGTGTGGCCAGCCGGCAGGATGCCAGGGGGACACATGGATGCCTGAGCATGGGATTCAGGATGTGTCCCTGGTCCCTAAAGCATCACCCTAACAGCGCCTTCTCCGCAGGCAGGGTCTGGAGAAGGGACTTTGCTGCCCACCAGTGCTGCTCCAAGGAGCTGGGGGGGAAGGTGCCTCTCCCCATGGCAGCCGGCCCTCCACGTAACACCAGCAAAACTGGACACCACAGTCCCACAGGAGTTCCCCCCCCGCCAGCACCCACCCGCCTGCCACCTCCAGCCCAGCCCGGAATCACCCGTCGCTGCCTTGCCCCACACCAGTCCCACGTCCCATGGGTCAGGCACAGGCAGATGCTGCGATGCTGCGACCATCACTGGTGGGTAGAGCTGGGCAGTGCCGGTGGGTGGCCCTGGGGACCAGGCTGAGGGGGGTGAGGAGCTGGGGCCTTCATCCCATCCCTGTGGCATGGCCAAAGCTGAGCCACTGTCCCAGCATCCCTCACCCCATGCCGGCATCCCTCACCCTATGACAGTATCCCTCGCCCCAGACCACCATCCCTCGACCCACACCAGCATCCCTCACCCCATGCCGGCTTCACTCACCCCACACCAGCATCCCTTGCCCCACACCAGCATCCCTTGCGCCATGCATCCCCCGCCCCACACCAGCATCCCTTGCGCCATGCATCCCCCGCCCCACACCAGCATCCCTTGCCCCATGCATCCCCCGCCCCACACCAGCATCCCTCACACCATGCCAGCATCCCTCGCCCCACACCAGCATCCCTTGCCCCATGCATCCCCCGCCCCACACCAGCATCCCTCACACCATGCCAGCATCCCTCGCCCCACACCAGCATCCCTTGCCCCACACCAGCATCCCTTGCCCCATGCATCCCTCGCTCCACGCCGGCATCCCCCGCCCCACGCCGGCATCCCTCACACCACGCCAGCATCCCTCGCCCCACACCAGCATCCCTTGCCCCATGCATCCCCCGCCCCACGCCGGCATCCCCCGCCCCACGCCGGCATCCCCCGCCCCACGCCGGCATCCCTCACACCACGCCAGCATCCCTCGCCCCACACCAGCATCCCTTGCCCCATGCATCCCCCGCCCCCCGCCGGCATCCCCCGCCCCACGCCGGCATCCCCCGCCCCACGCCGGCATCCCCCGCCCGCCGTCCCCAGCACTGCTCGGGCGGGCAGAGCGTGGCCAGCAGGTGGCAGCAGCACGCTGCCCTCCGAAAGCGCGGGGCGGGGGGCGGGGGTGGGGTCAGGGAGGAGCCGGGGAGAGCTGGGGCGGGGGTCCCTGAGTGCCACTCTGCGGGGGCACCCCCAGTCCCCACACGAGTGGCTTTGGGGAAGACCCAGTTGGTGGCACCAGCTCCAAACCCCGAGGGGTCAGGCTGGGCTGAGGGGTGCACGGGGGGCTGCGGTGGGGCAGCCCCCCCTGCACCCCCATCGTCCCGGTTGCCCCCCACCCTCGGCCGACGCTGCGCCCCTCTGTCCCCAGACCTGTGCAGCGGTGATGTCCCCGAGGTGGAGATCATCAGCCTGCTGGGCGAGCCGCTGCCCCGCTACACGCTGCGGGCTGACACCCTCTTCGGCTATGACCATGAGGACTGGCTGCGTGCCCCCCCCGCCCCCCCAGAGCCTGTGCCCCCCCTCACCCCCCAGCAGATCGAGGAGACCCTTCGGTATTTCCGTGAGTGCCCCGTCCGGGGCGGTGGGGCTGGCGAGGGCAGCGGGCACAGGCAGGACTGGTGGCACTGGGCCGGGGCAGCGCAGGAGCTAATCCTGCTAATGGGATTGATGGGCTGGATTTCCTTGGCCAGAACATCCCGGGCTAATTCTGGGAGCAGCTTCTGCTGGGCTGAGTCGGATGCTCGAAGGCAGCCCCCGTTGTCTCCCGGGACCCCTGCCCTGTGCCGTGCCTCTCTGGGGTGGGACACTGGCAGGGGGACGGGTGCCGGTGACCCCCATGGCCACTGCCCCACCAAACCTGGAGTGGCCGAGGTGGGCACAGAGCCACTGCTGCCAGCAAAGCCCCCGGAGCGGTGGGGTGTGGGTGCCTGGGGGGAGACACTCACAGCCCCCATGGTCGCGGGGGGCGATGCCCTGTGGTGATGCAGCCAGCCCCGCTCAGGGTGCGGGGTCGAGGGTCAGCGGCGGGGGGACAGGGGGATTATCTCTGCTTTGTGTCTGCCTCTGGCCCACGCGTGACGGGGACGGGATTAGAGCAAGGGGCTGGGGGATGGATGTGGGGCAGCAGGAGACAGATGGGGCTGGGGGCCCAGCCAGCCTGCTGGCCCCGCTCCCACCCCCCTGCCTGCGGCAGGCTGCGCTGGGGACAACCCCCTGCCGTGCCCTGCTTCTGCTTGCAGCCTTCCCCATCCAGCTGCTCCCCTCCCTGTTCAGCAGGCAGCGGGGTGCAGCCCCCAGCCATCAGCACCCCCTACCCTGCAGCAACAGCGTAAGGGGTTGAGCCCCAAATCCCGTTTGCACGCCACAGGGCAGGGAGCAGGGCACTCAGCAGGACCCCAGGCACCCCCATCCCCTCCCCGTGGGCACAGCCCTGCTCAGCACTGGGTGCCCCACGGGTCGCGTTCCTCGGTGCCTCCAGTGCCACCGGCATGTGCTGGCGCGGAGGGGGCCCGCGCCGCCTCATCCCTTTACCCAAACCTCTAAGCCGCCATCAGAAATAGCCCCCTGTAATCTGCTTGTGCAGAGACGCAGGGGACCTGCCCGGAGGAGCAAATCCCTGGGGAGGGGATTAGGAAGAAGCGTCTCCTGCCCGTGGATGCCAAGATGCTCACTTGTGTCCTTGGGGTCCCTGGGGGTGGGTGCCCAGGTGAGCTGGCTGGGTCCCTGTCCTCCCACTCGGCAGAAACACCGGTGCAAGGAGGAGGGAGAGGCTGGGATGGAGGGTCCAGTGGTTACAGCAGGACGCGGTTTGGGTCAGGGTCCCAGCTGGTGGGGGTCCAGCAGGCAAATAAAAGCACCATGCGATGATGAGGGGCAGCTCCAGCCCCCAGCCTTGCCGATTCATCGATTAACTCGGTACTAATGAGAAACAACACTGGGACAGGTGATGGGGGCAGGCGGTGCCTACGTTGGCGTTACCAGCATCACGCTCAGTGCGTCGTGGTGCTGTGGCATGGGGTCTTCGGTGCAGCCCCGCTGCCCCCCCCAGCAGTGAGGCTTGTGTTACGTGCCAGCCAGCTCCTCCATAATTCAGCACGGGATGATTTATTCAGCTCTTCTGCTTCGGTGCTGCCTTCGCACAAGTGTGGTTGTGGGGGTGCTGAGTGTGCCAGCCAGGGAGCGTGGGGCAGCCTGGATGGGGCCCGGGGGGGCCCATGCTCAGAGTAGGGGGGTGCTGAGCAGGGCAGGTTGGAGGGGGATGGAAAAGCCCTTTGCTGGCTTGGGGACCTGGCAGGTCCCAGCACCGCACTGGGCACCCGCACATGCAGGATTTGCGGTGGGCTGTGTGGGACCCAGGCCTGCGGAAGCGGAGCAAGGCTGGCCTGGCACGGGGCAGGGAGCTGTGGCAAAGGCTGTACCCGGGCATAAGCCGGCCGTGCCGGGGACCCCAGCCCTGCAGCCCGGGGCTTGGGGGAAGGACCCGAGACCTCCCCTCGTCCCTCCTAAGGGGCAGAAGCCGCCGTCTGTGTGTGACCTGTTGGGTCAGCCCAGCGCAGCTGCTGCTCAGGGACCGGTGACCCCTCAGTGTCCCCTCTCGGTGGTCAGCACTCACCACCACCCGTGGGGACCCGCGTGCCCAGACCCCCCCACATCCACAGGCTGGGGGGCGAGAGGCGGGACACAGAGCCCAGCTGCACCAGCACCCCAGGGCTGAGCAGGATTGTCCCAGTGGGTCCCCAGGACGCCTGGGGTGCCTGATGGAGAGCATGCCCCGGGGACACCCTGACAGGGACCGTGTCCCCAAGGCCTTTCGGGGGAGCGTGCAGCAGCGAGCCTCCCCACGCCGCGGGGGGAGCGGGGGGAGCGGGGGGAGCCCCCGGCCCCGCCCCCAGCCCCGGCCCCGGCCCCGCCGCGGTGGGACGCTCCCGGCAGGTGCGCGGAGACGGGGCGACCCTATAAATAGGGGCGGGAGCGACCGGCTCGGCTCGGCTGGGCGGCTGCGGTGGGCTCGGCTCGGCACGGCACGGCTTGGTTCGGCTGCGGTGGGCTCGGCTCGGCACGGCTCGGTTCGGCTGCGGTGGGCTCGGCACGGCTTGGTTCGGCTGCGGTGGGCTGGGCTGAGCGGCTGCGGTGGGGTGCGCTGCGCTGCGGTGGGCTCGGCTCGGCACGGCTCGGCTCGGTTCGGCTGCGGTGGGCTCGGCTGAGCGGCTGCGGTGGGGTCGGCTGCGCTGCGCTGCGGTGGGCTCGGCTCGGCACGGCACGGCACGATGGAGATCTGGAGCAGCCCCGCCGCCTACGACGAGCTGAACGGGAACGCGGAGCGGGGCGCCGGCGCCGACCCCCTCGCCCGGGAGCTGGAGGAAGGTGAGGGCGGCTCGGGCCGGGGTCTCTCCCCCGGGCGGGTGCTGTGACCCCCCCCCCCCTCCCCGCCCGGTCCGTGCGTCTCCCGCCGCGGGGTGCGCAGCCCCGGCCCCCCTGACCGCGCCGGGTCCCTTGGGGGCCGCTGGGCCACCCTGAGCGCAGGGAGGGCTGTCCCCGCGGCGGGGAGCGGGCAGGGGGCCGGGGGGGGGGCATGGGGATGGGGCTGTGCCCCGCCGTGGGGCGCGGGTCCCCGCGTTGCGCCGGATCAGGCCCGCGGTGGGGCGGGGGTTGATGTGTTTGCCAGCGCTGCAGCCCCCGGTGCGTCCCAGGGCCTGCTGCTCGCTCAAACTGTAACGATGCTCATGCTCTAATTATTTCCAATTAATGGCTCAGGGGCCTGACGAGGTGCAGTCGGGGACCCCTGCAGGGCGCAGCCCCCGTTGGGGCGCGGGGAGGGGGGTGAGGCTGGGGCGGGGGTCAGCCCCTCTCCCCACAGACGTGCCCGCTGGGCTACGTGCCCACGGGGGTGCGGGGCCAGCACCCAGGGCAGTGGGGGACCCGGTGGGATGGGGGTGTCAGGTGGGGGCTTTGCCATGACAACACGTGCACGCCATTACACAACCCCGGCCGGGGCGTAATGGGATTTGTGTGACTGAGCCTCTCCAGTTAACCCACTTTGTCTGCCCAGCTGGGGAGTGTTGCCACGGCTGGGGGTGCAGGTTCTGAGTGCAGCCGGTGCTGCTCTGCAGGGGAAACTGAGGCACGGGCACTGGGGGCAGCTGGACATCAAAGGCGGTGCTGGGAGCAGCTGTGGGGTGCAGGCAGGGCCCAGGGTGCAGGCAGGGTCTGGGGCTTTGTGCTCACTGCCAGCTCGCTCCCACCGTGCAGCTGCCATCTGGGTGCGTGCCCAGCGCTGTCTGGCAGCTTCTGCAGGCACAGTTGGCAGGATTGGTGCTGGGGGGACAGACGTCCCCATCCTCACGCCACCTCTCCCTGCCAGAGACCCAGATAACGGCAGGGGAGGAGGCAGAGCTTTAGCTGGGGCCCAGCTTGATGCAGCTGCTCGATACAGAGATGACCTGCCTGCAACTGCTTGTGCCCTTGCACCGGCTTGTGCTCCTGCAGCTGCCTTTGCCCTGTGGCTCAGCGTGGATCGCTGCGCTGCTGCAGCTGGAGGGGCATCGGGTGGGTGTGGGGTGCAGCATCCTGAGAGGATGCACTCTGCCTTGGCCAGCTTCTCCAGGGAGAAACTAGGGCAGGGCTGGCTTCCCAGGGGGAGATCTGGGGGAGGGGGCTGGGGACAGATTGGAGGGGACGCTGCCTGTGAGCCCAGCTCGGTGTGGTGCCACCCACTGCTATTTATACTGGAGCTCCAGCCTGCTTTATGCCAGAGATGTCGCCTCTGATCCCATCTCTGCTGCCCGCCGTTCCCCATCCCTCCTTCCCGTATCCCTGTGTCCCATGGTGGGGCTGGCACTATGTCCAGACTGGGGTGGTGGGTGCAGCGAGGGGGGGGGGTCAGCATCTTTCCTGCTGCCCTAGGATGTGGGCAGGGTTGGGGGGCGAGGTGGGAACATCCCGTTTGCTGTGATGCTGTCACAGCTGTGAGCATCCCTGCCTGCCTCTGCCCTGCACCACGGCTGGTGCTGCCAAGCAGATAAAAACTCCTTTTTGGTGACCAGCACGGAGCAGCCTCGTGTCACCTGCAGCAGCCACCTCCTGTCCCCTCCACCATGCAGGGCAGCTGATGGGCAGCAGTGACATGGGGCAGGAGGCAGCAGGGGGACACAGTGCGGGGGGGTCTCACCCTTCTCCTTTCTCCCTTTTCCCCCAGTCCTGTGCACTGAGCGGGTGGTCAGGATCACAAAAACCTACCACGACATTGATGCTGTCACCAACCTGCTGGATGAGGTATGCTGGTCCCTGGCCTGGCGTGGGGACCGATGGGACCTCAGGGATGCAGGGGTGGGTGAGGGCTGGGGGGTAGGGGGCAGAGCAGGGGATGGGCCCTGGATGACACAGCCCTGCCCCTTGCAGAAGGAGCGGGACCTGGAGCTAGCAGCGCGCATCGGGCAGTCCCTGCTGAAGCAGAACCGGGGCCTGACTGAGCGCAACGAGCTGCTGGAGGAGCAGCTGGAGTTGGCCAAAGAGGAGGTAACGGCCCCTGGGGCTGGGGTCCTGGGCTCAGCCCCCTGTGTGCCTGGGGGCCAGGGGTGGCTGTGGTCCCCTCGACTGTGCCCTGAAAGCCCCTTCCCCTCCCAGATTGCGCAGCTGCGCCACGAGGTCTCCATGCGGGACGACCTGCTCCACTTCTACACCACCACGACGGAGGAGAGCGAGCCCACCTCCACCACCTCCACACCGTGAGTGGGGGTCCCTGTCCCACCGCTCGCCCAGGGCAGGGCTGCTCCTGGGGGGCTGTGCAGGTGCAGAAGCGTTGGGCAGGAGCCATCACCACCCTGGGGTAGCACCAGGGCTGGTGGTCCTTTCCCTCCCACGGCAGCCGTGGGTCCAGCCCCACAGAGCTGGGCTGCTGCAAATGCCTGCCTGGGAGCTGGGGGCAGGGTGCTGGGTGGGCAGCCCCATCCTGCCCACACTGCAGGTGCTCAGCGCCCTCCCTGCCATCTGCAGGCTGCGCCGGCACGAGTCCTCGCTGTCCCTGCAGCAGTACTTCCAGTACGACACGCTGCAGCAGAAACTCAAGTGCCTGGAGGAGGAGAACCAGAAGCTTCGCATGGAGGTGAGCGGAGCCGGCTGGTGGGACGCCCCTCTCTGTGCCCACCTCTGCCCCACTCGCTGCTGGGGGCCTGAGCTGGGCCCTGGGGAGGCTGCAGGTCCTGCCTGTCGCACTCAGCCCCTCCGACCCTCTCCCCCAGGCCACCAACATCGCAACCGAGACCTGTCGGTACGAGGACCAGGAGCAGCAGCTGATGATTGACTGTGTGGAGCAGTTCTGTACGTGGGGGTGGGCTCGCCGGGGGCAGCTCCTCTCCACGCTTGGGCTGGGGGGTCTGCAGGCACTGCCCAGCATTGCTGCATGGGCTGGGGCTGGGGGGCCGTGCCCTGGTGCTGATGGACCCTGGGTCTCCCCCAGCCGAAGCGAGCCAGCAGGTGGTTTACCTTTCCAACGAGCTGGCCCGCAAGGCGGAGGACACGGCGCGGCAGCAGGAGGACATCAGCCAGCTCCTGGCGCAGGTCGCGGACCTGCAGCAGAAGTGCCGCACGGTGAGTGTCCCCTGCCCGTGCCGGGGGGTGCCAGGGGAGCACGGGGCACAGCCCCCTGACCTGCCCACTCTGTCCACAGTACGGCTCGGAGGTGGAGGAGCTCCAGCAGCACCTGGCTGTGGCCAAGGAGGTGCAGCAACAGCTGCGGATGGAGGTGAGCCCTGCAAGGGTCCCGCTGTGGGTGCCTCAGCTGCTGGGGGGTCCTGTTCTGCCGGGGCCATGCCTGAGCTGTGCCCGTGCCCGCAGCTGCGGGACCTGCAGGAGAAGTACACGGAGTGTGGCGGGATGCTGCAGGAGGCCCAGGAGGAGGTCAAGAGCCTGCGCAGCCGCAGCCTGCCCAACAGCACCGTCAGCCGCTACGGCGCACCCAGCCTCCTGCCCGTGGTGAGCGGGGGGCACGGGCAGGGTGGGGGGGTGGAGGGCTCCGCTCTCCCCTCTGCTGACACCGGGTCTCCCATGTCTCCAGGACTCGCTGGCGGCTGAGATCAAGGGGACGATGAGGAAGGGGGCAGACAGCTCCTCCTCGGACTACAAGTGAGTGCTGGCAGCGGTGGCTTGTGCTGGCCCATGAGGCAGGGTCTGGGGGGGCTGGCTCAAGGGTCCGTCCCTGCCCGCAGGAGCTACCGGCGCGTCTTTGAGACGGTGAAAGCGGTGAACCAGGCGGCCAAAGCCAAGTCTTGCTCAGAGTCTCCCCACAACATGCCGGGCTCCAAGCAGTTGTCAGCTGCCACCTCCGGAGGGGCCAGCACCCCCCACACCAGCTGCTCCGGCCCAGGGGGCACCCAGTGAGTGCTGCAGCGGGAATGGGCTGGGCGGGATGGAGCTGGGCTCTTGGCGAGATGTTGATCCCATCGGAGCATTAATCAATGTGGCCAGCCTGGGGAGGGGGTGGGGGGCATGCGCGGCTGGATCCTGCTGCTGGCTGGGGTCTGGCATGGTGCGGGGTGGTGCAGGACTGTGGCCCCAAGCACCCTAATGTGCGCCCGCTGGCAGGGCCGAGGGGGCCGGAGAGGAGCCCCGGGTGGCCCCCGGGCAGCAGGACCTGGAGGCAGCGGTGCAGCGGCTGTCGGTGCGGCAGCAGAGCCATGCCTCGGAGGAACGTTCCTTCTTCGAGGCCGAGCGGGAGCGCAAGCTTTGGCGGCTGAGGGATGGCGAGAGCTCCAGTGGCTTCCTCACCCCCAATGAGAGCATCATCTCCACCGGGACCAACTACTCAGGGGGCTCGGAGCTCACCGCTGGCTCCGGCTTTTCCCTCAGCTCCCTCACCTACCTGCCTGACAAGCTGCAGATTGTGAAGCCCCTGGAAGGTGAGGGGGTGGGGGACTTCCCAGTGTGCAGAGCTGGAGGTGCTGGGGGGGTCCCACGACACCAGCTGATCCCCCCTGGCTGTGTCCCTCCCCACCCAGGCTCTGTGACTCTCCACCACTGGCAGCAGCTGGCACGGCCCAACCTGGGTGGGATCCTGGTGCCCCGTCCCGGGGTGCTCACCAAAGACTTCAGGCAGCTGGACATTGACCTGGAGGAGGTCTACAGCCTCAACGACCTGGAGGAGGACGACGTGGACGCCGGCTCCTTCCAGCTGCTCCCTACCTCAACGCCTGCCAAAGCCAAGGAGCGCCCCGGGGGTGAGCGCGGGGCAAGGGGCCGGAGGGGACGCGGCCCCCAGGATGCTCCTGCCCTCCTGCCCAGGCTGTCCCCTACCCCCCGCCGCCCTCTCCCCCCCTCTTGCAGCAGCCTGTCCCTGCCCCGCATCTGTCCCCGCAGGGATGCTCCTGCAGCCGCACCTGCAGGAGGGCTGTCCCGCAGCTGGCATGCGAGTGTGCCCGGCCGCCTGCAAGGGACAGGTCTGGGAGCAGCCTCGGGTCCTGCTCCCAGTTGTGCTCAGAGCAAGCGCCGGAGCTAACTGCTGCTGGAGCTGTGCCCCGTGCATGCAGCTTTCTGCTGGGGGTGGCAGCTCCCAGCCCAGCTTCGCCCCCCCTCTGCCCAGAGCCCAGCTCCCCGTCTGTGTCGTGCCGCCCCCCCCTCCCTGTTAACCCCGTGTCTCCTGTCCCTTCCAGTGTTCCTCTCTGTTAACAACCTTCCCCAGACCCTGTCTACCTTCACCATCACCACCTGCCACATCCTCCACCCCACCACTGAGATCACCACTGTGACACCCAGGTAAGGCGCGTGGCCCCCCCACCGCCTGCACTGCCACCCCAGCCCCCTGCCCTCCCCCAGCCCTCTCCTCTCCTCATGCCTGGCCCTGTGCAGCTCGAAGCCGCCTGCAGCCCCTGAGCCACGCCTGGCGCTTGAAATGTCCCCAAATGTGGTTGCATGAGTGGCTGTGTGCCTGGGGATGTGCACCCGCCAGGCTGCTGGGACCAGCCCCCCCCCTCTGTGCTGCAGCACCCCCATGGGAAGGAAAGCCTGGACCACAGGTCCCCAGGGATGGAGCAGCGTTGGCTCCTGGCACCGGCAGGGACTTTCCTTCCCTGGGAGCAGACGTGGCTTCCTCCTCCCTGCACTTGTGCATCAGCCAGGACCTTTCCCCCAGCCAGGCACTGGGCTGCCCCTTAATTAATGAGCACTGTTACTTAGCCCTAATGAGCCCCTCCAAGGCTTGTTGGGGGCTGGTGTGAGCTGGAGTTCACTGCGCTGTTAGACAAAACCCTGCATGTTTGCAAAATGCTTGTGGAGCAGCAACCGCGACCTGTCCCCTCCTGGCTGCCTGGGAGCTGTGGGGGGGACCATGGCTGCAGCCCCCCCCCCCAGCACCGTGCCATCAGCTTGGGGGCCCTGGGCAATGCTGCAAGCATGGGGGTCTCCCATTAGCTGAATGGAGCATGTGAGAAGGAGGAAAGGGGGCCCTGCTCTGCCTGAGGGCCCCCCCCCCCCGACACCTGCGGCAGCATCCCCCAGGACAGGACCCCCCACTGACCGCCACTTCTCCTCTCTCTTCCCCTCCAGTCTGTATAACGCCGTCGTGCCTTCTTGTGGGCCCTTTGCGGGGCTGAGCCCTGGCAGCCCCTCACCGGACCTGTCTTACCCCACTCTGACACCTGGCCCCGGACCCCCGAGCACCCCCCTGGGACTTGTCAGGCTCTTGCTGGTGCAGGGCATCTCTGCCTCAGTGCCAGGATTGGGGCCGCAGTGGCCCCTCCAGCTCCCCTCCCAGGACCTCCAGCACGCTGACACCCGGCCCTTCCCTGCGCCCGGGGGGCAGGACAGACCCCCACCCAGGAGCAGCATCTTCAGCTTGAACCTGGTGGAGAATCTGCGGCGTCTGGGGCTGGACAAGGTGGTGGCCAGAGGGGAGATGTCCTACGCCCGAGTGGAGCGTGGGAGAGCCCGGGGCGTGCTGACCTGACGGTGCTGCGGAGCCCCCAAGCTCAGGATGAGACTCGTCCCCTTTGTCCCCATCCACTGGGAATGGAGATGGGCCAGGCTGTCAGCCTCAGCCCTGGTGCTGCCCCAGGACCTGCAGCACCCCCAGCCCCGGATCGAGGGGCTTTGCCCTGGCTGCGAGGACAGACCCCTGTGGTGCCCCGTGGCCCCAGTGCGATGCTCCCTGGCCCCGTGTTACGCTGGGGCAGGGGTCCTGTGTACCTGGAGCTGTGTGTGGTGATGCTGGGGGGGGGCAGCTCTGGGCAGGGGGTTCTGGCTCTCCCTGTTCCCCCACTGGGGGGGTACGGACCCTTCGCAGGAGCCACTTGCTGGCAATAAACTGTTCCTACTTCTGTGGAGCCTGTTGGAGGAGCAAAGGGCAGCTCGGCCCTTTGGGGGGCTCGGGAGGACCAGTCTGGGCCGAGGTGAGACCTCCCACCCCAGGCCCAGCATCTCGGCTGGCTTTTAAAGGGAATAGTGGTTTTAAACGTTTTCCTGCCCATGCAATAGCAGTAGCAGCAGCCCCCCCCCTGGCTCGGGAGACACCGGTGGTGGGTATTTCTCAGGATGTAGCGGTTGCTCCGGCCGTGCCCCGTCCTCTGTTAAATAAATGTGAAGTCACGAAGCAGCTCATGCGGTGTGCCATGTCTCTGCTGTTGCATCTCTCTGCCCTGCGCTTCCTGGTGGGGTTGGGGGTGAAGCCCACCTGACTGTGCCCCCTCCCAGCTCTTCCCAGCAAAGACACGAGCAGCAGCAGCCGTAGTGCCAAAGCTTTATTGCGGGAAGAGACATGCACCGAGCGTGCCGGTGCTGTGCACAGCGTGGCCAGCCCAGCAGCTACACGGCATCGGGGGAGTCCTCGGCGCTGCGGCGGCCGAAGTCCATCCAGTCGGGGTAGTAGTGGTCGTGCAGAGCCTCCATCCCCTTGTCCCCGTGCACGTAGCCCTTGTGGTCACTCAGCTCTGCTGGGACAAGGGCAGCAGGTTAGAGCTGCCCCGGGCTGGGAGCTGGCATGGGGGGGGGGGGCGGGGGCTGGGCTGTGCCTTATGGAGCCCCCCGAGGGCTGCCCACCCTGTGCATCCCGGTACCTGTGAAGATGTGGGGCAGGAACTGGACGAGGTGCTTCTGCTCCTGGGACAGGGAGTCGGGCCAGTCCCGCCGGATCAGGCTGGCGGGGGGCTGGTGGGGGTCCCGTGCAGTGCCTGGCGCCTCCGCTGCGGGCCGGCACAGGCAGGCGGTCACCACGATGGTGAGGGTGAGGCTGATGCACACCACCTTCATGGCTGGCGAGACCGAGTGGGGAAGGAGAGCAGGGGGCTGCAGCCACCGAACCGAGGACACGTGCTCAGCTTGCGGTGAGGGGAGCAGGGTGCTTGTCCCCAGGATATGGCCAGTTCCCAAGTCCCCTCTGTCCCTCCCAATGGGCCCCTTAGTCCCCTCATCCCTCCCATGTAGTCTGCAAGCCTTCTCCATCCCTCTCTCCCGGCTGGTCCCCAAATCCCCATGAGCCATAGAATCAAGTTGGGGGGATCCATAAGGACCATCAAGTCCAACTCCCTGCTCCTTGCAGGAATACCGAAAACTAAACCATATGACTAAACGTGTTGTTCAAATGCTCCTTGAACTTGTCCCCATGGTATGGCCAGTCCCCAAGTCCTCTCTGCACCTCTCATCTGGTTCCCAAGTCTACTCTGTCCCTTCTGTCTGGACCCTGAGTCCTCTCCATTCCTCTCACCTCACCCCCAAATCGCCTCTGACCCTCTCACCTTGTCCCCAAGTCCCCTCTGTCCCTCCCGTCTGGTCCCCAAGTCCCCTCTGTCCATCTTGGCTGGACCCCAAATCCCCTCCTTCCCTCTTCACCTCGTCGCCAAGTTTCCTCCATCCCTCTCATCTAGTGCCCTCCATCCCTTCTGTCTGGTACCAAGGTCCCTCCTACCCTCCCATTTGGACCCCAAGTCCCCTCCACCCCTCTCACCTGGTCCCCAAGTCCCCTCTGTCCCTCCCATCTGGTCCCCAAGTCCCCTCCATCCCTCTTCACCTGGTCCACAAGTCCCCTCCACCCCTCTCACCGGTCCCCAAGCTCCCTCCGTTCCTCTCTCCCAGCCAGTCCCCGAGTGGCCTCTGGCCGGTCCCCCTGGTCCCCCTGGGACTCACCTGCTGGGTGTGGGGCTCGGAGGGGCGGGGGGCCGGGGGGTCTGTCCAGGGCGGCTCCAGCTCGGTCCCACTTTTAAAGGCGCTGCCACTGCTGCCCCACCCCGGGGCGGCTCCGCACCCCCCAGCGCCCCACGGGCACACGTATACGTGGCTGTAGGCGGTATGCATAAACAAACATATAACCGCTTTATCCAGCCATACCCATCCTCTACATGTGTGTATTTTATACATACACACATTTAGATCGATGTATACACACATACAGGTATATGTGTATAGCTACATATAAACATCCATAGGTATAGCATCTATACACATACAGATACATATATATATCTCGATACATATAAACATGTATAGCTGTAGCTATAGCTCTCTGTGTGTATATAGCTATATATATTGCATGTACACATGTGTATGCATAGACTGAGTGCCCATATAAATACACGCACACACATGCACAGCCTGATAGTGCTGTATCCATAGATACACATGCATATGTCCATATACATACGCATACATGCACATATACAGATATAGGTACTTGTATACACATATAGGTATGTTCATATATAGCTACATATGGATGTATGGAAATATAAATCTAGGTGGAGTTAGCTGCAGGGTACTTAGCCTTGGCTGCACGTATGTATATAGAAAAGTATAGCTATTTATCTAGCTGAACACACGCACACACCTATACATACCTATCTATATACCCACATACATACTTAGAAATACTTCGAGTTCTGTATATACATACATATACACAAACACGCAGATATTTATGCATGTAAATACATATATCCATGCATATATAACTAACTAAAGGATACAGATGTAGCTGCAGATGTATATATAGATGTATATACATACATGTAGATCTAGACAGAAATATACTGTTAGAGTTCGGGGTGTGTGTGAGGTGATTGCTCCCGTGTTTAGTCTGTCTGTCCGCCATGCATTCATGCATAGACAGATGACTGTATACATCTATATGTACGCATACAGATGTATGTGTGTAGGTAGGTTTATTTGCAAGGCAGCTGTATGGAGCCATTGGCCACAGCACTGTGTGTGCACACATACCTGTATATGTGTAGGTGTGTATAATTTATATCTTTGTGTTTAAATAGATGCATAATTAAATGCATACACAGCTTATACATACACACATATGTATAGCTCCATCTAGACAGAAATGGAGGTATAGCTACAAAGGTATAGCTATAGATACAACCGATAGCTGTACATACAGCTGTAATTTGCCCCAGTGTGTGTGTGTGTGTACACACATGTATGTGTGGCTGTCTGCGTATATACGTGTATGTGTGGAGACTATATGGGGCAACCTGCCCCAGTGGCATGTGTGTGTTGCTGTCTGTGTACATGTTATATGTTTATATGTATACACACACACATATTATGCACATACAATAGGGGGCAATTGCCCCATATACTCTCCATCCACATAAACATACGTGTGCACATTTGTCTGTATCTATATGTATACATATGCATATGTATGTATATTAAGATTGCTACATAAGCTATACTGTACCTAATATATAGCTCAAGCTATACTGCACCTATTATACGTGTAAGTCTCTACATATATATGCATGTCTACATATACATCTGTGTGTGTATATAGACACACACGTATCTACCTACATACCTACATCTATGTCTGTATATATGTATCCATACATGTATTTCCGCCCATTTCTGCAGCTCTGGTGTCCGTCCCCCCCCCCCCCATTTCTGCAGCTCTGTTGTGTGTCCCTCCCCCACTCTGAAAAGCTTTGGGGTGTTGTGGCACGGGTGGGCACTGCTCCCTGCTTCTGTCCATGCACAGCCACCAACCCCAGCGCCCTGGTTGGGGGTACGCCATGCCCACCCCAAGGCTCAGCACCACCCAGCACAGCCCCCCCAGCACCACCCCGCCCCCCGGTAAATCCTTTGCTGCCACCACCCTTTTCTTCCAATATTGATAGTTCCTCTTCCCTCTATTTACCCTCATCTTTGCAGGGAACATTTGTCTCCCTCCTTCAATAAAATGTGTGGGAGTGACATGCCACGGATGGGGGGGGGCACGTCACCACCAGCCCGTGCCCCCGGTGCTCAGGGGGGCTGGTATCGCTGCTCCCCAAACGGCCCCGGAATAAATGGGCTTTAAATGGGCAGGAAGGCGGCGGCGCTCGGCACCCCCCTGCTCGGCAGCGGTCAATCGCTCGCTCTGCCGAGTGGTTTTTTGAAAAGGAACAAACAAATTGTTTTGCAATTTCTCATTTTAATGCTCATCTGGGCCAAATGAGCCGTCAGGGTGATGGGAAGGCAGCGGCCACTTCCTCCAGTGCGATGGGCTCCGCAGCCCCTTGACGCAGGTTGGTAGCTGGGGGGGGTCGATTCTGCCAGCCCTGGTTGCACCGCGAAGGTCGGGTCTATGACGGCTGCTGCTTAGAGCATCGCTCGCCTCTGCCCAGGCTTCTGGCCCGTGCTGGCAGAGGGATGCTGGGCCAAGCCGGTGCCTCCATCTTTCAGGGCTGTGAGCTGCCTGGCAAAGCCCAGCAAGGAGAAATCCCGGCTCCGTGCGCTCAGCGAGGCTCCAGCGCAGGCTGGGGAAGCTGGATTTTGGAGCGGAACCAGCTCGGAGATTGCATGGCGTGGTGCTGCGGCACATGCACGTGCTCCAGTGTGAGCGCCGGCCACAGCGCTGCCAGCGCTTGCTTGCCGGGGTGCCGGCAGCCCTCCAGGTCCCCGGCCTCCACAGAGCACCCCGAGGTGCTTTGCGTTACTGGAACAATTTGGTTTTCAAGAGCGAAGTCTCCCAGGAAAGTTAAATGGCAAAGCAAACCGAGCGCTCTGCCGCAGCACCTGGAAAAAGGCTGGAAAATCAGGCTCGTTGCAGGTAGCGAGTGATGGGATGCAACGCTGTTCTTTGGAAAGTGCCAGAAGCACAAGTGGCTGCCCAGGTCAGCTCCCTGCCTTCCAACCGCCGCTGCGCAGGGTGCCAGCCTCATCAGAGCACCCTGGCCCTCGCAGCCAGCGGGCTTGGGTCTGCGGGGGCGCCAGCATCGCCAGCCGCGGGATGGACAGGGCCAGGCTGCCCCGCAGGGACACTCACGGACTTTCTGCTGCTGTCGTACAGGCGGTGGCACACTTCACATCGCTCTGGTGCAGCCCCTGTAACCAGAACTGCTCTAACAGGGCACGTTTTATCTGAGGGGCTTCACTCTTGCTTGCTGGGGGTCTCCCAAGCTCGGAGAGAAGCGCCCCTCAGCCCATGCGTGGTGGCAGAGCGGGGACCCGGGTGGCAGATCCCCCCCTCGCCGCAGCCGTTTGTCCCTGCCAGAAGCAGAAGTGCTGACCCACCCGAAGGGAACACAGCACGTTCAGAACTCCGGCCCAGGAAGGGAATGACTCAACACCCACACACTCACAGGCGGTTTTCCTCAGCTCCGCGCAAGGCACAGCACCCAGGCTGCTCCTCTTCCCACTCCCACAGCGCTCCCGGGGCTGCACATCCCACCCTGGTGCTGCTCCAGAAGCACCGAGCCAGCCTCACTGCTAACAGAAAGCGAGGCACTTTGGCTCCGGAAAGCAACGGAACACACCAAGCGAATGCTTTTGAAAACCATTTTTATTTAAATAAGACTTTAAATACATTACATAAAACATTAAAAATTAAACCAAAAATCTGTTACTTCACAGAGCATTAGGCAGCAGCTGCTAGTAACACATAAGCTCTGCAGCTCTCTACAATGATACTCATTACATTAGTCCAAAATTGATCCCTTGTCAAAAGTTTAACCCAAATTCCTTCCAGTACACCAGCCCGGTATCTTGGGGCTTGGAGGATACCAGCATCTGCCAGGCCTGAACTGCAGACATCCAGCCTTGAGGTCACTCTTCAGTTACTCCCTCTTGTTCAAAGTCAAGCTTCCCCAAATCCCTCTGCCACCAGGAGCCAACACTGCCTAGCGGGAAGGCGCTATCGCCCTGTGCCATGTCATGGCTCACGCTTGGTGCCTCGCTCTGTGTAGGACTGCGGGAGGCACCGTGAGTTACCGTCCATCGGGATGGAAGAGCAGCTGGACTGAGGAGCGATCCGGACAGTCTCTGGACTGACAGGCTGAGTCCCTTGGCTTAACTTGGAACATCTGGTTACTTTTAGCTTCAGGCTGGACCATGCCAAACGCCCGATTTACCTCTGTTAAATGAGGGACAGCAAGACGAGATAGCATGGGCTCTTGTCAGTTTATTACATCACTGAATTACACTAGTCCAGACTGAACAGTGGACCCAAGATTTTTACATTACATAAACCGGCTGGTTTTAAACTTATGACAAGGGAGAGATGGGAATTTCATGGTAAGGAAATCTTCTTGCATAAAGCTTCAGTGACCCACAGGCACTTAAAACCCATGGACTTTCAGCTGGTCGTCTTTAGCCAGTCCAATCTGTAAGAAAGAAAATGCACTTTACAGCACACCGAAGCAGAGAGACCTCTGTGCACATCTATACGCATCTACGCTACAGGCACCACAGAACTGTTGCGTTTCTGCTCCCCCCTAAAGTCTGGAACAAAGGTTAGATGGCTACTGCAAAACCTTGCCGGACGGTAGCTGCCTCAAGCAAGAATTTCAAGAACAGAGCGAGCTTCCTCCATCAGCCTGTTCTTCTAAAGCTAAGGGAATCAGAACCCGCATAGTTATTAACAAGGAAACTTGTGTTTGGGTTAGCAGGTAGCTGGCGCGTGCCGCACACCGCAGACTGCCTACCTCCACGAGGAACTGGCATATGTTCTTGCGCTGGTCACCTTGCAACTGAATCACTTCTCCATATTCGGGGTGCTCAATTACAGTACCATTGCAGGCGAATTTCTGCAACAAAGACCAACAGCCTCCTCAGGATTGACACCCACCGAAAACGCCGCCCCCGGCCCCCCCCTCCCTGTGCGGGCGAGGGGCTGCGCCAGGCTCCCCCCGCAGCACCCACCTTTTTGAAGGCTTTCACCAGTTTCTTTTTATCGTAATCATCCGCGATGCCCTGGACTGTGGTGAGGGTCTTCCTGCCGTTCCGCTGCTGGATCCTTATATGGATGTAGTCCTCAGTGCCGGCAGGGAGCAGGTCATCACCCTTACTTGCATCAGCAAAGGGGTCTGGGGGGAGAGCGCGCCCGTCAGCCCCCGGCCCGCCACCGCCCACTGGCCTTCCCACTGGCCGCCCCGCCTTCCCATTGGCCAGTCCGCCCGCCCGTCAGCGCCAGGCCCCGCCCTCCCCCCCCGCCGCGGCTGACGCAACCGGCCCCGGGCATAGCAACTGCGCCACGGGGCGGGGCCGCCCCAGGGCGGGGCCCCCAGGCCGCTCCCCCCCGGCCCGGCCCCGCCGCCGCACAAAGGGCCTCACCGAAGGGTTGGAGGTTCTGGATAGCGGACATACGATACGCTTCCCTTCCCTCGGCGGAGGCGGCGGCGGCGGAGCGGCGGGGCGGCGGCGGCGCGAGCGGGTCTCGGCGGAGGATGCTCTCGCGGCGGCGGCTGGAGACGCTGTCAGGGGGGCGGGACTGGCGCCGCCCGCTTTTATACCGCCTCCGTGTGACGCCAGCACGCACGGGAAGCGAGGGCGGTGATTGGTCGCCGAGCGATGGCGTCACGCCGCACGGGCGAGCGCGGCCGCGCCCCGGCTGGCGCGAGAGGCGCCGGGCGCATGCGCGTCGGGGGCGGCCGGGCGCGAGCGGGGCGGCGCGTGCGCAGTGCGGCGGGGGCCTGGCCGGGCCTGGCGGGGCCCGGGGCCGCGACGTGCCCGGGCCGGGGGGTCCCTGAGGGGCTGAGCCCCGCCCCGTCCCCGCCGACCCCGTCCCCTGAGCGGCCCCGGCCGCCGCCTCTGTCCCCCGGGCGGCCCGGCGCTGCGGCGGGCTGGCGGGCGGCGCGGCCGTGGGAGCCGGGCTCAGGCCTTTGGGTGCAGGACCCCCGGGGTGGGACAGGGCCTCAGGGGTGGGACACGGCCCTTGGGTGCGGGGTGGGACGCCTGGTGGGACGGGACCCCAGGGTGAGACACGGCCCTTGGGTGCAGGACCCCCGGGTGGGACCGGGCCTCAGGGTGAGACGGGCCTTTGGGTGCATTTGGGACCCCTGATGTGATCGGGGTTGAGGGGTGAGGCATGGCCTTTGGGTGCAGGACCCCTGAGGTGGGATGGCGCCCCAGGGTGAGATACGGCCTTTGGGTGCAGGTTGGGACCCCTTGCAGGTTGGGGGTTGAGGGGTGAGACATGGCCCTTGGGTGCAGGACCCCTGGGCAGGATGAGGCCTCAGGGTGAGACATGGCTGCTGGGTGCAGGACCCGGGGGTGGGATGGGACCCCGTGTACAGCGCGGTGCCCAGGGTTTGTCCCTGCTGGGTCTGCTGCAGCCCCAGGGTGACAGCCCCGCGGTGTCAGGCTGTGGTGACCTGCTGCACCCTCCGCATGGGTGGCAGAGCAGGAGCTGGGTGGTGGAGCAGGAGCTGGCAGCAGCGCGATGCAGTGCAGCGGGCCGCATCCCAGCAGCACGGCGCACTGGGCGAATGCTGCGGGAAGGCTGATGGAGGCATCACTGAGGCCCACGGGGCTCCTGTGGGTACACGAGGTGTTCGCTTGCCAGCCCGCATTGTGCAGAGCAGCTGGGCAGTTTACCTCCCGATGACCAAAACACACACTAACCCCCAGCGCTGCCAGCCCGTGTGTGGCACTGCCACGTCCCGCTCCCAGGTCCCTTTTGTGGGGCGTTGCAGTCTGGCTCTGGCCTTGCTGGGCCGGGTGCAGGCCCATCCATCCACCCTGTGCTCCGCAGCTGCACCCCAGCGGGTGCTTTGTCCACAACTTCCTTACAAGCTCTAGCTGGAGAAGACTCACTCAGACTGGAGAGCTTCTATGTGGATGTGTTTTGTCACTTGGCTATCACCATGATGACAGCCACGCTTGAAGCAAGGAGAGCACCATATGCAGATAGAAATCGGGCTTCTGTGCTCGTTTTCCAAGGCTGCTTGGCAGGGAGATGCTCTGAGGACACCAGGGTGCTGCAGAACACGATGTTCTTGAGGGAGGGCTTGGGGGCTCTTCACTGCCAAAGGAAAATGCTCAAGGTATCGCCCCAGCCTGCCAGAAAAGGAAGTTTTTTTCTCTCTAAATGTGTGAAACAAGTCCCCTTGCACTGTGTTTCAACTCAGACAGTCAGGCCCTGGCAAACTCGAGTCCTCCATGCAGGATGAACTCAGCTCACCCTCTTTGCTGGCCGCCCTGAGAGGCTGGTGCAGCACGGCTGGCCTGGCACATCGCCTCCCCAGCTGCTGGCTGTGCTGTGTGACCACGGGATCATGATGGCCAGGACATCCCAGTAACCTGGCTTGTGGCACTGGGAATGGGGCAGTCTGGCCCATTGTAACGCGCTGAGACAAAGGTGCTTTCAGGAGGTGGCTGAGTGGAGCAACGAGCCCAAATGTGTCCTGCAGCGGGGCTCCCTCTGGGACGGGGACCGCTCCGGCCGCTGTGCTGCACAGGGGCCCCGGGACTACTGGGCAAAGCCACCGGCCATTGCGCCAGAGCCCTGGTCGCTGGTCAGTGGGAACTGGTGATCTCAGGTCTGCTCCTTGCCCCGAAGCCCTGTGCATGCAGGTGTGACCGAATGTCCTTCAAAAGCAGATGCATTTAATCCTGTTTCTGAGTCCTAATTTGGGTGCCAGGAGCCTGGGTCTCTGTGCTCAGTGTGAGCTGCTAAAGAAAGACAGTTTAACGCTTTCTTGGTGCCTGCTGTGTGGCTAAAAACCCCTCACAAAGTGACGAGTGTCTCCCAGCACTGCCTCAGCACAGTGCGGAGCAGGGACTGCTGGCAGATGAACATCACATCCAGCTCAAAGATGTATTACACGTTCTAAAAATACACTGAAACTCCAGATATGAAGAACAGTAAATCGCCTACACAATTAATGGGGTCAAAAGCCATACAGATCCAGACGGAGTGTAAACTCTCCGCTGGGAGCTAGCGAGAGCTGCATACAGAACAGGAATATTGCCCCCCGGGAGACATGGGTCTGTTGCGTTGCATCTGTTGGGCTGTGGATCGTTTATCCTGGAGTTTATCAAGCTCCTTTCCGATCTCCCGTGGCCTCGGCACTCTCTGTGTAGGTGTAGGTGTTCCTGCCCTGCTTTGGGAGCCATCTCGGGAATACGGTGCATTTTTGGACAGATTATTGGCGCCTGGGTGTGCTGCCATCTGTGGGTCCTGGCAGCCAGTACACGGTTTAGATGTTGCATCATTCATGGGGGGTTTATTTAAGATAAAGGCAAATTGTTTCTCTTGCACTAGGTAGAAGGAATAATTTCTGTTGCTGTACGTCACTGTCTCTCTGGTGTTTCTAAAGCATCTGTCACTTTTGTATGTCCATATGTGACAGATCACCTGGAGAACTGGCTTAAATTTTCGTTAAGATGAATTTGCTCCATGACCATCATGAATGAGCAGATGGCTCTTCTCTCTCCTCTTTTTCTGATCAGATTTTCCTTCTCTCCCAGAAAAGGAACCGTCTCCAGCGGCCGCATGGTGGGGCATCCAGACAGCAGAGAAGAAATTAGAGATTTACACTGCATCTTTCTGCTGGAGGTGTTTCAGAGTCCTCGCTACAGCAAAAGGACTCTTTCTTGTCGTCGATGCCAAACACCTGAACAGAGTCATTGGTACCTCCTGCGTTACATCTGCTGCTGCGCGGCCCCGTCCCATGGCTGAGCCAGGATGCCCAGGATGCCCCAGAGAATCAATTGATCAGCGTTGCTGCAGATTCACAGTGTCCATACGATACATCCCAGCTTGTATCCTCGCCGCTGGACCGCCAGGGCCTTTGGTAAAATAGCGGAAGAGGTGAGCGTGTGTTAGACACCAGAGCTAAGCCCATCGTTGGTGATGGGCTGGATGCTATCAGGGAAAAGTTAACATTAATTTTTTGTCCTTCAGAGCAGGATTCAGAGCAGGCACCTACAGTCTCAGGTGGCTTCAGCTGGGCACCGGGGCTGAGCCCCCTGTACCCTCCTCACCTCTGTCCATCTCTGGGTGCTCGGTCCCGACTCCTGCCTTACCTGCCCGAGGAGGTGCCTCCTCCCAGAGAGACGTTCACCCCGGGCTCCCCACGAGGTGGCAATGCTGATCTCCTTTGCAAGAGCATCTCTCAGCAGGTAGCACCGAGTTCCTGCAGTTTTTTTTATGCCCAGTCCCTGGCAAATAACAGTCTCCCTCCATCCAGTCCGAACGCTGGCTTCGTGCACAGGAAAATCCCAGTGCACGGGGCCCTGGCAATGGCTGGTGAGCTGCCGGGTTGGTTTTGGGGTCAGCAGGAGGAGCTGAGAGAGCCCAGAGCAGCCCGTGTCCCGTGGTGCCCGCGGTATCGATCCCTCAGCCAAAGGCACGGCTCCGCAGTGGTGCTGTGGGCTGGAGCTGGTTCTGGGAAGCATCGTGTCCCTTAGCAGGGAGCGGGCCACGCAGTCCGCAGAGGGCCCCTGCAACGAGGAACATGCTGATGGTGAGGGCAGGGGCTGCCCAGCATCGGTGCTCCTGCTAGACCCGAGGATTTCAGGGGGTAACGCTCCCACATGCACCTCTGTGTGTGTGGCACGGTGGGCTCGGCGACCCTGGGGTGATGCAGCTCAACCCTGTGTGCGGGGGTCCCGCACCAGTTCTGCTGGGTGCTCATGGGTGCTCTTGGGTGGGCAACCAGCCCTGGATGACTACGGGTCTCTCCCTTTTGAGTCCTGCAAGGCCATTTCTCCCTGTGCTCTGAGGTGGGGGGGGTGGTCTTGGTGCCCCTCCAACACACCTGGGAAGCAGGAAGGAAGCAATCATCCCAACATTTTGCTTTACTGCTTCTCCAGCAGCTCAGAAACACCCTCCAGGCTGGGACATTCCTAGAAACCAGCTCTTCTCCTCTAACATCCTTCCTGCAGCCTCCGTGTGACTGCACAGCCGTGGATTCAGGACGAGCTAGATTTCTGATGTGCCGTGTTTGATCCCATTAATCAGCGAAGGCAGCACTGACAGACATTAGCCCTGGTGATTAACCTGCTCTGGTGATTAACCTGCTCCTGGAAAGAGCCGAGGCACGGCTGGGGTGAGCCCAGCTGTCACGGGCCGGAGGCAGAGCAGGGAATCCCACACTATTTGCTCAAGCACCACGTTCCCTTTCCTTACGCGGCTGTTCCTGGCAATTCACCTCCCAAAGTCTGCGAGCCCTGCAAGCTTTCACTTAACGAGCAAGTGATCCCACCTCAGCCCACCCGAGGTCAGGGCCGTGGCCCGCAGGGTGCTCTCTGTGGCACCCATGTGGTGGGTGCTCATGGGATGGAGGCACTGGCCACGCTGTAACACAGACATTCCAAGGAGGGTTCCAGTGCATCCTCCCCAACGTCGCAGCGTGTCCTGGCGCAGCCCTCTCCCCTACTACAGCGAGGGCCAGCTGTGGGCACGTCCTGATCCTGTCTAACCCAGTGACCCCGGTCACCAGTTTGGCTCCTGATGTATTACCATTACTGCTGTCTAATGGTGTTTATGCACCCTCCGCGCCCCTGCTCAGCTCCCCCATCCCCTGGCAGGGGCCTTCCTCCCTTGCCCAGCGCTGGCTGTCAAACCTCTCCTCTCCGCGAGGTGCCAGGAGAGGTCTGAGCACTGGGGCTCAGCCCAGCCCAGCGTCTGAGGCTGGCAGCAGGCACAAGCTGGCTCACAGCCCGGCTCAGCCTCTCCCTGCCTGCACTTGTGCACAAGCGATGGGGGCAAGGGAACATCCCCATGGCCGGCCTCGCACCCTGCCGAGCTGCTCGGTCCCTCCGGCCTTGGGTGCAGCCCCCTGTGCCGGTTGTCCCAGGGAGGGTTCCCGGCAGAGAAGGGGTGCAGCACCCTCCGCTGCAGCCCCAGCCCCTTCTTCGGGCCCAGGTGAAGCCTGTCCTGCACCCACAGGGATTCCCTCCAGCTGAGGCTGAGGCCCCTGTGCACACAGTGCTCAGCGCTCGCATCACAGGGAAGACATCAAATAAACGTCCCCCTTGTCAGGGTTACAGGGGCACAGAGGGCTCCAGCCCTTTCCTGGGGACTTGGCAGCAGCCTGAGGCAAACCTGACCCCAGGAGCAGCCACTGCAGGGACTGGGAAGGGTGGGAGCAGCTCCCCCGGCCAGGGCCAGCGCACTGCCTGCTCTCACGCCTCACGCCCAGCTCTCGGCACATCGGCAGCCTCTGTCTCTGCCTGGCTTTGGAGGTTTGCACCGAAGCAGATGCAAGGTTGGGGCCGGGCTGTTCCTGAGCAGTGCAGACCCTGCCAGGGCTTCCCGGGACCCCCTGCGGGTGTCTGGCACAGACCAGAGCTGCTGCTCTGCACCATGGTGGCCCCTGTGCATGGGCTACCCTGTCCCCAGAAGCATCTCTGGGCCCCCCATGGCTGCTCCCCCCTGCTTAGCAAGTCTAAAGGGTTTTCTGGAGCAAAGGGGCCCAGAGCAGGCAGCAAGGGCAGCTCTGGGAACCGGGACAGGGAGAGCCACGGCCGGTTTTTGCATCCAGTCTCTCCTGATGGAGGTTGGGATCAGCCAGTGCTGGGCTGACTCAGAGCCCCGGCACCGGGCTGTGCTGGGGCGGAGGGAGGGATGGCCCCTGCACGGCTCCTCTGCATGTCGGCCCCGGCACACGGCCTGTTTGCACACGCCAGCACATGTGCTCTTGCCAAGCACGTCCCGCTTTTCTGCAGTCAATCGCACCTGGGCCACGCTGGTGGGATGGGGAGCTGCTCCGGGGGCTGTGGGAAGGGGCTGGGTGCTGGGCTCGGCCCCCGCCAGCTCCCTCCGTGTGCTGCAGCGGGGCCGGCGCGGCAGAGGAACAGCCTGGGACACCGGGGTCCAGCCTGGGATTTAACTCGTCTCCCACTGCTGCTGCCCGTGCGGCTCCAGCCCTGCCTCCCTCCACTCAGCGGGGTAGGGGCAATGTGGTGGTCCTGCCTTGCGGCCCCCCGGCTTGCGGCTTCCCCTTGCACTCTGCCCGAGCCCGGAGGGAGCTCCCTGCTCCGTGCCAGGGGGAGAATTTGGCCACGCAGAGACCCTGGGAAGCGCCTTTGCTGGAAGCCTCGTGGGCCAGGCAGGGCTGTGCCGTGCTGGGCTCCTCGCCTGCGGGAGGTCACCCCTCGCACCAGCACCAGCGATGTCTGCGGACACGGGATGGCCCAACCTGGGCCATTGCCAGGGTATGGGGACACCCTGAACGCAGTGGGACCCTCCTCCCAGGTGCCCCCACGCACAGCCCCGTGCTACTGATGCTGCCTTGCACAAGAGGGATCAAAGCAGATCCCCTGCTCCGGCACCGCAAGGGCAGAGGGGGGGAGCTTCACTGTGCAGCTCTCCCCATGGGTCCTGGGGGCTCCAGGGCCCACCAAGGAGCAGCCCCTTCCCCCCCTGGAGCACGGCTGCCCCGTTTGTGCTGCCCCACACGTCTCAGCCCAGGCTGGGGGTTACCCTCCTGCTCCTGCCAAGGGAGGAACCAGCTCTGCTCTTCGACCAGCCCAGTTTGCAAACAGCTCAGGCATCCTGCCCTGCCCTGGTGTGAGAGAGGGAGGACGCTGGGCTGAATGCACCTCTCGCTGACCCAGGGGCAAAGGGACGGGAGATTTTTGGGGCAACAGCAGCAGAAATGGCGAGCACAAGGCAGAGAGCCTGAGTGTCCCCACTCTGCTGACTTGAGCAGGGAGAAAGGGCACGGCCGAGCCAAACACCTTGGTCAGCATCTGCTTCGCTGCAGTTCGTATTTCACTTACGAGGCAAAACCTGTGAGGGGTGTGAGCAGGTCCCCACGCACCTCCAGCCTCAGCCGTGCCCCTTCCCTGCCCCACGGCCAGGCACACTCATCCCTGCCTACACACAACCCCCTGCGGGCCAAACACTGGCCGCCGGCCAGCCCCCCCCCTTTCCACACGGCTGGCAGAGCCTGGCCCCGGCCCCCCCATCCTGGCACCGTGCCCGGCGCTCAGGGATTTGCCTCTTACAAAACACTTGGCCACGGCACCCACCCTGCCCTGCCAGGCCGGGAGCTGGCGGCAGGGCTGGCTGTGCCCTGGGCTCCCAAAGCACCTGAACGGGGGCACGGGCTGGCCCCGGGGAAGGGGGGGCTTTGCAGACACAGCGGGGCTGCAGAGAGCACGGGCTGCAGTGGCAGAGGGACGCTTGTGGGGACCCCAGGCCCTGGGGTGCCTGAGGTCCTCTGGGGCATCGCGGCTACAGAGCACGGAGCCGCAGCTCACATTTGCTGCCGTGTTCTGCAGCTGCCTGGCCCTCCCGTGCCCGCTCGTGCCACCCAAGGCTCTCCTGGCACCCGGAGGCTGCGGGAGCGGCGTGTTCGGCTCACGCCACGGTGCCAGGCAGCACAGAGCTGCTCGGGACCCCTTACCCCTCTGGCAGGGGGACAGAAACCTTGGTGGGCTGTGTCTTGGGTGTCCAGCCAGAAACCAGCTTGGCCACAGCACCTTCTTTTGGTGAGACATCAGGGAGCCAAGCTCCCACCTGCCTGCAGACCTGCCGGGCCCCGCGCAGCAGCAGCAGCAGCACAGAGATGACAGCAGGGACGTGCCCTCCCCAGGGGCCCCTGAATCCCCCCAGTTCCCTCCCTGAGGCATCTGCAGGCAGCGACGTGGGCTGGGGCTGCTCCATCTGTATCTGCCCCCAAAGCCCCTCTCTCCGCAGTGGGGGTGTTTGATGCAGCCCTGGGGAACAGGCGCTGCCGTAATGGTGCAGCTCAGCACCGTGTGCTCAGCCTCCCTAACAGCCACCATAGATGGGGCTTCCCTGGAAAACCAGGTCAAGATGGAGCCGTTGCCTTTCTGCAAGCAGCTCTCCTGCAGATTTTGCCGCGCTGGCGCCATGGGCTCAGCTTCGTGCTTGCCGGGAGGCAGAGCTGTGGTGGCTGGGCTGGCACGGGGGGCTGGTGGGTTGAGCAGCTTTTGGGGGTGCGGGGAAGCCCAGGTTTTGTGTTGGCCCCGGGGGTGCTGCACCAGAGCCCGGCAGCAGGTTCTTGCCGGGCTGGGTTGGGGTGAACCCTGTGGGGCTGAGGTTGGGGCTGGAGATGCTGCCCAGCTCCCCGTTCCCCATCGCCCTCCTGCTCCAGGGCAGGCTCCGGCTCATTTTCAGTCTTTGCCTTTGCTTCTTAACCGGGAGCAGGAACGAACATCCCCCGCAGCCTTCCCTGCCCGGCAGCTCGTTGGCCTTGCTGGAAGCAAACACAACCCAGGGGACAGGGGCTGCGCAGGGCAGGAGACCCCCGGGCTTGCGGGCGGTGGGGCGGATGGCAGGTGCGTCGGCCCGGTGTCGTTTCAGCTGACATGGCCGCCCTGCCGCGTCCCTGCCATGGCTTGCCCCCACACCCAGTGCCGGGCTGTGATTAGCGAGGCGGGGGCTTGGCTGCGCGTTCCCACCGCCCGTGTCAGCACTGCCGCCCTGGCAGGCGCTGCCAGCCGGGTGTGCCGCCCCACCACCCTGGGGACACGCCGCCACGGAGCTGCCTAACAAGGAAACCACCTACTCCCGCCTGCTTGCAAAACACCTTGGGCTCGGTGCTGTGCTGACGCCACCCATTCCCGGCAGCTCCCGGGAGGTGGTGGAGGCCAAAGTGGCCCATTTCCCCGCTCTGGGCTGCAGCCCACAGCCCCAGGACCCTGCAAAGCCGATGCTCCAGACCCCAATCCAGGCGGGGTTGGTCGTTGGGGTCCCAGTGCCCCGTCTGCAGAGTGAGGGACACGGGGAGGGGGCGCAGGCAGGGAGCCGCAGTCTGAGTGCAGGGCAGCCCCACGCACCGTGCATGGCGTGCGTGCAGCCGCAGCTGCCAGCGCTGCGCTGCAGGACACGAGGGCTTGCCGCCTGGCTGGCAGTGCTGGCTCTGTGCTGTGTGCCGCGCTGGCCTGGCTGGCGTGAACCACGGAGCCGTGCTGGGTGCAGAGCCTTGCTGCGGTAACGCTCGCATGCCTGCAACAGCTTTTGCTGGTGCTCAGCACAGGCGCAGCACGCACCAGAGCGGGTCAGCAGCAGGACAGCGGTCCCGGCCTCCCAGTGCAACCATGGTGGTCTCAGCGCTGGGTCACTGGCACAGGGTGGGAAACACGCTGGCGGCTGGAGGAGGATGAAGGCGGCAGCTCTGGCAAGGGCTGTGCAGCAAAGCCGGCTCGGGGAGCTGGCTGCCTGCGTCTCTGCGGGTTCATGGGGGACAGGGAAAGGCACAGGGGACAGGTGGGATTCGGGTCCTTCCCCTCTGGTTTAGCAGCTGGGAGGCACGGGATGTGTCCCAAGGGGCTCAGCGGGTCCAGCTCTGCAATTTGGGGACTACTGGCTCTGGGCAGACAGAGGTGCCCTGAGCAGACGTGGCCCCTCTGCCCCAGCGAGTCCCCCCACCCCTCACAACAGCCCGGGGTCCAAGCCCGGGGTCCTGGGCGGTCACTGGGGAGCATCCCCAGCCAAAGTGAAGGGGAAGGGCCTGGCTGCCATGAGGCTCCTATTTCCAGCAGATGCTGGTGTAAACCCCCCCGATTCCAGTCACCACCACCACCTCTGACCCCCCAGTAAGCGCAGCTGGACCCCAGCTGTGTCAGGCACCGGGCTGCACTGCATCATGCACAGGGAGCCATGGCAGCAGCCCTCCCCAGAGCCTGCGGGAGCCCCCGGGGCAGCAGGAGAGGGGAGGGGGCTGTCTGCAAGCACCCGGGACAAACCCAAGACAGGGTCGACAGGAGCCCCCCCCCGTCCCCTGAGCCCCCCAGGCTCCCTGGACAGGGCTGTAGCTTGGCTGTGCAGGTGGAAAGTTTTCTCAGGGCCTGGCTGATGGTGAAAGTTTTCAGAGGTGTGGCTCGAGAGGAATGTAAATCCTCTGAAGCCTCATCTCCCCTGTAATTAGTCAGACAAGTTTCAGCTTGGAGCTGGGCCGCCCCAGCCTCAGGTGTGGGAGCGTGGGGATGACGCAGCCGGCCTGTCCCTGCAGCGCACATGTCCCCTCCTGCCCCAGGAACGCGCCCGCTGACTCACGGGGGCCGCAGGGGCGGTGAGGCCGGGCAGTGCAGAGGGGGGCACCCGCAGTTGGGGCGCTGGGTGGGTGCACCCCATTGGAATCACACAGGTGTGGGGCTCTGTGTCCTCCAGCCTGGACATCCCATGGGGTGACCAAACACCTAGACGTTGCCCTCAGCCAGGGGACAGAGCCTTCATGCCAGAGCGGGCAGCATCCTGGCCACAGGCCCTCAGCAGACCCAGGAGAAAGGTGCCTCTGTGGGATGGGTCTGGCCATGCAGGGGACAGGCTGGGCTGCAGCCTGGCCTGGCCCTTGCTCCAGGCATCCTCACCCTGGCCAGCTCTGCAGGTGCCATCCCCAGGACGATGCCACTGGGCCACCGGTCACATTCCTGGCAGCTGTGAGCCAGCAGATACCAAAGGGCCTGGGCTTGTGGGGTTACCGAGAAAAAGGGCCATTGCACAGGGCTGAGAGTGCCTGGCCCATCTCAGGGGAAGCCTGCGCAGCTGGAGCAGCACGCAGAGCCAGGCTGCCGTGGCGGCTCGGGGCCAGGGACTGGGGGTGAGCACGCTGAGGGCACCCGCAGAGGGGGACCCACTGGGGCAGGAGCTCTGCACTGCTCCTGCACACCACAGCCGGGGCTGTGCATGCTCGTGTTGTGCAACTGGGGCTCAGGAACAGGCACGTGGCCAAGGGACGTTGGCTGCAGCTGAGCAGAGACAGCGGCCACCAAAGCCCAGTGTCCTTGTGGCAGCGCAGGGGCTGCACGCCACAGCCGGGGTGCCAGAGGGACGCTTCCCTGCCAGCTGTGGTGTGGTGAGCCGTGAGCTGTGCCATCTGTGGCAACGAATCCAAACTACGGACGGACATGCATACACACGTGTGTGTACACCCTCACACACTTGTGAGCACTCGCCTCCTCTCCACCCAAGAAGGGTGAGGGCCCAGCTCTGCTGGGCAGGATGCAGGTGCCAGTGATGCAGTGGTGCTGCCCACAGCAGGAGCAGAGCAGGCACCGCTTGCTGGGCTGTGGGGCTGCTGGGGCACAGCGAGGGCAGGACCCCGGGGCCCAGCCGGGATGAGCAACTGTGTCTGGCTGGCCCTGATGCGATGCCCAAAGCCCTGCCGGTGTGGCGGTCTATGCCCCATGTCCCCATTGCCGCAGGAACCCTCTGCTGGGCGCAGCACTGGTGGGATGCAGGCAGGGAATGGCTGCCCACACTGGAGCACCCCCTGCAACCCCCAGCAGACCCCTGCACACCTTAGTGCACCCCAGCACCCCCCTGCACATCCCAGCATCAGCCTGCACACACCAACACACCCCTGTACCCCCTTACACACCTGTGCACATCCGGCAACTCAGCAAGGCTCAGCACCCCCCTGCACACGCCAGTAGCCCCCTGCACAACCCCGTGCATCCCGGAACCCCCATATACAGCCCAGCAAGCCCCAGCACCCCCGCGAACGCCCGTGCGCCCCCCGCCAGCCCCGCCGCAGCGCTCGGTCCTGCCGCGCCCGGTCCCGCCGCACCGCCTGTCGCCAGCAGGGGGCGCCAGTGCGCAGGGAGAGCCCCTCCCGCGGCCAGCGCCGGGCCGACACCCGGGTGTGTGTGGGGGGGTGGGGTGGGGGGATGTGTGTGGGGGTGTGTGTGGATGTGTGTGTGGGGGGTGTGTGTGTGTGTGTGTGTCTCTCTGTGTGTGTCTGTGTGTCTCTGTGGCTCTGTGTGTGTGTGGGGTGTGTGTGTGTGTGTGTGTGTCTCTGTGTGTCTCTGTGTCTCTGTGTGTGTGTGGGGGGGGGTGTGTGTGTGTGTGTCTCTGTGTGTCTCTGTGTGTCTCTGTGTGTCTCTGTGTGTCTCTCTCTGTGTCTGTGTGTGTGTGGGGGTGTGTGTGGGGGTGTGTCTCTCTGTGTCTCTGTGTGTGTGTGGGGGGTGTGTGTGTGTGTCTCTGTGTCTCTGTGTGTGTCTGTGTGTCTGTGTGTCTCTGTGTGTGTGTGTGTGGTGTGGGTGTGTGGGTGTGTGTGTCTCTCTGTGTCTCTCTGTGTCTCTGTGTGTCTGTGTGTCTCTGTGTGTGTGTGTGTGTGGGGGTGTGTGTCTGTGTGTCTCTGTGTGTCTCTCTGTGTGCCTGAAGAGTGTGAGAGTGTGTGTGTCTGTGTGCCCAGAGAGAGAGAGTGTGTGTGGGGGTGTGTGGGGTGGTGGTGGGGTGTGTGTGTCTGTGTCTGTGTGTGTGTCTGTGTCTGTGTGCATGTGTGTGTGTGCCCGGGATGTGGTGCCTGGAGTGTGTCTGTGTGTGTGTGTCTATGTGTGCCCGTGTGTGTGTGTGCCTGGCATGTGTTTGCCTGGCGTGCGTGTGCGAGGTGTGCGTGTGTGTGTGTGTCTGCCCGGCGTGTGCGTACTTGGTGTGTATATGCTGTGTGTGCGTGCCCTGGTACACCCCAGTGTGCTCCAGGGTGTGTGTGTGCCAGGTATGTGGGTGTGTGTGCCTGGTGTGTGCCTGGTGTGTGCGCCCCCTCGCCCCCCGCCCCCCCCCCGCCCCCCCCCGCCCCCACTGAGCCCCCTGTGCCCACCCGCCGGGTGCCTGCCCGGTGCAGCGGCTTTGCCCTGGGCACGGGCCCCGCACAGCGCAGCACCCGGGGGCTGTCCCTTGTCCCTGCGCACCGCCAGGCTGAGCATCACCCGCCAGCACCAGCACGGCCGTGGCGATGCAGCCCTGCAATGGTGCGGTGAGGCGGGGATGGAGGTTAATCACAACCATTTGCTCTTCCCTGCAGCCACCAGTTGAGCACAGTTATTTGGATTAAAAAAAATAATATATAATAACAGAGGCAAACGAGCCGATTCCAAAGCTGCAGCTCATAATTACTGTTACATATCAGGAGGATCAGCCGCGCTCCAGGCGAGAGAGCGGAGCCGAGCGCGGTGCCAAGCCCGGGCAGGTAATTGCCTCATGCCAGACACCCGGCTGACAGCCCAGCGCTGCCTTTTCGCTTTGAACTCCCGCACAGAAAATCATTAGTGCTCGAGGTGGAGCCGTGGACCTCAGCCAGGAGAGCTGCAGGGCACAGCGCGAGGGATGCTCGTGGTCCCGGCGGGTGCCGTGGCAGGGACTGGCAGTGCCGCGGGGGCGGTGGTGAGGCTGGGGGCTCCGGTCCTTGGGGGGAAGCTGGGGAAGGCAGGTGTATGGCTGGGACCTGGGGTTGGCACGGGCTGTTTCAGTCTTGTAAATGACTTCAGAAAACTGCCTGCCAAGGACCGATTAACAAGCAGCCAAGTAATTAAAACCGTGTGGGAAGCGACAGCGCAGCCTGGTCACAGGCAGCACTCTGGGGCAGTGTGGTCCATCTCCTCAGCACCATGGGCAGCCCCTTCCCCTCCCAGCAGATGCGTTGGCCTCCTGGGAGCGCTCCCCCACTGTCCCCCCCGTGGGCACAAGGTGACCAGCCCCCTGCTGGTCCCACCCGGGCCACGGTGGGACCCTCGCTGCCTGCTCACAGGCAACAGCCACCCAACCATCAGCCCTCAAGGAGCAACAGAAAGGGAGGCCGGGAGGGGACCAGCACACATGGCAGATCCTACCTGAAGGGGCCACGTCAAAGCCCCCCTCTAGAGGGGACCAAGCTGAGAGCCAGGGTCCCACTGGGGAGAGGGGCTTCCCCTGGGGCGAGCTAGAAAAGCAATGTCTGCAGGGGCTGTCACCGTCCCTCCTGCCCGTCCTCGTGTGCCATGGGGGGCTGTGTGCGCGGCGTGCATCTGCACAGAGGCCAGGACAAGCCCTGGCAGCAGGAGGGCACTAAACGCCAGCGGGGGAGTCACGGGGCTGGTGCAACCCCTGTCACCAACAAGGGGTTTGGCCCATCCAGCCGGGGTCCGGTGGCACGACTGGCTGCACCCCAGAGCAGGGAGAAAACACCATTCCTGCCCTTCCACAAGCACGAGTGTCTCCAGGCTGATGCCAGTACCTGCCTCATCCCGCTGCCAGCGTCACGGCTGTCCCCAAGCCCAAGTCCCCATCTGTGGCTTGGAGACCTGGCCTGGAGTCACTGTAGGTGCAGCGGGTGTGGGCACGGAAGGAACGTGGGAGCCGCTGGTTGTTGCCTCCAGTCAGCATGGGAAAGTACATGTGCAACTCCCTGCCTGCTCTGCTGTGCTCAGCAAGGGGAGAGAGGGATGAGCAGACAGGGTGTGAGCCTATTTCCACACCGACAGAATGAGACATGAGGAAATGCAGGACCTGCTTGCGATCTGGAAGAGAGACACTGAAAAAATAACGTGGGAAACTCCGAAGGTTGGAGTTTGCTGCGGAGATAGAGCTAAAGCAATTCATGATGGCTCGGGAGTCTGGCTCTGCTCAGACACAAGTATTCTTTTGTCTAGAGGAAAACAAGGAGTCGTTTGTTGCCCATCTGTCCTCCCTTTGCCTTGGTCCCACACACATTGCGGAGCAGCTTCCCCTTGGGCTCTGGACCAGGGAATCCCCATCTCTGGTCCATGGCTCTGCATATTGTGACTGGCCTGAGCCCGAGCTGGAGCATGTCAGCTGGGATGTCACCAGAGAGACCGCCGAGCTGCTTAAGCGCTGAACTTGCTAGACTGGGTTCCTCGGCCCCAAGCAGGGGCAGAAGGGCTGAGCCAGACCTTGGAGACAAGACTGGTTGTGATCAAAAGCTGTTCAGGATCTTTACTGCTGAAGCACGGCAGCTGAAAAGCAGTGCTCAGCCCTTGGCTGGGTGACCAGATGGCATGATGGGTGGCCACAGCACTTGGGTAGCTGCAAGGATGAAGAACTACAGCAGGACCAGGGGGAAGAGTCTGAATGATCTGCTGAAAGACTGTCTAGTGCCAGACAGGTCTGTGATCCCTGAAGCAAAGCAGAGATAACCACATACATCGCTCTGTGCTGCCCAGCCCCTTGGCTGAGCTGCTCCCGCAGCCGAGCAAGAGTGTGTGAACTGGCTGTGTTTGCAGCGCTGATTCATTGGGAATCACTGCTGTAAGGGGATCTCCTCGGCACACGCCGTGCCGAAATGGGCAGAGCGGCTCTTCGGCCGGGGAGCAGGTCTGTGCTCCAGCAAGGTGCTCACAGGTGGAGGTGGCTTGTGAAGCATCAAATGACGCAGGGCCAGGACTCACCTGGTGCTCTGCAAACAGCTTGGGGCATCGGCCAACGTGGAGGAGCATCATCTTCGTTCACGTTCACCGAGAGGAGAAAAGGGCTCGTTGAGAGCCTGGTGTGACGCTGGCGCAGGGATGCGGGTGAGGCTGCCCGCAGCATCCCACCGGCAGGGCAAGGTCTGGCCTCAGCGTTGGCAGGAGCCAGTTTGGAGTTCAGAGACGGGCAATACGGAGTCACCCCGCTTTGCCTTCCCTCCAGTCAGCCCTTCACCCTCTGGCTCCATCACTGCCTCCTTCGTTCTCCTGCTAAAGGGGACGAGGCTCTGCTGCCTGTCTCCTTCATCCAGCGCGCAGCACAGTGGGCAGGGGGGGGGATCAAACAGGGTGAGCGTCTGGCGTGGCTTGGCTTGCTGGCTGGTGGCTAAATGCCCTGAGCCTGCCCAGGGGGAGTTTCCATCGCTCACACACACTATGAAGTTTCCTTTCATAGCAACAGATCTGGGATCGCTCTTTTCCTGATAATGGGAGGGGGCTGTCAGGACATGTCCTAGCAGATGATAAAAACAACAGCAGCTGAGATGATAGAAACAAAGACAGCACTATTTCACTCCACACCTTGATATATTTGTTACCCATTTTGGTGTTGTTCAAACCTACAGAGAAAACCTGTCAGCAAGGGTAAAGCCCGTGCCTGCCATTCCTTACTTGCAGGAGACATCCTTCCCAGAGCTGCATCCTCCAGCTAGTTCCTACTGAGCTGTGAACCGCTGTGAAAGGCACTGGGAAGAACCTGGCCCACAGGGGAAACCCAATGACTCCTAATTAGCTCTTAATTCATGACATGAAAAGCACAGTTAAGTGCTATTGTTTGAGGCACATGCCACACACTGACCCGGGCCTTTTCACACCAACCCTTACCACAGTGGGGTACCCTGTGGGCTGCTTGTCCACTCCTAACATATAATTTCACCTCCCTTCCTATGCAAACCAGAGGACTTCAGCTCTTTCTTTCCCCCTGCAGCACACCTGAGGGAGAGATAGCATCGATGGTATGCTTCTTGCTGGAACAGACTCTTGATACCATCTCCTGAACATTATGATGTGTTTTCTTTTTTTTTTATCTCAAGGGAATTTACTGTGGGTGAGTGCTTCAGGAGAGCCTGGGAGACTGAATTCTTCTGGTGACATAAAATCGCTGAAGTGGTGCGTGCTTCTCTGCATAATCACGTCGACCTGTCGCCAGAGCCAGTGGAAGAGGAACTTTGTGCTAAGGGTTTCTCCTGTAGGAATGGGGCTGGTTTGGGGATTCTTGTTCGGGAGCTCAGACAGAGGTCAGGGTAGCAGCTGACTGGCAAAAATATCGATTGGAAAAGACCAGAAAAAGCTGATATTGTAGGCCAATCTACAGATCTCCTCTTAGGCTCTTGTGCCAGTTGTGATAAAGGAGCTCAAACATGGGCTGAGGTCATGATAATACTGAAAGAAAAGCCTTAAATCCAGCAATTCCCTGCCTGTGGGGCTGTGGCAGGGCTTTGCCTCTTCTAGGGCAGTTGCCACATTCAGGCTGACTTGTACCTTGGCCTAAAACATGTGGGTGACCTGAGTGGGGGAACAGAGCTCCCAGCACAGCTTTTGGCCCACGTGAGGGGTTCAGGGCCAATTGCCTGGAGCAGGAAGGTGTTTGCTAGAGCAAACACGAGCAAAGCGAGCACGTCTGGAAGAACTCAGCAGGGGAGGCCAAGGGATGGCTCTGGAGCACAGCTCCCACACGACGGCTGTTGGGTAATCCTGTACCCCCCACTATGGAGGGCAGCGGGCCAGCAGGAGCACTGATCTTCACCCTGCCAGGTTGCCCCAGGACAGCGCTGAGTGGAGCAGAGTCATCTGCACGCTCTGCCAGTTGCCAGCAATGGGTTGCTCCCAGGTCCCCCTCCTTTCCCCCAGCTTTCTGAGGGAGGGGGCACATGTGCATCCCAAATCTCTAGAGTTTGCATCTTGGGGAGTCAAAAATCCAAATCTGAAGCCAATCGGTTCTGAGGCAGGGCTGCCCAGAGCCCTCGACTAAGAGGATCTGGAGTCTCTTTGTGCTTAAGCTGCTTCCTTGGTGGCCACCCAGAAAAACCACACCACCTCTCCCAGAGCTGCTAAAGAAAGAGAACGTGACTCCCTATAAAGGCCTTGGGATCTAACAGCGGTGCAGATAAAGCGTTGTTGTTATTGTGTCCTTCAGCGAACAGATGAAAGAAAGGAGGCACTATGAATTACCAAGGGTGAGGCTCTGGGAACACCTCAGCAACTCCAAAATCAGTTAAGTGTGTTAGAATGCAAAACCAGCCAGAGGGGCCCAGGGAAGGAAGGAGATCACCACAGGAGAGAACACAGAAGGGTTCCTAATCCCTATAACTCTCTTTCACTACCTCACAGGCACCTCTGCTAAAAGAAAAAATAACTTCTCTTATCTGAGAGTGACACTGCTGGAGCCGGGCTGGCCAGCAGGTTGGGTGTGCGACTTTCCACTGTATACTGTAAGAGCTGGCGCCACATCAGTGAAGGGATTTTCTTCCCGACAAAGAATAAAACAGTGCAGTGTCTCCCTTCCTGGTTCTCTGCTGCTTTTTTCACGCTAATACCTGTCCAGCTGCATTACTATAATCACTATGCTCAATCCCTTAATAGCACGATGCAGGCGTGGCTATCGGGGTGTCTGCATTGCCTCATCTCTGTTCCTCAATTCTGCATTGTCCTGTTTAAACCCTCCGCTCTGCCGGTGGTCGCAGGGTTCCTGCCCCTCGCTGCAGTGTCTGTTGCGCTTTGCCCATCGGTACTTTTGATACAGGTGATGCTGGTTCTGCTGAGCTGATGTTAGCATTGCTGTCTTGCAGCTGCAAATCTGTAAGAGAAAGGATATCTGCATGCAGGCATAGCATCCGTAAGGATTGATTGTACCCTTCCCGTCAGAAATCACATGTAACGTGTCCTAGCAGTGGGTGTCTAACGCATTTTCAATCCTTCTTCTCTGATTTGGACTATTTAAGCATTAAAACCTGCCTCAGCAATGAGATAGAAGAAGCCGTGGCACCGCATTTTCTAGCTTCTACAAGTCTTTTGGAAGTGACAGACTGCTGCTGGGGAGCTTGTGAAAGGTGTTGCAGCAAAGCAGGTGCCACTGGGAAACATCAGGCATCTGCCTTTTAAACTGACTGACAATCCACATTGCAGGGACTTTCCAGTCTCTGTAGAGAGATTCACCCTAGACTAGTATGTAAGCAGAAATTACTGGAGTTTCTTCTCTTTTGAGCTACAAAATTTCTGCCAAATACGGTATCAGTACACAAATACCGCCAGGTCTGTGCTTGTCCTGGAATAGAGGTCCTGACGGGAAAATTTCCGTCTGGCTTTGGGTTGGTGCTTATAAAGATTATGGATGTGCAGAGCTCTTAAGTCAGCAACTCCCGTTGACTTTAGACTCTAAAAAAGCAAATAAATAGATTTGTAGATTTTTCATGATATAAGGTGGTTGCGGGCGACTTGGCATATCACAGAGGATTCACTGGCGTTACTTCATGAAGGAGCAGTGGGGTGGAGCTGGAGCCAGCACCTCCGCGTCTCAGGTGCAACAGTGAAATGCTAAAACATAGCCACGAGCGAGGAGCCTTCGGTCTGAATCATGCCGGGCGCTGGGAACTGAAGCGGAAAAGGAAGATCCTGTGTGCACTGCTGTGCTTCCAGTGGGATGTGACAAAAGACGTGAAATCGGGGAGAGAAAAATGATGATTCTGGAATTTGGCTCTGGCTGTCCAGGGTGACGAAAAGCGCCGGCAACGCCTCCTGCCCGGGCTATAAAGGGCTCCAAGCCAGGGGGAAGCGAGCACTCGCTGCCTGCGCTGCCGAGCCGCGTGCCTCTCTCCAGCCTCCAGCCCCCGCCAGCCTTCGCCATGAGCACCACTGTCAGGCAGTACTCCTCCTCCACCTCCCTCAAGGGGTTCGGTGGCCTGGCTGGGGGCTCCAGCAGGCTTTCCTCCGTGCGAGTTGGGGGAGGGGGCTACAGAGCCCCCAGCGTCCACGGAGGCTCCAGCAGCTACTCTGTCTCTTCCCGCATCGTCTCGGGGCTCGGCAGCGGCTATGGGGGCAGCTACTGCAGCAGCGTAGGAGGGGGCCTCGGCAGTGGCTTTGGGGGTAGCTACGGGGCTGGCTTTGGGGCTGGCTTTGGAGCCGGCTTCGGGGGGGGCTTTGGGGGAGGCTTTGGAGGCAGCGATGGCATCCTGCCGGCTGGCGAAAAGGAGACGATGCAGAACCTCAACGACCGCCTGGCTGCCTACCTGGACAAAGTGCGTGCCCTGGAGGAGGCCAACACCGACCTGGAGGTCAAGATCAGGGAATGGTACAAGAAGCAGGGACCTGGTCCAGACCGTGACTACAGCCCCTACTACAGGACTATCGAGGAGCTCAGGAACAAGGTAGGATGCTGTGATTAACACAGTGGGACGTCTCGTTACCAGAGTGGAAGCAGAATCACTGACTGTTACCTCTGTAATTAGTAAGCGCTAACTGCATCGTAAAAAAGTGTCTCAGATGCACATGCTGAGTGCCAGGCTGGGAATTCCGAGATGTCTCAATGTTAGCTCTTGATTACATCCCTCTAGGTGGAACAAACGGCAGGAAGAAGCAGATGTAAAGGGACATAAGGCAACAAATGAAGAAGAAGGAGGCAAATCTGCATTGATAATGCATTTTTTTCTGCAGTTTGAAATGAATGTGCAGGGAAAGTTGTAAATGTGTGCAGAGTGTGTCACTGATGTCGTATTTGTAAACATTCAAAAAATTCATTTGTAAACATTGGCAAACTTGTTTCAGCTCTTCAGTATTGATGTGATTTAGATGCTAAAGTGAAAAAGATGGAACTGACCAACAGTGAGGTTTTCACCTCCTTTTGGCAGTCACTGCCCCAGGGCCAGGCTTGATGCAAACCCACCAACCCAGGCAGCTCTGGGGGGATTTCTCCTGTATCTGATTTGACTCCCACCCTCCCCATTTCAGAGGAAATACCCAAGAGTTGACTTTGTTCTGCTCTGTTACTTCTTACTTGCGAGTTGCCCCCAGGAAGCATGAAGGCAGGTGGTGTACATCTGGAGCTGCAGGAGTGCTGGCAAATGATGCAGGGAATCCGTTTTCCCTCCCTGTCTTTGGCCCCATAACTGATGTCTTCCCAAACTCTGCCTTGAATCTTCTCCCAGTATGGATTATTTGCTTCTGGTTCTGTAATATAAAAATCAGAAGCTGTAGGCACCTGCTCACTGCATTTTGCTCCATTTCTGCAGTCAACAGATTAAACCCACCCCAGAACATATGGGCACAAGGTATGCCAAGCACAAACACCTTGCTGGTCCATCCGTCCCACCAGAAGAGCTGCATGGAGCTGTGGGTGGGGGAGCAGGTGATTCCTCCTTGGCCCTTGCGTAATCAGCACCTGCCCTGAAGCATGGGAACAAATGGTGTCATCAGATCTCACACACCTTCCATGTTTCACGCTGCCTTTTGAAATACTGATGGATTTTTGGAAAGGGAGGTCACAGAGTAACGCAGAGTCAGTCTCAGCTGTGTCTCACTCGGTCTGATTCAATACACACTTCTAAGGAAGCCCCAGGCTTCCCCAAAACTGTTCCTGTCCCAACAGTCTCCCTTCTGCTTCCATCCTGTGGTCAGCCAGGAGGAGTGCCCGACACTCAGTGCTTTGTCTTTATCCTCTGCCCTCCAGGTGCTGGTGGCCACAGTCGACAACGCTAACTTCCTCCTGCAGATCGACAACGCCAGGCTGACAGCTGATGACTTCCGGAACAAGTAAGCCACATTTCCTGGAAAAATGGAACAAAGTCTGCGGAGACTTTTGATGAAAGGAGGAGAAAATCCCATCCAAACACAAAAAGACAACATAGAAACAAGGTCTTCAAAATGAAAGTGTAGTTTCCAAAGCAGATGGTTATCAAATCCTGTAGGCGCATAGGGATTGTTCTGCTTCCATACAAAAACTTCACTATTTTATTCTCATTGCTGGTTCCTCTGTGGTACGACCTCTCCTGTGCGGAGAACTTTCCCTGTGCTTGTGCTGCACATTTAACTTGTGTATGTACAGCCCAGCAAAGCCCAGACCCAGTAACGAGGCCCAGTGATACCAGGAGCACGGTGATGTTGTGGAGTCAGATGGACACTGTTCATCAGTTGTTCCCCTGTGTTCACTAGCACTCACCGTCAGGAAGCTGTCCGTGCACCGTCGGGGTATCAACATGATGCCAGCAGCAGCACGGAGGAAGCAACCAACTGACCCAGGTGCTCTGTCCCTGGCTGGGCAAGTTCTCGTGCCACTTTCATGACTGTTCTTGTGTCCCCAGGTTTGAGACGGAGCAGGCTCTGCGCCTGAGCGTGGAGGCCGACATCAACGGCCTGCGCAGGGTCCTGGATGAGCTGACCCTGGCCAGAGCTGACCTGGAGATGCAGATCGAGAACCTGAAGGAGGAGCTGGCCTACCTCAAGAAGAACCATGAGGAGGTGAGCACAGAGCCAGGCTCAGAAAAGTCCAGCCTGGGCCCAGAAATATGAGGTCTGGTCCAACCCTTAAGGCTGTGCTGAGTTTTGAATTGCTGGGCGGGAAGATGGGAGGTGCTGATAAGGACATAGGGATGATGCATTCTGGATAGCAGCACGTCCTCTCCAGAGTGTGTCTGAAATTCATTCACCTCTTGCTATTTCAGTAACGGCCACTGTAGCAGTTAGAGATTTATCAACGATCCTGGCAGCTTCAGGCCTGAGAGGTCTGTCTCCCGAGAAATGAAGCCAGCTACAGGCTCTGATTTATTCTCTGAAGGTTTAACTCAAACGGAGACTTCTTAAGAATTTGGGTTATTTTCTTTCTGACTGTGGGGCAAAGGCCCTGGCTTGCTCCCTGTTGATCTGCCCCAGAAACACCTGCTGAAGGATGCTACCTTTCCTTGAAGAACTCTGTGCTGAGAGGAACATATTTATATGCTGGTTGCTGGATTGCATGAAGATGTGTTTCTTGTTCCTTCCAGGAGATGAATGCCCTGCGTGGGCAGGTGGGTGGAGAGATCAGCGTGGAGATGGATGCTGCTCCTGGAATCGACCTCACCAAGATCCTGGCTGAGATGAGGGAGCAGTACGAGAGCCTGGCGGACAAGAACCGCAGGGACGCCGAGCAGTGGTTCTTCAGCAAGGTGAGCTGGCTCCGGCGGAGCAGCGAGGGGCGCGGGACCCCAGGCCGTGCCTGCTCACCGGTGCTCTAACGGCGCGCTGCTGCCTTGTTGCAGACGGAAGAGCTGAACCGGGAGGTGGCCATCAACACCGAGCAGCTCCAGAGCGGCAAGACAGAGATCACCGAGCTGCGACGCACCATCCAGAGCCTGGAGATCGACCTGCAGAGCCAGCTCAGCACGGTACGAGGGGCCGGCTCCCTGCGGGGGTGGGGGGTGGGGGGCACGCAGGAGCACGGGCCAGGGGGCGCGTGGGGGCTCCACCTCCACCCCCACCGCCCTCCGTCCCCCGCTGAACCCGTCCCTCTCCTCTGCACGCAGAAAGCGGCGTTGGAGGGCACCTTGGCCGACACAGAAGCCCGCTACGGCACCCAGCTGGCCCAGCTGCAGGGGCTGATCACCAGCGTGGAGGAGCAGCTGGCCGAGCTGCGGTGCGACATGGAGCGCCAGAACCACGAGTACAGGGTCCTCCTGGACGTCAAATGCCGCCTGGAGCAGGAGATCGCCACGTACCGCCGGCTCCTGGAGGGTGAAGATGCCCAGTACGTAGAGGGGCTTTGACTGGGAGAGCGTGTTGGGAGGAGACGGGTGGAAGCAAAGGAAATAAAACATGGACAATCTACATTCCCTGGAGGGTCCTGTGAGCCATTTCCCGACCCATGTCATGCAACAGGGTCTCCCTTTTCTGTCCTGCTAGTCCAGAACAGCCCAGTGGTTATGACAGCACTGCAGCATCCCTGGGATCCCCTTCCCATCCCGTCCTGGGGAGGGAGCAGGTATCACTGCTGCTCATCACAGCTGGGATGCGGGCTGCCCTTATGTCTGAATCCCCGTGGCACACACACATCCTTACCATTTTCAATTTTTACACTAGGCTGTTTCCAGAAGGCATTTTAATCCTGTACTGGTGTGAGAAGGAAAGACGGGGTTTAAATAATTATTTTGTCTTAGAGACAACTCACATTTTTTCCATTTCTGACCATTTTTTGTCCTTTCTCCTCCTGTAGCATGTCTTCCCTCTACATCTCGCAGCCTGTGAAAGAAGGTAAGTACACGTCTTGGCTGAAGCACTGATCACACGTAGCTCTGTTATATCCTTAGCCACCTTCTTAGCACAGACTCTTTACTAATTTACTAAAATTACTGTCATATTATACTTTCAAAATGTGAATTGACAGAAACTGCTCATGATATACCAAAACGTCTTTCAGAAGTATTATTTGTGCAGAGTGAAACTATATAATAAAGTATTTAGTGGTAGGAATGTGGTGGTTATATTTGGTTTCTCAGGCGGTTTTTGGTCATAATAGATTTACCCATGAAAATCTTTACATACTTTCCCCTTGCTTCCCTGCAAATAACAGTTCCTTCTTTCTCCATTGTAGCACCTATAACTACCCGTCAAATCCGCACGATCTTTGAGGAAGTCCAGGATGGGAAGGTGATCTCCTCCCGCGAGCAGATCACCCAGGCTGCCCACTGAGGCGGCTGTGTGGTTTGCTGCAAACCTCACATAGCAAAGCAGAAGAAGATTCCAGCTTATGTGCTCTGGCTATGCAGATCACAAAAAAGCACCTTCTCTTTTTGTCACACCCTGGCTTCCCTCACCCTTTATCCAAGCATTGTTCCATGCTCAGAAATCAAATAAAGCTTTTCTTCGCACTTATGAAAACCAGGGTCTGGTCTTGTTGCTCTGATGAGCTGGGCTGTCCCACTGCTGGAGCTGTAGGACAAAGCTGCTCTCAGGAAGGAGTAATATTCTCCATCTTTGGTACCCAGGTGTTGAGGCCAGGACAATGACAATTCCGTAATACCTGTGACCTGGCTGCCTCCGTGAAGAAGCTGATGTGGGTGGAGGTCTAAAGGGAACTGATTACATGGGTCGTGGGAGGCAAAACTTGTGAGTCTTTGTATTTCACCTCAGATTTGGCACGGTGACTTTCAGGTTGGGGCAAAATGCTGCTTCCCCAGCTGCAATGTGCAGCAACAGCAGAGCTGAAGCTTTCAACTCGGTAAGTACAAGCAAGAAAGTGAACAAAACCCAAGTCATGTAGCCAGGACCCTGCAAACGGTTCCCTCCCCAGCTCTGCCTCGACAGCTGCTGTGCAGCCCAGATAACAAGCTTTGAGGTACAACGAAATTAAGCTGTAGATGTGGCAGGGATGCATTGGCTGATGCCTCTGCAGAAATACAAACTCAGCTTAGTTTAATCCTTTCTTCCAAAGGCACTGCTAAAGGGTGAAGAAAACAAGCGGTGGGTATGGTCTATACAAGCACAAAATTTAAAACACTTCTGGGAGTTACTTGTGGCACTCCCTGGCTGTTAGTGGCTGTTCCTGATGCAGCAATTCATGTTGCCGTCAGCTGGCCCAGCCGTTCCTGGAAAGCCAGTTTAGACACATTCTTGGCTGGATTCTGCCACATTTATTACCTCATAAATCCAACTTCCAAATCAATGGGATGATTTAGAGAAACGCTACTGAATATGTGTAAGAATAGAGCTGGCCACACAGTTTTAAGATGCCTTTCCGGAAAATATGCCTGGATTTTATGGGGAGATAAGAGAGAATTCGTGGTTTTATTCAAAATGTTGACAGGATCCCTGCAGTGCATCATCTGCACTGCAAGCCGAGGCAGCAGGGATGCACGGTCTAGCGGCACCCCATGCTGCAGCCATCAGCTCTGCCCAGTGTCAGCTGGGACCACATCCCCCTGGCCACGCAGGGCAGCCCCCCATGACCCGTGCCAGGGACCAGCTGTGCTGTGCACCCTGCACAGCACCCTGAGCGAGCCAGCTGAAAGCACTCCCAGCACCCACTGACTTGCAGCAGGCACAGCTTTGGTTTTGAATCTTACCGCTGACGAGCAGTGATCTCATTTCCACTGCGATTCCACCAAAGGACACGTAAACACAACCCAGTAAAGGAGCACTGTGGTCAGGAGAACGGCTCCCACCACTCTGCTGCTGCACGTCCTCGTGGCGCATCGTGGACAGGCCACGAGTAAACAACAGGGCACAATTCCTGACCCCAGGTGCTTCCAGCCACAGCATCTCTGCGGCCTGACTGCTGCGCTCCTGCATCCTTGGCCAAGGGAGCCCGGCACAGCACGGGGCTTCTCCCCCAGGATGCTCCGTGCCCCGGGACTGGACAGGGCCAGGCGCTGAGCAGCCCAAGCCCAGATGCCTCAGAAGGGTAAGGACAGACACAGCCTGCAGTGAAAGAGCTTCCCAGGTCACCTCTTAGGGATCCACTGTCCTCGCCAGGGGTGGTGCAGGGACTGTCAACACCTCTGGCAGCTCCTCGCGATCGTTGTGTCCCTGCAGCTGCCACCCTTGTGACACCCAGCATGGGGATGCTGTATTCATCCTGGATTTATATTTTTCTCCTGGAAAACGGAGCACACCCTTGTTGCTATAGAAACAAGTAATACTTTGCTAACAAACCCCCCTGTTTTAATTACTCCTGCTACTGCAAATTGTGAGGGAGGTGTGGAAAACAGGTGTTGATACTTTCCTGCCTTAAGCATTAATAATTAGTCGTGACCTTAAGAAACCCATTGAGGGGGGAGCTGCAGGTGGTGGCTTATGCAGACAGGCAGCGGCAGCTCGAGGCAGGTTTCAGAAGGTGGTATTTTATTCCAGAAAGATGCTTTGACTTCTCAGGCTACGCTGAGTTAATCTGACATAAAAGACCACTTTAGAAAGAGACATTAAGATGTGGCTTTTCAGCTCATTTTAGGAAACTTTCCTGTAATAATTTGATAGTAGGGCAAACTTTATAAGAATGCTAAAATAAACAGAGAAGTGTTCTTGTCCAGGTAGTTTCATCTACCGGCTCTGCTGGTATGTACGTTTGGAGCCAGAGCTTCGCCGCCTTTTTCCTCCTGAAGACAGAATTGCATGTTTAGACACCAGTGTGCTACCATGAAATTACTGTTATGCCATAGACCAGGCATTCTGATTTTGGAATGTATAAAACCCAGGCTCATAGTGTGCTTGCACTCATGAAACAGAGGCAGAATCTGATTTAATAGTCAGCTTTTTATTTGAAAGAGAGTGTGATACAAACAATATGCAGTCATTTGTGGTTGTGTTCAATTGCAGGTCATGTAAATAACGCCTTAGAATTTTTAATGTTGTTTTAAGTCTTAATTAACACTTCATGATTTTAATTGCTGCCTTGTGGTATCATCAGAATATCGTAGATATTTTGAGCAATGTGTATTTTTATGACACTGCAGTTAAATAGGAAACGAAAGATGAAAGACTGATTTCATGTAAAGAAAGAATACCCTATTAACCTCGTAATGTGGTGACAGTTATTCATCCTACAGCCGGTCTGGGGGAAGCTGGTCGCTCCTGCTGGCTGGCCAGCCTGAAGAGCCTTGCTCACGTCAAGCCTGAGGGCTTGGACTTGCACGGGGGCTCTGTACTGTTTTTGTCACCGAAGTTCCCCTTTCTCCTTGCCACCACTGCACCCAGTGAGGACAATCCATGACTTTTGCCCTTTCGTATCACCCGAGAGAAGGCAAGGAAATGAAGATGGGGAGAAAGCACATTCCTTGGAGCTCCACGTCCCAGCCGCCCCCACGCTGCTGCGCCTTTGCCAGCTGCACCTGGGGAGGACGAGCAGAAAGTGGGCGTCCGCTGGCTCCGTGCTGCGTCTCCTGGCACTCACGCGACACGAAGATGCTGCCGCCAACAGACTGAACCCATCCTCTGGCCAGAGCAGACATGGTGGAGATTCCACTTTCTCCAGTTCTCCAAGTCATACAGACTTGTCTCCGTTAACCAGTGGCAAATGGGAACACGGGTAGCTGTGCTTCTCCATAGCAGCCAACTCCTGATCTTGCAAGGACACATCCCACTCCTGTATTGTTTCCAGCTTTTTTCAGATAGAGGGAAGGGAGTCATGCCCTCTAAAGCTGCTCAGAAATGTACCTTTGTTGCTTATTTCCATACTCTTTCCCCCCTCCTTTGGCAAATGATCTAAGGAAGAACTTGGCTGTTGGGAAGGGGTTGTTGGGGCCTGTCTGTGAAGTCAAACAATTCACCATGTACACACATGAGAACTATCTTCTCCTCCACACCCTGCATTATTAGCTGGTGACACTCAGATTTGTGGTTTCTGCCCATGACGTAGGTCAGCACAGAGAACAGACAGCAGAGCTTGACCATGCCTGGTGCGCTTGTTTTTTGAGGCTTTTTGCTCTTCAGAAGCAACCAGCATCTCTCCTGAAGCTCTGTCTACATGGGAGCTGTAAACCTCAAATTCACATTGAACTTATCTTCCCTGGTCAGAACTGATTGAGATGTTCATCACAGAAAACATCAGCAGCATTAGCTGCTAAATTATGTTACTATCAGCTTTGAACTCTTGTTCACAGTGCTTGGAAAGCAGGAGCTTTTCTTCTTATATCCTTCACCTACTTTATGCCAGTCCACATTTTTTCCTGGAGCATCTCATAATTTTTAAGTTACGCCAGCTAGTAGCCATACCCTGCCCTTTCTGAACGGTTTGCTAGGCTCTTGTTCACAAAAATCAACACAAAATATCCACTCCTTATTGCCTTTTCATATTCCTTCACTCTTGGGTGGTCTCTGAAGTGAAGAACTGTATGAGCCCTGAAGCATGAGCTCCCTTGTCATTGCTTTTTCATTACAGAACATCCCTCTCCCTGCAGATAAAAGAGCAGACTCGTATTTCCAGGACTGGTAGCCAAGTTCCTTCTAGCATCATTGTACTCACGGGACTGCAGATGTACTTTCAGGGCTTCATGACACGGCTGTTGTCCCTGCAGGTGTGCTGTGTGTGCAACCTAAAGAGAGACAGGAGACCGCAGAGCTGGGACAAGAAAACACAGTAAAAGAGATGCTGACATGCTCCACTGAAACGCTGCCTGAACCGCTCTGTTTCAGAGCTAACAGTACAAAGCAGTATTAAAATGTAGCCCTGAGCGAGGAGCCTCCTACTTTGAATCACACCTGACTATTTACTTGGAAACGGAAGAAGCATAAAGACGCCCTTTGTCAGATAAAAAGTTTCTGGTGGAATACGACAAAAAAGCATGACTAGAACAAAGGCAAAAATGACGATTCTGGAAGTTGGCTCAGATTTTAGGAGTGATGAAAATCATCGGGAATGCAACAGAAAAAAAAGAGCGCCGGCAACGCCTCCTGCCCGGGCTATAAAGGGCTCCAAGCCAGGGGGAAGCGAGCACTCGCTGCCTGCGCTGCCGAGCCGCGTGCCTCTCTCCAGCCTCCAGCCCCCGCCAGCCTTCGCCATGAGCACCACTGTCAGGCAGTACTCCTCCTCCACCTCCCTCAAGGGGTTCGGTGGCCTGGCTGGGGGCTCCAGCAGGCTTTCCTCCGTGCGAGTTGGGGGAGGGGGCTACAGAGCCCCCAGCGTCCACGGAGGCTCCAGCAGCTACTCTGTCTCTTCCCGCATCGTCTCGGGGCTCGGCAGCGGCTATGGGGGCAGCTACTGCAGCAGCGTAGGAGGGGGCCTCGGCAGTGGCTTTGGGGGTAGCTACGGGGCTGGCTTTGGGGCTGGCTTTGGAGCCGGCTTCGGGGGGGGCTTTGGGGGAGGCTTTGGAGGCGGCGATGGCATCCTGCCGGCTGGCGAAAAGGAGACGATGCAGAACCTCAACGACCGCCTGGCTGCCTACCTGGACAAAGTGCGTGCCCTGGAGGAGGCCAACACCGACCTGGAGGTCAAGATCAGGGAATGGTACAAGAAGCAGGGACCTGGTCCAGACCGTGACTACAGCCCCTACTACAGGACTATCGAGGAGCTCAGGAACAAGGTAGGATGCTGTGATTACCAAGACATCTTCGTTAAAGTCAGTTTTAGAAAGACAACCCTGTTCCTAAAAGCTGAAAGGAAGAGTATTAACGAATGACAATTAATAGGTCTGAGATGGGAAAACAGAAGCAACATGCTTGGAAGCAATACTTATAATATAAGAGCAGCAGTTACTTGAGCATGCCCTCCACAAGGCACAGAGATGGGTTTTCTATTGGCTGTTGCAGTGTAGGGAGAAAGACAGGGCAGGAAAGCGGGAGCCAGAGGCTATCAGGCGTCAGGTCAGGTTATCTGATGCTACAGGGTGTGCGCTGCCACGCCAGTCATCTCCTGCCCTTCCTCCATGCTCCTTATGCCCCAAGCGTGAGCCAGACTCCTGGTTAAGTTCTCTGCAGGCAGGGACACGCGATTTCTTTGTCACTGCTCACTACTGGATGATATGTAAATGGAGATGTTAAGTCGTTTTCATAAATATCCTACAGATCAGATCTTTTCTAGCCCAATAAGACGCTCAAGGTAGGGGTTAAAAAGGAAAGAAAATGCCCTGTGGGATGGTTGTTCTTTGGGAGGTGCAAACACAGGCATGTGTGAAACCTAGGGAGTCAGAACATACTGGGCTGTAGTAGGTGGCTTCAGAGGTGCTGAAGTGAAGTGCATGCCCTGCTCTAAAATGCAGTAGATGAAATCATGGCCAAGCTTGTTTCTTTATTCTTGGCAGCTCCCTGGCTGATTTTAGGCAAAAGTCCTTGAAAAAAAGCGCTAGAATCTGTCCTTCCCTTCCTACCCTGTCATCGCTGTCCTCCCTCTGCCCGCATTACTCATCACGAGCTGATTGCCTGGTCCTTCACCACTCCTACACGAGGTGACAACATCCTTAGTAAGCTCAGGTTCCACTGGAGGGGATGGAGGTGTGGGCAGGTGAGAAATAATACCTGGTCTGTGAGAGCAAATGCCAGGGAAATGAGGCAGCAGCCGTTGACAGGCTCAGGGATCAGCCCCTGGGGGAAATCCCAGATTTTTTTAGGAAATACTTAGAATTTTTCAGTTCTTTAACCCTCCCGGGCTTCACCTTGGGGTGAAGGGCTCTTGCTTTGATGCACAAAGCTTCTCTTCAAATTCCAGCTTGTCAGGTGTGCTCTGATCTGGAGCACAGAAACATGTGGAGACAGAGACTGCCTCCAGATGTGAGCAATGAAGTGCTGGGTCTCACAGAAACCCTCTGCTCAGGATCCAGAGGGATGCAGACCCTTCCCTCCCCTCCCGCACCCCACCGCAGCTGGGAAGTTACCACATCAATATCCCTGGATTATTGCTCGGATATCCCCTGAAGCACCAGAACTCAGTGAGAGCTTTTCATTAGCTTGTGGCTACAGAAATTACTGCTCATTAAATGGCCAATAATTTTCAAAATCCTAGAACAAATATTTGCACCTCAGGTGTAATTACGAAAGCAAAACAATTCAGGCACAGGCACTCCTTCCGCAACTCATTTATTTTTTTTTTTTCCCTCTCGGCTGGGCTGTTCAGCATTGCCAGACGCTGCCAGAGTGCTGCCAGGACTCTGAGCGTGGTGTCAGCACCAGGAGATGCCACCCTGGCAAGGGCACCAGGCTGTGGCACGTGGCATGCCAGTGCCTTCGCAAGGCTGAATCGGTGCTGGCAAGACTGAGCACCGGCATCCTGCCTCTCCCTTGCAGAGTCCATATGGAAGTTCCAGCCCAACCGGCAGGAGGTTCAGTGCTGCTCCAAGTCCTTCCGAACGGGAACTCGGGCAGCAGCATGCTGTTTTTCAGAACTACTTTTTCACTCTCTCCCTTTCTTTTATCCCCCTCCAGATTCTTGCTGCAACTGTTGAAAATGCCAACATCGTCCTACAGATTGACAACGCCCGGCTGGCAGCTGATGACTTTAGAACCAAGTAAGTCCAATGCCTTTAAGAACTCTTATGAGAAGGGATGGAAAACCCCGTCTGTTTAAGGCTTTTCTTCGGTTTCTGCAACTGAGGTTGCTCCACCAGGTCACTGCTCACTAGAAATGTGACATTTGGGAAGCGGACACCTCTGCAGGGACACAGCGTTGTCTTGACATTCCTGCACAGTGGAGAGCTGTGCATGCACATTTAATAAAAGATGCTTGGCAGAAGTGCACCAAGTCGGGGTAGGAAACAAGAAAAAGCCTGTATCGGCTGGGCTCCACAGTGCAACTGTGTGTCTGTGTCCCCAGGTTTGAGACGGAGCAGGCTCTGCGCCTGAGCGTGGAGGCCGACATCAACGGCCTGCGCAGGGTCCTGGATGAGCTGACCCTGGCCAGAGCTGACCTGGAGATGCAGATCGAGAACCTGAAGGAGGAGCTGGCCTACCTCAAGAAGAACCATGAGGAGGTGAGCACAGAGCCAGGCTCAAACTGCGACCTGCAGAATGTACCTTGTGCACAATGGCAAGGGGTCAGATCAAATGTGCAGGAGCATCTCCACAATTAGGGCTGTTGGGAGACCCTTGAGTGGGAAAGGGGAAGGGAAACAACCCTTTGAGACAGGACCTCCAGGAGGAGGGCTGTGGGGTTCGTGTGCTGGGTGCAAATAAGAAATTGGCCACGATGGGAATATACTGATTTCACTCTGACATGTATCATGTGTTTCTTTTGTGCCAGGAGATGAATGCCCTGCGTGGGCAGGTGGGTGGAGAGATCAGCGTGGAGATGGATGCTGCTCCTGGCATCGACCTCACCAAGATCCTGGCTGAGATGAGGGAGCAGTACGAGAGCCTGGCGGACAAGAACCGCAGGGACGCCGAGCAGTGGTTCTTCAGCAAGGTGAGCTGGCTCCGGCGGAGCAGCGAGGGGCGCGGGACCCCAGGCCGTGCCTGCTCACCGGTGCTCTAACGGCGCGCTGCTGCCTTGTTGCAGACGGAAGAGCTGAACCGGGAGGTGGCCATCAACACCGAGCAGCTCCAGAGCGGCAAGACGGAGATCACCGAGCTGCGACGCACCATCCAGAGCCTGGAGATCGACCTGCAGAGCCAGCTCAGCACGGTACGAGGGGCCGGCTCCCTGCGGGGGTGGGGGGTGGGGGGCACGCAGGAGCACGGGCCAGGGGGCGCGTGGGGGCTCCACCTCCACCCCCACCGCCCTCCGTCCCCCGCTGAACCCGTCCCTCTCCTCTGCACGCAGAAAGCGGCGTTGGAGGGCACCTTGGCCGACACAGAAGCCCGCTACGGCACCCAGCTGGCCCAGCTGCAGGGGCTGATCACCAGCGTGGAGGAGCAGCTGGCCGAGCTGCGGTGCGACATGGAGCGCCAGAACCACGAGTACAGGGTCCTCCTGGACGTCAAATGCCGCCTGGAGCAGGAGATCGCCACGTACCGCCGGCTCCTGGAGGGTGAAGATGCCCAGTACGTAGAGGGGCTTTGACTGGGAGAGCGTGTTGGGAGGAGATAGGTCAATAGATACAAAATGTGCTGTCTGGGAACTCAAATTGCAGCTTTCAGGGTTCTTCTTAACATTGATACCAGCCACGGATGCCCAGTGGCTCTGTCCCTGGTTTCTGTCTGCAGCGAGATGCTGTAACGGGCACCTTTCCCTGCTGGAAGGGGCAGTGGTCCCTCTGCCCTGCATGAGATGCCGAGTGGAGTGAGCAGGAACTTTAGCAACTTTAGCCTTTTGTGTTTTCCTCCTGCCTGAATACAGAGTCTGTGTAACAACAAGAAAAAATGAGTTTGCTCCTAACTTCTCTTTGTTTTTCTTCTTCTCTTGTAGCATCTCTTCCCAGTACTCCTCCGCTATGTCCTCACACTCTGGCAGAGATGGTAAGAACCTATCTTGCTGCACATATTTATAACAAACAGCTTTGCGACCTGCTTTTAAAGCAGCTGCCAGACCGATGGAGTGAAAATCACTCCTCAGGCGTGCCGTGCCGCCTCGCTGGCTGGATCAGAGTGGCAGCAGTCAAGGGCGCTTGTGTGCGTCTTACAACTGCTAACCACAGGGAAAAGCTGTGGGAAATACCTTGCACTCCTTTATCACAAGAATGATTTGCCCTAAACGGGCCTTGTGATTGAGCAGGTGGTGTTCTGGCTTTACACAGACCATGAAAATCAGGCGACATCACACATTTAAGGAGTGTGCCTTTTGCCTTCTTGAGCTTTCCCATCAGCCTGGCTCTTCCCTCTTCTAGCCAACGTTGCGTTGTTTAAAACAGCATTTTCCAGTATCTTGTGGAATTTGTGACATCTTCCAGAAAAACATGCAATATCTGATATTGTGGTTAAGAAATTTCTTTCCTTCCTGCCCCTGAATAATTGTCCTCTGCTCTCCTTTTGTAGTGATGACATCTTCCCGTCAGGTTCGCACAATCGTTGAGGAGGTGCAGGACGGGAAGGTGGTCTCCTCCCGGGAGCAGGTTGCGCTTACCACTCGCTAGAAGGGCAAGCACCTCTGTGGACCCTTGACCCCAGGCTCAAGAGAGTGGCGAGCTGAACCAAACCCTGCCTGAGGCCGTATGTGATGGGGTTGTGTCACAGAAAGCAGTCCACTTCATTCGTCTGCTCCTCCTTCCTGTACTACCATGATTCCACACGGGTGCCATCATGCACTCTGTACACATTTAATAAAGCTTTTTTCCCTCGTTCATGCAATTACAGACTTGTCTGTCACTGATACATGATCCCTCAAAGCCTCAGGGTTGTGTGTTTGTGCCCGGGAAAGTCCTAAGAAACCACAAGAAGCAGCCAGTGAGAGAAGGGGAATGGAGGGATATGGTTTCCACCTGGAGCAAAAATAATTTGAGACAGCTTTTTCTACTGAACTCATTGCTTGTAAATACATGGGACTGACCGAGACATAAACCAGATAAGTTTATTGCAAAACGAAGGCAATAATGGAAGGATGATGTTTGAGGTCAACGTACCACACCACACGACTGATAAAGCCAAGAGAATAAAACCCAGTTCTCTAATTCCTGGTATCCCAAAAAATCACTTTCTCCTGTAAGTTGAACATAACTGACTACAGCAAGACTACTACTGCCATGTGTACCATTCTGAGACACGAGCACAACATCAGACTCGTTGACAAATCTTACATATACAAGCCTTCTGTCTTACTTGACTGTCTTTAAATCACACTATTAGGCGCATTGTATGAAAACTTCATGCAGGTCTTTTCATGCTGCCTGAGGGCTGCACTTAACAGGTGCTAAAGTAACCATTGCTTAATCCACAAGAGGGATGAGTAGCAATAATTTTTTATCACTATAGCATCTAGTAGATCACTGCTAAAATCCTTCTTGAAACACACGCGCTACTTATCGTATGTCAACAACGTCTGCAGGCAAGCTGCCATTCAGGATTAGGTGAAGCAGCTTGGGCACTGGCAGCCAGGAACCGAGTTTGCCTTTGCCCAGTCACTTTCCACAGAGTGACAGAGGAACCAAAGGATGCTCTGCAGGCTGCAGATCTACCAAATATGTCCTGGGGGCTAGGCAGGAGAGGAAATCATTTTAGACCCAAAAGCCTGATGAAACCACTTAGGTCCAACTTCATGCTTTCCAGCCAGTACAGGAAAACACAGCCAGTTTTGGGAGCTGTGTCCAGTCTTGGACCGTGGCCTCATGTTCCACATGAGGAATACAGATGTGGGCCTTAGACAGAAGGAAAAGGTAATAGTTTGCAGTAAATCAGCTTCCCTTTGCTTATAATGATGTACAAGGTGCGACTGTGGTTCAAGTTAAGCATGCTTGTGCCTTGGATTATTATTGATGATTCACGCTCCCTCAGCCTCCACAGGGCACCATGGTCCTTGCTGAACAATTACAAAAGCATGCTCCCTGGCCTGAACAGGCTCTTGAAAAGAGTGGATGATATCATGCTGGGCATGACAACACAAGCAAAGGTGATCGAAGAAGTGGGGAACCTGCCAGGTCTTTCCAGAAAAGGGAGTGTGAAGAGATGTTATCATTCTGTATTATTGTTTAGCAATTACAGAAAAGGGTAGGAAATGAAACACAGACCAGAGTGCCGAGTTCATTGACTGTGTCACGCTTATCTCTTTGCTGGAATAACAGACCTTTTTTTCAGAAATAGGAAGTCTTCCAAGCCAAGAGAGCTAGGGCCACCGCAAAAATAAAAACTAGATCAAGCAAAAATGCCCTTTAGTATCAAGCTGTCTTAGACTTTATGGCAACAAGCAAGGGTGCAGGCTGGAAATTCTGATTAAACTACAAATGTACTTCTCCCCCCGATCAGAAGAGCGTTGTTATACTTCAATTATAAATGGCAGCTTTTTAACTCTTGAGCCACCTGGAGGATGCCCCAGGTGTATGAATACAGAAAGGCTTTCTGAAAATCACAAACATTATGGGATAAATATAATAAGTAGGAGGCTGAAAGAGTCTGAGAGTATCTGGCTCTGCTGGCAGCACAGTAAGGCATGGCCACTTCTGCAGCCAAAAGGACACGAGGGAGAGCATATTTAGCAGCATATTTAGTTATCTTTGATATCTGTCACCCAGCACTAAGCCATTTACATCTTTCAGCAGGAACAGCTTGAAATGAGTACCTGAGAATAGCTGGGAGAATAGCTGGGAGAGCTGATGGAGAGCCCACATTTGTAATTAGTTGAGTCAGTTCCACTGGGAGGATCTTACCAGGAGTTTTCCTTATTCACCAACATACATTTGCATCAGTAAAAAAGGCTTATATTCTGTGCAGAGCTCTGCATAACCCTATTATCACAACCAAGACAGAAGTCCAAGCATAGATAATCGCTGTGCTACGTTACAATACTCTGAAGAAGGAAAATACCACATAACTATTAGGCAATTTATTTTTTATTACTACTCTTTGCTACACACTGTTTTTATCTGTGAAACACAGACAAATTATCACATCCAAGAGGTGGACAAACACTGTTTTTGGAGAACATTATTTAAACTTTCTGCAAGATGCAAGCAGAACAAGAAAAGCCTTGTTAGGATTCAGCAAGGAGTTATAGAAGCAAGTTCTCAGTGAATGATGGTGAAACTTGAATGGACAACCGAACAAAAAAGGAAAACCAAGAACGTCCTTCAATGATATTTCATCAGCTGAGATGCAGAGAGAAATATGTAGCATGTGCCAGTGTCAAACAATATATAATAGCAAGAATGCTTACAATGAATAGTACTTCAAATAAGTACCATATTTCCTATCTTTAAATTCCACGTTCGCATCGGACAGTTGTTTTTACAATGCCCTTGAGAAAGTTGGATTACCGTTATTATTGTTTCCATCCTACAAAGCATGACATTGAGACCTGGGGAAGCTGAACGATTTGCCTAGAGTGATTTGCAAAGCTGGGATCAGAACCCTGGAGCGCCTGGTGTCATCAGTGAGATGGAAATCAGTTTCTGTCCAGCCAATAACATGCAGAGAAGAAGTGGAATGACGATTACATCAATAGCTAGATAAGCAAATACTTTGTAAATAGCAAACAAAGAATTTTCCATAGGTGAAACACTGACATTTAGCCAACAGTGCGCAGAGAGGAGCTAGGGCTGCTTGGGGTTCTCACTCTGTGTCAGAGCCTCCTGATGAGGCTCTCCCCAAGCCCAGGGCAGCCCTGCAGGGACATGCAGAAGCCCAGGCTGGTGTGTTTCGGATGCCAGGCACTGCCTGGATCCTACCCTGGCACTCGCCATGGTTGCTTCAAGCCCACAGCTGAGCTGGGGCTGGCAGTCACACAGGGTGGTGGACACAGCTGGGGCACCGGCAGGGATGCAGGGTTCAGTGTCATGTTTGAGTCACCAAGTCTCCAGGGAAGTTCTCTTGGACATAAAACCAGCTAGTGACTCAGAAATGTTTGTAATAACACGAAATGCTGGATCTCCTTCTTGGGGGCACATTATACTTTCTGTACTTCATATGCATTAGCCTAAGAAACAGTCTTAAGCTTTAAACTATCCCCAGACTACCAAAGAACTTCCTCCGGGGAAATCTAATCTTTCTCATTTCCATCGCCCTTTGGAATCTGATAATTTTGTGCAGTAGAACAACCTTTGGGAATAAGTCCCAGTGCCCATCCTCTACCACCATCCTGCTCTCCTTTATAAAGCACAGTACAAGACGCAAATGTAAAGCTGAAGTATAACTCCTTTCTTTCTACTTTTCACAAAGCTTATTAAATGGGAATGGCACCTTTGCCTAGGGGAGGCTCTTCTGCTCATTTGTTATTTGGAGTAGTAATTTTTCCTCATCAGGCCTGCGCTGCTGTTCCTGAAATGCTTGCCGGGAAATCCTCATCAGCCATCACTTCTCTCCTCCTCTTACTCCCCTGGGGCACAACGTTGCCTGCGAGGGGCTCCCAAGTCAGCCGAGGACAGCTCATCAGAGGCATTGCCCGTGGCTGGTTACAAGGCTGTGGTGAGCAAATTTCCGTCTGTAGACTCCAGTCTGGAAGTCAATAAAAGTTAATTCTGGAAAGAGCCTTCCATTATGCATGTAGATACTGCGATTAACAGATCTCCTCATAAAAAAATGAAAATGTCTTTTAATAAAATGAGGACTGTAACTGCTGGCAGGTTTGGACGTATGCTCTGGTGTAAAAGCAAGAGGTGGTTTTAATAAAAACTGCAGATTTTGGAAAGGAAAACGTCTACCATGAAGAACACACAAATTCAGTAAAATCAAGAGTGAAATTACTGTTCTTCTTTACAAAAGCGGTAGAAGTTCTAATTGCCTTTGGCTGCAGAGACCTATGGTAAGGTCTGAAGTTCAAAAAGTAAGGAAGAAATGTGGACATTTCTGCTTAGTTTTCAATAACTGAAAAAAAACAACCCCACTCATTCACATTTTAATTTTTCTCACTGAAAAATGAAGGACTAGATGTTTCCCAATGAAATTAAAAGAAATGCTAGCTCAGCATTAATGTTACCATTCTTCTATAGAAAAAACCCCAGTTTTTGACCAGTTCTGCTCCTGGTTTGCTCCTGCTTCCAGCCCCGAGAGCAGCCACAGGGCTGCAGCTGGGCCACACAGCAGCGATGCCTCATCCTGACCGTGCCACAGCCTCCGCTCAGGATCGTGCCACCAGTGAGGCATGCCATGGCACCATGGCACAGGCTTCGCTTGCTAATTAGGCATGTAACAAAGGATGGACCTACACAGAACCCACACCACATTTAAGGTGTTCTGGATTTGCAGTGTCAAGATAAAATCAAGACTAATGAACTTACCCAAATGGCATAAGCAATATTTCTGAAACAGGCTGCACCTGACGCGTCCTTTATGAGATGTGTCCAGGTGACCTGGATGCCAAAACCAATGCTGAACAACACCTGGGTGAAAGTCAGCCAATATTAGCATGGCTGTATTAATATTATTAATAAAATGAACTATTCAGATGACAAAACATTTTAATTATTTCCCTTCTTCCTCCTTTCAGCATTCCAAGACTAAAAAATAGGTTTAATCTATCTTTTTCAAATGATCTTTTCTGGTTTCTTTTCTAAACACAGTTCCCCTAGATAATATTTGGAGAATTTCCATAGTGCTTGTTGGAACTGGGTCAGACCTATACAGGATCAGGCTGCTTCTGAAATTCTCTGTGTTAATGTTTTAGAAATCTTATGAAACATCTTCTGTGGCTGTTCTCTCTTGGCAACATTTGGTGTTCAGGAAATACCCTTTTCTCTTTTATTTTGGATAAATATTTGAATATTTTGTCTACCCTCGAAAGCAGCAAAAGACAAACCATGGGGTCACCCCTCTGAAAGGGGGTGTTTTGATGCATGCAGGGGAAAGAGAAGTAACAGATAATCGCTCTAGTGTGATACGCTCCTCCAAGAGAAGAGCATTTTGAGGTCCAACGACCTCTGGGTGGTCCAATGACCTTGGCATGTGCTCACTCAGCTGAGGACCACGAGGAACAGGATGGAGCCTTGCTGCAGTGCTCTTGCAGAGAGGCAGCACAGCCCAGGGTGGTCCCCTGGCTCTGGTCCCAGGGGCTGCAGGGCAGCTGAACCAGGGGGCACCCTCACGTCTGGTTGCAAAGGGGTCGAACAGGCTCTGTCAGATAGGACGGCTTTCCCACAGCTTTCACTTTCCGGGTAGACTCGCCCACGTCAGGGATGGATAATTACTATGATGTTTCATTCCCCGGGCACTCTCGGGTATCGTCGTTTTTTGTGTCACTGTTGTTTAGTTGTCATCACAAGTCAGACCTGATGATTCAGGAAGTAACATTTTTGATGTAGTTTTGAAACACGCTTCTGTTAACCAAAGCATCTTTCTGTTGTGGGATTTCGGGAGACAAACGCCTTTGGGGAAATATTTCCGGCTGAAAAAACACAGAGTACTAGCCAGGTCACAAGGAGAGAGGATAAACAACCCTTCTCCGGTGGCAAGATCCACAGGGAATGGTATAAATAGAGGACTATGGGGACAGAGGGATCACAATTGGATCCTGCAGTGATCTGTGCAGCTTGCCCTGGGCTCGAGTTGGATCCCTGCGCTCTCACTATGAGCTGTGCCGTCAGGCAGGTGGTTACTGCCTGTTCCCAAGGCAGGAGCAGCGCGGGCAGCTCTGCAGCTGGTAGTGGAAGGAAGGTCTCCTCCGCCTCCTCGGGAAGACATGCTGCCTATGACTTAGGTGGTGTGGTTGCCAATTTTTCTGGTGGCAGTTTAAGCGAGGGATTATTTGGGAAGCAGCTGAGCGCCGGCAGTGCTACTGGTGGGAGTTTTGGAGCTACCCAGAGGGCTTGTTCTACCCTTGGATTCAGTGGTGGAGGCATCTGCACTCGAGGCATTGGTGGTGGTTTCACCAGGGCTGGTGCTGGTTGCGGTGATGGGATCTTATTTGCTAACAATGAAAAAGCGACAATGCAGAACCTCAACGACCGCTTGGCCTCCTACCTGGACAAGGTGCGACTCCTGGAGGGAGACAATGCTGACCTTGAGTGCAAGATCAGGGAGTGGTATGCCAAGGTAGGGCCCAGCTGCGAACCACGGGACTACAGCTGTTTTCATAAGGAAATTGAAGACCTTCAAAACCAGGTAAACCATTGTTTTTCAAGAAAATCCTAATATTTCTTTGGGCTCTGCTTGCACATATGGCTAGACCGATGTCAAATGGCAGAGGTGATAGCTGTGTCTCTGGAGGTGCAGAAGAAGCAATAGCTTATATGAAACCAACAGGGAGGAGGATGCTGCATTTACAGAGAACTGAAGTTTTGGCACAGCCTGCTCCAGCAAGCTGGCACATGGGTTTCCCCACAGTAATGCCATAATTATGGCTAAAAAATGCTAACTGATTCATAATCCCAGTATACGGGATCATTATAAAATAAGTGGGTTGCATTACCCCAGGGGGGGTGCTCCCCCCAGGACCTTCTGAAGCCAGAGGAAACCACAAGCCCAAATCTCTCTCCTGCCTTTTCTTTTCCAGATCCTGTGTGCAGCCATGGAGACTAACAAAATCCTTTTGAATATTGATAACAACAGGATGACTGCCGACGACTTCAGAGTGAAGTGAGTACAGCCCTGCGCCAGACCGAGGGGTTCACACTGCCCGTGGAAGGGTTGGTGAGCGGTGGTGATGGGGAAATCCTAACCCCCTGCTTCTCATGCTGCCGTATTACAATGCAGATCTCTGTGAAAGGCACCGATAGCATTGGCAGTCTTAACAGCACTGCAGCCCTGAAGCGAAAGAACTTGATCCTAATTTTTTTTCCCCACAAACTCAATTCAAGGGCTTGCCACGGTTTACCGACATGCTGACCTTTCTCTGTTGCCTGTGCCTTAAAGGTACGAGACAGAATGCAGTCTCCGGCAAAATGTGGATGCAGACATCTGCAACTTACGCCCCGTCCTGGATCAGCTCGCCAGTTGCAAGACCGACCTGCAGCTACAGTGTGAGGCTTTGACTGAGGAGATGTGTTGCCTCAAGACGAACCACGAGGAGGTTAGATTGTGCCTGGCTCTTAAAAAATCCAGAAGAGAGAAGGGAAGTCCCCACAAGCGTCGGTATTACTGATACGGTGCACGTACTCTCTGCAGGAAATGAACTGTCTGAGGAAACAGGCGACTGGAGACGTGAGCGTGGAGGTCAATGCCTGCCCTGGCCCAGACCTGAGGAAGATCCTGGAGGATCTGAGGTGCCAGTATGAAACACTGATGGAGCGCAACCGCAAAGAGACTGAGCAGTGGTATGCCTGCAAGGTACTATATACATGCAGAGCTGTACCCTGCTCTGCCTGTTGGGGGGAAAGGGAAAAACGAGAGATGAAGAACATGTACTGGAGACGTCTTAATATCAGCGATTGTGTCACAAATGTGAGATGTGCTCAGCATCTCAGTGGTTTTGGTAGAGGGGCCACTGCATGGTGTTAAAGGGTCACAACAGAATAAACCGGGGGGCTTCACGTTCAAAATTACTCAGATGCACTGCAGGGTATGCAGAAGCAGTGGGGGGAAGCCACAAGGAGATGCTGTGGGGAGGTGCGGAAAGGGCTTCTCTTTTCTGACTTTGCAGGTGGAGGAGGTGAATCTGGAGGTTGTCACAAGCAGCCAGGAGATTGAATCAAGCAACAAACAGGTCACTGAGCTGAGACGTCAGCTGCAGGCCTTGGAAATCAATGTGCAAGCCCAGCTCACCATGGTAGGTGATGCCACTGCAATTCACATCTCAGACCCCCCAGGTCTCTTCGGAAAGCTGCATGTCCAGAGCCGTACCTGTAACCGGACTGGCCACGCTTGCAGCACACCCCGTACCTTTGTGTTGTTTCCATTCTCAGAAAGAAAACCTGGAATCCTCTTTGGCGGAAACCGAATGTCGCTACAACAAATACCTGGCAGAGCTACAGAATCAGATCTCCTGCGTGGAGCAGCGGCTGGCTGAAATACGTGCGGAAATGGAGTGCCAGAATCAGGAATACAAGACCCTCCTGGATGTCAAATGTCGCTTGGAGCAGGAGATTCAGACCTACCACTGCCTGCTGGAGGGGGGACAGCACGACATCATGTATGCAGACTACAGACAAGACCCGGGCACAGTAAAATCTCTATGCTTTGACTTACAGGGATATGAAAATTCGTGACACCAGTAGCAAAAGCAACATTGTGGTGAGGAACCAGTACCGACCTGTTACCAGACAGGGCCTATTAGCAAACCACGAGTCATCTGAGGATTTGGCTCATAAATGTCCAGAGTGCAAGCCAGAGACCGTTTCCCCATCCTGGGCCAGCAACAGGCGGCTGGGAGAGGCCCCAGAGCTGTCCCGGCCACCTGGGCAAGGTGCACCATCGCAGCTCGTGAAAGGGCATTTTCACTGTGAGCTGGGCACAGTCTTTTATGAACACCATCATGTAACTGAGCTTTATTGGCTTTGCCACAGCTAGACAGGATTAGGGACTGGCAGTTAAATTGACTGAAACAATAAATTATCTAAACATTTTCAGTTTCACACAACAATTTTAATTAAAGTTTTGGGAAATTTAATTTGTATGCAAAGCAGCTGGCGCTTCCCTGCCTCCCATTGACTGAGATTTTGGAACAGCGAGGTGTGCTGTTATTCTCATAAATGGCTGCATACACACATAACCAGCCTGAGCACCCACCTGCTCCATTACTTTGGAAAACGAGGTATTTTAATGGTGGTGCCCTGAGGTGGGCTCTCCTGGACCCTCCAGTCCTATATTAGTTACAGAAAAAGTCAGGTTTTATTCCAAAATGCTGGTTGCAACGGATGAAATGAGCTTGTCTCAGAGCCCTGGGTATTCCTGAGTGTGTCAAGGTGGAAAAGCAATAGCTGCCAACAGACAGGCAGGATGGAGGACGTGCTAATTTCACTCTTAAAGACCCTCATGGTTCAAAGGGGAAATGGCCAATAGTGACTGAAGAGACACAGCTAAAGCCAACGCTCCAGGCCATGGGGCAGATCTCCAGGGTGTGAACGTTGGGGGCTTTGGTTACCAGTGCTGTCTCTTTTTCACAGAGGGCCAGTGGGAAGAGGAGTCCCTGCAGCACCAGCTGGAAGAAGTGGTGGGCTTAAAGCCACCCTTTGCCAGCCATGCCTGCCCTAAGCCCGTGCACTCCGGGTGAGGATGTGTGAGGTGAGTCGTCCTCTAGAAGCCTTGAGTGTGACCATGACTTGCTTCTTTAGTCCTACTGCATACCTGGGGAAGAGGAGGATGAGAGATCTGCAGGCGTTTCCGGATGGTGGAGAGGGGCTGGAGGTGGTTTCTTTTTCCTGGAGAGAGGCAGTGCAGGGAGTCAGACATGCAGAATCGTGGTTGTGACTGTTGGTGGTGAAGCACCAGGATTAATTGGGCTATGGCAGAAAGCAGTGGTAAGGGATGCAGCTATGGGGCATTTATAAACTTATGCATAGAAAATATGTTTGACACTGGAGAGTTACTAGTAGTAAATGTGCTTAAATAAAACTTCCAGCACAACACGAAAATGAGGACCTGGCAGGGTGTGTCGGTCAGTCATGAGTACTTATTTCAACAAGTACATAAAATTAAGCAAGCTAGGGAGAAGAGAGAAAAGAAAGGTCCGTACAAGAGCAAGGGGGTTCTAAGAGAAAGGCATGGTATGCAGACAGCACCCCTGAAAAAGTAATGCTTCCCGCTCTCCCTCAGCAGGTCACTGCAGACAAGAGAACTTCCCTGCCAGCCCCACCGCACATGCCCCTGAGGAGGTCTCTTAAAGAGCAAACTGTTTGGAAAAAACTAGACAAAAATAACCTGACAGTTCTCAGTTCTGCTTATAGCACCAGTCAGAAGGGACTTTGCAGAACGGCTGCCTTCCTGCCACCTACACTGCCTGCTGTCTTCATCCTCTGACGCTGCTTTGATCCGGTCATTGGTCTTCACTTAGGCTAATCTGTTTTGCGGTCAGTTGTCTAACAACTATCAAAGCTTGTCTCTAATAAAACGTTGCTACTATTGACACAGCCTTGAACCTGAGAAATAATTTCTACAAGTAAAGGAATATACAAGTATTTAAAAAATTGTTACGCAAGTAGCTATATTTATCACGCACCTTTGGTTAGAAATCCACCTTTGATCTATATCCACAAAGCAGTCATTGCAAGGGAAAAAGAAAAATAAGCCATGCCCACATCTGCTGCACTGCTCCTGCCGAATTCAATGGCTGCAGGACGGTGATGGAGGGGCAGCTGCAGGAGGATGGAGAAAAGGGACTGGCTGATGCTGTGGAAAGGGACTTTTGTTACCAGAGGAGGAAGCATAAGCTAAGACATGAAGTAGAAGGTGATGAGGAAAGAATTATTCAGGGAGGCTGGACAGAGTGCAGGGAAGGAGTTTCAGGGCAGTCTGACTGACAATCTTCTGTTGAAAGAGACTTTCTAGTGAAAATCGAGTTTTCGTTAAAGTAGGTGTGTGCTAATATAATATAATATAATATAATATAATATAATATAATATAATATAATATAATATAATATAAGGTAATATACAACACCTTTGAGTTATTATGAATGTGCAGTAACAGGATAAAATCAAGAACAACAAGTTTTCCCAAATAATACTGAAGTAGTAATTTTGAAAGCTGGACTTGACACACCCTTCTGGTGAAGGAAAACAATTCCCAGAGAAAATGCTAAATAAAGAGCCTTTACATGGATTTTAAAAAAAAGGCAAACAGGAAGAACCAGCTGGCAACATGTGGGAAGATAAAAGGCTGAGACAAATTAATATGTGGGAGAGATTTGTTTTAAAAGTAAGATACAACAAACAGCCAGGAAAAAAAGATGCTGGTATTTTATTACTACAGAGAAAGGAATTACAAACACATTCAGGAACACAACTGCATTTTGCTGCTTGTGCAAGCAAAGACTCGAGATCCAGCCTGTCCCTTCTCACCAGCAGCAGTATCTAACAAATGTGTCAGGCTGTGAGGAGTGCTTACGATCTTTGCTCCTCATTATGTGGCTTTGTTAGCCTTTTTCTGTAATGAAATATTGGATGGGGTTTGACAACTAACTTTAGACAGAGGTGTAATGTGAAGGCTTCTAACAAGAAGACTTATGGGGATACGATGAGTCTGAATTCGTGTCCATTTCCAAAGAAAGAAGCAGCTCAGATGCTTCTGGAATGACATGGGACAAGCCAAAGCCTGACCACACAAAGCTATTTTCGTGGCAGAAATCACGGCAAAGATGGGACTTCTGTTTTTTGCTCTGGGTCTTTGCTCTGCAGAAAGCCTTGTCTGGTCATGTGTCGCCTCCCATGCTCTAAGCTTTCCGCTCCACGTCACACATGATGTCCGTACGGCTGCACCAGCACAGAGGGCCGGGGGCTACGCGACCTGGACTGGTTCCAGCTGTGCCTTTGGGGGATGCCCCTCCCCAGCCTCTGTCCAAGTAACAGACACTTGTTAGCCCTGTGGGGGTAATTGCTCTAATGAGCTTCTGGACAAGGCTTTGTGCTAGATACTTTCTCTAAGTTCAGTATCTCCAGTTCCTGCAACACTCATTATACTGTGCATTTCAGTATTATTTAACCTGCCTCGGTGTTTACACAGCACTCTAAAGTCACCACATTAAATGCTATGCAGAAACAAAAATATGACTTCCCTGCCCAATGAATTTATAACCCGGACAGTGATGGGAAATGATGACTGTAGAAACAACATAGGAAGAGATAGGGAAGAGAAAATAAATGAAATGTCGAGGATGCAGTGCATGGGACAACAGGACAAGAAGTGACTTGGGGCATTGACTGCAGGGAAAGTCCGATCACATTCCATGTACGCAGCCATTCACAGGAGCACACAGGTAGTGCAGCTTGTAAGAGCTCATTCCTCTCTCTTTTAATGTGCAAATCTTGTAAAGCAAGAATGAATAAGCATCTCAAAGACAGACAGAGACTTAGGCTGAAGGTATAAGACTGGGAGAGGAATTTAAAGATAAAAAGAGCAAGGGCGGGTACCCCAGGAGAAGAGGGGGAGTTATATCTGCACCCAGACTGGTAAGCAGAAGCTATCAGCATCAGAACCAGTGGCTATAGGTGAAATGTACTGTGATAGCTCCAGCAGATACAGTCTCTGTCTTACAGAGAGCAGACACATGTGAATTACAACACCATCAGGAAAAATCCCTGAGGAGTGAACATACCAGAGGTTTAAGACATTGGTGAAGAAACAGAAAGAAAACAACCAGTTTTGCAAATTGCCAACGCTGGAAATCAGCCATGAGTTAAGGACTGCACCGCACAAGCAATTGTACCTGATTACAGGCACTATTTATTTTTAATAGTAAGCCATATTCTGGTGTGATGTATAAACTATAATTTCTCTATAAAAGTCTATTTTATAAAGTACGCAGACAGGTATAGTCTCACACCCATAGCTTGCAGGGTTTGTATTTTTGTTTACTGGCTTGTGTAACATTTTACAAAGGATTATATAGGTGAGTAAACTACTACTATAATCAAGCAGGAGTTTTCTCAGCTTAGTACACTGAAAAATACAATTTAAACAGCCAGTATGAACCACATATTGAAAGTGTATTGAAATTAAGAGACTTTTTAGTTCAAGTATGAGATAAAGATAAAAAGAAGACGCTCTGGGGAGGCTCTGGCTGGGCTACACCTTCAGCTGCCTGTCTCTGTCGTACCACTGCATGGTATCTGAGTGCAGGAATCACCTGGATACTCCAGTTCTGCTTGCCAGGCTCTGGTCTGACCCAGGTGGCTCTGCCAGCCAGGACTGCAGGCTGAAGCCTCGCTTTTCCTCCCGACCTGCACTGCACTCAGCTGCCCCTGCAGGAGTGAAACTGCTGTAAGTTCGTTCACCCATCAGTATTCGCATCTGTCCTAAGACAATTCTCTGATACTCTTCTTTGCCATGATAATCAGTAGTGATTCCAGAGATGCAAATGCTGGGAAGCCTGGCTGTACTGTCATCGTCTGGTAGGCGCTGGAAGGAAATGAAAACCCTTCACAAAATGAATCAGGGAAGATTGTGAGCTTCAGTAGGAAGAAATCTGGTTCTGTCCACCTCCATGTTCTGCTGAACTTCTACTTCATCACTAGCAAATGTTCAGAGGTAGTCTGAAGATGTGAACAGTCAGCAAGAAAGAAACTGAAACAGAGTAATCACCTTGTCTCTGAGGCGTATTTAAGACCTAGGATCATGCTGTTACCAAACTCATTGTGATAATTATTTCACTTACCTTACAGGAATTTTGCTAAACATGGTGGTATAAACCAATGAGTCATTAGCCAGAAAAAAAGTCATGGTCTGCATTTGAAAGATGGGAGCATGAGGTCTGGAGCCAGCTCAGTATCACATCAAAGCAGTGTTTAATAAGTGATGCCTAATGGCTATTATGCAAATTATTAATGGTAATTACAAGTGACAAGATAAAATCATATTCCAGTGTGGTTGCACAAACATCACTGAAGCAATGCTTATGAAAGCAAAGTTCTGTCAAATTAGACACACCCCTCTTGTAGTTGACACAAGAAAACATTATCAATTTTGATAAGTAAGCAAGTAGAGCATGGAGGAGACAGGCTGGTGTTCTGCAAAAAGGCCGTGCGCGGGGACAGTGACCATTCCCACAGGGCCAAAGTGCACTGCCCACAACATCACTTGAAAATGTAGCATCTTCCTGCCTCCCTCGGAGCTGCCCATCACTATGTGTCAGTATTTACGCTTATTACCTCGTTGTCCACTTTCAGATCTCTCTTCTTTTCCATGATGTTCACAAGAATTAATGACGTTTGCACTGACTTTGTGCCAAGACCACTGCTACTCACGCTGGCTAACAGCCCGTCGTTGCTTCCTTTGCTTCCACCTGTATGAAACCATTTGCTTCCACCTGTCTGACATTTAGTTTGTAAATACTTTTGGGACATTTTTATGTCTTAGACTTGCATAATCCTTTCCTGCACGGTGTTCTGCCCCAAGGCTCTGCCCCTAGGCTACAGGAATACAAATAATAACAAAAGTGGAGGTAAAGAAATCAGTTTTGTAGGGAAAAAAGTTGGTACTGATGGAGGACTCGGCAGTGCTAGGTTAACGGTTGGACTTGATGATCTTAAAGGTCTTTTCTAATCTAAATGATTCTACGATTCCACGATTCTATGCTTTCGAACAAGATGGTGGCTCACAGCTAGAGAAAGCAGAAAGCCATACGGCCAGCAAACACACACACACTCACACACGCCTCTGCCCGATCCGTGGTGAGGTCTCAGTGCGGAGCCTCAGAGCCCTGACACGGTTGTAAGGAGCAGGGCGATATAACACGCGCTTGGAGACTGCAAGCTGCCCGCCTGCCAGCACAGAGCAAGAACAAAAATCTAACTGGTTTCAAAATACAGACTGGTTGGTCAGGGACCGGCTTTTGAATGTCTTTGCTGTACCAGTCCCAAGCTCCATTTCCCAGCCCAACTGGCAGGAGCCAAATAAAGCTCCAAATAATGTAATTATATCCCAAATATGAGTACTTTGGAAGAACTGTATGAGCGTTTCTAATCTTCACTGGTAAAATGTCATTCGGTAGCCCATGGACCTTTCCACCAGGACATATGTAATAGGCTGTACAATGCTGCAAACCAGCTTGTTTTGTGGAGCAAGACCTATTCCTTCTTCCTATTAGGTAACTGCCAAAAGAAGGTGTAGGTGCTCCCTGCCCACCCGTAGAGAAACGTCCAGTATCTGCAATGTCTCCTCCTAAACCTGAGACTCTGAAAGGGAAAGAAAGGCTGCCTCAGCGCAGAGCGCTGCTCTCTGCAGATTGCTATTAGGTAACTTCTGAAAACCCACACAGCAGAAGCAAAGCTCCAAGCAATCCAGACATTATATTAATTTCTGTTGGCTCTTACAGCCGCACCCTGTCTTCAATTATATTCCTCAAAATGACGGATGAAAGCCAGATTTACTCCCTATCCTCCTTTGTGCTCATGATTTTCACTACTGTGAGTCTAGGCTGTGTGGGGAGCATGGGGGCTGTGTTTCTAGGAGGAGGATGGACTTGTATTTCAGGCACTGCAGTCTTAAGCTAGGAATCTGAGCTCTGACAGACTCTGGCTCTGTCCTTGAGCAAGTTATTTCACTGCACCATACGAATAATGAATATTCTAGGATGCTGCCAGCCCTGGGTAGGCATCTTTTTATCATTTCTGATCTAAGTAAAGAAAGAAATCATCTCACTGGGGAGTGGAGAGTCCTAACTTGTGCTGGTGAAAAGACGATCACATTTATATAAGCTTGGGGACACTCTCCTACCGCGGTGACAGAAGCCACCTAACTTCCCACCAGTGAGTGAGATCTGGCTGAGCATGTGAGTGTAGATTTTCTCTGCCCTTCTTCTTGGAGGTGACGGCTGCTCTCAGGACTCCCTGTCAGGTGTCACACTCACCACCGAAGAGGATTTATCACGACGACTCCTATAAATGTGGACATACTTGAGTCAAAGGTTACTTGTGAGTAAGAGTTGCCTGGAAATTTCACCCTGAAGGAACAGAAGCCTCTGTCCCCTGGAGAGCAGAATATCCTCTCATTATAGCAGTCTGCTGGAGAAAGGCACTTGCACTGGTGGAGCCAGTTCTCCGAACGCTCTCTGGCTATTGCTTGCCTGGTTTTGGAGATCGCGCTCCCATGACTGGCCAGGTTGGGCTAATGCCTGCTCCTGCTCTGACAAAGAAATGCAGAAAGCTTTTCTCCTCCTTATTTTGTGCTTAAGCACAACCCTAGTAATGGCAAAGACCTGCGGGATCACATCTCAGTCCATCCAGAGACCTGGATATATCGCCCATGGATACTCCCTTTCCTGTCATCTCTTTCTTTATCTACAATCACCACAAATTGAGGCAGCACGGACAGCAATTAAAGTAATTAAAAAAAATAACTTCAGAGAGGTACTTCATACAGTTCAGCTTATATCAAGTCTGTGTAACATCTAGACACAGACGACTTCCAAGATTTAGCAGGCCTGATCTTCACAGACCGTGAGCAAGCTGAATTCTCGTGTTTGCGTGACCAGAGAAATATAATCCACCAACGGGGAGCTAAACCCACAGGGGAATTAGCTCAGTGATTTGAGAAATCTCACAGTGAAGTGTGTATTAGTCCTACTGTCTGTCATTGTGCCAGGTGACAGACATCTACACCACGATATCCCTGGTCTTTTCACTACTACGGTCACTACTAGTCACACTTTTCAGAAGTGAGAATTTATATTAATTTCCCATTTTTGTTTCACGTACCCTACCATAGCATGTGATAGAAAAGTGTTTATTGGACTAAGAATAAAATAAATACAAATTAATAAAAGATAAAAGGCACTTTGATGTTATAAATAACAATGTTTCTTCTTTGTACATAATCTAGGGCAACTTTTTTTTCTTGACTTGTTGTAAAGTTTGCATCATACAAAAAGCTGATGACTCATAAAACATTATTTTACTTTTTGGAATAAGCTGCTGACATGTAAAGTATCTTCCTTGTGAACTGGGATTTCTAGAGGGAAACTGCCTATGGGCTATTTATTCTTGGCATAAACAGCAAGACTAGCCAGCCCCGTGGGAAGAAGAAACACCCTATAGGTGACACCCCCTTTGGAAGGTATAAATAGAGATCTGCGGCAAGAACCAAGTCGCAGTCTGATTCAATATCAAGCTGTGCATCTTGCTTTGGGCTTTGGGTTGGATCTGCAGCTGTCCTCAAAATGAGTTGTAGTATTAAGCAGACAACTGGCTCTCTCAGGGGCAGGACCAGCGGTGGCAGCTGTGTTATTGGTGGTGGTGGTGGTGGTGGAGGAGCACGGATCTCCTCAGTCTCTTCTGGAAGATACACGACTTGCGGGATAGGTGGTAGCCGAGGGTTTTCTGGTAGAAGCTACTGTGGTGGTGTGAATTACGGAGGAGGACTGAGCACTGGCAGTTTGGTTGGTGGAAACTATGGAGGTGGCTTAGGAGCCGCTGTCCTCGGAGGATGTTCAGGCATTGGATTCAGTGGTGGCAGTGCTCGCTTTGGCGGTGGCATGGGGGGTGGCCTTGGTATTGGTCTTGGTGGAGGGGTAGTTGGAGGTGGTTTTGCTGGTGATGGCATTCTTCTTTCTGGTGACGAAAAAGTCACCATGCAGAACCTTAATGACCGCCTGGCTTCTTACCTGGACAAGGTGAGGTGCCTGGAACAAGAAAATGCTGACCTGGAGTGCAGAATCAGGGAGTGGTATGCCAAGCAGGGCCCTTTTTGTGAGCCCCGGGACTACAGCTGCTATTATAAAGAAATAGAAGATCTTCAGAACCAGGTAACATCATTTCTCAGCTGCTTTCTCCCTTGTAAACTTCTCCGATGGTGCTGATTCACAACTTAATGCAGTTATCAACAGTAACATTTCATTGTTGTAAAATGCTTTTTGTAAACAGCCATTAAGACAACTGCCTGTAGAAAGCCCTAGAGCTCAAAGGTAAAAACCTTGAGTGTTTGGCCTGTTTCCACTGCTTTTATTCATCAGATATATTTGAAAGGGAAAATATTATCTTCATGGAATATATCTGGATAGGCTCAGTAGTCTTTCCAAATGAGGTTTGTGCCAAGGTGTTTAAATACATATATGCCAAGAAAGCAACTGAAAGTGAAATAAATAATGGATTGCATTAATTTGCCTGAATGTAAATTATTCTGTCATCAGTCTTGCAAGATGTTATTTACAAGTTTACTCTTTCATACAGAATTGGGAAATATAGGACATCTAATTAAAAATAAGAACAAAGAGAACATCTCCATAACACGTTTTAAGTATGCAATTTAGAAGCAAAACCAGCGTGCTTGTTTTGCAAAGTGTGTTTGGCAAAAATTCTAGCATGTCCATGCACAAAGAAGAACAAAGTGAAAATAATCCAGGAAATGGACAGAATGAGACAGACTTATAATTAAGTCTTGAAACAAGACTTTTAAATCTCTCATCCATGAAAGTAAGGTTTAGATTTAACAGGTTAGGTGGATTGTGGAGGATGCTGGAAAACACTGACAATATCTCCTTGATTGTCTGCATCTGAACCATGTATTTTATCGTTGTAATGCCTTCACTGTGCTTCACTGAACACTCACCCCTGTGTCTGCTGCGCTCCTCAACTCCCCCATGCCTGCTACCCAATATGAAAAAAAAAGAGAGCAAGAAAGAGGTTAGGTCTGGTAGCACTGGTTAGTGGGTACACTTGAGCCTGAGGATACAGGGGAGAAGAGACTTCAGGAGTGAATATTCTTTTTCCAGATTGTCTGTGCAACCATAGACAACAACAAGATCATTCTGAACATTGATAACAGCAGGATGACAGCTGACGACTTCCGTGTGAAGTGAGTACCCCTGGGCCATCCCCTCCCTATGTCGCTGCTCCTGCTCACAGCTGGAAAGAGGAGCTCTCAGACAGGTCTCCTGCGACCCTCCGGTCAGGACAGGCTGGAGGTGCAGAAAAGCTCTTTCATCCATCGCCTCTAGATCTTAGTTAGTGGCAGATCCAGAATGTAAGATTTGGGATAATAAGATATTTTTGAGTGGAGATTAGAGTTCTTTAGAAAGCAGAAGGGATCTGCAGACAAGGAGCAGCATGGGTTCACCTGAGCTGCCATTCTGGCACGTGGCGTCTTTCGAAGGGGAAGCTTTTGTTTTTTTCTGTTGGAGTGCAGAAATGTGGTGAGTGACACCTTCGCCCTGGTGAAAAAGGTCCAGAGAAGGCAGACCGAGAGCAGATTTGACAGAGCAAGCCTTGGACTGCTTTTCTCAGCATCCTGTTAGGCTAGTTAGGAAAATACTGTAAGAAAGATGGTCAAATGAAAAAAAAAAGAGCAAACGGTGGTGCCAGACACTGACTACTCTTTCCTGCTTTCCTTCTCACTGGCAGGTACGAGACGGAGCTGGCCCTGCGCCAGAGCGTGGAGGCTGACATTAATGGTTTACGCCAAGTCCTGGATCAGCTGACTCTGTGCAGGTCTGACCTGGAGGCACAGCTGGAGTCACTGCGGGAGGAGCTCTGCTGCCTGAAGAAGAACCACGAGGAGGTAGGGTCCTGCCCCTCTCATGTAAAAAGTGTTAATTCCTGCAGGATCCATTGCTCTCCCTTGCTGTGGTCCCCACCTCTGGGGTGCTGGCTGCAGAGGAGCAAGTGGTTGATGGAGACCCCCATGTGAACTAGGAATTGTAACTGTCCAGGGGCTCTCCCAGGCGCTCTGCTCTTCCCTCCAGGGGAACTTGGCTCCCTCAGGTTTTTCCTTCTCTTCCAAAAATGATATGATCTGGGTTTGGTGTTTCCAGGAAATGAACTGTCTGAGGAAACAATCGACTGGAGATGTGAGCGTGGAGGTCAATGCCTGTCCTGGCCCAGACCTGAGGAAGATCCTGGAGGAGATGAGGTGCCAGTATGAAACGCTGATTGAACGTAATCGCAAAGAAGTTGAGGATTGGTATGAGTGCAAGGTGAGTAAATTAACACAGCTCTGATTTTCCCCGGCTAATACCCAGGCAATGATTCCACAGTGATTTATTACACGTTAAAACCACACAACATGCTGTAACAGCATTTAGCATTGGTTTAAACGACAGGTGACACAGGGAATATTGCCACTCTGTGTCCTTTTCATGAGGTGACAGTTACTCACATGGGGCACATGTTAGGGAGACCTGAAGCAGAAACTCTTTACAAAGCAATAAGCAGGGAGAATAACTGGACAGCCGCGCTATTAGAAGAACAAGAGGAATGAGGAGCAGGGCTGACACTCCATTAGGATGAGAGAGTTCACCCAAACCTTTCTCATTTCATGTTTTTTGCTAGCTTCTCTGCTCTTTTCTTAATACTTAATCTGATTTACATTCCCTGAGGCTCTTCATTCTCGATTGGTGATTTTCAGATTGAGGAGGTGAATCGGGAGGTTATTACAAGCGGTCAGGAGGTAGAGACGTGCAACAACCAGGTTACTGAACTGAGACGCCAATTGCAAGCCCTGGAAATCGATCTCCAAGCTCAGCTCAGCCAGGTGGGTGGTGAGCTGGTGTAAAGCTCAGCTGTCTCACAGTTATGCTTTGATGTAAGAATTCCTAGTGAAATGCACTGTTTCTCATGCCTGTACTTGTATTGTGCCACATGTCACTCCTCAGAGGGACAACTTGGAATCCTCGCTGGCTGAGACAGAGTGTCGCTACAACAACCACCTTGCTGAGCTCCAGAGCCAGATCACCTGCGTGGAGCAGCAACTGGCTGACCTGCGCGCAGAAATGGAGTGCCAGAACCAAGAGTACAAGATCCTGCTGGACGTCAAATGCCGTCTGGAGCAGGAGATCCATACGTACCGCTGCCTGCTGGAGGGTGGACAGCAGGACCTTATGTAAGTAGGCTTGAGATGCACCAAAAGATACAACAAAATACCTGGGTCCTGGGTATTTTAACATAATAGCAAAGTGAACAAAAAGGTGGAGGCACTGCAAGGCTCCTTCACCCTTACTGACCTTTTTGGGCCACCTGGTAATTAGTGCCTACCCTGTGCCAGCCATTGCCACAAGAAGGGAGGTCACTGCAATATCCTGCCAAAAAGCAAACCAGACTGAGAACAGCGAGGAGAATGAAAAACTGTAGTTCTAGTTTATCTGAAATTTCCTTCACTAAAATGTTATTCTCCTGTCCCCTCAGTCAGCAAGGAGGAATTGGTCAGTCTTCGGGTCTAGGAGGAGGAGTTGCAAGAACAAGTGGAATAGGAGGAGGAGGTATTATTAGAACAAGCCACACTTACACTACGTCTTCCCAGATGCCATCCTGTGCAGCTGCGGAGATACAAGGTAAGAACTGCAACGTTCTACAAGATTTACACAGTCTTCTCTATTCTCACGCAACAAGGACAGGCAGCGACAAAGATCTTTCCCACATAGCTTACAGGTGCTATTTTAAAGTTTTATTGTGAGGCTACTGGGAAATACACCATGGGAGGCTACAAGTGCTTTCAGGAGCTGTGACTCTGCCAGGAAGCGTGAGAATGGCAAAAAGGGAGGAGTGGGAGGAGGGGGAAGCGGGGGGAAGAGAGATAGAAATGAGAAGGACGGAGTCAGCAGGCAGGCAAGGTACCGAAAACATGGAGAAAGGACTGACATGAAATCTGGGACAAAGGAAAGAGTAGGAGAAAGCAGAGTACCCAGAAATTAGGGGGAAAAAAGCAGGAATCATGGGAATACTGGCAGAAAACTACTAGTACTGTACAGGAAGGGGAAACTTCCTGCCAAACTGAAAAAGAAAGACAGAAACAAGGTGACAGTTGGTCCAGGAGAATGAGCGTGAGCAGTGGCATTGTTCTGGCAAGGATGCTGATGCCGTTCCCTCATCCAGATTGCTGGTGGTGCAATGTCTGCAGCTTCCACCGTTCGGCATTTTTATGTAAAAGGGCAGACCACGTTCCAGCCAGCTACAAACCCCATCTGCCTGACTGGCAGGCAACAACCAGATCCTTCCAGGAAGAGAGAGTATTTATGCGAAGTCTAATTGAATTGGCTTCTGAAATGATCACCTGTACAGAATGACAGTGTGGGAAAGAATCTATTTTTGCTATAAACAAAGTAATGTTTCCTTTGATGTCTCCAGTGCCTTGCAGAAGGATTTGTGATTAAGCAGAGAAATGAGAATATCCAACAAGAGAAGCCTGAAGCAGAGCCATGGATGAAGAGAGAGAATATTTACAGTATGCCTCCGCAAAGAGCAAGGAGTGTGCTCTTTCGTATTACTCAGCGATGCTAAGCAATGTGTCAGAGGGATAGGCAGAGCGCTGGGCCACATTCTGCTTTATTTTGCTATTTGCTTTTTCTAGTCTGTATTGCTGTGTGTGCCCAACCACCATGACTATTGCTGGAGTTAACCAGTAGTATGATCACTAATGTACCTGCTGGTGAAAACATTTCTCTAATAAAACTTTGCTTCTGCCTGATGCAATCAAGAAACCTGTGTCTGGAAACTGAGTTCCTTTAGCAAACCAGTCGCTGACGCAGGGGCAAACCACAACCTCAGCCGGGCTGGCCAGCCTCTGCCACGGCCCCAGCAGGAAAAGCTGGAAAGCCACGCACAAGGGTCACCTGAACTGGTCAGGATCCTACTCCACTGGGGACAAAGCTGCTTTTCCAGTGGGAGCCAGAGAATCGCCTCGCTGGCCTTGCAGGTCTTGTCCACCTCCTCCCTGTCAAAGCCCGTAGCACACGTTGCCCGTTCCTGCATGACATCCTCCATGATCTACATGAACAGCCAGTTCAGGCAGATGCCTGTGTGCTTCCCACAGAGCATTGTGCTAAAACACAATTTTTAGAAAAATTTTGAAAGTCAGTGATGGAACATCTGGAAACAGATTGCCTTGGCCCCAGTCTAGTGCTGACACACCTGGGCTGTGCCCTTTCATACTTCATCATCCAGGCTGGGGCCTGGGATTAGGTTGAAGAGGAAAACTTGGTCTCCACAACTAATTCAATTTCTGCTGACACGGCTTATATTCCAACCTATCCTTTTCATTTTATAGGAATCTCCTCAGTGGGAAAAGGACTGGAGACAAAAGGTTTGTTTTCTATCTATTTTCACATAGTGACTGAGTCATTTACTGGTCATCCTTCTATTTCAAAGAGTTTCAGCCTGAACATCAGGAGCTGTTGAAAGATCATCTTTACATTAAACACCCCTTCTTTGGAGAACTGGCGAGGGCAGGATGGGAGCTGAAAAAGTGCAGCTCAACAGAGAAAACAATGGAGAAAAAAGCCAGTTAGGGCCTTTGGGTACACAAAGCCATTATGTCTTAAGCCTCACGAGCATGGCAAAGATCACTCCCTCCTTTGGGCCTCAAACAGCAGCCATGTAGCTGGTGCTGAGTCAGCGTGGACTAGCACAGTAACGTGCACATATCCCGACACTGACCTGCCCAGAGAAGCAAGGGCAGCAGTTTGGTAACTCGGGGCCCTGGAGCACTACTGGTGTGTGCAGCCGTGGGAACTGGGCTTGCAGAGTCATTCTGGGTTTGGAGAATTTTCAGTTAAAAAACATTATCAGCTGGAGGGTGTTTTGATGGTTAAATTGTCTGCTGGTCCAGAAACCCAAGCATTGATCAGTTTTACATGTCCACTCCACCCTACGCTGGATATGGCTGCTGTTATTTCTGGTATATGCGATGTGGCTGTTACATAGTCATATTCACTTAGGAGATGACCTGGCAAAGCAAAACTCCTGGTTACTCCTCTTCTGTCAGAAGCTGGAGGTTATGGAACAGCCGGCTTTGGGGGAGGAGGGGAAAGGGTACAAAGACAAAACCATTTCAGGACCATATATACATATAGTGTGGCACACTTTTCTAGCATCAGTTCTTTTATATAGATACCAATTTCTCAGTTACTGCAGAGGCAGACTTAACATAACCTGAAACCTTCCAGGAAAGCAGCATCCCCAAGGCCCGTAGGCAGCAAGTGTCTGAAGAAGCTCAGTCATTAATGTATCAGGGAGGAGATGAAAGGTGCCCTTCTCCTGTTGTAAAAGACCATGGAGAGAAGATGTCTCAGTGGTATTTCTTTTATTTAATCTACAAGACACTAAACTCAATAGTATCCAGGGGCTAGAGCAAAATAAGAAAATGCAGCACTGGAACAACTGCAATAATGACTCAGGAGTGTCCACAGGTAGACGCTTTTAATAAATCAAGTCTTAAAAATTCGTTCCAACCCTACAGAAAGTCCTAGACTCGATGCAGATATCTCTCAGTAGACGTGTAGGGCCAGTGCTTCACAAGAGATCAAAAGAGATACTTATCATGGTTATAATGGCAAAGTTCCATTGGCTGATTATAATGGCAAAGTTCCATCGACTCCTCTGTGTATATCCCGGTTGTTCTCAGAGCTCTGGCTGAGAAGTCAGAAAGCAAATCTTTTCCTTTTCCTTTCCCACTGTCTTCTCCTGCCTTGCTCAGCGCAAAGACAGACAGTAGGACCACCCAGTGCTGCCCTTTCTGGCCTCAATCCTTCCCAATCTACAAGTCCTCACACTCTTATTTCTAAAAATAAAGACACTGTAGTGATACTCTTCCAGTTTTCAGTTTTCTGGAAACTCTAGGCTACCTACAATAAATAAAAGCTTGCCACTTTCTTCTGGGAGCCCCAGCTGATTCCCACCAGGTCTGGGCTAGTTTTCTTCTCTCGCGAACTGCTACTGACATCTAGCTGCTCCACCTCGTTCCCTGTATCCATATCAAAAGCCTTCCCACCCTTCCCACCAGGTCCAGCAGGTGCAAAGCATGCACTTTCACAAAGGAGCTGTCCTAAATTCCTGAGAGGTTAAAGAAACCTAATGACATGACCAGAAGGACTCTAATAACCCAGACTTTATGAATATGCCTCTGGAAACCCCCCAGGGCTGCACAGACTCACCTCCTAAAACACTGTGATGTTGTTTGTGGACCTACAAGTTGGGATGCGTCTGGAAAGCAGCTCATGAGAAGGTGGCTTGTGATAAACAGTTCCCCAGCAGAATACACCCTGGAAACAACCCATATATTAAAGAGCTGCAAATTATGGAGCTGCAAACGTTGAGCTGGAAACTACATTTCCATGAGATTTCTGTATTTGTGCTAATGAGACAGACCCAGGAAGCTTATGAGTTCAAATAACTGAATGAAAACAGGAGGGAAAGTTTAATTTGTTTTTTAAGGTCTTCAGAACAATTATGTAATTTTATCTTAGCTTAACTTGTGCACCCATTTCCTGAAGACAAAAAGGAAAAATAGCGAGAAAGAGGGCAAGTCTGTGCCGTGTGAGGATCTGGGTTGCCTGCTTGAAGGTCCACAGCAGAACAAGGTGGGTCTAATGGATAAAGCTACAGGCCCACGGGGAACCAACATATCTCAGAAGAGCAGAAGCCATCCTCTCTGCTCTCTGCAATAATTACCACAACAGGCATGTAGACATCCTCCACTCCCACAAAGGAGTAAGTCATTCCATGTTTCTGCCTGCATTATTCTGATGTGCTCAAATGATAACTGTGGAGCAGAGGAAGGAATGTGTGCTCACTCAGAAAAGATGCTTGCTGCAGACAGCTATTGGGAAACTTCTCAAGAATCATACACAGGACAGGCAAAGCTTCAAGCAATGCAATATTACATCAGTTTCGGTTCATTCTTACCACCACACCCTGACTCCAATTATGTTCTCCAGTCCTAGTAATGAAATCCAGGTATTCCTTCCTATACACAATAACTTTATTACAGTTTTTACCTATTCTGAGCTCTGTTCCTTTGTATTTAGGGACTGAGTGAAGCACGACTTGGAAGGAAGGGCAGGCTGACATTCAGGCACTGCAGTCTGATATGGGAGACCTAGGCTCAGCTCCACGCTTCACCAGAGGCGTGCTCTTTGTCTTTGAGCAAATCACTTTGAGCAAGTCTCTCCACATCTCTGTCTCCAGCTTGCTGGAGATATCACCGGAATGCTGCTGGCTTTCGTTGTACTGGATAAGTAACATCCAAGGATGCAGAGATAAAGGGAGGCATCCTTTCAAAAGAAATAAGGAGACTAAAAACAATAGAATGATGGGCAAGCCCATGAATATTGGGATAATTCAGTCCTTCAGTAAATGGAATTATTTACTTGCCATAATAATAGCTATTCCAATCCACAATCCTGACACAGAGTGAGGATTTGAGCAAGAGTTTGAACTAATTTGTTCCCTGGTGAAGCAGGCTTGGAGAATTTCTTACAGTGACGGGTTCATTTCAGAAAGCTCTCTTGCTCAATGGCCAGTAGAAACAGTTTCTCTCTAGAGAGAAGGCCATTGCTTTTGAGTCTTAGCAAAACATCTCATGAAAACGAGCTTAGCCTGAATTTTGATGTCAGGAGAGTGAAAGGATTCTTACTTTTATTTTCTCTGCCTAGTTAAGATTTGGTGATATTAGTGACAGAGAATAACCTGTAGTTTGTACTCAACCCATCTTCCCCAAGCCAGTGTAGAACTGGATGGGGCAATGATTGCTCTGCCAGATGAAGCAGCAAGTCTGTCTTTGCATTTCCTAGGACAGTAGTCCCAAACCTCTCATTAGAATGCAGCACATATGGACAGAGAAACTGGCCACAGGATGGCCATAGGATGTTTCCACTCCTGTTCGCTGTTTCAAAACACCCACCCTATCCACAATGATGAAAACTGCAGAAATATCTTTCACTGAACAACAGGAAATATTTAAGGTACTTTTACCTTACTTTATGCTTTCCACATAAAGAAACAAATCCTTTGTGAATTACTGGAGAGCCATGATCATATATGAAACCCCTTTCACCTACGTCCATTAAGAGATCACTCCACGGTCTCAGTTGTCTTGTAGAAGTGTGTTCTGCATTTGTCATTTTGCCAGTGGAGAGACTTAAAGATTAATCTCTGTGTCTCTGATCTTTCCACAGAGTTCTTACATCATTCCTCATACATCAGTTGAGAGTCAAACTTCGTACTTATTCTTTCTTTTTCATCTTACATATTCCAACATCAGCACCTTGCATGAAAACTGCTTATTCAACTCAAAATAAAATGAAAATAAATTAATGAGAGATAAAGAGCTCTTTGATGCAATAACCTTTAATGATTTCTTCCTGGTATATAATTTAGGACAGTGTTTTTCCTGGCTTAATGTTGTAAAGTTTGCATCATAAACAAAAAGCTGATGATTCATAAAACATTATTGCTAATGTATTTTTGAAATTAGCAAGAGACATGTAAAGTATCTTCCTTGTCTACCAGGATTCTTGAAAGGAAACTTCCCTTTGAGAAATTATTCTTGGCACCAATGGCTAGAGTAGCCAGCCTTATGGGAAGAAGAAACAGTGGTGACACCCACTGTGGAAGGTATAAATAGAGTTTCGCCACAACGGACAACTCGCAGTCTGATTTAATATCAAGCTGTGCATCTTGCTTTGGGCTTCTGCTTGCATTTCCAACTGCTGTCGCCATGAGTTGCAACATTAAGGAGACTATTACTGTGTCTAGCAAAGGCAGGAGCAGTGGTGGCAGCTGTATCATTGGTGGTGGTGGTGGAGCACGGATTTCTTCCTATACGATAGGCAGTGGCAGAGGTTTTTCTGGAAGGAGTTACTGCGGTGGAGTGAATTATGGAGGGGGTCTGAGTGTTGGTAGCTTGGCTGGTGGGAGCTATGGAGGTGGCAACTGCTATGGCAATGGCCTTGGTTTTGGCCTTGGAGGTGGTGTGGTTGTTGGTGGTCTTGGTGGCGACTGTTTGCTTTCATCCTGCGATGAGAAGGTCACCATGCAAAATCTCAATGACCGCCTGGCTTCCTATCTGGACAAGGTGAAGTGCTTGGAGAAGGAAAATGCTGAACTGGAATGCAGAATCAGAGAGTGGTATGCTACACAGGGCCTCTCCTGCGAGCCCCGGGACTACAGCTGCTATTACAAAGAAATTGAAGATCTTCAGAATCAGGTAATGCCCTTTTTCAGTTGTTCCTCCCTTATTGAAAGCTTATTTCTGAATTTGTATTTAGAAGCTACTGCAATTGTTAGATGTAACTTTGGTGCTGCTAAATGTCTTTGCAAACATAACTTTTGGCAAGTTCCTCTACGACATTGTTGCGTGTGGGTGCATATCACAGGTGCATGCTGCAAGGTGACACAGGTGGGATCATACCCCCAAAAAAGGGAAAAGGGTGCTTTGTTGCACTCTGTTTTGACTATACAATTATTAATATTACCAAGTGTGCTCTGAGGAAATGTAGTGGTGTCAGCCCAGCAGGAAAAGCAAAGCAAAGAGAACTATAGGACAAGGGCAAAACATACATATCAAACGCTGTGTCAAGTGAAACATTATAAATTCTAGGTGAGAAAAGCTGAGTATTTGAAATCGTTTGCCACAGTGGCACAAACAGCTTGATACTAATATATCTGCAATGAAAATTATGGCTGTTCTTAAGGCTTAAAGATACCTTCCAACCATTTTCCCTAGAGATCCTTAAGCTTGAAGCCTGGAACACACCAGCTTGAATATCAGTTGAGATTTAATATCTTAAGGAAGTTTCTTTAGGTTCACTTCTTTGTGAAGCATCTTTGGAACTTGCCCTCAGATCCTGAAACTGAAAAGTCCCATCTCACAACTCCTTAACTCCCAGCCCCTGCACAGTTGACCTCTTTTCTTTACTGACTGTGAGTTAAGGAGGCAAAACTATCTCCTGCAACTGCTCTGCTCAAGGAACAAGATTACTTAAGTAACAGAAAAAGGAAATTATGAAGAGTTACTACCTAACTGCAATCTAGAGAGACCTATGGAGCACAACAGCTGAGAGAAATGAGGCATGTCTCATGGTCTGCTCTTTTCCAGATTGTCTGTGCAACCATTGATAACAACAAGATCATTCTCGACATTGATAACAGCAGGATGGCTGCTGATGACTTCCGTGTGAAGTGAGTGCCCCTCTGTGTAGCTGAACCCCATCACCTCCTCCCTGCTCCTTTACATCTTACTTGTGGAGTCTCAGTGCACTAATTACAGAGACTTCAGACAAGTCTTACTACACCACTGCCTTAGGAGAGGATGGAGTGATGAAAGGCATTTTGCTCTTGGTCACCAGCACTCCCTTAATTAGTATTCTTGGGTAAAACATTTGGCAACAGTGTTTGTTGGTGCGGGCTGGGGACCCACATTGCAGGGAGCGGTCCTTAGTGGTATAGCTGGCACACTTCCATCACAGACCGGTGCGGATTGGGATCAGCAAAACAGAAACGCAGCTGAATAAGTGATACCAAACATACAGTGATATCGAACATATAGTGATCAGGAGCAGGAAAAAAAAATGGGTGAGGAAGAAAAGTTTTCACATAACAGACAGCGCAGGGCAGAAATCCAATGCACAGTGCGTTCAGCTTAGACAACAAAATACGGTTTAGAGCAGGTAGTTGGGAAAGGAGATCTTTGCACAAACGGAGCGCGTGTGAGATGTTAACCGTTCTGAATTTCTGCTTTCTTGTACAACCAGGTACGAGACAGAGCTGGCCCTGCGCCAGAGCGTGGAGGCTGACATTAATGGTTTACGCCAAGTCCTGGATCAGCTGACTCTGTGCAGGTCTGACCTGGAGGCACAGCTGGAGTCACTGCGGGAGGAGCTCTGCTGCCTGAAGAAGAACCACGAGGAGGTAGGGTCCTGCCATTTCCCTAGCAGCACCACGGCCCTGACATAAAACTGCCTACATGAATGTGCTCTAAATTTAGAAGTAAAGACTCACCATTTTCCTGGCACAGCTTTCCCATCAAACACTCCTGCGGTTCAGACCTTTCTGCCTCGTGGGTGGCACAGGAGCCTTGGCAGAGAGGCGGCTGCTGCTCTTGGGGCTATGCTGGCTCTGGGAGTGCCAGCGTGGGGTGAAAGTGCCGCTAGTTCCAGTGGAAGAGAAATTACCCAGCAGATTTGTTGGGGAAAACACTTGCACCATCTTCCAGTGCTTTTTACCACCATAGCCAGGAAGCAACCCTTGCAGGGAGTGCTGTTCTCAGCCACCGAGCTCTGCTCTTCTATGCTGTCTTTCAAAAGACAGTACGCATCTGATCTGGGTTGTATTTCCAGGAGATGAACTGCCTGAGAAAACAATCAACTGGAGACGTGAGCGTGGAGGTCAATGCCTGCCCTGGACCAGATCTCAGGCAAATCTTGGAGGATTTGAGATGCCAGTATGAAACACTGATAGCGCGCAACCGCAAGGAAGTTGAGGATTGGTATGAGTGCAAGGTAAGCGACACAGTCCTGCTGTGAAACCAACTGACATGCACATTTCAGGGCACAGGAGCATTTCAGAAAACAGGCATGGAGAAAATAAGCAGTTCTTCCCTTACAGTGAAGCCTGAGATCAGTGCTCATTATACCTTGTGTTCCACAGCCTGTCTGACCAGTTTGTTATGTCCCATCTGGAACAGCAGCGTTTGCCACAAGGCCTTCTGGTGTGTTGTTGGAACTGAGATGTTCCACGTTTGGATTAAAGAGACTTAATAGCCATGAGGTTAATGCGATTTGTAAAACAGCAAACAGTTGAAGCTGGCGGTTAACGCCCAGTGCACAGAGAACTCACCCTGTTCACTTTTCTCCTTGCCAGCTATTTACTGTATACTGTTTCTGTAAAAGCAAGTCCAATTTATACAGATATTCTCTGAGGCTCTTCATTCTCAATTGGTGATTTTCAGATTGAGGAGGTGAATCGGGAGGTTATTACAAGCGGTCAGGAGGTAGAGACGTGCAACAACCAGGTTACTGAACTGAGACGCCAATTGCAAGCCCTGGAAATCGATCTCCAAGCTCAGCTCAGCCAGGTGGGTGGTGAGCTTACAGCTCTGACACGGTTACTGCTGGATTTCTTAGCATGAACAGCCAGACCTACCAATCAGCATGGTGGTGGTCAATAGCTCTTTCCTTTTTGGATTGGAAATAATAAAACCCAGAGTGACACTTAAATGAATGTCACTTCTTTGGTTGTCTTGTTTATCAGAGAAATAATTTGGAATCCTCTCTGGCTGAGACTGAGTGCCAGTACAACACCCTCCTCGGTGAGCTACAGAACCAGATCACATGCGTGGAGCAGCAATTGGCTGAAATAAGAGCGGAAATAGAGTGCCAGAACCAAGAATACAAGACCTTACTGGATGTCAAGTGCCGTTTGGAGCAGGAGATTCAGACCTACCGGTGCTTGTTGGAAGGAGGACAGCAGGACCTTATGTATGTACATCTCTAAATACACTAGAGAATAAATGAAAATACCAAGGATCTGTATTGCAGCTTGGGAATCCAACATACTCTTTGGTCCATCTTAATGCTTTCTTTGAGATGAAGAAATTGCCTCATGAGCAACTTTACTGTGATGAACATTCAAATCTGAACTAAATGTCACTCCTTAGGATCTGCAAAGCAGAGAAACTAAATCTATCAACTGCTAGTTACAACATTGTAACTACTTGTATTATGTCAGCACTCCTAACAATCTCTGTTCTATAGAAAGATGGACAAGAACTGTCAAAATAGGAATTGATTGCAACGCTCCACATTGCATTTACATGCCAAAGGGGAGCACAAATGCAAAGCAACTCTGAAAAAAGAAGGCAATGACAAATACTCTAGTCCCTACGAAAGGCATAGCTTGAGTCTTTGTGTCATGTAGTCAGTTAGCAGTGTCATGTGAAGTTCTAAAATTCCCTATTTCTCTCACAAATTGATCCCACTAGTCATGGAGGAGGAATCGGCGTCGGAACTGGTGTAGGAGGAGGAGTCATTAGGACAAGCCACACCTATACTACAACTTCATCTTCCCATTGCCAGCCCCAAGTCCCACCCTGCAAGACTGGAGATATACAAGGTAAGAGTTGTGTTTTCATCAAAGGAAAACTTTTTTTCAGTTTGTTCCTTTCTAATAAGGCCCTGAGACAACACGCTTTTCTAGGACATGTTATTGGTATCTTTGCAGAGTTACTAAGCTACTGGTGTGATCTGTTACAATGGATCCACCTGAAGTGCAAAACTGGCTGTGTCACTAGTATGTTTAAAGAGAGCTCTGACTGAGTACAGCGTTGGAGAAAGCAAAGGAGAGACAAGGGGGAGCAGTAGAACTAAGGAGAAAGTTCAGGAAATGAGGCATAGAGAAAAGATCTGGAAGTAGAAGTAAAGATGACAGCCAAACAAAGCTTAGCGAAAGAGTCTGTAAGGAGTGAAAAGAAGAACAAGTCTGTAACTTGACAATTGCAAATTCCCATTAAAACACAAGTATTTAGGGGATTTCTGGAGTTTCCTGAGCTGTCTGCCAACTGTTCTTGCTTAACAGAGTGTATTCTTAAAATAAGGGCACTACACAGACCAAATTTTTGTTATTTGAAGGATTTTATCTCTGTTCCAATCAAATAATGCTGCTATATTTTTTCTCCAGTGACCTGCAGAAGAATTTGTGATTAAGGAGGAATGGACTAGAAGATGACGTACAGAGAAACCCACAGACAAAACAAGAACACTCCATGTTCACTGCATGCCTCTATGCAGAGATAGTAGAAGTAACTCAGTGATGCTTTGCTATGTACCTAAAGGGGCTCTTGGGAGCCCCCTTTTTCTCTGTTCTGCTATTCTGTTCTGTAATGCTGTAATCTCTAGAAATTACTTGAGTTAGTCAGGATCACTAATGTACCTGCTGGTGAAAACATTTCTCTAATAAAACTTTGCTTCTGCCTGATGCAATCAAGAAACCTGTGTCTGGAAACTGAGTTCCTTTAGCAAACCAGTCGCTGACGCAGGGGCAAACCACAACCTCAGCCGGGCTGGCCAGCCTCTGCCACGGCCCCAGCAGGAAAAGCTGGAAAGCCACGCACAAGGGTCACCTGAACTGGTCAGGATCCTACTCCACTGGGAACAAAGCTGCTTTTCCAGTGGGAGCCAGAGAATCGCCTCGCTGGCCTTGCAGGTCTTGTCCACCTCCTCCCTGTCAAAGCCCGTAGCACACGTTGCCCGTTCCTGCATGACATCCTCCATGATCTACATGAACAGCCAGTTCAGGCAGATGCCTGTGTGCTTCCCACAGAGCATTGTGCTTAAATTAATTGCAGAACAACAAAGGAGGAGGTAAGTGGAGCTGGAGCTCATCAATGAAAGGAGAACAGAGAGATCAGTGACACAAATTTCCATGACAAATCCAGTTCAGGATGGTGTATAGACATACACAGTTATCAGCTCAGCAGCCACCCCTGGTGATCTTTTCAAGCTGCTCTCCAGATGTGACACATCTGTGAGTTGTGTTGGCTGCTGGGGAGTATGATGTCAGTCATACATGTCTTAACAGGTCTGCATTGCAGTCATCTGGGGAGAGGGAGGTGTCTTCTGACCTCACCTGTCTTCTGGACTTCTGTAATGCAAGCATGTCTGAGTGAGCCTGCTTCCCTTGCAGAGCAAATCCCATCTCTTCGGTGTCAGACAAATCACATCTTTTCTGTGTCCGGGGAGGGGGACCGTGCAACGCAAGTGGCTCTTCCCTCGGGTGACTGTAAGCAGAGCTGAGAGCAGGTGCTGAGATGACAGCATTCAAATTTTATCATGAATCTCCTCTTCTCTTGAGACAGCCAAGGTGTGGTTGCACATCCGTAGCTGTGCAGAGACACCCACAGGATGGAAAAAGCAGATGGTTTGAAAGTCCTTTTTACAGCCATATATCATGGCACAACCATTTCTCACACCTAAACACATGTCAAGTATTTTGGAGTCCTTTGCTGAGAAATTAAGAAATAATATTTGAAGCATAAAAGCAAGCGCATTTCCCCAAATCCCACTCTTGAATATGCCACACACCTGGAAGAGCAGAATTTCTGCCTCTGCTCATGGTCACTTTATGTGCTGCAATAAGCAGGGACGGGCCAAAGGGAAGATATGGTATTTTGGCTTTGAGGCAAAGAAGCAACATGACTGACCCCTGGCAGGAAGGCTATGAGGAGCCGTGGGGACGTGGAGCAGTCAGAGCCCAGAGGCACTGCTGGCTCCCGGTGTCTGGAAAAGAAATGCCAGCAAAGGGCCAACACCATGTTTCTGGCTGATGTGTCCCTGGGGAGGAAGAGGTTAAAGCCAGCAGCACACACACCTGCTATTGTGCCAGGTTTGCCACCTTGCTCTTCCCAGACTGCGATTTCTCCCGGGCAGCAGCCACGGTTGTACAAACCCTTGTACAAAACACCCCAGTTCTGCAGATGGGCCACCCCAACTGCTGCTCGCTCCTCCCAGCGGAGGATTTTGGCTAAACAGCATCAGTCAAATCCTCCCTGAAGTGAGAAACGATTTCTCACCAAAACTAAAATCCTGTGAATTTAGCATCTGAGTTTTCACTTTATACTGCTGTTGGCACTGGCATTTCCCTCTTCCCACCACAGAATAAAATATCAACCTGAAGAGCTTGTGAAAATATTTATGCTGGGTTGGTTTTGCTTCTTTTTTTCTTTTATTTTGGTTTGTTTTGGTTTGGGTTTGTTTTGTTTTGTTTTGTTTGTTTTTGTTTTGTTTTGCTTTGTTCAGAGGAAAGAGAAATTGAAGGTTTGCCCGAGAACACTGGGCAAAACTGGTAGTCTATCCAGTTTGTACCAAGACTCAAGCAAAAGTTTTTTACGAGCACTGTATTTGATTTCAGATAAAAACTTGAGAGCAGCTGGAATAATAAATTTTCACTACATGCAAATGCTGTTTGTGCTGAAGAACAAGGAAATGGAGAAAGTGCTCGGTAAATACCGGCAGAGCAGACACCCTGGCAATTTCCCGATCTCTCCATAAGGTGTCAGCTCTCCTTAACTAGCAGATCCAAACCAAACCGACCTGCCAGCCTCCCGCTCCCAAGTGCCTGGGCTGGCACAGCCCTCTCCTGTTCTAGAGCATTCCTGCGGGACGTGAGACAGGTCTGCTACTCTGCTGGAAGTGGGACTTACATTTGGCTAAAAGGCCAGGAGATGCCGAGAAGTTTGGCTAATGCTCTCCGCAGCTAAATGGAAGTTGCTGTTAGAGTGTACAACAAGAGTACAACACTAAGAAATTAAAATACTATTATATAAAATGTAATGATACATATTATACAGTAATTTCAGGACTGTCCAGGGACACCTGCACAGCAGCAGGGTGGGGAAGTGTCCCCTCCTGCCACCGCCGATCCCTGCACCCATGCTGCCGAGGGATTCAGACACATTTTGCATTTCACTACAGGGGACATTTGGAGATGCAGGAGGAGATGGACACAGCCGGCCTGTGCCAGGCGCTGCCACCTGCTCTCAAGAGGGCACTCGGCTCTCACCGAGCCTGCCAAAGGGTGCCCAGGGGAGAGGCGTGTGGCAAACTCCGCTCTGATTGCTTGGCTAACCTTCTTCGAACAGAAACATTTGGCTAAACAGATGAAGTAGAGCCTGCGGTATGTGCTGGGGAGATCCTGCGAGCTGAAAACACAGAACAAGTTATCAGCCCTGGCATCTTGCTCCAGCTCACTCATCCGTATTTAATGGTCACATTCGTAGTGAGGTTGATGTGACCTGATTCTGTGTGTGTGACTATCGCAGGAGGTGATGCGGGCCTCCTCCCTGCCTCTTTGAAGACCCCAGCTGTGGGCTCCTGTGTGTAAGTGCACAGAATGGATGCCAGGCTGAAACTCCCTGCACCAATTTGCTAATCATACCTGTTTATGTTTTTCAAATGGCACTGGAATATTTTGCATCATGTTAGGCAGGAGTACAGTGAAACCCAGGCTCTCCATAGGGGTTGTAATTGTGTTATAATGACCCTTTGCTGATGAAGGTGTCACCAATGAAGTAGCATTAGCTGAGACCCCAGAGTCAGCTGTGCAAGGGGCTGTTTAGACCCAAAATTAAGAAGTTCCCAACCAAAGGGTTTGTACTCTAAAAGCCTCTTAACAGCTCTGACTCACCTAATTACTGTTCCTATCATAATCACCATCGTTCCATTGGGTGGTGGATCTTTTGAAGGTGCCCTTTAATGTTTCATCAGTACTAGTCTCTGCAATAACAAATGAGTAACAGATCAACTATAATGTATGCAAGAATTATTTTTTTCCTGAAAGAGAGATGTTTGCTGGACTGGATACTTCTAACTACCCTTACCTGGAGGGCAGCAGATCACCTCCCAGTGCTGCAGTCCAGTTTTAACTGACAGGCGGGTGAATCTGCTGCATTAGGACCATCAGAGGTGATGAGGGTACATTCCAGGGATATTCCCCATGACCACACATCTTGGGGTGTGGGTACATGCCAAGACCTACACCCGGTCTTGCAGAAAAGTGCAGGAGAGGTGGGGTGGGGACTTACTCTCTCACTTCAAAACAGGTATTTTAAAAACCTTCACTTTTTAAAAAAAACTAAGTATGTTTTTCACATGCAGGGAATGAACATACACAGATGGTTTTCACAGAACTTCACCGAGCTCTAAAACCAGACTGCTTTTTTTTTATTAGATGTGGCCATAAATATACACAGGAAGAAAGAAAAAGAATGAACAATACATCCTGCATACTGTTCCACTAAGTAATGCTACGTATATTTGAAGATGTTCCCATGGGGCACCGGTGGTTCATGACAGTTGTATAAACTGCTGTGGGAACAAACCAAAGTCCACCTGTTGAGGGTCCCACTACTAGGAGAAGAATAAGGCACAGTTTTTTGACAGAACGATTTCTGATTACAAAAATGCATTTAGAGAAAATCATACTTTTCACTGGAATTAGTTGGAACTGACAGTATTTTCAACCCCAAATATCTCTGGATGGAACTGCTGCCAGGCATCAACAGCTGAGCTGGTGGGAGAAAAGGATTCCAAAGCACATTGTGCCCTTGTTACAGAGTAAACAACTGGGAAACGTTAGGTGGGAATTACTTTTTGTTTAGAACCCTCAGTTAATCCACTATTAAAATAATAAGCATGATTGAGCCCTAATACGTTTCGATAAATCTGAATCAAATTTTCTCAGATTTTCCAGGTTTCAAATATCTAGATTTTTATTGAGGTAAGAAAAAACCCTCGTCATTTACATTTTAGTGGAGAGGAGAACACTTTCATGCTGTTCAGCAGCTGAACCTCAATGGCAGGAAGAGCAGTGTGCATCCTCAGAACCATAACAGTGTTCCGCGTCCAACACACTCATACTTCAGGGACTGGATTTCTTCTTTACTATGGAAAAATATTGTTCTATGGGATTATCTGGTGTTAGTAAAATTGCTTAATGATTATATAATGGAAGTTTGTTTATAATGTATAATTACAAGAATGAGTCATATTCCCCAGATAGATCTTCCACAGTTTTTCTCTGTGTAGCAACACAAGCAAATTGAATTTTCCTGACAAGACTTGACCAAAGTAGGAAGGATGGAAGAGGATTCATCACCGCGGAAGCACTGAAAAGGGTGGGTAACAGTCCAGTTGTACCCCCACAAATGTGCTCCGTGGCCTCAGCGGTTTCTCCCAAACACATCAGTCCGAAGGAGGCTGTGAATGCAGAGCAGGAAAGGTGGTGCCAAGGGAGCTGCGAGGAGCTTGCATGTGCTCTTCCCACACACGCTGCTATCACCCCAACCCGCCACGGAGGCTATTTCAGCTTCGCCCCTCACTGCTGCCACACACACCCTAAAGGGAGAAGACTTCATTCTCGCCCAGCCCCTGCTTTCAGCCAACACACATCCGTGTTGCTGTGGAGCACATGGTAATTCTGCCACTTCAGGGCACTGGCTGAATTCATGCCCACACTGGCTGAGCCTTTCGGGCTTAAATAGTCCACCGTCCTCCTCTGGGCAGGAGCTCGTAACAATTTCATCACAGGAAAAGGGAAGAGGCCTCATTGCAAACAAGTATGGTGCCATCCGCCCCCGAGGCACCTTCCTCCTTCTCCTCCACCCCCTCCTATTTTGCCTCTGACCCAAAGCACATCAGTTAATGCGCAAGGGTAGGTTTTCTTGAATGCCATCAAACTCTCAGCTTTGAGGGTACACAGTGACCCATATGGTCTCTCCATTAGTTATGCCCGGTGCAAAAAAAAAATAAAAATATCTGTTTCAAAACCAGTCCCATGTTTTAAATCTCGCTTTCCTGTTCAATTCACACTTTTTTTTTTTTTTCCTACCAGTGTGAGAGGCAGAGGTGATTGCAGCTTCTCTGGAGCAGCCTTTCAGAGGTCTCTCAAGCAGAAAAGAATTGAAAAGACCTTTTTAATACTCACACCAAACACACCTGAGGCTGCACCCAAATACCTGCAGGCAGCCAGGGCCAAGGATGCACAACACAGAGTCTGTAAGAGACCTTCACTGGTGATAAATGAAGACTCCTGCCTTGTCACACTGTTCAGCCTTTCCCTAAGCACAGCCATAGCTCCCTTCAGCCCCTGCTCGTTGCAGCAGCTGGAGTTTTCTCAGCTTTATTCATCTGCCCATAGCTGAGATCTGTCCTCAGTGTGGTCAGAAGATGTATCAGTGCCTGTTTCCAGTGCTGTTAAGCCTGCTGGGACGGGCAAGTAGGGGAAAGTGAGTTCAGATGCTCAGCTGATCCATGAGCATCGCATCAGAGTGGTGCCAGGCAGTTCTGAGTCTGGGCAATGCCAGAGGAAGCCTTCACGGCTCCTTGTGCTGCGCTCCCTGCGCTGCAGGGTGTGATAGCAAATGGCACACCGAAGGATGGATGTGCCTTGGTGTGTTTGTGGAGCAGCAGCTTGATGCTGCAATAAGCAGCAACAGCCCAAGATTTCGTAATGTTTCACTGTCCCATTTCACAGGTTACTATTGGGGTTCCTTGCAGTTCATTGAAATCTCTCTTATGTTAAGGTTTTCCCAGCCCTTCAGGTTTTCTTTTGCAGCATTACCTTTGGGTTTTGCTGGAAACATTATCTAAGATCATCTAGTTAGCTCAGTTTACTTGCAAATGCCTGGACAATCCTATGAGACATATAACTGCAGAGAAAACTATTCTCTCATAAAACAGCTTCCATCTTACAGCAAACTGAAATAACACATTCCTTTCAGGAACCATTTGTTCCATAACTTCTATCTCTGATCCCAGCCTGTCATTTCCAGATATACTGCATCTATTAGGCTTCTTCAGTTTTAAGGAACTAATCTTCACTCTTTGAGGTATGTTGCCTGCATGAATTCTAGGAGGAAAATGGCATTAAATATTCCTTTCATGTATTAAACATGAAGCTGTGAGGTATGTTGCACACAACTGTCTTTTTTGTGTGAACTTTGATATTCAAACTATCCAAACATGTTCTTTTTGTGAACAGAGACATGAAGCTTAGCTCACTTGAAAGGAATGACTCATTCATCATTGCATCAAAGGATGCAATAAACATCTTTCCAGAAAAAAAAAGCTACCAAATCCTTACCCTTCTGCAGAATTACAGAGAAGCACGTAGAAATGAATTCATGTCCTCATAACATGGGTGTCAGCAACTGGAAACCAACAGTTACACAGAATGTAACCCAATAGTTTCACAAGCCAAAGTAGCTGTTAGTACAGCAGAGAATTTCATGCACTTCAAGAGAAAAGGATTTCTCAGTGGAACAACCTCATATTATGACATAGACTCCACTAAGTTTTGTAGTGAAGCATTTAAATTTCTACCAGCCAGAGAAGGCCTTGCTTCCTTGGACATTTCAGAAATGAAGTTGAGTAGACGATGAAACTTTAGGTGTGTCCTACTGTGTGGGTGAGGGTGTTCTGGGAGGGGCATTTATAAAAAGATGTTTCCACAAACACTTGCTGTAAACCATAACAAACAAACCTCTAAATTAGCAACAACCACCAACACAGAGGCTGAGCAAGAAAACAATATACCAAATCGATACAGGAAGTTGGATGTCACACAGCTAGTGCCACGTACAAAGAATGATGGAAAGCTAACAGACTGCATTTTTCTAAAGATATGTGCCTGGGAAAGAACAGACATGAGAGGCAGTCAGGAAAGAAATTTCAAATACTTGAAACAAGTTGCTGTAAGAGCTCAGAAGGCAGACGCTCAGCCGAGCCATCTACTGCTATGTATTTGAAAAAGATACAATCTTAAAAGAAGATGTACAATAGCAAATATTTCCTACTTTTCATCATGCCGTGTCCATGAATGAAAAACAAAACTGAAGGGAAAATGTTATTTTGATGTACAACTTCCTGACTTAACCCTGAAACCAGACACTTAACTTTTCTCCCTCTCCTCTGAGTAAGTATGTTTCTATTTGCAGCGAGTAAGGAAAACATCCTGACTGACATTTTGAAATGCCTTCAGGAGTGAGAGAGAAAATTCTCTCTCATATCCACAGACATCTCATGAGACTAGCCCAGAGCCAGGATGCTTTCCCAGGTCTCTCAGCCACCCTGCAACTTCATTTGGGCCGAGCACACGGAGAGTTATTCCCTGCAACAACCTGTCACACTTCCTTTCCTGACAGTCTTACACAGAGCCATTATCCAGTTGGTGTCATATAATTTTTCATAATTAAATTGTTATTTATAAAACATAATTGTAGATGCATGTTTGGAATAAATTGCTGACAGGTATGTTATTTGCCAACGTTCACTAAGTTTTTATGAGAAATTACAAAGATGTCAGAGCAGTTCAGTGAAACTACAAAATACATCCTGCGATGTTTTCAAAAGGCATAAAGCAATAAAGGACTAAAAATAAGGAGCATACAGCATAAGAAAATGATAAACTACAGCTTATTAGAATATCACTTAAGTATAAAAAAATCAGCTGGGATTCTTGACAAATATCTGAAAGGGGAAAGAGCATGAGGAATGATTATTAAAAATTAAAATTAAAATTTTTATTTAAAAAATTTAAATTAAAAAATTTAAAAATAAAAATTAAAAGAGAGATTCAACAATGTTCATTACTGTCCCATACTATGACAGTTTATTGTTGTGCTGAAACAGATGTGAACAGGATGAGGTGAGTGGGATGAGTTTAATTCAGATGACTGTAAGTCAGTGGACTAGATCGCAGAAAAGATCTACCTAATTCAGAGCCACCCAACAGAAATTACATGTTTTGTATCAATAAACAAATGGTCATGAACACTTTGAGTATGGGTTAAGCTTCCTGACACTGTCAAACATCTCTCTTTGGCAAATTACCCTTGGCAGAAAAACTATGGCTTGCAAATGCACATGGAAAGAAGTTACTCCCTTTGACGGTGCCACCCACTATCTCAGGTATAAATGCAGACCAGGCAGGGTGGAATTCGGAGCTATGATTCCAGAACAACTGTGAGACCAGCTTTGACTTTTAACCTGAGTCATTTGCTACTGCCATTATGAGCTGTGGCTCCAAGCAGACCTCGAAAAGCTGCCTGCGAGGGAGCAGTGGTGGCAGTGGTGGCAGTGGTGGTGGTGGAGGAGGCAGTAAGTATTCCTCTGCCTCCTCGAGCAGAATCACTTCTAGGACAAGCGGTGGTGGCAGGATTTCTGGCAGCAGTTGTGGTGGAGGAAGTTCCAGGAGCAGCTGGGGAGGCGGTGGCAGTTATGGGAAGATCAGGCGCAGTAGTTATGGAGGAGGAATGAGCAGCGGTAGCTGTGGAGGAGGAATGAGTGGTGGTTATTATAGAGGGGGAATGGGCGGTGGTGGCTATGGAGGGGGACTGGGCTGTGGCAGCATGGGAGTAGGCTTTGGATCTGGTGGGGGTGGGTTTGGTGGAGGTTATGGAGGAAGCTTTGGTGGAGGAGGTGCTGGTTTCAGCGGTGGCAGCTTTGGCAGTGGTGGCTTTCATGGAGGGAATGTGGGAATTCTCTCCAACGATGAAAAGCTGACCATGCAGAGCCTTAATGAACGACTGGCTTCTTACCTGGATGTGGTCAGAAATTTGGAAATGGAAAATGCTCAGCTTGAACAGTTAATCAGGGAGTGGTACCAGAAGCAAGGTCCCACTGGTACAAAGGACTACAGCCACTACTATGGAAAAATTGAAGACCTTCAAAATCAGGTAGGATATTCTTTGTCAGAGAAGTTTAAGCATTGACAGACTTCCTGCAATTGAGTAAAATGTTTGAGGCACCCAGCACGGATACTTCTCAACTCATTGTCTTTCTGCAAATGCCTCTTGCACTTGAAATTCTGCCTTCTGTGCATGCATCCAACTATCTTCAACCAGAGGTGAAGAAACAATGCACACACCCCATAGTACACCCCACAGACTGCTTGTTGGCAGCAAGTGAAGCCTCTCAGAATGCCTGTAGTGGATTTTAGAGCATAGGAAAAATGGTAACAATTACCCTCTGGGATGTGCAGTGCCTGACATTTGGGTACAGCTCAAGGCCCATGGGCATGGGAGGTGAGACACAGCAATGGTGGTGACACCAAGCCTCCTGAAAGGACTCTTGGGACTCACAAAGCAGTTTTTACAGTTCTGATGTTATTTTCACACAGGTACCTCTTTGTTTTGCACTGTAGAAGATCATTGCAGGCCTCTGTATGTAGGAAACACCGTTCCCCTCAAACACCTGGGAATTATAACAAAGATTGCATTCATATTTCTGTCCCTTTTGCATACCTGAGAGATTCAACGGGAAAATTAGCATACTGTGTTCTCTTCTAGCTGGTGACTGCAGCTGTGGAAACCAACAAGGTACTTTTGGACCTGGATAACACAAGGATGACTGCAGAAGACTTCAGGATAAAGTAAATACATATTCCTCTTTTCCAGGCACTGACTTCCTTTCTCCTGCTTTCCTCAACTTAGTTTCATAAATTCATTCCATAAACAAATATCAGTCCACAGAGACTAGGGTTTGTCCTGGTTCCATGGCAGTGAAACTGAAATAATTTATAAGACTTAAAAATTCTTCATTATTTCTATAATGATCTTCAATGGGAATACTCCCTATTTGTTGTGGAGTCAAAGTTTAAAAAAAGCTTTATTTTTAAGGAAATAAAATTTGTGATTTTCTCTCACTGAAAGTCAGGTGAAACAGACAGATGAAACCTGCATAAAGTCTACAGTAAGAAGAGACAACGAAAAAGACCACATAATACATTTGAATATTAAAGTATTAATATTAAAGTACTGGCTGCTGATTTCATCATTCTGCTGGTTGAGAGTTGCTATGTGCTACAAAGTATAGACACAAAAGCAGACACTGAGATACTGGAATATGTCAACTTTTTCACAAATAAAGTCAGTAGGAAAAGGACTGAGAAGCCAGGGCCAGGGCTGACCGTTCTGCACTGTCCTTGGCGCAGGTACGAGACAGAGTACGGTCTCCGGCAGAACGTGGAGGCCGACATTAATAGCTTGCGACCCTTATTGGATAACCTGACTCTGAACAGGTCTGACCTGGAAATGCAATTTGAGTCTCTAAAGGAGGAGATGATTGACCTCAAGAAGAACCATGAGGAGGTAAGAGCTGGCTTGAAACGCAAACTGCAGAGGAAAACCAGAACACTTACAGTATCTGAAATGGGGGGAGGTTTTGCAGGGAACATCCTCTGCACTAAATAGTCTTCCCTGCTCTCCTAAGGTACAGCAGCTTGGCCAGGGGCCTCCTGAGACAGGCTGCCAGGCCCAGGCTGCTCCAGGGCACCGCTCAGCATGGGCCCTCTCAACAAGCAATGACTGGGAAGTCAAGGCCAAATAACTGCAACAAGAAAACCCCCACAACACACATATATATGTTGTTGAAAGGATCCAGGATGGTTTATGATGTCAGAGCACACTAACTGACTCCAGAACTTTTTCACTAAGTAATTGCACCATTTTTGTTTCTTTGCCTTGGGGCTGGGTTTCCTCTGCAGGAAATGAAATCACTGCAAACACAGTCCAGTGGTGATGTGAATGTGGAGGTGAATGCTGCTCCTGGAGAGGATCTGCTGAAAAAACTGAATGATATGAGACAAGAATATGAACATATTATTCAGAAAAACCGTGAAGAGGTTGAAAGGTGGTATGAAAGCAAGGTAAATGATTACAATTTGAATTTTCACATTACAAAAGAAAAATGATACCAACTTCTGGTAACACCTTCCTGTAGATGAATGGCACTTTGAACGACAACATCCATTGCTTTCAGGGCATAATGGTAGAATCTCTTTGATTAAAATAAAGAAAATCACAGGTGGGCTTGAACTGCACTGGCAGAGCCATACAAGCAAGTTTCAACAGCCCCCATACTACAGATGGACAAGTGGCCTTTCTTCAACCTGTGCTGCCTGATGCTTCCATGATAAATTACCATGTTGGCATTGTAAGTAAAACTCAAAACCTCCAATTCTGTATATTAATTTTTCAGATTGAGGAAGTGAGTCAACAAGTCCAGTCAAGTGGCCAGGAAGTGGAATCAAGCAACCAACAGATCTCTGCACTGAGACGTGACTATCAGAGCCTGGAGATTGAACTGCAGTCACAAATCAGCATGGTAGGCAACAATTGCTTCTGATCCTCTGATATGCAAAGAGCACATTAAGTTCTGGAATGGCAGCAGATAAGCTATAGCTAGCACTCCATTTAATGGAGATGCTTGGCACATCCGACACCATGTAAGATTTTTCTTGTTTTGGGTGTAAGAATGATCTAATCCTGCCACGTTCCCATAACGTGCCACATTCCTATATGTATTTTTTCTATATCTCTGTTTTTCCTTTCATTCTTAGCTACAGTCTTTGCAATCCAACGTGGAAGACACAGAACGTCGTTACAACATGCAGCTGCAACAGATCCAGGGTATGATCGGCCCCTTGGAGGAGGAGCTGGCCAGCATCCGCTGCGAGATGGAGAGTCAGAACCAGGAGTACAAGATGCTCCTGGGCATCAAGACCCGCCTGGAACAGGAGATTGCTCAGTACCGGGCACTGCTTGAGGAAGGGCAGCATGATATTAGGTACGTACATTCAGATTAATTAACATGCCATCTTTGCAAACAGATGAAGATGAAAGTAGCAACATTTATATTAGGAACTAGTGGAACTGATTAATCATCAATATATTTACTATAATCACAAGAATTCACATAGAATCTAAATCTTAGCTGGCAGGGTACAAAGCTTTATTATTCTATACTTATTATGAACTGGACAAAATGTTTACAAAACTATTTAGAACTGTAATTTGCCGTTTCTTCTCCTAAGTACAGTTATATATGAAAATGAAAGGTAAGAAAGAAAATAACTGCCTTTCATAAATATTCAAAGTACATATTCTGAAAGACTCCTAAAGCCATCCATTACCTTTCTTTGTCTTCTGTGCAGACCAGTTAATTTGCCCTTAATTACAATAGTTTGAAACCAGTTCTCTATAACATGTTTCACACTGTAGTAATTTCTCAGTCATACAAGGAGGTCAGAGGGAGTCAGAAAGTGGCCTTGATCTAGCTGATAGGATACCAGACACCAGTCATATTGCTATAAATCTTACATATACATTCCCTTTCCTCGCAGCTTCTCACAGGGAGGAGGTAGCGGTGGATCTTCGGGAGGAGGAGGTCATGGAGGAACTAGCTGGTGTTCTGGAAGAGGAAGTAGTGGAGGAGGAAGTAGCTGGTCCTCAGGTGGAGGAAGCAGTGGAGGAAAAACTGGAGGATCCTACGGAAGAACTTCCTCTTCTGGAGGTGGAGGAGGCGAGAGTGGAGGAAAAATAGGAGGTGGAGCCTGTGGTAAAACTTCAGGTGGAGGAGGTGGCAGTGGCGGCGGAGGAGGAGGGGGCAAATCCTGCCTCTCCCGCTCTTCATCTTCCCAGTCTGGCAAGTCTTGTGAAAGCCCAGGTAAAAACTGGAATAAAAGAGTACATCCTCCCACTCACTTCTCTCTCTGAATAGCAGGAAAGGATATGACAGCTTCCTTCCTTATTTGGAAATCTGGAGACATTTTTACTATTTTTTTCACGTTTTAGGTCCACTTTGACATTTGTTCTTATCCAGTAACTTACCAAGGTGGTAGTAGTTTCACAAGTGATTAGAATGAAGAGGACATTACGAAAAGTTGTATCAGGGCATGCAGAAAGAGGAAATGAAGGGGGAAAGGGAAAAACAATGCCCAGTGCAAAGCATGCAGGGAACTAGAGAAGTCAGTAGTTTTGGAACGAAGCCAAATGTTAGAAATGTAACTGGTATAAGGGGAGAAATGGTTAAAGCAGGGATGGAACATCTAAGCCATTTAAAATACAAGGGGTATTAGCTGCAAAATCTTGAAGTAGCAAAAGATGGAGAATGATCAGGTCTTCTCCATGCCTGATTTCACGGCTGTGGTTCCAGGAGGTGCTGAAAACATGAAGCTCTGCCTGGAGGGGAATAAAACATTGGAGAGAGGAGCAACAATGGAAGAAGTGTCTGAGGCCATAAAAACGATGAGATTGGGTAAGTCTCCAGGTCCTGACAGCATCTCAGACAAATGCCTGAAAATGTTGAAAATGAACAGGAAGTTATACTTTTTTAGAAAGGTTCTCACCCACTTGTGATCTTTTTTTTTAAAAAAAGATGGAAAATGATCCTGCTTTGGGGCTTCCACTTACTCCTTCTAGGTAAAGATGTAGCCTGTCTCACAAACATGCTGTTTTCCATCACAGACTAACATTTGGTCACGAAAGTATTGGCTGTAGACTGAAAGGCTTGAAGCCATCAATATAGAAAGTTAAGAATACTACACAGACTCTCTTGCTGCTGAAAACAAAGGCAGCGAATTCAGAAGGCTTTTGTGTAATGAGTAAGATTTTTTGGTAAGGTTTGGTGTTGATGAGATCCTAGTTTCTAAAAATTAATAGTCTTTGCCAACTCCTCCATAAAAATGTATTCCTTTGATAAAACAACCTACCTGACTTGCAACACTCCTATGTATACTAATGCTTTGTAGGCAAGATTGAAATATATTATGCGCCATCCACCTTTAACTTATAAAAATTTGTTGTAAATATCCATACGCACATAGATACGGATTCTAAGTTTGTCTGTATTTGATTTATACTGCTACAGTGTCTAAATTTAAAGAGTGTTTTACACTTACACAGTTGAGAATACAAGCAGGTCCATGTATTTAGGATGATAAAGCTGCAAACACCCATGCTTGTACAAATGTAAAGTCTAACACTGTTCTAATCTTTCCAGAATGCTGGGGAAAAGATCTAGCCCATGAACCGCAAAATCTATAATTATGAAATAATAAAAAGATTAAGAATGCTGAATGAAATAACATTTCTTCAAATAAATTCTTGCTTTCCTTCATCTTTCAACAGGAAGTTTTAGAAAGTCTGAGGAGTGATTGGCAAAACCAGCATCTTCCACTGCAGGATCCACTACCAGTGGGCTTTAGACCAAGCAAGACGATACTGATCATGTCTGATCACGCCTCTGTGAAGAGCAAGAGCAAACAGTTGTTAAGTTACTCAACACTGTTCACTCCAGGGGGCTCATCAGAACTCTCTGGATGGCCTACCTGCTTCTTCCATCTGAATTTCTGTTCCTAATCACTGTTACCTGAGTTAATCTCTACTGTGATTGGTATTCTGTAAGGGGGAAAAAAAAGGAAAAAAAAAAAAGAAAAAAACACCCACCCCACCCCCAAATGCTAATAAATCTTTGCTTCTCTCTGATGCAACTAGAAAGCCATGTCTGGGAGAAATTTCCTTTAGTGGACATTTTTGTTTGAATCAGTTACAAATATCAAGCCCCACCTGTGGAATACACAGTAACATGTCAGATTATGCAGATAACCCAAAAGCTTGCAGCAACACATTCACATTTAAGATTAACTGGGCAAAACTTTGAAGAATGCTTTGGTGGTCCCTGCAATAGGAAAACTCACAGTCAAAAGCCCTACTCATTTCTGCTATTAACTTCTTTCAGGGAAAGAGAGGGTGGGTTTGAGGAGCTGACTAATCCCCAGAAAGCCTCTAAAAAAAATATTATTCCTAAGGAGTTACTAAAATACATTATGAACCTTCTTTATCATGGAATTTAAAGATGGAAATTTTCAGCTCCCAGTGCCAAACACCCCTGAGTAAAGAAGTCCGATCATGTACAATTAATTATCCAAAATGAACACAAACCCAGCGCTACCTGCTTGGGTACACACTGGATAACAAGTGGATAAAAGCTGAGTAAGAAGATATCCCTACTTTGTGTCAGTAATTTTCTGTACTGTAAAATAAATTCATAAAGCTGCAGTATGAACCAAATCGCATGCACATGGTCTCACAGAAGAATAAATTCACAGGTTATTTTTACTGATGATAACCATGCCTTGCTGTCTGGTAGCTGTACAATACCTGGTCTCTTCTATGTATTTCCACTCAGAGCATTTCTCATGTCTCAGTATGGACAGGCATATGTTTTACAAAGAAGACTGGCAAATTATTTATATTTAGGATGTGATTTTACAAAACCCAGTGGTAGACTGAGAGGAAAAAAAAAAGATATCCAAGAGAAAAGATTCCCAAACCAAGTTACTAAGTTTAAGGGTTGCCTACAGATCCCACAGTAGAGGGACTGCTCACAGTGATAAGGGTGCAAATGCCCTAAAATGTAGAGATTGAACTTTCTCTCTTTGTTTTAATTATAGCCACGTTTCCTTCCTTTATGCCCTGGGTAGCTGCTCATCTTGGGTAGGTGCTCCCCAGTGCTGTACCCCTTATAGGGCTTCTCACTTCTGCTGATGCTAAATTAAGTGTGGGGTCCAGGTATGCAGGCCCCCTGTGGGCTGAATTGCTGAAATGTACTACATGGGGTATCTGACATGACAATAATTCAGAGAGCCTCTTACATGACACCTGTTCACTAATACAGTCTTTATCCCTTGCATTTCTCAACTCATCTGCTCAAACACAAACAAAGGGAACCAGACAGGAGTATCACTGCTGTGAATTTTTCTCTCTCAGTTTTACAGTAATGAGTTTTGTTTTTCCACTCTGAGGAAGGCATCACCCACTGGAGCAGGTTGAGAAACACAGATTGAGTGGGAGACCGTGGGAACGGGAATCCTGAATGCTTGAGTTCTAGGCAGATCTGTGTCAGTGATTCACTGCATTGCCTTACGCCAGGCTCTCAGCCAATGTGATTAGTATTTAAAAAGAAAAAAATCTATGAAGAGAATTTTTTTCTGACCAGTGTCTCTAGGGGAGTCTGAGGACTGGCTAATCTCTGCGAAGGATTACTTTATATATAAGCATGCACTGATGCCCCTGAGCTGACATGTAAAAAAGGCAGTGTTGATTAAGTTTGCAAGGACACCCCCATCTCCCTCCTATTGCAAAATTGCCTACTTAATTTTTAAAACCCTTGAAGCATCACATCATACATGTCTCTATATTGCTAGCTGTCCCTTACACCTAGCTGATTGCTCTGCTAGTTTTACACCTCTTGCAGGCTGTGAGAATTCTTTCTTAGACCTGTCTATTCAGGATACTAAACTAACAGCCCAAATTAAAGCATACTCCCAATACAGAAGCCATGCTTCTCATAGCTCCTCCAAGAGCCTCCCAAGTTAATCTCAAAAATGTTTCTGCTGAGTGCATGCTTCCTGGCTTTTATAGAGTGATTTACAGGCCATTGTCTGACCTCTGGCCTTACAGCAACACTGGGGAGGCTTAGGTTAGGTACAATTTACTTGGAGGAGCAGTCTGTCTGTGCTGGAGCTTGCTGCTCTGCACCATCGTAGCAGCTCTGAGGGCTACTGATACCTCTTGCTCCTGTCCTTCTTTCCAAAAATATAACTTACTTTTAATATTTTTACTGCCAATTATCTAATCATCTAACATCTATGCACCTACCCTTGCAGAAGAAATTCCCCTGAAACAAATCCTTGTGAGAGCAAAGCAGAATGAAACTTGCAGAGTTTGAAGTGTGGGAAGGAGAAGCCACATGGAAATGAGGCAGTTCTGCCCCTGAGAAACCCGTACTGCAGCACCATGTTGGTGCAACCTTTGGAATGTGCCGTACCACGCTATTGATCTGCTGCCGATTTAAATGCTTGCAATGATATGTTACAATCACACACAGAGATATGTAAAAATTTCTGAGCAGTTAGGATAAATAATATAATATTGCTACTACAACTTTCACTACTCAGCACTGGTTGTGCTGTTTTCTTCCTTACCTAAAATCTGTACCTTTCTTAACAAGGTGTTCTTATAATGTTCCTTGCATGTAATGAGTCTGCACCTTTAATGCAAATAAGCTTCATAATAAAGTTTATTTGCTACATGTTACAGTATGTGACAAAATAAATAGAAACCACCAATAAACTTAAAAAAACCAAACCTACTTAATCATGTCACTAATGCTCATTACAGACAATAAGAAGACTGAATGTAGATGGTTTCTTACCATACCCTGGAAGAAAATGCCAGTTTCAGTATTCTTTTCTTTCTCCATTTTGTAAATGCAAACTCTGCATCTAGGTTATCCCTAGCATTTGCTTACTGAGAGAACAGGCTTGTCATAATAACAAAGATGCAAAAGAACTTATGTGGAGGAACAGAGATAGAAAACCAAAACTATTGCAAAACAGGAGTAAGAAATACAAATATTGTAGTGTCAGGTGTCAAAGCTTAGGGCACGTTTAAAGTGGGACTCCAGCAATATTAGGAGTAGTGAGGAGAACCTTGCACTTCCTATTTGCATATATTTTGTTGGGCATTAATCAGCATAATAAGCTTTAATTTTATGAGCACAATATGTTGCAATTCGGATGCTTATCTGATGTTCCTATTAGTGCTCTGAGAAGAAAATTGTAGTACGTGTTAGAACAAGACCTTCAGAACAACCTTAGGCAAAAATACATGTGCACACACACTCCTGTGTTTGGCTTCCGTACTCCCAGAGCAATCCATTTGTCCATTTGAAGGCACAGATGTAATTTCAAAATTGCCTATGCATATATTCTGCTGATCTCTCTTTTGTTTAGCATTAATTGTCAGCCCTATTTTGTCAAATGCCTAAATTGTCGAATGCTCACAGGCTGTGTTCATGGGCTACGGAATTAATACAGCAAGGTATGCCATGTCACTGCACCGTTGGGGGGAAGGAAGAAACTAGCAAAGCTTTCTAGAACGCACTCATCTCAACATGAATGTCCTAGTGGTTCTTCTTCGCTTTTCTGGGGGGGTAACACAGGTCACTTGGGCAGCCATTTGTTTAAAGTGTTGTTAAAGAAGTATTTTTGTGACAATAAATCTCCGTATGGACAAACAAGCAGGGACCAGATCCCCAAAGGCAGTAGGCATAAACAGGATTTAGCTACACGTAGACTAGCTGAAGTCCATAGCTCTGATTCGTAAGTCCTGGCTCAGTGGGGATTTAACCACCTTGAATTATTACATTCACTAAATCTTACTTTTTGACTAGCGAGTTCTCTAGGCTGCTTCTGTACTTGCTCAGACCAGGCTGAAGCGAAGGAGAGCAAATACCAGCTCCTTCCCAGGTCCCCATGGCACACAGAGACCAGGCAGATGCCCCTTAAGTGTGTAATTCCCCCACCCCCCAAGCTCAGCCCAGCGCCATGCCTCCCCCAGGCCAGCATGACCTTCCTCCTGGTAAAACAAGAAGAATGGATGCCTTTTTTTATACAACATGAGTTGTAGTAACAGAAAGTGCAGTATGTGGATAAGTGCCTTTGCCTGCTGAGATTCAAATTGCTATGTTCTATCTCGCAGGATACTGCAGTAATCAACGCTGCCAAGGGGACAGAACTATTGTAGATGCCCACAGCCTGGAAGGCATCTGAGGTTGCTTAACCCAAATGGACTGAGGCACCTAAATTCTAGAGAAAGGCAGGAGACTTTGTTGGCAGATGCTCTTATCGTGCCCTCCAGCTGTTATAGGCAATATGAAAAGCAATGTTCCATTTTAGCACCAACAAAAAAAATTATTCCAATTGAATTGAATACCCTGTAGGAGACCGCGGTAATCACAGAGGGACAGCTCTCTGATTCTGGCTTAGAAAGTGACAGAAATGATAACTGGCAGCCACAGGCAGTAATTAGTAGCCTGTAAACTGCCCATCAGCTGTAGGGCACGAAAGCCTTGACCCATGACTGTCACATCCAAATGACAAAAATGGTCTGTACATTGTCAGGATCTAAGCGACAGGCATTCTTCCCACCAACCTACTTGCTTGGAAGTTCCAAGTTATCCTGCACAAAAGTGTGTGCTAGGGGAGTGCTAGAGGTTTTAAACCTCACAGGCAAGCTCACTGCTGCCTCAACAGTCCTTGTTTCCTTTGCTGGGTCTAATCTTAATTTCTTTGGAAATTATTGTGATTTCACTAGAACATTATGAGATGAAGTAGGAATGAAAAGTGAGCACAGACTCCTAGGTGAAAACAGATCCTCTCTTACAAAAATTTCTGGGAAGAGTGATGGGAAGAGATTACTAAACAGATCAAGAGAATAAACTCTAGCACTTGCCTGAAGCATGGCTTCAGAATGACACTGAACTACGGGGGAATGTTTTAATTTTTCGGTGCATAGACATAAAAGTGAGATTACATTTTCTCCAGGTCTGTTTCAAATGCAGCAGCTCCAGCCTATTGCAAAAGTCTTCTAGTTTTGCTAAAACGTACAGCAGTGTGGGCTGCTCACAGAGTTCATCTTCATTGTGATGCTAGGCAGTCACTTCTTTGATATGTATCACAGAGGCCTGATTAAAAGGAAAACAGTAACAGAGAGAGAGAGTGAAAAAATGTCAGCTGTACTTGAAATGTGGCATGTGCTGCACATAACAAGAAGCAGTACGCAGTGTCAAAACATCCAGATACTCTGCAGGCTGAGTAATGCTTGTAGCTGTGGCAATAAATGTCTTTATTCTGATTTGATTTTGAGACAGCGATGTTGTATAGCATACTGGATGCTGTATCTACACAAGAATATTCATGATTAAACTGTGCATCACATACAGGAAAGAGATGTGAAAAGGTCCTAAAGTTGCCAGCCCCTTTTAGGTAATTCTGTAACTTATAAACTTTACATCAGCCATATAACACATTAGCAGAAAGCATCAGAGAACAAAAATTTTTGAAGGCTCTTTATAGAGCTCAGAAAGGAAAAATTCATCCTGTCCACAGAGTAGATCTTCTCTGGTTTGTAAGCATTTGTGCAGATAATATTTAATAATCAACAAATTAAAATGTGCCAGAAGGTAATTCAATGTATACAACTTTACAGGAGGACAAAGTACTCATAGTTCACCTGTATTTTTCAGGTACCTTAATATTATACTCCAAAGAGACACACTACATTTTTGAGAGCATAGTGGCTTTGAATATAACAAAATACCACAAGGGAAAATTTTCAGCTGGTAAGAACAGAGCATAGTCTAATAGCCAGCAGGATTTCTATAAAAAGCACCAAGACTGAACTAGTAATAAAAATGAAATAATAGTAACAGTAAAGGCAAGAGAGGAATAGCCTATGAGCGTATGACTGAAAAGCTACCGAAGATCTAAAGACAAAAACCTGTATTTGTGTTCCTTTTTTTTATATAAGTAGTGGCAATAATATAGAACTAAAATGAAATATTGAGGCTATCTAAAGTTCTCCACGCTCAATGGCTTGACTTTTTCTTTTCTTTCATTGCTTTTGTTTTTTAAAGTACTTTCCAAGCATACAATAAGATATGCCCTTATCGGAAGGATCTTCCAGTATGGGCAAATCCCTGCTGTGAACAAATACATATAGAAAAAGACAACTGATAAATAAAATAGGAAACAATGTTGGTTCTCAGAAAGTACATAAACAGAATAAGAGACTCCTTTGGCAATACTACAGAGATTTTTTTGCTCACTATCACTAACAAGCGATAGATTGTTCTAGCATGTCTATGAAAAGCATCTATAAGGACTATCACTGGAATCACTGATGGAAATTTGAATGCAATAATCAATTTTACTTACCATAATGGAATTTGTGAAAAAGGGCCCCCATTGACCAAAACGACATTACACAGACACAAAGGCAAAGCAACACTAAAAATAAAAAACATTTTGCATATAGTAAAATACATCTTTCAGCACCAATAAGAGAACATGCAGAAGCCCAGAAACTGTTTATGCTGCTGAGGTGACACTACCATCCTCCAGCTGTGAATCAATGAGAAATTATCACATCATCAAGCTACTTGAAATCTTTCATCATCTTTGAGCCTTTGAGTATATCAAATAGCAAGATAAAATCAGAGAGCTTTTGAAAGAGATTGCATAAGCAGCAATAAAGCAAAGCTGGCAAAAGCAACAGTGCAAAGGACAGGACAATGGATTCAGTCAGAAAATGTTAAATAATTCTCAGTTTCACTTCAAAAAGACCAGAAGTTAAGAGGCAACAATACAATTTGTAAAAGAATCATGCACATGGAGACTGACAGCAGAGTGTAAAAACCAGCAGCAACATACAATCAGCTCCCAAACCAAGTTGGCCTTTGGAAAGCAAGAAGTGCACTGCACTGTCACCTCCCAGAGCGCTTTTTGAAGAAGGTCTTTGAGAAAAGGACAGCAGACAACAAATGGCAGCTCCTCAGATGTGCCTTTCTTTGTTCCCTGCACCTGAGGTTTAGGGGGAGGTTGCTACATTTCATAAATACCTTACAGTCATTAGAGGATCAATAATCAGAGAGGAGGAAAGGCAATGAAGACATTTCAGTAACAGAGAACAAAACTGTCACTGGAAAAATGTTCACTTTCTTCCAAGCAAATTGTAAGTTTGAGGTCCATCTGCAGCAGGACCACAAATGCTGGTGTTTGCAACTAGGCGGCAGGGACTGGCTGTTTGCATGAATGAAGTTTCTACTGTATTAACAAATAAGATGAATTTTTTTTCTAAAAGCTTGAAGTGGAAGAACAGAGCTAAGGGGATGCTGAGGGAACAAGATTCTGTGTTTGAACCAGACTGTTTAGTTTTCACCCAGGACAAAGATGAAACATTATAACACAAAAGTGTCTCTGTAGATGAGAGTCATCTGGAATCAAAAAGTCAGTCAGCACCGTTTGCCCAAACTCAGACTCTTCTTACAGATTTTTCAGACACATGCCATTCTGTCTTCAGCTACTCTGCTTTAGCATCAAATCTAACAGTTGAGGATGAAAACTGCTTACAAGGCCATCTTGGGTAAACTTCTGGGAAGCAGAGCAAGACTGAAGTATGGTGTAATTTCTCTTGTCCTCTCAACAGTCTGATTTCAATTGACGTGTGTAAGAAGACATCGACTTTTCTCTCAGGATACTATTTCAGAGTCTTAAGGATCTCTGCATTAAAAGCCATATATATAATTACTCTATCACCTGTAATGCATGACAGAGTAACAACAGAGGGAATGAGTGGTTTAATATAAAACTGTAAAAGGTCTTCTCCCACACAATACTTTGTAGGTCATTGTCTGCATTAATACAGCTTCTAACTGTGCTGCAATTGACTATAATACAGTTAAACTATCCTTAATCTTCCTACTATTTTAGATTAAATAGCTCTTTGGTGAAAAAAAACCAATTTTTTTTTTCCTCTTTGAATTCTAGGGCCTAGCTACCTAGTGTGCTGTCTTATCACTTTCTTCACAAAGGAAGGATTTTGATTTTTAAATAAGAATCCCACTGCATTGCTTGCAGTGATGATGGCATTACTAAGTGATGGCAGGGACACACAAGTTGGAAAATCTAAATAGACAAGTAGACAGTCCTGTTAACGAAACTCTGGCACTATCATGTATAGTGAGAAAGAGAATATAAGCAGTATAGGAGATTGTAAATGCACAAAATATCAAAGAGCAAAAGAGAATAATAGCCTTTGACAACAGCAGCTACAAAAATCTTAGCAAAAAAGTAGATTAAGAATTGAACAAATAAATGCACAGTCTAACATGAGGGATTTGGGCCTCATCTTCTTTCTTCTAGTGAAGAACTGAGAACAAAAAATCTCTCTGTATAATTCCACCAGGTACACATTATGTCAACAGTAGCTTCAGGATCGTGTACGAAGTGGCTTTTCTGTCATAAAGCAGATTCAGGCTGGATGAGGTAAAATATCTTTTCAGAAAAAGTTAAATGAAAAGAATGCCACCCCAAAGAAATTAAACGTTCACTCTTAAACAAACACAATAAACCCAGCAATGGGCTAGATTGCCTGAGATATCAGCAAAAAAATATTGTTCAGCAAATTATTCTTGGCACAAACAACAAGGTTGGTAAATGCCCTGGGAGAAAGAAACACCCTGATGGTGACACCCACTGTCAAAAGTATAAATAGAGAGAGCTAGGGATGAAAATTTACAGTCCTGAATCTTATCAGGCTGTGCACCTAAATTTGGGGTTGTGGTTAGACTCTCACCTGCCGCCACTATGAGCTGTGGCACTAAATCTTCAACTAGTACCACTAGAATTAGCAGTGGAGGTGGTGGTGGTGGTGGTGGTGGTGGTGGTGGAGGGGGTAGCAGCTGTGGAGTGCGTAAGTCTGGTGGATACTCCTCTATGTCCACTAGAAGATACACTTCTTCTGGAGGTGGCGGAGGCTTTTCTGGGAGAAGCTTTGGTGGAGGAGCTTCCAGGAGCAGCTATGGAGGGGGCTTTAGCAGTGGCAGCTGTGGGAGGATTAGCCGCAGTAGCTATGGTGGGAGAATGAGTGGCGGCAGTTATGGAGGAGGAATGGGCTGTGGAAGCATGGGAGGAGGATTTGGATCAGGCGGTGGTGGTTTTGGGGGAATGGGAGGTGGCTATGGAGCCAGCCTCAGTGGAGGTAGCTTTGGCGGTGGTGGTTATAGTGGAGGTGGATTTAGTGGCTTCGGGGGTAGTGGTGGCTTTGGTGGTGGCAGCTTTGGTGGTGGTGGTGGTGGCTATGGTGGAGGTAGTTTCGGTGGAATGGGGTTTGGTGAAGATGCCGGCCTGCTTTCCACAAATGAAAAGTTGACCATGCAGAACCTTAATGACCGCCTGGCTTCTTACTTGGATAAAGTGCGACGCTTGGAGGATGAAAATACTCAGCTTGAACAACTGATCAGGGAGTGGTATAAAAACCAAGGTCCCACTCATTCCAGGGACTACAGCCAATATTACAGAACAATTGAAGAACTGCAAAACCAGGTACGTTGTAATTTGACTAACTTTGAACAGACTGTCATTAGAACGGCACTTGCCTCCTGCAGCACAATATCCGTATTTGGGGAAATATATTCCCTCCTTTGTTTTAGCCAGAAAGCAGACTGATGTGGTGACAAAGCCTGACTGCCAGCTTGTCTTGGCTGTGGGTGATGTGTATATGCTGGCACACTTGTGTCTGGCGCAGGTAGCAGTGTGTGGTGGGATGGCAGATCATCACTCGCACACCCATTACGGGGCCTGTCCAGTGCTCTCTTCAACACTTGGCTATTGCTGGTTTGTTCCTCGCTCTCTTGAACAGGAGATATAACCACTGCTTGCTTATGTTGTGCTACTAGTGGCATAATAATTGCACCTTTTTGTGAATATACATGTTGGATGAGCCAACATGTGCATTTAGTCTGATTCCAGCCCTCAGCCATTTAATAGTCTTGTATCTCCTACATGAATATGCCAAATGCAATGGTAATTATGTTTTTCCACTGTTTTTTGAATATAGGGAGTTTATTTAATTATTCTTTCCAGCAAGGTATTTTTAATAAATATTTGTCAATTAAAACTGACAGCCAAGGCACTTTCTTTTAACTGGAAGAAATAAACTCTTCTCTCTATATATAGCTCCTGCAGCACTAGTCAGGCTTGACATTGCCATGAAGATATTCTGAAACATGTTTCTGTACAGGTATTTTCTGCCTCTGTGCGTCAGACTGAAAAGACAACTGACCACATAACATCTGCCCTCTCCCTTTCAGATTGTTGGTGCAAATGTGGACCTTAACAAGATCCTTCTTGACATTGACAATACCAGAATGACTGTGGATGACTTCAGATTGAAGTGAGTCTTTCCCTTCCTGTCTCATTTCATCTTGCCTCCCTTTAGCCCCCAATGAGTTCATATTGCTGATTAAACTTCTGAGGTGCTTAATTGGAGCCTCTTGGCTCCAATGACAGAATATACAATTTTGGGGGAAAGCACTCTGAGAATGATTTTTTTATTATTTTTTCATCATTATTTTTCTCCAGACAAGTTATTGAAGAGTGCCATTTAAAGGATGACATTCTAAGTTTCTCTATCCTTCCATGCAGATTTATAAGCATAATCCTCATCATATAAATCTCATAGACAGAAATTCTACCAAAATCAAACAAACCTATTAGAGATGGAAAGAGAATTAGGTCCTTTCTTTAAGAACTGAGCAATGAGATTAAAACCCAAAGAGGTACTGATGGGAACTGCTCGTAGTCAAGATAATGAACAAAGAGGTCTGGCAGCTCTTTTACTGTCTTTCTCATCTGTCATTCAGGTATGAAACCGAATACACTCTCCACCAGAGTGTGGCAAGTGATATTAATGGATTACGTCCACTTTTGGATCAACTGACTCTAGCCAGATCTGACTTGGAGACACAGTTTGAATCCCTAAAAGAGGAACTGATCTATCTTAGGAAGAACCACGAAGAGGTAAGTTTCTCCACACTTTAAAATAATAATAACTAATGAAAACTCAATACTCAGAGAATTTCCTGTGGATTTCTTCCACTAGCAGTAACCAGACTCTGGCTGCTGGCTTTGATCACTCAATTTGACATAATCTGGCTTTGATTTTCAGGAGTATGTAGCATCCATAGCTGCCCACAACTGATGTAATAAGACACCTAGGTCAACATGTGCTGAAATGAGACCAGGGAAATGAACGGCTTTCAGTGCAAAGTACAATTCTGTTGCTGAACTCATGGAAGGAAAATTGCATAGAACATAGGGAGGAGTTAAAAGAAAATATTTATACTATCTGCAATGGTATTTCTCATTAAGAAGAAAAATTCATAAAAGGATTTTCACAAAAAGCATGCTGCATCAAATTCCTTATGACCCTGAGGAGAAAATATCAGGGTCAATGTGTATGTGGTGCCTGGCTATTGTTCACTATAAAGTTTGCCTTAGGAATGGCAGAATTGTTCCCTTTCACGACCAGGGCAGATGAGGCCCCCTTTGCAGGAGTGATACATCTGTGTGAGGGTTTGTGTTTCTTTCTTTTCCTTTATTTGAAACTATGACATTTTTCTTTACCTTCACCCTTTGACAGCATGGTGGGGTTTTGATGTTTTTTTTTTCTAGGAAATGAAAGGACTGCAAACACAATCTGGTGGTGATGTCAATGTGGAGGTCAATGCTACTCCTGGCATTAATTTGATGGAAAAACTAAATGAAATGCGTTGCGAATATGAACGGCTTATTGAGAACAACAGGAGAGAGGTGGAAAGCTGGTATGAAACCAAGGTAAAGCATGGGGTTTTTTTTGATTACTCAGTCTTGCACAAGGAGCTGGACCAATTAACATCCAGCAGAGGAAAGGCAACTTATCATGAATTATTTAAGGAACATTAACTTTAAATAAATGTAAGCAGTTTACTGCAACAGGTCAGTTCTGGAGTATTGAGGTTATGTAGTAAAGCATGTAGAATCTCTGTGTTCCAGTAGCAAGGTGAATTACACAAGAGTGAGGTAGCAGAGTGGCATGTGGGAAATATACACAGTCACTCTACATTACATCTTTCTTTTTCTTATTAATTTCTTTCTCAGTGCCTTTATGATAACCCCACAATGTTTTCTTGTTATCAAAAATGCCTTAATTTCATATGTGAATTTTTCAGATGGAAGAAGTTAATCAACAAGTCCACTCAAGTGGCCAGGAGATACAATCAAGCAACCAACAGATCTCTGAGCTGAGACGTGAATATCAAAGCCTGGAAATTGAGCTACAGTCACAAATCAGCATGGTAAGTAAAGAGGTTTGCTTCTGCTTCACCTGTGACACAGGCTGTATGAGTCACTAGAATGAAAGAACGGTTAGACCTAGAAAGTACTCCAGCTGTAGAGAATGGGATACTGGATTATTTATCTTCAAAGATATGCTTTCTCCTGGTTTGTGAAGATCTCCAGTTTTTCCACAAAAATGTGTTAAATTTGCCACATTCCTGTAAACATTCTGTTTTGTTTTCCATTTGCAGGTAGACTCTTTGCAATCCAACTTGGAAGACACAGAACGTCGTTACAACATGCAGCTGCAGCAGATCCAGGGTATGATCGGCCCCTTGGAGGAGGAGCTGGCCAGCATCCGCTGCGAGATGGAGAGCCAGAATGAAGAGTACAAGATGCTCCTGGGCATCAAGACCCGCCTGGAACAGGAGATTGCTCAGTACCGGGCACTGCTTGAGGAAGGGCAGCATGATCTTGTGTATGTAAATCGACAAAAGAACAGAGCGTTGTGTGAAATCCAGGGTGGCTAGATTAGCCACAAAGACAGGAAATTAACAGTCTAGGTTTGCAAAACAGATTTTGTACTGAAATGAGGCTAATTCAGCTATCTTGACCACCTGCCTCCCAGGTTTGAGGTACTACGCATTTCTTGGCAAACCTGTTCAAAATATAAATCATATGAAAAAACTTAATGCTGAAATTCTGAACTACCAATTTGAGGTTGGACAGGGAAACCCACATACAGAGACTTACCTTCACCCTGGTTCTAGAAAAGGCCAGGAACTAACAGACAGAAATCACCTTGCAAAAGACCATAAGCAGAAAAATGACCATAGTTTTCCAGATCTTCATAAAAGTCTCAGCATGCAACATGCTGAAAGTTCAAGCTGATTCAGTCTCCCTTATGCAGTGAGCCTGCTTCTGCTTTTAAGTGGTACCTGAAAGAAGAGCTAAAGCTTCATGTTCTGCCTTTCCAATTTGGAGCGCAGTGACATCATACACTCATACAGCAGCAATGCTAAATCTTGCAAGAAATATCTGAGCAGAATATGGGAAAAGCAAAAACTCTTGCATTCAAGCTGAAATTGAAAAAAGAGGTTGATTTTTGGCACTGCATCAGTTCTCTTGCTGATCTGTGCTAGAGTCTAGAAAGAAGTACAGACAAGGGAAGTGCAGGCTTCTGCACAGTATCTGTAGACAGATTTTCTTCTGAGGTCAAAAATGCATTTGATTAATTTTTTTTCTCCTTCTTTCTCTCTCTTTGCAGAATCCCAGCAGGAGGAATGGGAGGAGGAATGGGAGGAGGAATGGGAGGTGGTAGAATAGGAGGTGGTGGCTATTCTTCTGGAGGAGGAAGGGGAGGAGGAGGTAGTAGCATGAGTGGTGGATATGGAGGTGGTGGCATTTCCTCTGGCAGCGGAATGGGAGGAGGAATGGGAGGAGGAAGTGGTGGAGGAGGAATGGGAGGAGGAAGTGGAGGAATAGGAGGGGGAAGCAGCGGTGGATGCAGTAGTATTGTTGGAGGAGGAGGAGGAGGAGGAGGAGGAGGAAGGATCTCAGGAGGCGTCAGCAGTTCCCACTCCTACTCTTCGTCTTCCCAGTCACAGTCCTGCAGGAGTGGTGGTGAAAGCCAAGGTGAGAACTGTTGCATGGGCACACTGTTCTCAGTCCCATCCTCAATAATTCATACACTGTACCAACATAGGAAGTAAACAGTTCTGAGGATAAACTGAAATTTCTGGAAAGTGTTAGATTTACTTTTACTAACAATTCTTTTCTATTTGTATGCAAAGGATCCATTCTGCTTAAGAAACACACATTCAATTTCTATTCAATTTTGTGGGTGACATCAGCTAATCATGTAGTTAAAACCACAGCCGGTTTTCTTCATCTCTCTTTGCAGAACCTCATAAATACTGATGGGTTTGTACCATGCTGAAGTTTGCCTTTATGCTTTTGGAATGCTTATGGTCACCTATCACATGTCAGTACTGAAAAAATTAATGTTTGTTTTATTTCCAAACAGGGTATGGAAGAAAATCTTTTGACTAAGCATACATAATAAGGATCCTACAGTGCAAGACCTTTCAAAAGAAATTGGTCCAAATCCTCTATATTGCCCATGCTCCCGAGGAACGACAGATGCTCTTCACAGCTCCCCAATGCTGCTGATGCCATCTATCCAAAAAGGCCCATCACAGCTACTTGGGGGCCACCTGCCCACCATGCTACGCGCTTCTTCTGCCTGGAATGCTTTGTGGCTTCAATCATTGGCACTTGAGCTACTTGCTTTAGAGATTCAAGCTGTTTGTTACTTGGGTTGGGCTGGATGGGGAAAATGTCGCTAATAAAACTTCATTTCTGTCTGATGCAACCAGAATCCTGTGTGTAGGTTTTCTTCCATTCCATAGATGTAAACACATAAAAAGAAAATACAAAGCCATGCCAACACATGGTAGGTAGAAAACTTGGTGATCTATTACAATAGTTGATAATGAAATTTAGAGTTAAAGCACAATGTCTGAGCATTCAGGGCAGATCATAATTTTCTTGGAGCATCCTGGGCTGTGCCCTCATTTTTTAATAATGCGCCAGATACTGTTGTGGAGCTGAGCCCTAAGATTCAATAGCAGTTAATTATCAGACCAGACCAGACTGCAGAATCCCAGCGCTACATGAATGCTAATAAGGTTGGCATCAAAGGAGTGCCCACCCAGGCCCGACAGAGACACATGAATGATTCCAGAACCATGATTGTAAAATGAAAGGAATATTTCAATTTGTGATTCACAAAAACTTAACTGACACTTTTTGTTTTATACTGGAAATACACAAACTAGGAATCTGTTTTCGAAGAGACAAGAAAAAGAAGTTAAAAGGGAATACAATTTACAGGAGCTTTACAACGTTCTCCTCCATAAAACATTAATACTAACAAGAATATTCGCCTTGTACCTGTGACAAATGAAGCACGTGTGAAAGTACCTGGAATGTTTACTTTTGGATATGGGAAGAGCTGTACAATGAAGAAAATTACTATAACTCTTTCAGACACACCTAACTGTTACTTAAAAACATTCCTGACTACAACTTGCGAAAAAATTTGATTGCTTGGCTGCTGCAAGAGCTCGGAGCAACTCAACAAACAAATAACTGGAAAGCACTCTCTTGTTATTAGCTAGCTTTTGGGAATTGCATTTGCTTCTGTCCAGCTTTTTTATACCCATTATTTCAAAAAAATTACAGTATAGCTTTCTCCAGTGACTGGGACAACCTTGTTTATGAAAACAAACAGTAGCTTGTTTGATTGTGGTCCACCCCTATGGATAAAACCCATTTCCAGAGACAGTTGAAAAAAATAGCTTTGCCTTCCAGAAAGTAACAAATTCAGAGATCAAAGGAGATTAACTGTATCGTCCTAGACCCTTCAAAGCAGTCTCTTGTGCACCGTTTGAGGAGCCTCAGGAATTTCTGCATGATATTCTGGAGGAGAGGGCTGCCAAAGTAGACACATTACAAACCACAGCTTTACTAATTTTAATGAGAAGTTAGCATCTGAATTCGTCAGACTCATTTGAAAGTCTTAGTACATTGCACACCTACTATTTGGACAACACAGAACAGAAGTTCAATTATAGGCTGCGCAGCTGGCAAGTAAAACCAGCAGCGGAAAACCTGGAAAGGAACATAAAATACTAGTGCCAGCCCAGCATGCCAGGCTCCCTGTAGCTCTTCCCTGAGGCAGGATCAGCTCATACCGCTGTTTGCAGAAGGCCCGGTTGTAACTCCGGCCCAGACAGGAAAAAACCTAAGTGAATCTAAGTTTTTTCCAAATGCATGCAGAGGTCCTAGCTCCAAAGGCTAGCGGAGTATGCTGGTCAGACAAGGGGCCAAAATTTCCCTGAGGCCGCACAAGTGAGGGCTCTGCTTCACTTGGACGTGAACTTGGAGCTTGAACCGCTGCTGCAGGGCTGGGTGCTCAGGGAGTGGCCTCTAGTGGTGAATAAAGAGTGAAAGAAAACGGGGGGGGGGTGTGTGGAAATAGAGCTAGAACTAGCGAGTAAAGGTAAAAGAGGTCGACACACAAGGGTGTGGATCAAGAGAATAGATGCAAAATTAATTTCCAGAAATACAGGTCATATTGCCGTGCAAACTTTCTCAACACTTGGAAACCTTTCAGGGAAATAAAAATACTTGACCTACACCAAACCAAAGTCTGTTGTTTTGTATTGTGACTGCATGAACTAGGCTTTGCAGACATGTTAAACAGACTTTGTGCCACACCAGTACTTCCAGTGACACACAACAGGAAGAATGAGAGTCCAGTAATGCTGATTTCTATTTCTTTGTTTTAGCTATTTGGACTACACACATCATCTAGAAAGATATATGATGTTTATAGCAAATGGTATGTGGATTGTTTCAAAGTAATCAACTGTGCTTAACGCCAGAGCCCTCTAGAGGGTACTACACCGTTAACTCCTGCACCTTGTATGTTACACCACCTCCACAGAACACCACCTCCACGGATAGCAAGCTACATTTTAAATTAATATTTAAAGAGTATTTCTTCTCCTGTCTCACAATTACCTTGCTGCCCAACAGGCACTAAGTGCTATGCATCGGATGATGGTGTTCAGAAAGGGTTAAAATAGGCAGAGTGGAGACAGCACCTAGTAAGAGAGCCAGTTAGAGGGAATGAAGGGTTCTCAGGAGAAAGTCACTGGTGTGGCTAAGGAAATTGGAAGAGACTATCAGAGGGGAATAAAGAATCTCACTGTACCTTGAGCAAAGACTGAGGAAAATCCTGTGGATCTAGGCAGGATCTTCTCATTATCCTACTCTGATTTGATTGGTAATAAATTAAACTAATTTCCCCAAGTCAAGTCTGTTTTGTCCATGACAGTAATTGCTGAGCGATCTCTCACTGTCCTTACCTCGACCCATGAGTCTTTCCTTAGAGTTTGCCCTTAGGAGGGCAGGGATAGAACAGCTGGGGTGGGCACTGGCGTCCAGCCAGGGTCAACCCACCACAGGCACATACAGGCACACTGTCGTCAAACTCAGACAATGCTACTCCCTCCTCTGATGCGTACCTTCAGATGTAAGGTGACTCAATCCCTTCTCACTCTTCTTTTGCTGATTTTAATGAGTTTATTTCTTCTTCTGTTACATGAAATCTCTTCCTAAAATACTTCAAGGTCGAATTAATCCTCCCTCACTGTGGATAAGCTGATTTTGAGGTGGTAATTCACAGCAGTTTCCACAACCTCCTTGTGCTGCTTTTGTACTTGCCAAATTACTCTTCCGTGGGAATTACAGTGCCAATATTTAATGCACAGCTGGAAACCAGAGAATTTGTTTCTATTCAAGGCTTTTCTCAGTTTCATAGAAGCTTGATTAGCAAAGATGGAAAAAGCAACTCACTGAACATCCCATATTGTATAAGCAGTGGAAAAAAATACACAATTGTTTCTTACTCTGTGTTTTGTGTTGCAAGATATTCTCTCATGGCTGGCAAACACAATTCACTGTAACAACTTCAGATAATGATTATATTACTTCAGATCTAATCTTTGGCAGTGTATCTTTTCACCAAACTTATTTTTTACTGCACTAGATAATTCAAAGACATATTCTGAGAAATGGCTATTTTTAATATGATTATGAAAATATGAAATAGCAAACATTTCTCCTCTCAGTTTCCTCTGAGTCTGCTTAAAACAGCTAAAGTAAAATTAATAGCTGTTTGATAGGAGAAGATTTAATATGTTTTCCTTTGCAAAATACAACTCTTGTGGCTGTCAACTGGTTTTCTTCAATAAGAAAAATGACCCCAATTACCATACTGCACTTTCAGAGAAAGTTAGATTCCAGCAGGACCTTCCTTGATATAAGCAGTAGCAACAGACTAAAAAATTAGTATTAAGTTCTCTTCTATAACAGACATGGAAATGAAATTTTTAAAGTTAAAAATTTATTTCAACGAATTAAAGTAGACTTCTAAAGAGCTAATGTAAATTTTGAATAAATTAATGAATGAAGAGCCCCTTGGAGACTGCTGGTCTAAACAAATCATTGTCTGTGATCACAGGAGAAAGACAAAGCTGAAATACTGAATTTCACCACACGGAAGACTGAAGGAGACAGACAACAAGGTGGAGCCTTCATTAACTCCTATTACTAGTGAGATATTGCCAGATTAATAGTAGCTATGAGATATTGTATTATTCAACAAAATACCCAACAAAGAGCCACCCACATAAAATTACAGTGCATGCTTCAGGTGAATCAACACAGACATACTTGAGCAGAATGGTAATGCGTTTTACTTACCTCAGAAGAAATTTCCTTAGCACATCACTTTTGGCATGAGCACTAAGGCTGGCAAACTTCATGGGAAGCTGGACTGCCTTACAGGTGACACCCACCAACAAGGTATAAATAGCCATCAGCGAGGACAGAGGCTGCAGTCTCATTTTCTGTATCAAGCTGTGCGGCAGGCTTTGCATTGGGGGCTGGATATCTGATTCCTTCCACCATGAGCTGCAGCATCAAGAGAACATCTAGTACCTCTTACAGGAGCGGGGGAGGTGGAGGCGCCTGTGGTGGCGGCAGTGGCAGGAGCTCCTCCGTCTCCTGCAGGAGATATGCCTCCTCGGTGATAGGTGGTGGAAGCTATGGTGGGGGAGCATGCGGCACTGGCTACGGAGGGGGCATGAGCGCTGGCAGCCTTGCTGGTGGCTTTGGTGGAGGCCTGGGAGGAGGCTTTGGTGGTGGCCTGGGAGGAGGCTTTGGTGGTGGCTTTGCAGGAGGCTTTGGTGCTGGGGGGGACATGCTTCTGGGCGGCAATGAGAAGGTCACCATGCAGAACCTCAACGACCGCCTGGCTGCTTACCTGGATAAAGTGCGAAGGCTGGAGGAAGAAAATGCTCAGCTCGAGCACCACATCCGCGAGTGGTACAGGAAACAAGCTCCCAGTGCCTCAAAGGACTACAGCTCCTACTACCAGACCATCGAACAACTCCAGAACCAGGTAGGACAGACCCAGCTAACGTGGCTCCATCTCCCGCGCGCTATTCTCCTTTGCAAGGAATTTGTCCTTCTCTCTGGCACTGGCTCTAAACGGGTGGGAGGGACCTACTGGTCGGCCTCGCTGGTGGCACCGCAGGCAGAAACCTGCTGAGCTGCGCCTCCCGCCTCTTGGGTAAGCAAAGCCCCACACCACAGCACCCCACAAGAGAAAGGGATGTGCTCTGGGGGCACAGCCCGAGGCGCCAAGGAGCGCTCCAGCAGGCCCAAACATGCTGGCGCACGTAGCTGCAATCCCACGTTATACAGGTGGCTCCAAACCAGGCATCTGTGGTTTCCAGTCCGTCACTCTGCTCCCACCCGGCTCAGCTGGATGGAGTGCAAAGCCAGAGCACCTGGAGTGCAATATCACAGCTCCTCTTGTCTCTGCACACTCCTACCTAGGCCAGACAGAAGGACCAAGGCCTTCTCTTGCAGTCGGCTTACACTGGTACCAAGAAAACTGGGTAAACAGACTGTGAAGGAGTGCATTGCAGAAAAAGGGCTGAATACATTCCTTGGCACACATGGGAGAAACTTTAGCTTGAGAAAGAAAAGCAAAGAGAAGGGATTTGGGAGCATGGTCTGTGATAACCCAAGTCTCCTTGAAAAGTAAATTTGGACTGTTAGCCTCCCATATGGCCCCTGCATTACAGCAGAAAACAATCCTGAGACACACAGCAATGCCCTACCAAAGCTTTATGTCTTTTTTCTTCTTCTCCTGGATGTCTTAAACACAGAATGACCCTTCCCCAACTTCACCTTTTTCAGATCATTTCTGCCACTGTGGACAATAACAAACTGCTTCTGGACATTGATAACAGCAAGATGACTGCCGATGACTTCCGAATGAAGTGAGTACCTCTCTGAACCTTACATGTCTTTCAAACCACACTCAAGACCTCAGGAGACAAGGCAGCACTGCCCCAAGTAGTTTCACTGAGTCTTCATGTTTTATTGGGATATTGAACCTGAAAAGATGTGTGCCATTGAATGTCATCATCATCTCATTTCCCCATTTCTCTGTCTCTCTTGTCTTCGGCAAAGGTATGAGAATGAGCTGGTCATCCGTCAGACTGTGGAGGCTGACATTAATGGCTTGAGAAATCTCTTAGATGATCTGACTCTGGTTAGATCTTCACTGGAATCTGAGCTGGAGTCCTTGAAGGATGAGCTGATTGCTCTTAAGAGAAACCATGAGGAGGTACAATGCAATGATAAATAGTGTGTCCAAGGCATAATCTATTGATACTGCTTTGCTCACTGTCCCCACCACAAGAAATGACCTGTGCTCCTTGTTTCTCTCTTTGGACTCTCTGCAGGAAATGAGACAGCTGCAGTCTCAGACTGGTGGCGACGTGAGCGTGGAAGTCAATGCTGCCCCTGGAGAAGACTTGACAAAGATACTGAACGATATGAGGAACGAATACGAGCAGCTCATCGAGAAGAACCGCAGAGAGGTTGAGCAGTGGTATGAAGTCAAGGTACACAGCAATGCACAAAGTGGAGTCTCCTGCTGTGGGAAAACCCAGGCACCCTCGACTGGGCACGCAATGCCTTTGGCTAAAAGGGGGAGGCTGCTCACCTGCACCACACTTGCACGGCTTGGGGAATGGGAAGGGAACAGCTGCTGGGGAAAGACGGCAGTGGCAGAGGGGGAGCAGGCCGGGTCTGATGTGCACAGCTGTGTGGAACATCAGGATCTACGGAGCAATGACTAGGCTGTCCTCGATGAGGACAGGATGGAAGGGAGAGGCTTCCTGGCTACATTAGCTCTCAGTCAGCAAATCTGCTCCCTGAGAGGATCGTCTCACTTAGAAACTGTGTTTGGGGTTTGACTCCTGCAGATCGAAGAAGTCAACCGGCAGGTCACTTCTAGCAGCCAGGACATCCAGACAAGCAGCCACCAGCTCACTGAGCTGAGACGTGAAATGCAGAACCTGGAGATCGAACTGCAGGCGCAGCTCAGCACGGTACGTGGGGCAGGACCGCTGAGAGCCCTTCCCTCCTCGGAATGGGCACGGATGGGTAGCGCTCTGGTCCTAAACTCCTGCCTTTCCACTTCCAGAAAAGCTCTCTGGAAAACTCCTTGGCAGAAACCGAAGCTCGCTATGGCTGCCTGCTGCAACAGATCCAAGCGCAGATTAACTCTGTAGAGGAGGAGCTGGCCAGCATCCGCTGCGAGATGGAGAGTCAGAACCAGGAGTACAAGATGCTCCTGGGCATCAAGACCCGCCTGGAACAGGAGATTGCTCAGTACCGGGCACTGCTGCAAGAGGGACAGCAAGACATTGTGTATGTATTCCATATTATAGCAAGGGTATAAAAAGAAATCCTTGAGTGCTTAACTGCTAATAGAAACTTCTTGTCCATGGAGCTACAATAACACCTTTTTTGACTGAATATCCAGTGGTTATGTCTTTTTTTGTGAATTAAGTATTCTCCTTTTACAGTGCCTCCCAAGGAGCTTTCCAAGGAGGTGGAAAATCCTCCCATTCATATTCTTCTTCCTACACTCATTCCCAGTGTGGTGACATGACAGGTAAGACAACACTTTGTATGGATATGCTTATTAGTGGGTTATATCTACCCCAATGAATACAGAATATTTTGTCTGAAAAAGAGTTTAGTATTTTGGGCTGGGCAAGATTCCCAGGTCCAGTAGTCCAGGAGTCAGAGAACTTCACTGACTGTCACAGAATAATTAGGCGTTAAAATACAGTAAGTCTTTCCCTTCCCTCTTCCTAAATACAAAATACAGATTATAAACTTTACAGGATGGGATATGCTTTTTTGCTCATAGGAATAAAAAAAATATACAGTTCTGAGAAAGTGCCTAGGGTATTGCAGGGCTTGGAGCTTTTGAGCTTCTCTTGCTGACACAGCATGTTAGGTGAAAGAATTCAGTTTATCGGGAAAGATCAGATTTTGCCTTAAGGCAATGATCTGTTTTTGTCTTTACACAGGACAGTCAAGAGTGTGCTAGAGCAATCGCAGTAACAGTGACGCTGGCATCTTCCAGCTAAGACGCATTGAGCATGGACAACAAGAAACTGAACCAAACACTTCTGCAGCACAGCTGATGCAACTGGAACAATTTGGAAAGTGTGCCTGGTCACCTGCCTCAGCACCCCTTCTTTCATTCTGCAATGCTTGTCTTTGTCAACTGGTTCTTTGTTCAAAAGCTTAAATTATGCTGATAACACTGCCTCTAATAAAACTTTACTTCTGCAATGCAAATAAAACAAATGTGTCTGGGAAATTTAATTTAACAAAGTTTGAATGGGTATTTATCAAGCTAACCAATCAAATACAGATTGCCCAATCGTACTTTGTAACGTAGTCTCAGGACACTCTATTTTGCACTAAGAAAATGGACACCATTCCGAGGCCTTATCACTCAGTAAAAGGAAATGTCACAAATTCTGAACATGGCTGTACGAAGGCTGTGTGAAGTGTGACATCTTCCAGGCTCTGCCTATGGGAACTGTCAGTCAGGTGAGACTGTCAGAACTCTCTGCTTCAAAGCAAGAGATATAAGGTTGAGAACAGATACCAGTTCTTGACACAATTTTTCTCCTTCCTGTGGAATTACAAATGCTTTACCATTTTGTTTTCTAATGGCCACTAACAGATTGCTTTATGGCCCCTTGCCTTGCTGCTTTTTACTAAAGACACTGAACAATGTGAGTGAAAAGAGAAAGAAAACAACAATGATGGGTAATGCTCTGAAGATCATTTAATTAACTTCTAATGTACTAAATTGTGCTCAATGTCACTACTATGACTCATCAGACTCCATTAATCTTTGGCTTTACTCAGCTCAGCATAGCTAGGGTTCCCGAGGGAAGGTGTGACTCAGTAGAGGTTGTTCCAGAACGTATGGGTTTCCTGACATCAAGTATTTCTACACCTTTGAGTACACAGTGAATTACATATTGCTAACTTCTGTTAGGAAATATGTGCCTGTTTCCTTCAGCGTCACGCATCAAAAACAATCCTATGTTTTATCATAGAAATTTCAATTTAAATACCAGTATAATACCAAGAACACAATTTTTGTCAGTACACTCGATTGACTTAGGAGGAATGAGAGACAGAAATCTGGTCTCTAGTATTTGCTGTTTCATTTAAGAGTGAGGGTATTGCTCTGTTAGGGTCATGAAATGAAAGGATTTCTCATCATAAACAACGTAAAGAGTATTATTTGTAATCATGTGCCTTGGCTCTGCCATCACAATATCGTAATTGCAGTCTGCAGTAAGTATCTACAAAGAAGAGATACTTTATATTCGTGTTGAAAACCTGGGTTTCCAAACTGACTTTTTCAGTCCAGCATCAGGAATTTGTATGAATAAAAGCCCTTTTCCAAAGAATAAAAGTCTCATTTCAGGTTCTAACAGTATAGAAAGTGATATAAAGCAAATGCAAACATGACTTTCATCTCCAAAGGCTGCCAGAATTCATTCAAGTCTTGGCTGTACTTAACATAGCCAAAACAGCTTCAGAAGACATCTTTTTAAAGGCAGGATTATGGAAACTTGAACTACAGTTAGTGTATATAAATAAGCACTGAAGTTATTTTGTCTAGTCTTCCAGAAGCAGAGAGAAGTATCAGAATGATAAAAAATGCCATCTTCCACATCCAGAGGACTCCAGAGAACATCAGAGCTGCCGTATGTCTTTCACCATTTCTGAACTAATTTGTAAGAGTGTAAAGTCTTTGTGAAATAGATGCTACTATGAAGAGCTTTAAGTTAAATCTACAAAGCCAAAGATATGCAAAATCTTCAGACTGAAAGGAGTGGATGCACTGCAAAGCTGCCAGTCACTGCAGCAGGGCTAGATCACTGGTGGCAGTTCTGCTGCAGCTCACAGTATGACGCCTTTTGCATGTCACCACTGATTCATGAGGCACTAACCTCCACCTAAGTATGGGACAAGGGCTGTGCTGGGGAAAAGCATGGCCCATGCCACAGGCAAGCCCCAAGCACAGCGTGCCTCACCGCCTCCATCTACGGCTGGCAGATGCCCCACAAACCTTGTAGTATGTTCGATCAGGAATCTTGATATCACTGTCTGCTCCTGGCACTCACTTCACCCATGGTTCTTAGAAAAAGCAATATGGTTGCTTACTGTTCTGAAAAGATCTACAGGAAAGGAAATAAAGGGCTTTGTCAGGGAGGAATTTAGAATTTGATTTATTAACATCATGGATTGTAACAGCATATTCTAGCAGGTAGAGAGAAAGAGAACAGGAAAGGATTGCTATACTGGAAGAGCTTATTTTCTCTTAGGAATTACTTTCAAACTTTTCCTTTTTCAGTGGTAGGAAGGGCTACTGAACTAACAATGTAAATGGACTGTAGAATTAAAATAGCTCACATTTAATAGGATTTTCTGGAGGTCTACACATGTGCAAGGTATAAGGGTCTATCCCAGAGAGTCACATAAAAGAAAAATAAGAATAGAATCTGGGGTTATGGAAATTGTTCATCTCTGAAAAAACTGAAGAAATGCACAGGTGAGTGATGCTGGAAGGTGATGGGTGAAGGATGAGGAATGCAAGATGGAGTTCCTGATGAAACTCATGGGAGTAGCACTCTTCTTACCAAGACCACAGTTGACTCATTTGTCGTAAAATGATTAATTACCAGCAATTGTTTCTGAGGTTGTCCTCTGCCTCTTATGTGACTGAAGACATATATCCAGTAATGGCATCATAACTTCTGTGAAAACCACTGACTTTTAGTTCCTTTGCCAATTTGGCGTATCTGTCTGTGGCTCTGCATCCAACTTCACCAGTGAGTAAACAGCACTTGGAAAGGATTTATAAAACTGTTACTTCAAACAAACTCTTCTGACTTACAGATGTTCACAGGGTGTATTATGAGCAAAAATCTTCCAGAGGAAGATATGATTTCAAAGCTCTAGCAGTTTCTTCAGATGGCTGAGGAGCCTCTATACCCTTTACAACAGAAAATGTCCGATCTTTTTCTGTTATCACAAGGGTTACGAACGTTAATGGAACATTAGGAGCCCTGGCTCTTTTGGCTTGTGAAGTAAATCAGTATGTCCAAATTGACTCACCACGGCTATCCCAGGCTGAAGAGCTGTGTCCACAGGATGGTGGACCAAAAATGAATAGAAGACATGGAAATACCCATGAGTTGCAGAACAGAAAGTCTAAAGTTTAAGTATTGTGGTACAGTTACAGCAGTAAGCATAGTTAGATCACCTATTCAAAAGAAGAGAAGAGACAGACAGAGAGAGAAAAGGCATCTCTCTATGGTATGAAAATACAGCATTGGGAAATGTATGAAGTTGTTGGGTCACATGTTATGATGCAACAATGCCGAGAAGGAGATATAAAATCAACACCCCTGGCATTAACGCCGATCAGTAATAAACATCTCATAGGGAAGAATAAAGGTGCATTTCAACAATCTAATGAGGAAAATATGACTAAGGAATCACACCCTGTGAGAAAATAATTTTTAATTTTTAATAATGATGACTCAGTCTCAATAACATATGCAAAGCAACTGGTTCTGACGTGCAGATAATTAGAGAGCTACCAATAAAAGAACAATTATAATTATGAAGATCAAAGTATTACATTATCTTCAGCACATCTAAGAAAGTGTGTGTAGGGGTATCAAAAAAAAGGGTAAATGTCTTTCCATGATTCTTCAGTCAGCCATAACACGCATTAGTAACTTTTATGGGTCTCATAAGGATTGCAGCTAAGAGAGAAAATGTTGCTCCAGCCACAACTGCAAGCTGTGTGTAAGTAAGACCATAAATGAAGAAACCAACAATGAAATGAACCAGTAATTTTGAAATTCTAAATGGAGATGAAATCCCATCAAAGTTTAACTCTCATGTAAAGAGGCTCCTTGTGTTTCAGGCTTAAAATTTTATGTTTTCTAAAAGTTATCTAAAGGCAAAGTTTCATTTCCAAAGAAGGGTTCATCACATCCTGTTCTCTTACCAAAATGCTGCAACTGTGCAGCAGCATTAAAAACCTCAGCAGTGTTAGACAAAATGATAGAAGGCAAGGGGGATCTAAAGGGTCATCACAGCTATCTCTACTATACGACAATAAAATCCCTACCATCAATTGATCCAAGGACAATATCAAACCTTTTTCTCTTTTCCACCTGAAGCTCCTGCAATGGAAGCCTTCCAGACCCTTATACCTTCCACAGATAAAAAGCTCCTGTTAGTTTCCAGCCAAAATACACTCAAAACCAGATTATGCCCTTTCCCATGTGGACAGAAGGATTGTCCTTTATTTTAAATAGCCCTGGTATCTCCTTCCTCAAGAGCAAGGCAATCATTTTAGCCTCCATTTTGCTAAGTTAAAAAGCTGAATCCTTCTGCTCTCCTCTCCCAAGATAAAGTCAGTAATGCCTTATAGCTTCTACACATCTATTTCAGTCGTAAATAATCTTTGGGTGAATGGAAATTTGCACAAAATTAAAAAAAATCACAACTTTAAAATTACATCATTGCATGTCCACCACTCTGTGCAAGACATAGGATTATTTCTGGAAGTGATACTACCAGAGGTTGGTAAAAACAGAAATATCATTGCTTCTTCAAAGGCTATTCTGCTGAGATTTACCACTAAGCATAAGAAAGTACTCACAATGAGTTTTCTTTGAAGAGAAGGACCGAAATTCTTAAAGATTATGTTTTCAAAAGCATCAATTACTGGCAGTTCTGCAGGCAAAATGAAACAGAGCTCATCCACAGGGTGCCTGAGTTTGTATTTCTCTAATTTTGAAATTAAAACAGAGTAACTAGGTGGTGCTTTCATCACCTGCTTTCAGGACAAAAAAATGACTACAAAGAACTATTACAATGAGTCTCACTCACTGAGTAGCCGGCAACATGTTATCTGAAACAAAATCTAACACACAGCCACCCACCCAAAATTATAGTGCATGCTTCAGGTGAATCAGCATGCAGACACAATACCTATGGGGAGGGCTGTCCCAAGCCCCAAAAGAAATTCCCCTTAGCACATCACTTTTGGCATGAGCACTAAGGCTGGCAAACTTCATGGGAAGCTGGACTGCCTTACAGGTGACACCCACCAACAAGGTATAAATAGCCATCAGCGAGGACAGAGGCTGCAGTCTCATTTTCTGTATCAAGCTGTGCGGCAGGCTTTGCATTGGGGGCTGGATATCTGATTCCTTCCACCATGAGCTGCAGCATCAAGAGAACATCTAGTACCTCTTACAGGAGCGGGGGAGGTGGAGGCGCCTGTGGTGGCGGCAGTGGCAGGAGCTCCTCCGTCTCCTGCAGGAGATATGCCTCCTCGGTGATAGGTGGTGGAAGCTATGGTGGGGGAGCATGCGGCACTGGCTACGGAGGGGGCATGAGCGCTGGCAGCCTTGCTGGTGGCTTTGGTGGAGGCCTGGGAGGAGGCTTTGGTGGTGGCCTGGGAGGAGGCTTTGGTGGTGGCTTTGCAGGAGGCTTTGGTGCTGGGGGGGACATGCTTCTGGGCGGCAATGAGAAGGTCACCATGCAGAACCTCAACGACCGCCTGGCTGCTTACCTGGATAAAGTGCGAAGGCTGGAGGAAGAAAATGCTCAGCTCGAGCACCACATCCGCGAGTGGTACAGGAAACAAGCTCCCAGTGCCTCAAAGGACTACAGCTCCTACTACCAGACCATCGAACAACTCCAGAACCAGGTAGGACAGACCCAGCTAACGTGGCTCCATCTCCCGCGCGCTATTCTCCTTTGCAAGGAATTTGTCCTTCTCTCTGGCACTGGCTCTAAACGGGTGGGAGGGACCTACTGGTCGGCCTCGCTGGTGGCACCGCAGGCAGAAACCTGCTGAGCTGCGCCTCCCGCCTCTTGGGTAAGCAAAGCCCCACACCACAGCACCCCACAAGAGAAAGGGATGTGCTCTGGGGGCACAGCCCGAGGCGCCAAGGAGCGCTCCAGCAGGCCCAAACATGCTGGCGCACGTAGCTGCAATCCCACGTTATACAGGTGGCTCCAAACCAGGCATCTGTGGTTTCCAGTCCGTCACTCTGCTCCCACCCGGCTCAGCTGGATGGAGTGCAAAGCCAGAGCACCTGGAGTGCAATATCACAGCTCCTCTTGTCTCTGCACACTCCCACGTAGGCCAGACAGAAGGACCAAGGCCTTCTCTTACAATTAGTTTCTTATTAATGAGATGAATTAAAGCATCAGGGACAAAAACTGTACTTCCTTACACACCCAGAGAGCATAAACCCATATGTCCTTGCATAAATGTTCAGTATTCTTTCCCCCAACAACACATTGTTTTATTAGTGTGTTTGGGGAAGTCAAAATCTTGCTCACACCAGTTCTTGTGGCATGGCATTTCAACAAGTTTCTGTGGCCTCTGCATTACAGCAGAAAACAATCCTAAGACACACAGCAATGCCCTACCAAAGCTTTACGTCTTTTTTCTTCTTCTCCTGGATGCCTTGAACACAGAATGACCCTTCCCCAACTTCACCTTTTTCAGATCATTTCTGCCACTGTGGACAATAACAAACTGCTTCTGGACATTGATAACAGCAAGATGACTGCCGATGACTTCCGAATGAAGTGAGTACCTCTCTGTGAACCTTGCATCTTTCATGGCATGAATTTTATCAGGTTAATGAACGCAGGTGATGATGCCCTGTTCCAAGTGGTATGACCAAGCATATGCATTGTAATGAAATGAATGACTAATCCTTCTTTTTTCATTGGAAAAGGTATGAGAATGAGCTGGTCATCTGTCAGACTGTGGAGGCTGACATTAATGGCTTGAGAAATGTCCTGGATGATCTCACTCGCACACGATCTTCACTCGAATCTGAGCTGGAGTCCTTGAAGGATGAACTGCTTTCTCTTAAGAGAAACCATGAGGAGGTACAATGCAATGATAAATAGTGTGTCAAGACATAGTGCTTTGATTCTTCAGGGTTCCCAAAGTTACACATCAAGTCCGTTCAACTATATGTCACATGATCGCCATTCGTTGGTACCTTGATACTGCTTTAACTACTGTCCCCACCACAAGAAATGACCTGTGCTCCTTGTTTCTCTCTTTGGACTCTCTGCAGGAAATGAGACAGCTGCAGTCTCAGACTGGTGGCGACGTGAGCGTGGAAGTCAATGCTGCCCCTGGAGAAGACTTGACAAAGATACTGAACGATATGAGGAACGAATACGAGCAGCTCATCGAGAAGAACCGCAGAGAGGTTGAGCAGTGGTATGAAGTCAAGGTATGCAGCAATGCACAAAGTGGAGTCTCCTGCTGTGGGAAAACCCAGGCACCCTCGACTGGGCACGCAATGCCTTTGGCTAAAAGGGGGAGGCTGCTCACCTGCACCACACTTGCACGGCTTGGGGAATGGGAAGGGAACAGCTGCTGGGGAAAGACGGCAGTGGCAGAGGGGGAGCAGGCCGGGTCTGATGTGCACAGCTGTGTGGAACATCAGGATCTACGGAGCAATGACTAGGCTGTCCTCGATGAGGACAGGATGGAAGGGAGAGGCTTCCTGGCTACATTAGCTCTCAGTCAGCAAATCTGCTCCCTGAGAGGATCGTCTCACTTAGAAACTGTGTTTGGGGTTTGACTCCTGCAGATCGAAGAAGTCAACCGGCAGGTCGCTTCTAGCAGCCAGGACATCCAGACAAGCAGCCACCAGCTCACTGAGCTGAGACGTGAAATGCAGAACCTGGAGATCGAACTGCAGGCGCAGCTCAGCACGGTACGTGGGGCAGGACCGCTGAGAGCCCTTCCCTCCTCGGAATGGGCACGGATGGGTAGAGCTCTGGTCCTAAACTCCTGCCTTTCCACTTCCAGAAAAGCTCTCTGGAAAACTCCTTGGCAGAAACCGAAGCTCGCTATGGCTGCCTGCTGCAACAGATCCAAGCGCAGATTAACTCTGTAGAGGAGGAGCTGGCCAGCATCCGCTGCGAGATGGAGAGTCAGAACCAGGAGTACAAGATGCTCCTGGGCATCAAGACCCGCCTGGAACAGGAGATTGCTCAGTACCGGGCACTGCTGCAGGAGGGACAGCAAGACCTTGTGTATGTATTTTATTTGCAAATAAGGGCATAAAGTCTACCACAATCTTTTTTCTATTGGGACTCAAAGTCAGAGTAGAATGTTTCACCAGTCTGTATTTGAAATCTAAATTTTACAGAACAGACCTTTTCAAAGCATCTGCATTGAAATGTATATATCATAAACTTAATAAGCACATGAACCACAGAGGGAAACAGAGAGCATGTAGTTACTGACCTATATTCAGTTAATCAGTTCCACTTGTCCTGCTTGTGCTGAGTAAATTCCATAAGAGGAATCACCATGCAAAACCAAACTGTAGCATACTGTGTTCTGTCAGCAGATGAGCAAGCACAGCTGTAATGTGAGAGTAGAAGAATTATACTTGTTTTGTTATTTCTGCTTCTACAACTTTCTAGGTAAATATAGCTGAAAGGAATGAAATTAAAAAATATAAAGAAATATTTGCAAGGTGCAGGAAAAGCTGAGCTGTAATATGTACTGCACATCATGTCACAATACGTCTCTTTATGAATGTATTTATGTATTTATCACTGCCTTCATTAAAACTCCTTTCCTTGCACAGAACATCTCAAGGAGCTCTCCAGGGAGGAGGAATATCCTCCCACTCTCATTCTTCTACTTCCTACTCTCACGGTCAATCTTGTGACAAGACAGGTAAGAAGCATCTTCCAAAGAGGATCCTAGTTTGCCTTGCCCCCATGCCTTTCATATTTTATGTTTCACTGCAACAGGAAATAAACCATTCACAATCAAATCTCTCAATGTCAGGGTGTCTTAGCTTCAGTTACAGAAATGGGCTAAGCTCCTTTCTCACACTTTTGGTAACATAGATGGACATTTAAATAAGGTATACATCTGAAATGTTAGTGCTGCAAGAGACTTGATTTCCCCATCAGAATAACGGTTTCTTCTTTTGCTCCACAGGGCAGTCAAGAGTGTGCTAAGATACCACCAGTGCGTTGGTCTCCCTGATCTCCCTGCTGCCTTGTGAGCAGCCTAGCCTACAACACGAGAATACACACAGCACACGCACTGTGTGCCTACCCAACGCACAGATGGCTCTACAAATGTTACTGATGAAGTCAAGATGAACAATTTCTAGGACTCTCCTAAAATGATCTACTTTTTCCTTTTCATACTGTTCTTCCTATCGAATCACTGTACCTACATACTCTTCCCTGCAGTGCAATTGGTGATCTACTTTCTGCTGATAACAGTTCCTCTAATAAAACTTTAGTTTTCTGCAATGCAAACAAAACTGTGTGTCCAACAATCTATTTGGTATATTAATATAATATTTAAATTTAGGTGGAACAAATGAGATATACCTTCATGGAGAAATTATGGTTGGGTGTAATATGGCCCTAAAGAAATTGTGTATCCTAACGTAATCTGATGATGTCTGGATAAAATATTGGAGATGAACAAATACATTCACATCAAACTCAAGAGTGACACCTATAGGGATGGAAAAAGGATGAGTGAAACCCTTTTTCATAGTGAACATCGCAAGGGATGTGCAAGTAGTCAATTTGTTAGTTCAGCAGCTGAACTGAAACAATCAGGATTAATTAACGCCAACTTTTCATGAAAATTCTGCTAAATCAAAAATATTTTCCTTTGGGTCACTGAACAAGAAATCAATCATATTCAGACGGCCACCCCTCCCAACTTTGAGATGAGTGCTTTATCCAGTCTTGTTCAATAAAAACAAAGGATTAGATCAGGAAATGAGAGATGAGTATGCAAAGTTCTCCTTATAACACAAAGTTCAATTGTGAGGCTTATTCCTCCCAACATGTTGGAAGATCTGAGCTCAGGTCTTTTGTCTGATGGTTCAAAATGAAGGAATTGTGTTCTCTTATTTCATAAGACAGCGTTCCTCGCTCCATGGCTGTACAGTGTTTTGGACAGATGGGTGGAGGATGGTGGGGTGCTGGCAAGGTTCAATCTTTCTTACTAGAACTGCTTCACATTATTTGGCCTTGACCAAGGAAGAAAAACTAGTGAAGTATCTCACTCATTTAAAACTTACAAATCTGTATTTCAGCCTTTGATTTGCAGCAGGCTGAGAAAGCAGCTGAACAGGGTCTACCACATATCAGGTGAGTGATTCAGCTGCCAACCTGTAATAAATCAGGGTGGGTCTCACAAGCCTTCATTGTTCTCTGGACAGCACATAAATCACTAACATTTTTTATTCTATCAAATAGCTTTGTATTTGCACTTTAGCTTGCAAACAGATACAGGTCAGGTAAAATATCTTTTTTTGGATAACAGTGTATTATTTAAAAAGGCACCAAACTGTCTATGTGTTACAATCCAAAGCCAAATTCCCAGCAGAGCAGAAAAAGAGATGAGTCAGAGAAATTATTTCCCTAGAAAACAAAGATTTGTAACATCAAAGCAAAAATACCTCTCCCTTTAGTCACAACAGGACTCTCATGCTCCCCTACAAGCTAACAGGGACTCATGTTCTGCCTTATGCTCCGCTCCTCATATCAACCAGTGTTGACTACCTCAAAAAATAAAGTCTAAATCTCAGCATTACCCACCTATAATGGACTTTAGGGTGAAATACTTTATTTGAGCACAGTTCAAATAGAATGTTTCTGATCCCAGAAAGAAGCCAGCTGTGTTCTAGGCTGTCTGTCAGGAACAGTACTGAGTCTCCTGCTTCCCTTCTGCTGTCCCTCTCAAGTGGGAACGGGGAGAAACCTCCATGCTGGGTATGCTTCCCTCAGTGCCTGCAGAGCATTGTAAGGGTGATGAACCGAGGGTGCATCCACCGCTGAGCTGAGCTGAGCACATCCACCCTGGGCTTTCCTTTGACTTTGCCAGATGGAGTTATTAGGCAGGACTTACCAGAGCATAATTTGTCCATCGTAACATCAAAGCCCATCAAAACAAGATGGGGTGAGCTGAAATCAGTCTACATTTGCAGTGTCGATACAAGGGAATATTGTACTCTGCCCTTTCGTGGCTCGGTACAGCTCTGTTCCTTTGGCTAACCACACACAGAAACACGTCCCACCTTTGGTACAAGGGCCAGGCTTTCTTGGAAGCTGACAATGCAGCGCCAGTCTGTGCAGTGTGTCGGATCACACAGCATCCTCTAGTGGCAAATTCAGAAAATATATAATAGGATTTGTGACAGAGACTGTTCAATATACTCTTAAAAATAAATCCAAGCCTCAGACCTGGGAAACAGTTAGGCCAAGGAAAGAACAGCCTAAATAATAATAAAATCAATACATTTTTCACAGGGGTAACATGGTGATACCAGAGAGGGTAATAAACCAAGTTAATAGACAGACAGTAAAAAGGTTAGAAATTAATTCATTACGAAGGACAGGGAAGAGAAAGAGAGGATGTAATGGTTTCACGTCATTCTTCCTGAAAGTTTTGAGGTAATTCCATATGAAATCAGAAAATTCAGATTGAGTCAAAACCTCCTGGATTGTTCTTGTATGCATTTAATTAGCATTGAAGTTGTTTTGTCTCTGTTGTCAACTCATTTAGTAGCAACAGTGGCTGCCACAGACAGACAGGGAGTCTGGTATTACAAAGTGAAGAGAAGGATTTTATTAAGAACAAGGTTCAATTAAATGGTGCTGTGCTTAAAAAACAGGCCTGTAGGGGGGACTGCAGCGATACCGACGTGGTGCACTGTTACTGCTTTCAAAGACAACCAAAGGCATTGTGCATTGTAATCTTTGGGTGTGTTTGAGTTCCTTAGTTCTGGAAATGAATCATCTCCACTTGCATAAGTTAACATTTTCAGGCGGTTAGATAAAGATGGGAGGGGGAAATAGCTGGGGAAAAAAGAAACCAAAACAAGAGCCAGAAATTTGTGGACTCAATTCTCTGATTGGCTTCATGCTGGATCAGGACTATCATCTACCTACAGGATCTAGACCGGCAGCAAATGTTTTCATTTCCGAAGACAGCTGTCAGGTAGGAAGGGACAGGTACAACAGCCCATTGCTTCTAAGTCTTGCAGCTTTGTGCATGCTCCTTCCAGTCTCCTGCACTCTTGGCTACAGGGAAATGGTATCACTGAGGCAGCGCCTGCAGCCAGCCCAGCCAGGCCCCTCTGCTTCAGTCTGCCTTTTGCAAGGTAGACGTCCCTCTTGGCCCCCACCATTGTCTCAAGTAATGAAAAAAGAAAATATGTGATTCACTGTGCCTCTGATAAAAAATCAGATGAAAGGAAGCGACTTCTATGATATTTTGCACATTTACCAGCCTACCATAATAATGAAAAATCATAGCAGTCAAATTAAGCAAGTACAAAAATTCTTGTAGGAAAATCCATTCTTTCTGTATTCCAAATAATATATTTCTGTTGTTTCATGTACTACATAACATTTTGGAGGGGTGATCCCAACAAATTTCTGAATGTCTTTAAATATTCTCACACTATGACAGATGTTAAGGGCAAATGCTCTCTCATGGTTGGTAACAGTGAACGTGCAATTTCAGGCGCACTGTAGCTGACTTTCATCAACTTCTTTAGTACTGCCTAAAGAGAAGTTTATGCACACTGCAATTACTCCTAATAACCCACTATTTAGGAGCCCACGCTCAGAGATGCATTGCAAAGCCTGGCTGCAGGGAACACCTTTCCATTGGCATGCATTCCCATGCTTAACCAGCCCTGGCAGCAGGAGTGTGACTGTGGATCAAAGGCATTTACGGCCTTATTAATCAAGATTTTCTTACAACATTTCTAATCTTAGTTCAGTTCTTTCCTAAAACCCGATGTCAGACTGTCAAAAATTATGGCAGTACTAAAAAGTTCATAGAGATTACACGCACATGAAGATTTTAAACAAATGCTGACAATTCCTTTCTGTTGGAAGTGCTGTTAAAAATCATGTCACCAGAATCTTACAGTTTTTATTAATTATTAAAGCCAAAACCATTAGAAAAGACTGAAAATGCAATCAGGAAGTACTTCAGTCAGCTTGATTTGGTGGTAGTGGGCTGCCCAAAATACCTAGACAATCGGTGCAGACCTTACTGTTTAATTAAAAGAAGACTTAAAGCTGAACACAAGCATCAGAGGCTGGTGGAAATCCCTGGTGCTCGGCTACAGCTAATGGCCAGGACTGTCCATGAAGGTAACCTACCTGATACACACAAATGCTGTAAAATTTGCCTATAAGCTACTTCTTTTTGAAAATGGAGCAAACTGTTTAAGAGGAATTAGAAATACCCTTTCCTCTCCCTAAGACGTGCAGTCATTCTGGGGAGACAAACCCAGGGCTGCAGAACGTGTTTTCCCACAAGCTGATAGTTGCTATGAGAACAAGCTGCTTTAAAAACATCTCCCTAGCAGTAGCTCTTCCAACTAGTGGCTACGGGACTTGCCCTTGTAGAGCAATACAGAGTTTGATTTTCTCACTGAGGATAAGAGAGATCTGGAGACTTTGAGGATTTATCTCAAGCTAAAACCAGTATGAAGCCACCTGTGGGACCAGGAAAGCCCAAATCCAGTTGATGGGACTTATTAGCCTGGTACAAAGAGAGCTCCTTGTTTTCTAATTTGATCCAGAAGGTGTGTTTAATGTTTGCACAGTAAAATCTCCACCCCTTACTGGAAGTCATGGCATGTCACTATGATCAGGATATATTCTTAAAAAATCAGCAAAATAAATATAATATATATATTTCTATATATATAAAATATTCTGTATATATATTATAGCTCTATAAATACAAATATATGACCACATAAATATACATAATACAAATACATGTATGATCTCCAAATGTTTTACAGGTAAGAACAGAATGAAATAGCCCATCTCTCTTCTGTGCTAGGAGATCCATCTACTCTGTGTTTCTACCAAATATCTGGGAAATTTTTTTTAGTAGGAATTTTCCAAGTGGCGTATGGGAAAATGCCCTCCAAACAGCTCCAGGCCTCCTCCTTCAGTGGGAATCATTGCAGAGCTGCAGCTGACATGGCAAGCGTTCAAAACGTACTTGCTTCCTCTGAAGCCTGGGACAGGTTTAGTCTATTTGGTTTTGGCAGTGGCTTCGAAGTTTCTTATTACTGCTGCCTGCAGAAACCTGACTTTTGGAACACATCCTCTCATCAGTTAGATGTCTGAGTCTTAATAATAGTTTCCAGCCCCATCATACCTTGCTGAGATTTACTAACCAGATAACAGGTTACAGGAAGTGTAAAAATATCTAATCAGTGACTTGTCTTTCACTCGTCAGGGCTTGGTGTCCAACTGCTCCTTTCTTCACAACTTTTAAATGCTGCTGTAAGAAAATCTATTTTATTTTCCTATCTCAGGTACTTTACTCCCTGATTTGCATTATCATTATAGTTCTGGAATTATCGAGAAGTCAAAAGTTTAAAGCTATGTTTCCCTAGGAAACAGAGACAATAATGAGGTATTTCCAAAAGTATGCACCACCTCCAGTTTCAAGTGTTTGCCAAGTATTGGCATTGCTCCTGGTTATTTAAGTGTTTCAGTTCACGATCTTTTATGTATTTTTCTCATATTAATCTATTCAAATATTATATAAATGGCAAACACTGAGAAATTAGATTAACGTCCCAATCTCACTGAAGAAGCCTGTTAGCCTGTTGCTGAAAAGAAATCCATATCTTTCAAGTTCAGCTCAGATCACTGAACCATCGTTTCTTTTCTGCCATGAAAGAACTAGACCCCTGGACAACAATGAGTTGTCTGCATCTTACTCTCATAATTTCTTTTGAAACTGAACCTTTACATGATCTTATTTCTCATCTCTTTCAGTGCAGAAACCAGGGCACCCACATGTATTTCTCTTCCCCAAATCACATTCCCTCCACTTTGCAAAAATAGTAATTTTGAGAAAGTTAACAGTGCTCCTCTCTGCTCCTACCAACCCTCTTTTTAAACTGTTAACAGCTGTGCATGCATGTGCTAGGACCTGCCTTTTCAGCACATAAACATTCTTGTCTTTGTTGGCACGTTCAGTGAATATATGGCAATGCAAGGTTTGTGAGAATTAAAAACAAGAAAAAAAAGAGTAATGATGGGATATAAAAGCAAGAAAGCTAAGAGTTGTATCTTAGGCAGACATTCAACACAGTTATGTTAGTACCAGCTGCAAATCAGTTCTTGTTGTCACTGGTTTTTCCCACAAGGAAGTTTAAAGAAAAAAGAGAAAATTTTGTGTTTGAGTTAAAGAGATGCAAACATTTCATGCCTATGATCTTCAACAGGAGAGAAAAATATACAAAGCTTTGATTTTAAGAGGGCATACAACATGGTCACTAGGGTGGGGCTGCCAAAGTTTTGATGAGCAAAAGAAGAGATGAAGATGGAAATGTGCATACAAGAGTCAAGAAGCACATTTTACCTGATGGAAGCAGAGGTAGAAAGGAAATTATCAGAAGGGACAAACACTTAAAGATTTGTAAGGTAAATTCAGAATAATAACCTGACTTTGTCATTTATCCACAGAAGCATCCATGGAATCACAGGTACCAATAAAGTAGGTTAAAATGTTCACAGAGTTCCTTTGATTGTAACTGTGTTAGCAAGCCCTAAAACCGAATTTAGCAGGGTGTTAGAAGAGTGAAGTATATGCCAGTGTAACTCAAGGGCAATAAAAAATGCTTCATAGGACAATTAATAAAAATACCCTGAGACAATATGAAGAATTTTATGAAGCAGTAGTGACTAGTAAAGCAGAGTAGATAAAGGTAAAGCAGAACCAGGTCTCAGCCAGGAGCTTGGGCGTGGACTGTTTCCACCAGTCTGCTGGATGACTCCACTTCAATAAATGTGTCTCCCTTACCCTCAGATAAGCTGCAGATAAAGGAAATTCCTTTCTTTGAAGTTTCCTTATGTTTCCTTCAGGGAAAGGCTGACCCTACAATAAATTATGTTTATTGTCATGGGAGGAAAAAAGACCTATGCAGAATGATAAAAGCACCTTCTTTCTTGAGCAAATACTTTGCCATACTAAAAGCTTTTCCAAGCATTTAAGTACATGTTATCACCTTAAGGGAGTCCCCACAAAGACAAACATGCAGCCATTGAGATAAAAGAGAGGTGGAAAGTTAAAAGAAAAACAAAACCTTTCTGGAAACTTAGAATACAGTTTTAGTAAAAATGATGCATTTGGGACTGGTTTGACACTAGACACTTATGGATATATTTAAATAAGATTTAACAGTAACTCCATTTGACAGTGTCTCCCAAGCTTTTCCTCTCTTGACACTTTCAGATGTACTTCCAAACTGCCATGAAGAATTGAATGTCATTCTTGGGGAAATTGCTCCCCATATGTTGAAGCAAACCTAACCTGCTTGTAGTATATGATCAATATTCTAACAGTATAATATATGATGATTGTTGCTTTGACTCAAGGGGTTTCAGAGGGAATGCAGAAGCCTTCCAGACCCCAATTTTCATGAACTGGATCATAAAATATTATGCAGCATCATAAACGTGTGTTTTATTTTGCAAAACCCCAAAATACACTGCTTTGAGGTGCTGACATGAGAGTCTAGGGAATGATGAAGGAGTAGCTGGAGGGAAGGATGTCCCTCTCTCCTTGCAGCAGGAGACAAATTAGAGTACACTGGTAATTGTTCTCCTTTAAGCTTCTTGCATTTCTGCTCAGTAAAGAAAAGCACATGGACTTACATTCTTTATGCTCTAACTATGGACTTAAATATTAAACGATAAAATAATTGTTCTTCTGTAGCTTTCTTTTTGTCTGGAGGCAGACTGTAACTTTCTGATACTATTATTTCACTTATTCACAGGACTTGGAACAGTTACCTGCCCGGCAGGTTTTTCATACTCAGGGCTGTACAGGACATTCAGACCTACAGAAGGAATGACCAGCATGTCTCTGGCAGACAGAGGTGTTCTCTGTACCTCTCAGGAAACGCTGCACAGTTTTACTGTTCAAGTTGGGAGAGTTGCGTGAATGCGGCAGTCTCTACAGAAAGAAAAGAACTCAGCTGTGATGTCCCTCAGCTACAGCATCGCAGTCAGACGAAGTGTGGTACGTCCATTGTATATCTCAAGTGATATATCTTGTACCTGAGTCACTGCAGAATTCCTCTTTCTGATGCAGCCTCAGAATTAGATACAGGCCAATGGGGCTGTTGATACAGGTGCCTTGGCCAGCTTCCAGACTGTATATTTGTTCCTTTACCCTCCCTATATTTGCCCTGCAGTCTGACATTTTTCTCTGTACAAAGTGAGTACAGCACTAATGTGTGGTCTAAAATACCTGATGCAGTTTTTCATGGCTATAGAAAGACTAGACAGGCCATCACACAGAGTGTGCATTTCATTTGGCTTATCTTTAATTCTTTATTTTGGTATTCAGTGGGTTTCTCATTGAAACATCACAGCATGCATCTTGTCCTCCAAAGGTTCTGTTTGGTGGAAGCAGTTGTAGGTGGCAGAATTTCCACCCAGGTCTGGTTGCTCCCTGAAAGCTGCAAATGCTGGTAGGCCAGCTTACTCCCTCTTTCCTTAAGGAAACTTTAAAGCAGTTCTCCTGGGGAGTCCCAGAGATTTGGAGGGAGCAAGGGGTGGCAAGTGAAAGTAAGAAAATGGAAGAAAAGATGTGAGTATCCACTTGTGTGTTAGGGATGCTCATGGAGGAGCTTGCAGTAACAAAAGCAACATTGCCTTTGAGAATTCATCTTGGGTACCAGAGGACTTGAACATTTTAGAAATAACATTTTCCTGCATCTCAAAGACCAAAGATTAAGTGATTATGACTCTTCTGTTAATTTCTCTCTCTCAGTAGCAATGAAAGGACTAAATGTATAATCAGGCACTCGTTTCTGTTGCTGCTCACTCCATCAGGTACTCAAGGAAGTTTAAGGCTTATCTGCACTACAAATACAGCTACGGTTCCTTGAAAAGGATTCTTATTTCTGTAGAAAACAAGACTCTTTCAGACAAGGCACGTTCTCTGTCAGACTCTCTCTTCTCCTGTCATCCCAAAAGGAACTGAGAGCAAAGAAGGAACAGTGAAAATATTACTGCTGAAAGAATCTTTCTCAAGGGAAATAAGGAGCACAGAGGGTGGGAACTTGTTTTGTCAAGACCCACACATATTGTTCACCATTTGGGTTCCTTTCAAGCTCTGTTATCAGTCTACCAATTACTAACTTACTCACTCTGTATTAAAACTCTTTCCTGAGACTACATGGAGAGAGTAATCGTGACTTCCTTATGGACGCAGCGTTGGCTGCAGCAGGGCTGTGTGCGCCCAGTCCTTTTGTTTCCATATAGGTAAAGTATAACTAGATTTATCAATGCTCCCCACAGCAGGGTGACGCCTCCTCTGAATCCCACCTTTTGCTTCAAGAGGAAACAGTCAGGGGGAGGGAATCAGCTCCCTTGCGTGAAGCTATTTGGGAAAGAAACAGCCCACATCATCAGCAACTGACCAATAAGAGGAATTGCTGTGCTGGCAGAAGGCTTAAGGCTGATGAATTCCACGGGTCTCAGATAACACATTCTGGAGACAACTCCCATTGTCACAGGCATAAAAGAGGTGGGGTGGGGGAACAGAGCACACACTCCTGCCTCAGGATCACAGACTGTGCGTGCTGCAGCTTGGGTTAGGTCCTTGGTATTTCTTATCATGGCTACTTACAGCTTCAGGCAAGTTACCTCTTCAGTGGCAGGGGGACCTAGTGGCTCCTCCCTCCGTTTCGGTGGAGGTTACTATAGGGCTCCGAGCATCCATGGGGGATCTGGTGGCAGGGGTGTGTCAGTCTCTTCTGCTAGATTTGTCTCTTCTAGCCCAGGAAGTGGCCTGGGTGGTGGATATGGAAGTAGTTTTAGCAGCAGCTTTAGTGGTGGTTATGGTGGTGGTTTGGGTAGCGGTGATGGCCTCCTCTCAGGAAATGAAAAGGCAACTATGCAAAGCCTGAATGAACGCCTCGCATCTTACCTGGAGAAAGTGCGTGCACTGGAAGAGGCAAACTCTGATCTGGAAACTAAAATCCGAGACTGGTACCAAAAACAAGGACCAGGCCCAGCTCGGGACTACAGTTCTTATTACAAAACTATAGAAGACCTTCGAGACCAGGTACGTGTTCATACTTATTTAAAAACGTCTTATATATTTCCACTTAGGAAGGAAGCAGAAAAACCCAAAGAGAAAAACTTCACTAGGAAAACACCCAGAAAGCATTGCAGTTTATGGAACTGAGGATGAAAGGAATATGCAATGATTGGGTGGGGTAGATAAAGAAAGTTATCAGTATGGAATTTTCTATGTTTTTAAATGTTAGCTAAGAGAATGTACAAAACAGTCAGTCTGAGATGCCTCAGTACTTAATTCTCTGATAGCGTTTGCTTTCAATAAAGCATAGATACACACACACACATATACTGGTCATATACACATATATGACCAGTTAATATATGTATGACCATATATATACTGATAAATATAAAGAAAGCCAAACAATGACAGCAACCTGCCTGTTACCTGCCATATAGCTTGACAAACTTCAGAGGCACATACACACAGGTTTAACAGTAAAAATAAAAATTGGTTAAATACAGTTTTGCAAATGTGAAGATAGCAGCTCACGATTTCATCAACATACATTTATTTTTCTTTCACATTTCACTTACTTAAGCTTGGAATTGAAATAAGAGTGCTGAAACATTTGGCTTATGGAAAAAGGAAGTAGCATACATGAAGTAATCAATCCCATACATACATGCAGGATTTGCCCCAATAGCCCATGGGTGCCTGATAACAGATTACTTTGAGATGATACACACCCCGGAAAACATAGGCAGTAGCTGATTAAACTATGTAAACAAATGAAAGAAAACTTGAGGTTTAGTTTTCACAGTTCAGCTTAGAGTTCATGACCGCTCCCACGCAGCTTACTTTCTCCTTGCTTCAACCCGTTCACATTCTCTACTGATTTCAAAAACTGAGCTCAGGTAAAGGCAGAACTGGCAGTTAGATTTTATCATTTTATTATTCTTTTCCCTCCTGTCTTTTACTGCCTTTAGTTAGGGGAGAGAAAATGTTCCAGCTGGTTTTGTGGATGACCTTATGAGTTTTAAAAGTGGTAGGCAAAAAAGACATGCTTTCTAGGTAAGAATTAATAGGGCTTATTTCTAAATAAACAAAATTTCTTTTAGAGGCTTTCATGATGTATTAGAAGAATCAATAAACACTATCCTGGATATTCTAGGAAACAGAAATACGTTCAAGGACTACAAGTGCAATATGAACCCACATTGTTTATGAAACACAAACACATCATTTATTTTAAAACCATACAGACATTCTAATCACTTCCCACTGTTAAGAAAATGTCTAATGAGAACCAATCCTGCCAGGAGGGGTCTGCAGACTTGGCTTCCTCTGCATCTCTCCAGGAAACAGGTTTCCTGCCTCAGTCCTACAGCATCACCTAAACCCTGGCTCACCAAAGCCCTCTAAGACAACATAGTTTTGTCTCCCTGTGCAACTTCTAGCTAAGAGCCATTTCACGTCAGACATGACTAAGAGCACCTATCCATAACTGACAATCACGGCAAAGGTACTGTGATAAACCTGTGCTACTTTTCACTACAGATCATTGATACTTTCCTACTGAGACCAAATAAAATACACTTTTATTTTGTGTAGCTACAGATTAACTAGATTCTTAACTCTTCTATCTTCAGATCAAGAAAGAAGATAACATAGTTGTTGCAGCCTCAGTAACGAACTCTCATTGTTTGTAGATCCTTGATGCCACTATTGACAACTCAAAGATTGTCTTGCAGATTGACAATGCCAGGCTGGCTGCTGACGACTTCAAAACCAAGTGAGTAATTTCTGAAAGGAAAAAGATCTCTTGAGCAGGCAAAAATCTTTGTTGAGCCAAAGGGCAGCGGCTGTGAAATAAGAAAGGAATGCCTATAAAATCTCTGTATAAACACTAGTTTGATCCTGTCGTTGCAGTTCAGCCCTGTACGCAATTTGCTGAAAGCACCATCTGCACCACAGAATATTTTATATCATGTACAATATGTGGAGAAAAGTTTAATGCTGGACAACATTTGCTACATCATAAATCCTACAAACCCAGATACATTTATACTAAATAATGTGTTTCATGGTGGGCTGGCTTAATCAGCTAACCTGAATAGTTTGGTTTGCTTTTTTAAGGTTTGAAACAGAGCAGGCTCTTCGCATGAGCGTGGAGGCTGACATCAATGGCCTGCGCAGGGTCCTGGATGAGCTGACCCTGGCTAGAACAGACCTGGAGCTGCAGATTGAAAACTTAAAGGAGGAGCTGGCCTACCTGAAGAAAAACCATGAGGAGGTAATAAACCCCAAGAAACAGGTTGAAAAGTGAAATTAGAAAAACAGCATGTGGAAATGTGGAGCCCCTCAGGATTGCCCTGGGCTCTCCAACAGTGAAAAGATTTCTGTGTAGACTGGGAAACTAAAGACATCGCTGCAAGTATTTGAGGGGAGTCAGTCAGACCTTAGACCCTGAAGAAAGAACAGAAGGTTCCTAATGTTTTCAGTTTATGATTGTGCTCTCTTTTGTCTTCTGCCATGCCCACATAGGAAATGAGTGTCCTAGCAGGGCAAGTAACTGGCCAAGTCAATGTTGAACTGGACTCTGCTCCAGGTATTGACCTGTCCAAGATCCTGGCTGATATGAGAGACCAGTATGAACACATGGCTGAGAAGAACAGGAAGGATGCTGAGGCCTGGTTCCACAACAAGGTAGAAAAAACTCCATACTATACAATTACTAACCAAAGAAATCCATAAAAGTAACAAAATAACTATAAAAACACACAGAAAACTGCTGTGAAAGCCTTATAACCTCTGCTTAGAAGCCTCATATTTCTCATGTAATCTTTTCCCCGTTTGAGACTGAAGAGCTGAACCGGGAAGTAGCTGTCAATACTGAACAACTGCAGAGCAGCAAGTCCGAAGTCACTGACCTGAGACGCAGCCTCCAAGGGCTGGAAATAGAACTTCAGTCCCAGCTCAGCATGGTATGTTAAAATTTACACTGCATGACCCCCTCACACACACTGAAATGGGTACATGTTCCCCTATATACAAGGAGTTCTGCATGTGGCAGCAACCTTTTTGTGGTTTCCCGTCCAATCTCTCTGCCCTCAGAAAGCCGCGCTGGAAAGCACCTTGGCAGACACGGAGGGGCGTTACAGTGCCCAGCTGGTGCAGATCCAGGGCCTGATTGGCAGCATTGAGGCGCAGCTGGCTGAGCTCCGAGCTGATATGGAGCGGCAGAACAGCGAATACAAGATCCTCATGGATATCAAGACACGACTAGAACAAGAGATCGCTACGTACCGACAACTCCTGGAAGGCCAGGAGTCCCAGTAAGTAACTCTGCTCACTGCAGAAATCCTTTTTCCTTAGCCTCATAACATTTGGCTATGCCATGGTGCTCATTTGCCACGGCACCACAGTAAACACAACTCCAGATGCTCCTGGGGTTCTAAAATTCTTAACTAATTTTTCTGGACCATGGTGGAGCTAGAAAGGTTACACTTCCCATTTACATTAGGTGAATACCTCAAAGTTTCTAAACAAAAAGACAAACTGACAAGCAGTACCGCAGATTAAACGCAACTGACAATTAAAGTGTACCTAATCGTTAGCTGCTTCACATTCAGCAAACATAGTGAAAGTAGTAACGTTTTACAGAATATAAGGATTAACACCAAATTTCTATAAATTGCCTTTTACCAGTCAAATAGCTCTTGAGTCATAGGAATTAGCGTAGCAAAAAATATTCTGGGGAGAAGGCAGACATACTAGCTATTTTCAGACAGCCTTGAGTGGATCTCCCACATGAGAGCACAGCTATCTGTCATTTCACATAGAACCTCAAGGAGGAAAATATCGCATAGCCTGGAACACAAAAATGAGGTAGGAGTTGAAAAGTTTTGATTTCCTGTGTTCCTTCTTTTCCATAATTGTCTTTTCCCACTGCAGTTGTTTAAAAATATATTACCTACAATTCCCTCTCCTGAGCTGAGAGGGAGAGCAAGGAGATGACCATCTCTTATCTGACTATATACAAAATGTACCTGATTGACTGATTTGCTTTCACACATCCTCATCTCATGCGGCATTTGATGTGTTACCTCCCTTTTCAACTGTTCTCTCTTTGTTTACAGGATGTTTGGCTCCCTTTCTGGAACTGCTGGTAAGAATTCTTTCCCTTTCAGGAACCCTTTAGAAGTTTTATTTTCTAAAAAGACATACACATACATGGTAGTTGTGTCCATTCCAGAGACTGGGCTGCTGCACTGATTTGTGTCACAGAAAAAAAATCTAGTAGGTAACAAATGACGACTCTGGCTAGAATTTAACACAATTCAGTCATTACAAGATGCTAGACATCAGAAAAAAATCTCAGAGTATGCTACAATAAAGGCTAAGTAAAGCACAAAATGCTTAATCATTCCCCCAGATGAAAGGACACAAGACATTTAAGCTTGGCCAGCTCACTGGAATTGTATGAACATGCAAGTAAAACTTGCCTAGAGCTTTTAAAGGTCAGCTGCATTGTAAAAGTGATGTATGATTCAAATCAATGCTAGGAAGGAAACTTCTGAGAAGGGAATGAGCAACAAGACATAAACTAAGCCCAGCACCCATTGCAGAGTGGTCTCATGTGTGTTATGCTGAAGTAATTGCTGTTCTTTCTCTCCACATTATTGTAGACAAAAGAGACAAGCTGGCAGATGGAAAATAGTACTGAAAGTTCTCCAAATGTCATCTTCAAAATGAGAAAAAACAGACAACACAGGAATTGAAACAGAGAGGAGTCATTCTAAACTGCTGGAAATTACTATCTTAAAGCACAGAAAAATCTTGGTCACGCAAAGTTTAGGTAGATTCATCCATTTAGATGATTAATTTGCGAATTGGGTTAGCTTTGCAATTATTTCTAATTCTTTCACAGACTGATTTGCTGTATCTACTCTAATAAAGATCTTCTTGCAATCTAACCTCTTTTGAGTTATTGTGATATTGTTACTGAAGTTTGGCTTTAACCAGGCAGGAAAAAGCTAGCCAGCCTCCCTGACAGGTTAATGCTTAGCGTCTGTGCACGGCTTGAGCTCCATCTCTGATTTCTTCTAGCTCCTCTTGCTGGCACGAGCTCTGAATATGGAGGCAACAGCATCCTCAGCCTCTCAGAGTGGGGAATACAAGTGACTTATGTTTCTTACTACAACAGCTGTGCACTCTGAAGAGCAACAGCAGTAGCAGTGAGATGTTAAGTGATTTTGGTAAGCAAGAGCTGGAAGACATTTTGTTAGGGTAAAATATAAAGCTGTTAAAATGGCTTGAAGATAACTCCTACAGAAACAAATAAGAGTGAGAAAAAGCTGTGAGATCTCTTCATTTACTTTCCCAGTTCATACAGAGGTAACAAACCTTTAGCACCAATTTTAGCTACCTTCAGTCTCATGCTATTGAAAGGATACTATACTAGCTGAAATTCCAAATGTAATCACTTTTAGTTCAGGCCCACAGAAATCAGTAATTTCATTTCCAACCATTCCTCTGCCAGCTTACAGCCAAGGAAACTTTTCAGGGTTTGTGCTAAAAGAAAACCACGGCCTTAGCCTACCACATTCCCACCTCCCACTGTTACAAAAGGCACATAGCATATCAACTAAGGGTGATAGTGAAACAAAAGTACACCCTGACTAAAAGTACCACAATTCTGCACTCTCCCAGAGTGGATCATCTTGCAGCCTGTGTTTCAGGGAGATATCATCAAATCCTTCAGCACTTCTCTCCTTGGACTGGAGAGGGAATAATTATTTCATCCTTTTTCATAACTTTTCGTAACAGATTAATGGATCATTTGCATAGCAAGGAGCATCCCAAAGCTATGGACCTCCTCTACAAAGGTTGGGCAATCCCCTTCAATAAAGAAGTGCTGGTGCTTGGTTGTGGTTCAGCAGTGACTCAGGGGACCTGTCAACATCAGTTGTCAAGTACAGACACAGAAAATCCCAGCTTAGCCCAGGGAAATTTAGCATGATAGAATCAGGCAGTGGCTTCACTGTCACAGGGAAAAACTGTGACAGGGAAGAAAAACAGCCACAAAAAGTAAGAATCAGCAAAGAGATACAGAGGGGAGGACAAGATGGGAAGAACAGGGGGACTAAGGGGCTACGGTGGAAACAAGCATGGAATCAAAAGGGAGCAGTGGCATGAAAAGCACTGGCATATGAGATGCAAGCGGTTCTTCAGAAGCTCACCCACATCTGCTTTTGGAAGAACAAGGGGAAGAAAGCTCTTGTGCATTAAATGCTTCAGTAGAGCTCTCCTGAGAGCTGACACACTTTCTAATTTCCAAATTTATTGCCTACAATAGTTAGACCTGGAATCCCTCTCAGATAAAAGAACATACAGCTCCAGGTCTGTTTTTTAATCTTAACAAAACCCATTCCCTGACAGGAATTTCTTGTGACGAAACCAGTCACAAGTCTCAGAGTATGAGATTACTGGTGTGGGTTTCTTGTGTTGTATACCTGCAAATGTGAATGTCTGACAAGAAATTCTCAGGCTCCAAGAATGCAAACTATGTTATAAGGACACTTTGCAAATGTATGTTTTGACAAAAACAAGGTTTATTTTCAAAGACTGAATTAAATGCATATTTAGAAAAAAAAGATGTTTACAAGGTTAACAGTTTAGAAGTGTTTAAGAGTTAAAAGTGACAAGAATTGAATGAATTCATAAACCCTGCTAAAGAAAATGGGGGCTTCAGAGACTTAAAAGGATCTTGAAAAAGCTTGAATTCTTTTTTTTTATAGCCTAATTTTAATATCAGTTCATAATTTTATTGGGTTTGTCCCGTATTTGTAGGGTAATGAAGGAATTGTGGTGAAATGTTTAATATAAAATCACTCAGAGACTATAATTTTAGAGTTTGGTTCAGAAAAGATGTGTGTCATGTCTGAGTGGTGGTTTTATCAGAAAAGACTGAGACGATAAACAAGCTGCTTCTTGAATGGAACTCTGTCCTCCTGAAAGGAGAGGCTGAAGTGTGTCAACTTTGTTATATCCTGTAACAGAAGTAATAACAGGGCTTGCACAGCATAGACATGTTAGGGAATGTCCTCCAGGAAAGGTCTGTGGAAGCGTGACAAACCAAGGAGCTTCTGCACCACAGTACAACGCAGAGTACTGTGCAGAGCATAGAACTGTGTCAAGACACTGGATAAGAAATCTTAGAGTGAAGATAGTGAGAACAGAATAAAGGCATAAGCCTGAAATACTTTTTTTTTTTTTTTTTTTTTTTTACTTCAGTAGGTTATTGGCTTCAATTTCCTTGTATAGACTATAAGGAGAAAAATTTGTAAACTGAAGTTTACGTTCCAGTTGCAGAAAAGAACTAAATAAAGAATGAACAGAGAAACACAGATCTCTACCAGTACAGAGGTAGCACCAATTTGAGATGTTCCTTTAAAGTCCTAAGAGGTTATGAATCTGGAACCTCATGAATTTAGAGAAATGTAACTGACATTTTTTGAAATGGTAGATAGAACATAGTAAAAATGCAGAAATAGTAATTTAAAAGAGAAATATGACTGTATTTTGGAATTCTACCTAGATCTAGAGCTGAGTTAAAGCCAGGTATTTTCACATACTTGATCAAATTCAGATATGAAATTAGATTCATCAAAACGCTTTTGATTTCTAAACTCTTACTTATGCAAATACCAAACTGTACCTAATTTTTCACCAAAGCAAGCTTTGCCTTACATAGACTATCATAAAATTCTATAATGCATGTAGGTTTTGATACAGAAGTCTTCAAAACGGAGGCAGTAATAAAACAACAAATTCTATATAAATAAATGCCATGAGGGAGTGAATTCTGAATACGCACACGCATTTGCCAGCAGTCTGCTCTCAGTGTAGGGGTACAGACACATTTACTACTTCTCTTTCACCAGAAGAGCCAATGTTCATAAGTAAGCTCTCAAAAGGGAAGTTTTTTTCTCTTCAGGAGAATACCTGTGAAGCACAGCAACTGAAGCTGCAAATAAATGATCACCTCCGAACTTCACAGTGCTTCATTGACACACCTTTCCTTGGGTTGCCCTTTGGTTGGAAAATACTACTGACAATTTCTAGTAAAATAGTGGGAACTATTTAGGAAGTAGTTGTTTAATATGAAAGAACAAATAGCAAAGATGATGAAGGCAGGGATAAGCCTCAGGTCTGCAAGTGCTGCACTCTGCATCTACAGGCTTTTGGTCATGGGGGACACACCCTAAGGATCTGAGTTCTACGGTTTACAGAAAATTGAAAAAGCCACAGAATCCCCACCACTGTGGTTTACTGAATTGTTACAAGACATAATCTGTATTGCCTGCTTGATTTATTTTTATTTTTCCCAATGGTAAATATTCTACATGAAAGAAAAAGCTTTATATCTGCTACCTGGTTTTGTAAGTGTTCATCTGATAATGATCTAGAACAACCCACAGGGCACTTTAAAAAGCAGCAAAGTGTATTTCACCATCAAGGTTCCAAAGAAGTTATAAGGACTGAAAGAAGACTGAATGAAAAATCCCCAAAGTTTCCTGTTAAAGTTTACAGTGTTTTCTAGAAGTGATTTTGCTAGATTTTTTTTTTAATGGAATTTGATCTTGCTTATTGTGGGATCGCTCAGAGTTCAACAGACCCTAGCAGCGTGCACAGCACAAGATATTTACATAATAGGGGTCTTAAAGAAACTTTTTTATCTTTAGGAGAGTTTGTCTTAACTTGTTTCCTGAGATACTAACTCTTGGAGACACACAGATTTGGCAAGGTACACAGAACCATTAATCTGCCCGACAGCGAAACTGAACTGCTGTGGCAAAGGTCCAGGTTCAGTTTGAAACATGTTTCCACAACTGTGAAACACCCTGTCTTTTCTAATCAGCGGAGGAATGAGGGGACGTTCTCAGCACCAGGCTGCTAAGCTGGGTATCACAGCTAGGTTTCTGGTGTTTCTTTCCTCCCAAGCACACATCTTCTACTAAAAAGGCTGCACATTTCCCTGAGGCTACATTGAAGTCTCAACTGTAAATTTCACAAAACGCCTCAGTTTATTCCAACAACTGGTTTGAGCCTCAGTTCATCTGACATCGCCCATCCTGCATTCTAAGCTCATTTTCTGTTGATATGTACTGTCAAAAACTGTGCTAAAACCAACGCCCTCCTTATTATGTTGTTAGCAAACATATAATTTTTTCTTTTATTTCAAAGTTTTATTTTAAAATAATTTTGGTGGTTCCAAACTAAAGACCAGAGAAAGTTCCTCCTGTCTTCACTCTGTCTCTGCTTTTCTCCTTCCTCTCAAGCCCCCGTTTCCTTAAACCATTATGTGCCTCAGTACCAATTTATTATCTTACCATACCCCTAGTTCTTCAGCTGTGACTTGTGGCTTTCTTCTGAGGAGTGTCACTTGTTGTGCAAAGAGAATGGGGCTCTTTTTTTAAACTCCACACTATTGCCACACTCTCCACATGCATTATCCCCAGTGACACACCCCAGCAGGGCAAACAAGCAGTTAATACTTTCTTTAAAATCTCCCAAATCTGTTTTCCCATAACTATGCAGTATTGAACAGAGCTGTATTACTGAATTACTGCATTTTGAATTTCATCAGCAAATTATTAGATCTGAAACATACAGGTGTTTCAGACTCCCACTTCATATGAAGGATTAAGATGACTCTTCTAAGTGCTTCTGAAATCTTATTTTCAAGAATTACTTCATTTCATAATGCATATTGGTATTAAACCCATTTATTGCTATCTGAACAGTTTCATCTTAAACCCAATTCGTTTACGTTTTCCAAAAGTAACAGGAACTTAATCCTCCCACTTTTCTTCTTTTAATCAAATTATTTCGATCACTTATTACCCTTCTTGACTATTTCACAAGCATTAGTAAATTAACTATGCCCACTCTTCCTTGTACATTGATGGATGCTAATTGTTTCTCACACAATGCTACTATTATACACTTTTTTGCACTAAAAATTCAGACTCCAAAATCTAAACATTTGTTCCAAGCAAAGAACAGGAATCAGAACCTATCAAATTCAATTCCAGATTTTTAATGGGAAAAAATAAAGACAGAAAAGAAGAAGTAATGGTGAGATGAACTAGTGATTGCACATCTTTAAAGGAAAGGAGAACTTTAAACTTCATTTTTAGAAAAAGCTGATTTTCTCAAAATAGCCATGGTGGTTGCTGTAAATGGGTAAGTGGGTGTGGTTGAACTAATTTTTTCATTCTTAAATGTCAGAGAAGTAAACTCCAAGTTTCAGAACTATAGCCTGAAGAAAAAACACTCATCTGAATCATCCCTTTTGTTTAATTAAAAAAGAAAACCCAAGCCCTAGCCCCTGAGATGTACAGCCAGCACTGTTTGTGAGGAATGTCATCATAATTGGCCTCACCTCTAGGGAGGAGAAATTTTGGAGGGAGGGCTGCAGGCTGAGTTTGCCTCCCAACACCCTATCTTGAGGGTATAAAAGAAGCACGGGGGCAGTGAAGGCACATACTTTCCTCTTCTGCACCAAGCTGAATAACTGACCTTAGTGTCTTCTTGTGCTGCAGCTATGGCTACTTCCTTCATCCAGAGCTCTTCTTCTACCTATGGTGGTGGCTTTGGGGGTGGTGGAAGCAGGAGCTCTCGCCTTTCTTCAGTCCGAGCAGGAGGAACCTGCCGAGCTCCAAGCATACATGGAGGATCTGGTGGCAGGGGTGTCTCCATCTCCTCAGCTAGGTATGTCTCCTCTGTAGGAGGTGGATATGGTGGTGGCTTGTGTGCTGGTTTTGGTAGTGGTTATGGAGGAAGCTACAGTGCCTTCGGTGGTGGTGCAGCCTGTGGCTTTGGTGGAGGGGCTGGCTTTGGTGGAGGGGCTGGCTTTGGTGGAGGTTTTGACATTGGTGGTGGCTTTGGTGGTGGCGATGGCCTTCTCTCTGGAAATGAAAAGATAACTATGCAGAATCTGAATGACCGTCTGGCCTCGTACCTGGACAAGGTACGAGCACTGGAAGAGGCAAATTCAGATTTAGAAGTTAAAATACGAGACTGGTACCAGAAGCAAGCTCCCACCAGCCCAGCCCGGGACTACAGCAATTATTACAAGATAATTGAAGATCTCCGAGACAAGGTATGACATTAGTATGTAAAGGAGTTATAAGAATGCATTAGAATTGTGGAACTGCATATTCCACTTCTTTAAAATAACCTAAAATAATTACAAAATAAATATTGGATTCCCAAACCCCCAATGTATTGCAGTTATGAGCATTCTAGTGGAAAAGAGACATTTTTTTCTCAATTTAAAAACCAAATATGTTATCCTGAAAATGTGACGTAGGTTGAAATTAAAGCACTTGCTGTAAAAGTTAGCAAAACATGGCAAAATGTGTTTAACATTACCAATGTATTTATTCAGTAATGAAATAGTAAAGAATGTGACAGGTAGGCCTCAAAAGTTGAAAAAATAATCCTCGTAGCTACAGATAAGATCAGCTGTTGTACAAATGTACTTTCTAATTGCGTTTCTAATTTGTGTTACACAAGGTAGCTTAGCTCTCTGATTCATATGGAAAAGAGCTTAGCATTTTTAGGTTTTCCCTATGAAAGCTGTAAGACTTACAGTGTGACCACAGAGTAACATAATAAATTGAAATGGCTACTGCAATCCAAAAAGCATGTCTGACCAGTGACATCACAAGAGAGGTCCATATTTATTAGTTCTTTGATGGCCTACAGCCTCAATAACTACCTACTATGTACTCAGGACTGTGGTATTTCATGAGTGTTCACAGGAACCTTTTTCTGTGTTTCTCAATTGCCAGATCCTTGCAGCTACTATTGACAATTCCAGAGTCATTTTGGAGATTGACAATGCCAGGCTGGCTGCAGATGACTTCAGACTGAAGTAAGTTTACCTGAAGCACATTTTCTTTCTCTGTCTTTGTCTCTCCCTCTCAAAACAGTTTTCTGAAGTTTAGTATTACTTTTTATCTAGAAAATAAAAAGTTCTTCAGTCACTGAAGGACACATTTCAAAAGGATGGATAGGTATTTTTCCTTGATAACTTCTGCTGAAAAAAACCCTGGCAAACAGAATCAATGTGATGAAGGATCAAATTGGAATATAAACCTGGTAGGACACAGTATCCAGATTACTGACCTGTTTACATAATAAATTATAGTTTGTGTCTTTTTTTTTTTTTTTTTTGTGTGATGCTCTTAACTATTTTTACTAGCCTAAAACACAGAGGGAAAACCCAACAGGAATAGACTAAGATTTTCATTTAAAAGGAACAGATTGGTGTGAAGAGATCACTGTTCGGTTGCAGAACTTCTCTCTCAGAGTCTGAAATTTAGAAAAAAAAAGACAAAGAGTACTTTGGGGCTTGTCCAGCTCACAGACTCAGCAGTACATCAGACACTGCTGAAAGGATGATAAAGATACTTGCGCAACTGATCTATCTTGCAGTGATGCACCTGCAGGTTTATATTATCTCCTCTAGTGCCCTAGGCAGAACTGGGCAATCTGTGCCTTCCTTCACACCAAATTTGAGAGGACACTGCAAATGGACTGTCCTGTGTGACAGCTGCTCTATTGATGCTGATAACCATGATTAGGTTCTGCAAAGTGAAATGTCATGTACCTCTCAAGAATAAAATCAGATGCCAATGCGTGTACTTTCAGATGTCACAGTTGGATGTTGGAAAAAAACATTTTTACTCCCTCTCCCTTTACACTTCCTTTCAATATATATTTTTTCATTTATAACCCACTGTTCCTCCTATATTCAATATAAAATTTCAGACTTGTATAGCTTTATTGAATACAAACTCGTACATATTCCAGTGCTTGTTTCTTTTTTGAACTGCAGATATGAGAATGAGTTGTTCCTGCGCCAAAGCGTAGAGTCCGACATCAACGGCCTGCGCAGAGTCCTGGATGAGCTGACTCTGTCCAGAGCTGACCTGGAGATGCAGATTGAAACACTGAAGGAGGAGCTGGCCTACCTCAAGAAGAACCATGAGGAGGTGAGAGTCCTTAACAGTGCAGAGAGAAAATTACTTCCCTTTGGAATTTATATCTCTCAGGTGGGGAGGCAGAAATGCAAACACACACAAAAAAAACCTAACCCAGAATGACAACATTACAGCTTAATAAGAAGAGAATTGTAATATTAGAAGAATCCAAAGGGTGTCCTGGGAAGTATTTCTCCAATTCCAAACTGTTCAGACCTATTAGTTTCAGTTTGACATCCGTAAGCACAACAGGTCACTGAGGTAGTTAAGCTGAGTAAAAGAAACATATACATAAGTTACATGTAAATATGTGTGCTGTGTGTAAGTATACAGAGAGTAGAAAAGCATGTGCAATGAAAGATAAAATTTGACAAATGTTTTTATGTGTGTTCCACCTATAATACTTGGTAATAAAAGTCTTGCATACCACTGCATGGATTGCTGATGGCCGGAAATATATCAAGAGGAGAAAGCCTAATCTTTTTTGTGTCCTCTGCACCCTACCCATGCAGGAAATGAAAGAGTATTCCAATCAGCTAAGCGGAACAGTCAATGTGGAAATGGATGCAGCTCCCGGCATTGACCTAACCAGAATTCTTTCTGAGATGAGGGAACAGTATGAAGCTCTGGCTGAGAAGAACCGTAAGGATGCTGAGGCCTGGTTCTTCACTCAGGTATAGTTAGACCAATAAACAGCAAACTGATGCATTGCCTCATTACTACTGCCCCAGCAGATGGGAAGGGCCCTCCCTTTCTCCAAATAATTGAATTTTTTTTATATAATATGTATGTGATTTTACAGGTGCTTTTTTCTTTCAGACTGATGAGCTGAACCGTGAAGTAGCCACCCATACACAACAGATACAGACCAGCAAATCGGAGATCACAGAACTGAGACGCACCGTCCAGGGCCTGGAGATTGAGCTCCAGTCACAGCTCAGCATGGTATGGAGCTGTCCCAAGCACATCACAAGTCACTACTGTTACACTCTCCCCTTCCTCTCTCTCTGTCTTGCCTCTCCTTAGACACTCTGTGGGACAAATCTGCATGCTAACCTATTCTGACATTACTCTGCTTTAGAAAGCTGGACTGGAAGCCAACTTGCGTGACACAGAAGGGCGATACTGCGCACAACTGGCACAGATTCAAGCCCTCATCACCAGCGTTGAGGAGCAATTGAGTGAACTTCGATGCGACATGGAGCGTCAGAACCAGGAGTACAGAATGCTCATGGACATCAAAAGCCGCCTGGAGCAGGAAATTGCCACATACCGCCAGTTGCTGGAGGGCCAGGACTCTCAGTACGTGACTATATATAAATTCTGTGATGATTGGATAATGTTAATAACATGACACATTGTGAAGCAGTAGTTTCTAGTTGCTGAACTGTCTCCAGATAACTAAAATACATTCACTGCATATGTAGCCTTTTCAGTAATGGCAAAACAGATGCTTGGCAAAATATCAAGCATTACTATAACTCAGGCGAAATCTCCAGATCAATTGTGCTGATGATTTGAAAACAAATGCAACATTTTGACTATGACAAATTATAGAAAGCACCAGGCACCATATGTATGCATGTCTTATATAGTCCTCTTGTTGCACTGGAATAATAGCCTTCAGCATGAAATAACCTATAAAAACCTGTTCTTGTTACGTCTTTAGCTCTTGGTTTTCCACACTTGTGCACAGAGGTGAAAATATCATCATCATCATACACCAGTACTCCCAAACAGAAAAGAATTTGGTACAGATCATAGCTTATTTTAGTAAAAATCTACATTTCTGTGCCCATTTCTCATATCTGATCCACACATGGAATTACTTCTGATATCTGACGAGGAATCAGATCCTTACATTGTTTCTAGATCATGGTATTTTGAGAAGTATATAGGGACATACCAGGACCAAGAACTGGTCTGGCTGCTGTTCTGTTTCCTATCTAGTACATAGGAGTGGCCTTCAAAGCAGAAAGCACCTTAACAATAACACCAGTAACAACACACCTGAGAACCAACCCATTGAAAAAAGCAGTGTGAAACCATGGCTATTCACATGTAGTGGTTCCTAAACAGATCAATGGTTTCAGTGGACAGGGTCAGTAATGGCTGTTAATGAAATATTTCTTCTTTTCTACAGGATGTCAGGAGTGAATCCTAAGGATGGTAAGAAAAACTTTGAAGTTTTTTTTAGGGGCTGAAATGAATTGACAAAAGAGGATTAAATAAACCTGTATTTTTGCTTAGGATTTCTTCTTTCTAACAGAAACTACATTCTCTCTGTAATGACTACGTTATCATTTAGAGACAAAAGTATAATACTTTATCCTATATTATGTGCACTTTTGAAACCAGCAGCTTTCCAAAATAATTGCATGAACTCCTCATGGGATTCTAAAATATCAAAATCTCCCAAAGATTCCTAAGTTCCTATTGAGCTGATTCACACAAAATACAAGATATTTTCAAATCTGACATGTGATGTGCACTCCTAAGGTTTACTGGATGAGGACCAGTAGGGAGAGAAGGTAAGGTGTAAAGGCAGTTCTCCCTTTGGTAGGTGAAAAAGATCTTGTGAGGACACAAACAAAAATAACCCCATCACACAGCTCTTCAGGGTATAAGCTGCTAGTTGAATTTCCTTGCTGAGTTGTTTTTTTTCTCCTACATCAGCATTTCTGAGCAGTGGAAGACTTCGCACAAGCGTGGAAGATGATGGAAAACCTGTTTCTACTCGTGAAAGGAGATTCTAATAAAGAAATACTGAATCCTCTCTTGCATACAACACCATAGAAGACCAGTGCAGCCTACAAACTGGCTAATGCCAAGAGAAATATCCTTTCACTTTCGCCAAATCAGAAGAATGTAATCCAAGAATGTGCAACAGCTTGATGTCCTTCCTTAAATTTGCTCTCCCTTTTTGCATAATCATTTGGCTCTCTAAGTCCAAGATTACATGCTTGCTTTCTATCAGTAGCTATATAGTTTCCTTACAAACGAACCTACATAATAAAGTTTCTATTCTGCTTGTGCAAATACATCCAGTCTAACAGTTTCTTTTTGAAGTGAGTATGACATCGCCATACACGTGATGATACAGCCTCCCTAACACGGTGCTCCCTGTAACCCAAACCAAGAGAAGTTCAGTGGATAACAACAATAACAATAATAACTTTAATAATAATAATAAAGATGATGACAAACGGACAGATATAAAGTGCCATTAAATTCTCCCAGGAATCTGCTAATATCAGTAAAAATCCAAGATCATAACGGAAAAAAATCCCTAAGCTCTCTTTTCTGAATTCAGAGCACAAAACATGACTACAGTCAATGCATGAATAAAACGCACCTCTGGAAAAAATTAATATTTTCCCATATATATATATATATATTGTGTGTGTGTGTGTGTGTTCCTGTACTTCTTAAGCAAAAAGGCAAATTCCCTCAGCTCTTGAGGAAGCACTAGGCAAGGTCCAGGCAAAACGAGTTCCTCAGGCCGTTTGCTGTGACTACTTTGGTTTTCATACACGAGGAAGAAACCCACCTGCCTGTGTCTTCACTGTAGCTGTTGTATTAGTGACGCTGCCATTTCTTAGCAGGAAGTTAGCCTGCAAGTCTACACCAGTGCAATTGAAATGAGATGATTACAAAGATTTAAGAGGCTAGTAAATCCCAACTTCAGAAGCATAAAAAACATTTACATAAATCCTGTATTTTGCACACATAATCTATTTAGAAGATGGTTGTTAACTTCATTGCAGGGTATTTCAATCAACATAATAGTATCTACAAAAATTGTATAATTCTAGAATTACATGTTTTATTTTCCTTCCAATCTTCTTAGAGCCACTATTTTTATGTCTTCTCTTTTCTGACACTTAAAAAAAAGTATCTACATTGCTAGCATCAGCCCCACAGTTTGGCCATGAGCAACGCTGCAGGATCATTGGTACACCACTGTTAGGAAACACATATACTGCTGATTCCCACTGGAAAGATGCAAACTTCAGCCAAGAAACCTCACGATCTACCAGAAAGGAAAAACTAAACAATGGAAATTATATTTTTTCCTGATCCAGAAATCACGTGACTATCATATGTATCAGAGAGCAAGAGACAGAAATTCTACAGCCAAAGGCAACTATCCATTTGTATTTCAGGTGGAGGAGTTGAATCAACAAGTGACGGTTGCAGGGTATTTACCTGTACAATGTAGGTGTCAAAATGTTCTCCCTATCATGAAATGGCAGCCTATAAATTCAGCTCCGTTTGCTTTTCATCTTTCAATTCAGGAAAACAATTATGATTCCCAAATAAAGCAACTTGGGACTATGCATTCCTCGGCCCCTGCTAGGTGGGGCCTGCCGAGCAGCTCCCCAGCTTGCAGCAGGGGAAGAGAAGTCCCTATCTAATGGTGCCATCTGCTGACCATGTTCTACCTTTGTACCGAGACCTTTGCTTTCATTCTGTGCTCGGTAGACTAAATAGCTGACTAAAACCAAGTCCCACAATGCCAGCCTGACAAAGGAGAGCTGTAGTTTTGGAATAAGTTTTTTTGTCTTTTCCATGGATCCTCAACAGATGTTGATGAAAACTGTGTGGTGCCTTTTCCAGTTTGAGAAGGCTGAGCTTTAGAGGAAACACTTCCTATCTGCCAGATCACCTTCGTTTTGTATTACTTGCTAGAAAAAATAGAATTCTGTTTTTCATGATGGCATGATATCCCATGAAACTCTCAGGGAGTAAGACAGAGGCTATTCTGTCTCACAAACTACCAGTTTTGCTGCCAGGCACGTTATAAAGTTCGCTGAGCAATTTCACATGAAACAAAGGATTCCCTTCATTTTATGTAATGTGATGTACTTATGTATGCATGTATATTTTAATATCTTATAGAAAATTAGCTTGCTGAACTGCCAGGCTAAAAAATTCGGTCTGAAATTAATCTCTGGTGAGATGAACGGAACAGCAGGATACCACTGGTTCTATTGTAACTGGGTTTTTTTTTCAAGTTAGACCTTCACTTTTTGTCTGGTGCTTCAAGCTTTTCTCACTCTCAAGCAGCAGGGCAGACACTGAACTGTAGCTATTAATAGTAGATGTTATCAGAATATTTTGTGATAGGCATAGCTGGTACTTACTGGAAACCCATCTCTTCAATGATTAATTTCTCCAAACAATTCAAAATGTTAGTATTTCTATACAATGAAGTGCATGAGGAATAAGAAGGAATACGCACTCAATGGAAACATAACTGGTAAAAAGAAAATCAAGAGGTAGGGAGTAGAGTCAACACAGACCACAGGGAGGAGCTCAAAACCTGCCCTGACCAGGCAGTGAGACCCAGGAAGCATCCCAGGAAAGGATGACGTGCAGCAATTCTTTATTACTGAAAAATTTTAAACTAAGCAGAGAAAAAGAGATTCCCTCAGGTTCCTTCCAGGATAGTGTAATCCAGTTTTGTACAGTCTCTTTGACCCCACCATTCAGAACGAATAACAGTGCTAAGTAAGATCTTCTTGAATAGTTGAGCCTTCAACTGCTATAAGGAAAAGCCGTTGCACCATTTCCAAGACAGCCCATGCCCACTCAGCTTTCCAGCTCTTCCCAAATCTTCTTCCCCTACCCCATCCCTCAGCTGCCATCCAGAACTACTCTGAAAGACAAGGCAAATCCAATAACCTCAGCTGTTGCCATAGGAATGTTTCACAATTTACCTCCTACTCATCAGCACGAGGAATAAGAGAATCTCTGCAGAAGCCAGACTTGCCTGTTCTATATTCGATGGATGGAGTTTGACAGAACATTACTGAAACTTTTGAGAAAGACTATGTTCACATGATTGCCAGGTCAATTTTTAGGGCTGGTAGCTTTAAATAATTACTTGAATTTTTCGAGTGTTGTTAGACTCATATTCTAAATATTTTCTCTAGTACACATGTAAATGCCTTAATAGTATTAATACTAGTAACTGCAATAACTGCGATAAATTGCTGCATTAGTATCTGTTTCAACAAGACTATTGAAATATGACTATACCTCAAATCGTGAAAAAAATCAGCAGAAAAGATTGTTAAGTACTTAATTCTCATGTATTTTGCCTGGAAATGCGCAGCTGAAGGCAGTAACTGGGCCTTACTTGGGACTGGAATTTTAGTCAAATGACAGAGGCTGGATAACTTCATTAAAGCCTCATGTCTCATACAGGCTGAAGCTGTTTGGTACGTTAATGACAGCCTGATAGGACATGCTGCGTTTCAGGACTCACAGACTGCTGTAATTCTAAAGCCTGAGAATTACAACAGAAAAAAAGTATCCTGAAAGACCCATCCCTGCTCCAGCTCCCACTTCTTCTATAAAGGACAATACTCTTCCCCTCATAAGCAGGAAAATATGATATTAACTGCAGGGTTAGAAAAATGTCTGAGGCAGAGCTGATCCTGTTCCACACCTACTGATTTTAGCCACACCTCACTATTACAATATGAAAAGAAAAGAGAAAAAAAAAAACCAAAACAACCAAAAGGAAAGCAATCTGGTATGTGGCTGTGCTTCCAAATAACAACAGTGTGTGCAGGCTCATAAATGCTTCAGAATTGACCAAGAGGAAGCACGTTTCATGATGACACAATCTTGTTGCTGTAGTCATTCATCGAAGGGAAACTCCCACAGGAAAAGGCATAAAGCTGCTTGGAGAAGGCTAAGGAGCTGCTCAGTGCTAGTCAGTCAAACATTGGGTTAGATTCACAACAGAGCTAAGTATGAGCACCAGCCAAGGCCCTTTTCAATTTTTTTCTGGGACCCTCGGGGGTAGTTCAGGGTGTGGTTTGGCCCAGCAAGGAACTTCTTACAGACCTTCAAGTGCAGATGGTTGTGCCAGCAGCACACATGCCTCTTTCTCCTCTGCCAGACCCCTCTGGCTGGCTACTGGAGGAGGGGCTCCTTGGGGAGGCTTCGGCGAGCACCATGGGGAAAGCATCTTCCTGGGTGGGAATGAGAAACAGACTATGCAAAACCTGAATGACCGTTTGGCTGCCTATCTGGACAAAGTCCGTTCCTTAGAAGCAGCTAACACTCAGCTGGAAAGCTGCATCCTAGAGTGGCACAGGACAAAGTCTCACGGAAAGAGGCATGACTTCAACCAATACGAGCAAAACGTCACTGACATGCAAAGACAGGTAAGTCAGAGCTATAAGTGACTATGTCATTCTATGCTCTTTTAAGGAATCTGGGTACTCATTTATGTTGATGGCTTTCCTTTAAAGAAAGTTGAATAAACACTTCTAAATGGTAGAAATACTAATGAAAGTGGTTACAGGACCTGGACATAAGCATTCTTCATGTTCAGAAGGAGTAGAATGGGGTACAAGAAAGATAGGCTGTTAGGAGACAAGGGGGATTCTGCAAAGACTGGTGTAATAAAGGGATTTATATGCTGCCAAGTGTTTGTTTCTGTGCATGAAACTGTGGTTTGAGTAACTATGTCTGGCAGAATCTGCTCTTTTTGACTGCACATGTATTCAAGCAAATTACAAAGCAGGCAAACTGAGAAGACTGCCTTCCTTCACACATGCTGTCCTTAGACATACTGTTGCACTTCATTTCTTTGATTCCTGTGGTAGCAGACAATGAAACTACAGGAGTTTTGGGTCCAATGAGCTTATGTAATCAGATGGAAAAATACTTCATTGTAATTAAGAAAATAGCAGTGACAAATTCCTTGTGGATGTTTTCACTATAATTAAAAGAAGAATTTCTGGTTCCTGCCAGTAGTTAATATTAACGTTCAACAGTAACTCTTTCAATCTCCTGAACTCACGTGTCTTTAAATTTAAGCATAATATTAATCTGTATTCATAATGAACATATTAGCACTGTAACCATCTGTGTGACTAATCAGTGTAATTGACTTTATATAGCCATATGGGGCAAAACCCAAAGGTATTCCAAATGCGATGCTGTAGTTTTCCCTCCACTTTTTATAATCTGGTTACCTGGCATTCTCCAGACCCTGTGCATTTTTTTTCAAAAGGGACTGGAAATAGTATTACCCTGCATTTTCGCTGACTGCGGCCAGGGACTTAATCAAACTCCCTGCTCGCTGTTAAATGTGTTGCCTCCAGGCAGAAGATGAGGCACTCCGACCACAGACAATGTGTAAGGAGAACCAGAATTGTCATCACCTATTTCTCTTTTAAGGATAACGAAAGGTCATCCATCTCCAGACCTACCACTTCAGCACTTTTTTTAACTGATCCAGAGATAAAAACTTGTTCATCAAGAATATAAATGTGCTTGCACTGATCTGGAATTAATAAATCAGAACTATTTTGGAAGACAATAAGATAAAAACATAATGCTGATTGGGGTGAAGCTCTCACTTTTGAAGAGGTTGTAACCAAAACACTTTTTTTTGACAGTCCTCACTTAAATAGCTATCCCTGGCTACAGGCACCTCTTAGGCTAATGGTGGTCTCAGCCAGTGCTGAATGCACACTCAATAGTGGGGAGGAAAGGCTAGTAAAGGATTATTTACAGGTGACAATTTAGTGATTTAATGCAGAATTTTCACTTTCTCTATAAATTACTGCAATTAGCACCATGACTGTCAGTAAAACAAGTGAAAATATAGCATCTATTTATTAAATATAATTACATTAACTAACCATGAATTGAAAAGGTGAAAATAATTCAGCACCTAAAATGAAATTTAGATATAATTTAGGATCCTAGATCAAATAACACAGAAAGTCTATGATATCCTGGCTGTCTAAACTTGGAGGCTTATAATCATTTGGGTTCTACATTTTGGACCTGAATTCTGGATGAACATGCCAGATGGAGCAACGTTGCTTTGCTCCATCCTGAATCCTTTCTAACACAGCTACAAAGTAAAATAGCACCAGTTCTTCCAGTAAATGTCTCATTCAAACACCTTCTACCGCTAAATAAGCAAACTGGTTTACAGAGAATTCAAGGAGACAGGATCAATGCTGTTAGACAAAGGACACAAGACATGCTGAGGAAGAAGTTAATGCAGGAAGCCTTCTTGAAAAAAATCTAGTTTGAGAAGGAATTTCAGTGTGTTTCATATATAATAATGTGTGAGTTCTTAAGTCTGTAAATTTGCAGATTGGTATTACTGATATACCCATATTCATGATGGATGTAGTGAAGGACTCTGTAACATTGTAAACAGATAAATGTCCACATTTGAAATGCACTGCCAACTGGCACAGCAATCAACATCCTACAGCAGCTGGCAAAACACTGACAATTGTTCAGATTGCACAGAAGGAGTCGTAAAGCATTTACATAAATGTGTTGCTGTGTTGCACGATTATGAAATGGCACTAAGTTGAAGAACTCACACGTTGCTTTCTCATTGCCTTGTTACCTTCCATAGTAGAAGTTACTACTCTCTTAAGTATGTATTCAACAATTGTCTCTTCTCTGACAACAAATTCCAGGCAGCAACACATTCAGGGTACTGTTATACTTCTCCCGCTGGCCTTGATCATGTCCCAGGGCAGTATCCAAGGTGTGCTGCTAATTGCTCAAGGATGTACAGTCTCCTAACAGATTAGTTAAAACATTCCATAGGCACCTTCGTTTTTACCATGAGCAGTAAACTTTTGACACTTCAGGACAATTTTGCCATTTCCTTGTTTCTTTGTGATTCATTTAGGTGTGGGAAGTTTTACTTCAAGGTGCTGAGAGCTCTGTAACTAGCTAATGATTTCTGTACAGCCATAATGCACCTTGTTTTGCTCTGTAAGTGTTGAGTGAAGACAGCTGTTGGAACTGCAACCATGCTTCTCTTTCCTCTTTGTTAAAAAAGGACACAACGTCCCACAGTTATTAGCTCCTGCTAATTATGTATGAGTTCCTGCTAGAATTCTTTCAAAGATTTTGAATGGAATACTGAGCTTTTCATATTCAGACCTATAGTTCAAAGCTACTTCATGTTAACAGGGACTTACAACTCTTTTCAGTGCATGCTGAATACACTGAAGGAAAGATGCAGTGCACTTTCGGGGCAATTTTCAACATCCCAAAGCAAAATCAGAAACAAGAATTAATCACTCCATGCTGCTGGATGATTCAATACAGTTATAGGTTAATAACTGAATGGACAGTGACAGCTAGATGCTAGTGTTACTCTCAAAATGATAATCCATGCAGCTCCAGACTGAAGCACACGGTGGATTTGAGGGGCCCTGCTCACAAGTTGCTGCTACCATCATGGTTACATCTCTGCACCACAACACTGATTCAGCAAGGTGTTTATACACGTGCTTACTTTTTAGCATATGATTAATTTCAGGTTTTTGATTGTACTCAGACACAGCTTAATGGTTCTTACTGAAATTTGCCCTAGAGATGATCAAGGCTGCTTTTCAAGCAATGCTAAACAGAATTAAAATCAGTTTACAAAAAAAAGAAGGAAGACAGTGATTGTTATGCTGTAATACATCATGAAGTTTGTGTAATACTATTCATATCCTCTACCTGGCCATAAATAAGATGAGTCCTCCTGCTTCATATCCAGAAAAGTAAGATAAAGCGAAAAGTAAGATTATGGACAAAAATTGCAGAAGCATGTAAGTGAATCGGGAAACTAAGCTCTTTTTATTCATGTTCTCTCCTTAACATGGGAATTCTACAATTTAGATACTTCCTACAAGCAGCAGGGAGTCTAAAACATCACAGGTTATTCACCACCACCATATGGCAACACTGAGTCTCCTGTTTTCCAGATTGAGGAAGGCAAGATCACCAATGCCAGTATCCTTTTACAAATTGATAACGCTAACATGGCATCTGAAGACTTCAGGCTCAAGTAAGCTCTTCTATGGTTTCCTGATTAAGTTTGAAAGAGAGTTAAGCAAAATACTGCTTTTTCTTGATAATCCAATATGAAACTGATTTTACTGAGGTTTTCTGGTGATACTGGATAAATAAAACCAATGTAGAACAGAAAAAGGAAAAAAAAAAAGATAAAACCCAGAAAGGATAAAAAGGATGTAAAAACCACAAATGATTGCTGAACTATCTTGAGTCACCCTGTTTATGATACTTGGTTCAGGTCCTGAAGAGCAGGTTTTACAGCAGACACTTGATATGTGTGACAAAAGGCATTTAAAACTGCCATCTGGGAATACAAATTAACGCTTCTCTGCCCTATGCTTTCCCAGTCCAGCCCAAATCTATTTCCTGTACTTACCATCTTTTCTGTCCAGCTCCGCAGGAAATACCCATCTTTTGGTATCTTCTGCTTTGGAGCCTCATGAATTTTGCCACAGTGAATTTTTGTTCCAAGGTGACACAGGGACCAGTCCTCCCTCAGCTACCAGTACGGTTTGGTTTTTCAGTACACTGTTGAAAGACAGTTCTCAGATCAACTAGAAAGCCAAAATGTTCGGACAGAAAACTTCCAGGCAGATCTTTGCAAAGGAAATGAATTTACATTTCTGTAAGTTAGACTTCTCAGGAATTAGGAAGATCTGTCTTATTTTCAACAGATGATGATCAGCTATTAAAAAAATATCTCAGCTTTTGGTAAGATCGTAAAAAACTCAAAGACCTTGAACACTGTAGGCCTTATCTAGCCATGCCTTTCTTTCTTTATCATTCAATACTGTCATAAAGAGGAAACAGTAGAACTACTTTGAGAGACTGGAATCGTAGAATGAGTCTAATACATTGAATTTAGAAACATCAATAGAGCCCATAAAAAATTAAGTAAAGGGCAAGATTCTGAGGAGCAAAAGTGCTTCATGTGCCCCAGAGAAGATACAAAAGTGTCCTTCTGTCTTTGGCTCCCTACAAATGGCAAACTGCAAAAGGTTAGAGAGAGATGCTAATAACTGGTTTCCATGACATTTTTCCTATTTCACAAATGACTGAAAAGTTATCATTTTGGAGCATTGCTTGTTGATACTATTTTTACATATTTATTGGCAGTTTTTTGAGAATTATATTGTCAAAGCTTTCACAACCTGGTGAATATATTATTAAAATGCAAAAAAGTAAAATGAAAGCGAATAATGGTTTCATACCACATAGAAGTTTTAAGGAAGAAAGAAAAACAATAATTAAACCCATCTTATTTTTAAGACTGTTCAAGAATATTCAAAGAACAAATGCTAGAAACAGAATTTGTTTTCTTGGTTTTTTGTTCTCTCTAGTTCCCTACATAGAGGACTTAAGCAAGTCTACTTCTCTTTGATCTTATACAAGAGGCTAGAAGCAGTCTGTTCTTAACAAGCATGCTTTATCTTCTTCTTCCTGATAAAGGTATGAAGCAGAGAAGTCTCGCAGGCAGGGAGTGCAGCTCGATGTTGAAAACCTGCGTAAGGAGCTCGATGGCCTGACCATTATTACAACAGATCTGGAAATGGAAATTGAAGGTTTGAGAGAAGAGCACATCCTGAGGAGGAAAGACCATGAGGAGGTAGAAAGAGTTCCACTTGGTAAAATCCTATCACACAAATCTTCGCTACCATGTAATTAACTTTGAGTAAGATCCACAATCTATAAATGGGATTGATGATTCAGAATCTAATCATGTTTCTAAAGAAGCCAAAGAGTCAGATGAGGCACAAAGTTTGTGTACTACTTTACCAATTAAATTGGGATTTCAGAAAGGATAACAAACCGCTGTATTTTCACCCACTCTTTTGTAGCCACCTATCCATCCGTCATACATAGCTAATAATAACTTATGTATTTGACAGAAATATTCTCAGAAATACTTAGATATAAATAGACAGAGATTTCAAGTAAATAGGAAATGTTATTGGTTGCTGTTGAATTTTACCCATCACTCTCTTTTCCCTCAACTCTGGATATCTCATTTCACAGAACCACAGCAGCACAGAGTAGCTGAGGTTGGAAGGGACCTCTTGAGGTCACCTTGTCCACCCCCCTTGCTCAAGCAGGGTAACCTAGAGCACGATGACCTGAACTAAACAGACCTTGAATTCTTGAAGGTCCAACATTAGAAACAATAGTTGGTGAAGTCAAGTAAAATTACTTATTCTTGCAAAATCCTAAGCACGATAGTTAGATAATTGTCAAAAATCATGCTGCTCTGACTTCTTCCAGAGCTATACCACAGTGGTCTCTGCTATTCCCACATAAATATAATACCACTGCCTGACAGCACACTGTTTTCATTTCGCCCGATCTGATGATATTTTCTGTTATTACCTAATGCAGAACTAAACACCCTACTCTGTATCTATGGATTATTAAAATGGAAAATAGAAACACAAGGGTTACACAGCAGTAGATGAAGAGGTCTTTGGCTGAACCCTTATTGCCAAGGATACTACTGAACAGCTATAATAAAACAGTTCTTGGAAGCAGGGCAACCAACAGAGACATCAGTATGTCCAGTTGATCTGCATTTTGGAGGCCATGATGTCATACCCTGAAATGCTGCTTTGCCTAGGTGCTTTTGAAAATGGTACCTAGCACATAAGATTGTGCTACACCAAAAGGAATGTTACCATACCTGCTTGACTTGTCCTGTAATTATGTTGTTTACACGGTAATTATATGCTTTAATCCAATTATTCCTTTAACAATTACATAGAACTTTTACATTTCTCTCCTGTAAACTTAGTTATAGTTCCATAAATATTAACATACAGGGTAAGAAAGACGAAATTACTGTTAGATTTTCATCAGAGCTTTTGGGTTCTGAATAGATAAATAAATAAAAAATGTCAGTGCTTCTTCATTAAGTATATAACTCCCAGAACATTATACAAAAAGATCTTCTCACATGTTTTTTACGGAGTTCTCTAGCACAGTTCTGCCACAGAAGCAGATATGAATCATTGGTTTAAGTCACATCATAGTATTATCAATATATAAATTTGCAAATAGTGTTAACTGAATATAGATAACAATTAACCTACCATAATGAAAAAAATATTTTGGGTATTGTGAAAGGAGGGAACTGAAGAAGCCAAGACAGGAGTGAAAACTTTCCACTTTAATTAACAAGTTTGTTTGTTTCCTCTGCTAATATATGAATAGGATATGGAAGCAAATCGCTCATCACAAGACTTCAAAGTCAATGTAAAAGTAAATGCAGCACCTCCTGAAGACTTAGCCAAGATTCTAGCAGAAATAAGAGAAGATTATGAAGCCATAATTGAAAAGAATCGTCAAAGCCTGGACACTTGGTACAAAGAACAGGTAACAGGTATTTTCTGCTCATTTCAAAGATCTCTGTTCTATACACGACTAACCAGAATCAGAAGGTTTTCTCTTGCTTTTGCTTTATAGAGCACAGCTATGTCTCTGGCAGCAGCCCCTAATCCAGAACAGATACAGCACAATGAGAATGAGATCAAGGATCTAACCCGTACTTTACAGTCCCTGGACATCGAGCTGCAGGCACAGATGAGTAAGGTATCTATTGTAGACATCTCTGGCTGGGCACTGTTACTTCACATATTCTCAGAAACTGTCATGGACCAATTCTTCATTTAAATCCATAGCCTAGCATAACTATTGTAGTTATTAAAGTACCAGTGAAACTGGAATTCGGACTATGCTAACTTTGCCAGAATATGCAAAATAGATTCAGCAACCACCACCAAGAAGTGAAAAATCTCTGTCTGTCCTTGGAACAAAATATGGGGTGTGAAGAAGAGATGGGATAGCTGCCTCCATGATCTAGAAAGAAAAAATGTCCAAGTAGATGGATAGTAATACAAAATTCATATTTACAACCCCTGTTATAATGCATGAAATATATGAACTGAAAAATGTTGGCGGGGAATCTTCAAAAATATTACTCAGCTCTTGCACAGGTTAAAGCTCATATGCCCATGACTTGGAGACTTTGGAGCAATTCTGGACAGTAAATGCAGAACTGACAATAGAGTTAACTGTTACAGGAGCACAGCTTTTGAGCAGAAAGAATATGGCAGGGATAAATTACTCAGGTTTTGCCTCTCATTATGCACACATGACACAGCTTCATGATTCTGCTGTCTTTACATGAACAGTCATGCAAATGCGTAAGTGTTTAAATTACCACAGTCTTAATTTTGCAATCTTCTACCTAGAGACCAAATTTTCTGGCATTTCTGCATTATATTTACCACATAAATAATAAACATAATATTGGTATTATCTGCTGTCTTAGAAACGCATGCTGGAAGACACTTTGGCTGACACTCGGAATTACTATGCTGTTGCACTTCAAAACATGCAGCAGATAATCTCCAAATGTGAGGAAGAGCTAACCCAGGTTCGTTGTGACATTAAGCAGCAAAATAACCAATACAAGGTTCTTCTTGGGATCAAAACCCGCCTGGAGAAGGAAATTTCCACTTACCGCCTGCTGCTGGAAGGGAATGTTGACGGGTAAGGCAAAGCCGCCCTGACTGGAATAGATGACAAGAGAGTTCTCATATTCGTGTTATTTATTTGTTTGTTCGTTTATGCTTAATCAAAGCTTGTGAGTTCCATACTACATCAAGGGTTGGTATTTTAATGTGATGGATCATAATAAAAAGCTGAAGCCACTTAGGATACAGAGAAATGTGTATCCATGTAATTTGGATTACCTAAATTAACATAACTTCTTATTAAAAAAAAATAATAATCTGTATACCCACAGTATACCTGTCTCAGCATGGGAAAAAATGCCAATTTCAGTTAACTTCACAGTTATTTCCTATCTGCAAAACAAGTTCTAGATCAAAAAGAAGCCTGGAGACAAGTTTAGATCTTTTTCTGTCAGCCATCTGCAGTTACAAATACCAGCACACAAAATCTGTACTGTGTGCCCCTCTGCTGATGGGTTGTTTGGTTTCCCTTGTCTGAAATGTCTGTGTTCAGACACCTTTGGGCCTCTATTCTTTATTCTCTCACCTCAGATACAGAGTAAGTCTTACTTAAACAAAATGAGAAAAAGGAAGTTTAGCAGCCTTTATAACTGAAAATCTCGGGGAGGCAGGACAGTATGGCACCAAGTACGGAGTTATCTGTCAGAAGTCAAAACAAGATTGACTTAGGCAACTCAGAATATATGAGAAACAATGCAGCTGTCCACAGTAGAGCAATAATGAATGTACACAGGAACAGTTTCAGCTGAGAGTGTCTGTACCTAAGACTACCGAAGAGGAAAAGTTTTCATGGTATAAAAACAGAATTCTTTTTTCTTTTTTCTTTTTTTTTAATCTCTTTTTATAGTGGTATCAGGTCTCCTTAGAATCAGTGAGAAGAAGAGGATGAATAACTTCTTGAAATTAGCATAATAATTATTTTTTCTGTTTTATTATCTTCACAGGGTAGCAAGAAAATCTGAATCAAAAGCTAAAGGTAAAAGTCCCATATTTTGTTCTCTATAGTGACTCTTAACCGTTGTCATTTCCCATCAATTTTTACTCAGAATAATTTTAAGCTTACTTGAATGAGCTATGAAAGGTTTGCACGGCAATTAATTCTCGTGGAGGCCATATTTGAGAATAATTTCAGTGATTCATTGGTCTTGTGAAGAGCTGGACTTCAGAGCACATTCTGCTATGCCTGCCCCCTGGCAGACTGCTTCAGACTGACCTCTGTTAGTCAACTACGTTGTCCAAAGCTCAGACTCGAGACTAAAGCTTTCATGGTATATGAGGAGGCATCGAGACTCCATTTGGTGACTAAAACAGTGTTAGGGCTTGTGAGCAAACAGAAAATCTGCATGTCTGGAAACTCATATTCTGGCATGAGCATGACCTACAGACATTTAGGATAATCTGCTCTGAAGTTAGATTTGCATTGGCTGGGATGTAGCTGTATTATTCATTTGCCCTGACCTGGACAAGACTCAGGGTGACTTTCTGGCAGTACATTTCAAAAAGAGCAATAGTAACTATTGACTTAAAGGGAAACATGTAAAGATAAATCAGCTGAGGAGGTAGCTGGTAAATTACTGTAAATTAAGCTTTCCCTGCATCATCTTGTCTCAGCATTGCTTCTTGTCTAACTTGTCTAATTAAGCTTTCTTTTTCTTTAAGAACACACGGGGCAGACCCATCGGAAGATCAAAGCAATTGTCCATGACAGTGTGAATGGGCAGGTGGTATCCTCCACCATCAACGAGATCCACCAGCAAGCCTGAAGTAAAGAGTTCTGCTAACTACTGGCTTTCCTAGCAGGCTAAGCTCTGACAACCCTTCTGTGCAACTACGTGCTGTATGTTCGTCTCCCTGTGTGTAAAAGAGGGATACTATAGCAAACGTTCTCCTAAAATGATTTGCAGCTTAATAATGAAAAGTGCCATACAGAGCTAGGTATAGCTGATATTACTAGTTTAAAGAGCTTTTAGTCATCAGAACACTGAAGAAAAGCTATTCCATGAAAGTGACTGGCTGAGCTGGTAATACATGTATTATGCACATCTCACTGGGGCATGAATCTCCATCTGTGATTCATTTATTGCTCTACAAATTAACTATAATTTAAAGTGAATAATCTCTCAGCTTTTCTCCTGATTTTATGTCTCTCATCATATACCAATAAATTCTTTTCCATTACTTTTTCTGGTGGTTGTAATTTCTGATTTTGTTTTTTCTTACATATGCACCAGCCCAAAGTGGCAGTGTTACTGACATGGGTACAGACTGCAAAAGCCTTATTGTTTTAGGAGGTGTAAAACCGGAAGGACACAAAAAAGGAAAAAAGAGGTGACACAAGCTACAAGTGACATTTACATAAGCAAAACTACTAGATTTCCCTACATGCAACTTTTCAGTGTCACTGTTTAAAACCGCATTATCAGTAGGAATGTTGTGAAGTACACTTTACTAAAATAGTCACCCTAGAAACATCTCTTTATTCTTCAGCTTTAGAGATATTTTAACTGTCTTTACACACTTTCCTTCAAGGATTCTAAGTACTTTCCCAGATCCTCTCATTCTTTCTCAGTGACCCATTTAATTCAAAAAAACGTTTCAGTTATTTGCTTTCATATAATGTTTATTGGTTTTGCTGACATGTTCTGTAGTCAGGATAGACTGGTGTGTGCAATGCATACTAACATAAGAGGCCCAAGTTCTTTAGGCAAATCCAAGCTCCCCATCTCACTCCAGCCCAATCACCCACTCAGCAGGAGACCCTAACAGCAATAGCAAAATTTCCATTGATACACAAAGCTAAAAGCTGAGCAAGAAAACCTGAAATATTATTAGGACTGTTTAGGCGAGGAAGGCTGTAAAGCAGAATGAAGAGAGACAAAATGGAGCATAATGAGTGCCTGTATGGATTTGCATTCCAAAGTCAATGTCTGCATATAAAACAGTGTGTTCAGGGCAGTCTCATATTCATGAGTGGATTGTCATTGTGCTCTTTCATACCTACTCATAAGGGACTTTCATAAAGGATTCCTGTTACCTGCTTTGCTTTGAAACAAGGCTCACCAAAGAAAGTAAAAATTTCAAAGAAAATGCAGATTTAAAATAAATAAAGTCCATCTCTATGATGCAGTGTTTTTTTACTGGCATGTTAGGACCAGTTCAAGATTCCCCTTCCCCCGCCCCCCCCCTCCACCCTTGTTGCACAAAGAGATCCCAAAAGCATTGAATGGATTACCTAATGGTTTCTTTAAATTGGGTAAAACTTGCAATACAGGATTAGTAACTCTTGGCTAATAAACAATGTCCTTCCTTATGGCTTACCAGACCCAACAAGCCAGACTCAGTGTTTGTAGCATCTGGACAAAATGTGCCTAGGTTTTCTTGAACAATTTTCTGTGTTATTTAGATACTCATTTATCAGATGTACAGAGCATAAGTGCATTGCTGTGATATAAATAATTATAAAACCCCCTAAGTAGCCCCTTATTTCTAAAACAAAGGGAAGTATCTATGCTTTGCGCTAGGTTTTGATTGTGCTAAACTACAAGGAAAGGAGGAAAAATGAATAATTTAAGTGCTTTCTAGAACACACCTGTCCTCGTTTCACATTCTTGAGCAATGCATTGGTTTTACTCGTGTCCTAGTGTCCTCTCACGCAGCAGTGAGAGATGCACACCCCGCATTCCTGTGTTACGCTCAGCTGTGGTCCCAATGGTACTGGCTAAGCCGCAGCAGTTACTGTTGCACTCCACGGCTCTGATGATTCCAACCTTCTCCTACAACTGTGTCATTGCATTCTGTAATGGTCAGACCAGTACAGCTCACAGCACTGACCTCAGAGGTCACTCAGTTTACTCACATCATCACACATCCATGGCTCTAACACATCCATTCAAGTTGCTATCTTTTGTCCTCACACGTATAAATATTAACTACAGTACATGACATTTTCTAAGTGAAAGCAAGTATTCTATGGCAAAAAACTGCTTATTTCTGGAAAATTTTTCATGGCTTTAGAATGCAACAAATAATTGCAGATTTCCTTTCTGTTGAACAGCTTAATGATACTGCGCCACAGGCCATATGTTGCCCTATATCTAGTGGCTATTCATTATTTCTGAATTTGTGTTCTGGTAAAAAGCTATGCATTTCTAAATGTATTTAGGGTAGGTCTGCACCCTAGAAAATAAATAATGATACTAATATTTACTACTTGCATGCACTGTAAACATTATATTCTAACAACATGCTGAGAGATGAAGTTAGGGAGATAATGAATGGGGGTAGTATTATCATTCCCATTTTATTGCTTGAGAAATTGGAAAAAAGAGATGACACAACTTGCTCAAGGCTGCAAAGGAAGTCACTGATAGTGACTAAATTAGAATTCATCACTTCACAGCTTCTACTTACCCCAGCTATTAGATAATACAACTTCCGCGAAGAGCTGTTCTCTAGTTACAGCAATCCTTTCTGTATCTGATCACACTGAAGAGATAATTCAATTGATTCATTTCAAGTGTGTACTGCCGGTCAAGACCCCGCACATACTTTGATGGTGTTCTTCAATTTACATATGCCTATAGCCCTACTAAAATTAGTCCTGTACAGAACACTATGGCTGGGTGTCTTTGGCGATTTTGTAGTATTTGGTAAACTTTGAAAAAAATGATGACACGTGCCTTTTTTGCTCAGAGCAGGAAAGGAAAACTTCAGGAGTGTGAAACTATTGCTTGAAAAATTATTTCATTCATTCATTGTATTAAAACTGATTGAACTCTGCTAGCTGGTATCTATTCTACTTCGGTATTAAATACACACAGAAGTGCTGTTTCATCATCAAGGAAGGCCCAAAGAAACTGCAATGCTAAAAATATGAAGTATCATAAAAAATAACACACTCAAAGTGACTACATTCTATTTCCCATAAATGGAATAGGACAGTAAAAAAATATCAGTAGGACAGAATACCATTTCTAAGTCTAAGTGAATGATGTAACAATACTTTTGCAAACTAACAAGACACAGGAACTCAGTCTATAAAAGGAGGCTGAAACCATCAGCATTCACAAATCACTTCTTGTAGTTTCACCTGCCATTTAAGGAAGTCCCGCACTAAATAATCCTCCAGCGTGATTTGTAACAGACTTGAGCACACTCCAGAATGTCTATGAGTCATAGCTCATTTCACTTGTAGAAATGTTAAAACTTATTAAGGTATATTACAATACGCAGCTTTGGTAAGTGAATTGTTGATCCTCTGGAAGAAGTTTGCAATGAGGTAATGCAGTAATGGTTTGAGCTATTAATCACACATTCTTTCTGGTGCTGCGGCCACACATTGGCAGGTTTCTTGCTTATTTATGAACAAGACATTTCTGTAGAATGCAAAATGTTTGCTTTCTCCCTGCCTTGTTAATACAGGTGCAAAATTAATGAAGCCATTTCAGAAAGAGAAAAGAAAATTTAGCATTTATAACACTGCTAAAAACAGTTTGCATGCTATTATTGAAGTAGAGAGAATAGGTAGTAATGAAGCCATTTCAGAAAGAGAAGAAAAGAAAATCTAGCATTTATATCACTGCTAAAAACAGTTTGCAGGCTATTATTGAAGTAGAGAGAATAGGTAGAAGAGCCGGTAAAACATTTCACAATGTCCACACCCTGACCTATAAAGGTTTCTAAAGTTTTGCTGGGAGATGCCTGTTCCTGTGCATGAATCATTTAGAAAAAGGGAAGGATCTATAAACAGGAAAGCCAGCAAAGAATAATGCTTGAGAGGCTTGCGCCCCCCGTCCTCCCCACGTCCTGAATTATACAGCAAAAGCATCTTAATTATTGACTCTGCTTGCACGTTTGGCTTTGTGAAATCACAAGTAATTTTTTACTATGTATTGCTTTCTCATAATTCCTTCCTCAGTAAAATTTTTCATTTTTTTAGGTTGGATTTTTATTATATTTTTAATTGTATTACTATACCAAAATGATCTACTTAAGTCACACATCTAGAGGTTGGCATGAAAGAATTGTTTGCCAAAATATCACATTAAACAGAAACGTGAACATATTACAGTTTGGACTGCCCTTATGAAAGAAGTGCATAGCACCAGATATGACCTAATGGTGAAACAGGTGCATGGTGCATGGCTGCTTCTTCTGGACATACTCATTTGCCTTTTGAAAGTCTGAATATGCATCAGAAGCTTAAAGGCATAAAATCATAACATCAGCTGTGGCAGAGCCACTTTCAATAATTATCTAGACTTCAGGGGTAAATTCTTTTGCTTTCTAACATCCTAAGGACCAGCCAAAAGGAGTTAATTTGATAGGCTGCTGTTAGGCTCTATAGAAAGCAACAAAAATGAGGAATATAATTTGAGAAAGTATTTCAATTTAGAGCAATAATTATTTGGAGCAGGCAGGGAAAAGAAGGAGAAACAAACAAGCTGAAGTAGTTGACAAACTATATAGTACTTCTTTAGAACAGAAGTTTATAGTCTGCTATTTTTAGCAAGAAAGTACCAGCTTTGGCTTAGATCTACACCCTTGAATCATGCACAGAAGAAATTAAAGCATAAAACACATAAAAAAATACACTGGAAGCAACTCTTGCCTGAGCAGTTTCAAAGAAGGAAATAGATAATGTTGCTGCAAGTAGACAGAAACTGCAATTTTAAAGTTACCAGTGCAGGAAAAAAAACACTTTTTCATTCCTTATCAGCGAGACAAATCAATTTTTGGAAGCCATTTCAGTGCCCAGGCTCTCTTTCTTAGTTAATCTCACCACAGAACAGTCTCAAGCCAGTTACCAAGACATTTTGTGAATGAACGTGTTCCACTGGAAATAACATTGCTACTATGCCTGCTCTCACCCCTACACCCCACCTCAAAAAAACCCACCACATAAAAAACCCAAAGAAACCTTTTCTTTAATGTCTAGAGTTTATTGCTGTCTAAAAATTAAGGTACTCAAGCATCATAAAGAAAAGGGCATAATTTGAAGGGATAATGAACATTCCTGTCCTCAAAAATTCAGCTTTAAAGATTTAAAAAGATGGTTAATACTTGTTGCCATTGCTTACAAACTCATTGCCACACACGCTAAACTCTTGTAATTACAGCTTGTGGATGTGAAGATAAATATTACTTTAAACAGTTGACCACAAGGGTTATGCAAAAAAATTTTCTTCTGGATACAGGACCAGAAAAGTGGGTAATATGTGAAATTTTGTTATGTAATATGTAACTTTCATTAACCATGTTCAGGTTCCAGAATGGATTCTCCCGTTGTAGTAAATAATAGGTAGATTTGGGCACGTAACTCTTTTAAGAAAGCATGTGGTGGCCTCTAGTGACAAACAGGTATCTGCACATCACGCCTGGGCCCCAGCTGGCATGCAAATGGCAGGGCCATGACTAAGCAGTCCTGCGGAACCGCTCCTGACACCCGGGCCTCCTCTGAGACTTAAGGCTACCGCACAATTTTCAACTAGAAATTTCTGTTGGAATATTTGCATAATGAACATTCCTAAAAGCGCACAACTTTCTCAAGGGGAGTACTGAGAGATATTTTTGGTCTGGGTTTTGGGGTGGGTTTTTTTTGGTTTTTGTGGGGTTGGGTTGGGGGTTTTTTTGATACCCAATTGCCTGACCCAGATCCTGACACTGGAGCAGTATTTCAGGTGCTCCTCTTTCCAAAGCAAGCCAGCCATAGCTTGCTTCTGGTTACACAGACACTGGGAGAGGGGATGCCGTAGGGTCACTAGAATGCACTGAAATGATAATTTACCAGAGTGGTCCCCAAACAAAAAGCTGCAGTCATGCAACCACCCTGGCAACTCATGACAGTTATGAGTGCAATTACACCCTTGAAAAACAGTTAAGTTTTTCTCCTGGTTTGGGGATTCCAAGTGTGATATAATTCAGGTCCCTGAAACCACAAAGATGGAAAAAATCTACACAAATGTGAACGCATGCAATACAGTGTGTTTGTACATCTCTTTTATGGCATGCTGTCAGTGTATGCATATATTTGCACAGGGCCATAAAAACTGTATTTTCTTAATTAATTATATCAATATGTAATATTTTCTCACGGATACTGAGCTGTCCCAGCAATATGGAACTGAGAAAACCAGTACGCTGAAATATTGTCCAGCTTACTGGTTTTCTCATTCCACTGTCACCTCAATTGAACGTAATTCTTACAAGGGAAAAAGATCTGCCTGGTAGTCTTTCAGGTTATATTAGAGCTGACATTAATGATACTTTTAGGGAAGAAAAAGAGAAGATTCATTTGTATGGCCTGGAGCTGTTACTGTTGGCACTGAAATTTGACTCTATTCGAGGAGAGCAGCAAAGACAGGAAAGGCAGCTCCTGACTTTCATTTTCAACCTGTGGTTGGGGAAGTATATAACCAACACATTGCCTTATGCACCACTCCGAGATCTGAAACACTTCTCGAAAGCTCAAAGCAGAAAGAAATAAGGTGTAGTGATTCTATGATTAAGATATTTTCATTGGACAAAAGATGAAAATGAGAGGGAAATGAGGAAAATATATGTGAAGAAGACAGTGTAAGATCTTGCGCTGCAAATGTTCAAGGCTTAAGTGAATCCAGTTGAGTTAGTGAGATCATCTGGACCTTTCTCTCTTCTGATCACATTCAGCAAAACCTGAAACATCTTTCATTACCCTTTGGAGACAGCAGTTTTCAAGGGTGCTGCATTTGCATTAACAAATAGTGCAAAGGGTGGAGGATTGTCCTAAGTACTGGTTTTTTACTCATTCAGAAAAATCTTAATTTAAAATCTTAAATTTAAAATATTAGCTCACACCTACATTAAAAATTGACTCAGATTTTCCCCTAAAAGCTCATCTCACAATTGTTTCTTTGGTTGTAAACCTGTTGTATGGCATAAATCAGGAAGTAACTTCTTGCAAGCAGCTTGAGAAGGAGGGGAATTTCTCAGACATAGAAATATTGAATACTAGAATATGGCTGGAATATTGAACAAGGAATTCCTCTTCACTGAATGTACTTTGTGCAGTGGAAGTCCTTTCAGGACTGTATCGTAAGAGATCCTTCAGATTCTAATTCTTACAACACAAAATCCAAACTGAGATCAGCAACATAGTTACAGACACTAATAAACAGGCATTGGATTTCACTTCTAGAACGGAGAATCACTAAAGACTGAACCAAAATACTTTATTTAAATCTTTAAGTCAGCCAAAAGGAAAGCATATGTTCCACTTAAAGGCAGCATAAATGCAGAACCAAAGCTGGGTGTGCCTTTTTTCCTTGAACTCTCTTCACTGGTTACCCATGACTGGTTAGTAAAGGTGAGTAATACTAAATGGAATGCACATGTTATCATAACCCTGCATGACTTATCTTCATTGCTCTCTAATATACATTTAACTTTGGTCACACAGGTGAGATTTCTTCATGAAATCAAAAAATTTATTAGCGTTCCTATGAATGTTTTATTATGACTATACACAAACCACTCCAGCTGAGCACGTCACCGAAAGGAAGTGTTACGCATCAGTCCACAGACTGTCCTCTATAGAGTGTTCACACTGTGTCTTGAGTTGCAAACCACACTGCTGAACTAAAGCATCTAAACATAACTTCTTTAACATTGATCAAAACTGCAGATATTAGAGATTATATTTTTAGGTTGCTCAACATCTATTTAGATAACTTACTGTTAAAACCATAAAATTAAATACATATATATAAAAATTAGGCAGCCCATATTGTTCCAGATAATACCTGGTCATAGTTCAAGAGGTAGTGGAGGCTGATGACCACTCCCACCTGACAGCTGACGTGAGCCAGGACGAGCCGCTCGCCCTCCAGCGAGTTTACGGGCCTTGCAGCCTACGGTTCATTTACAGGCACACATGTAGTCTTTGGTGTTCACTCTTGCAGTTTCCAGTGATTTATACAACCATTCCAGATATATTCCATGAAAAAAACTGTATTGAACCCAAAACCAGAAGCAAACCCCACCTTCGGTATGAATAATACCCATCCTGATCTTAGTAAATACCCTTGAAAATATTCCAGATTATATTTTTGGAATAGGAGCATACATAAAATGATGAAAATCAGAGAAATTGTCAGTAAACAATTTGGAGAAGAGGAGAAAAAGAACACTAAGAAAATTCAGCCCAATATCCTTTCATACTAGGTCTGCATGATGCCATTGCTCTGTGCTTCCAGTTGCATATGCCTTGAACACTTTTGCTTAATAATCAAGAGGACTCTTAATAATCAAGAAGAAAAATAATTGTTCAAGGTTCAATTTGACCTAAAACAGCAGAGCCAGAACACAAAGCAAATGTCTGACCTAATCCCACTGTCCACTTTAATTCAGATTACTGTGTAAAGTGAAGTTACAGAAAAGTTGTGTGTTGGTGAATTTTATTTCTCTATCAAGCTGACATTTATTTTTTATGTTATTCTTACATTCCTAAATAGTATCCAGCTTCTGTAAATATCAAAAACCTGACATTAATAACACACACAACTAGCTTTTGGTATTTAAACTATGTAGCTGCTTCTCCATATGGAGGTGGGATAGTTGTGAATACAAAGACTAGGAATTTGACCCACAAAAGCCAATCCAGATCTTCCATGACATTTTTTTGCATTTATAGGCAAACATGAAAGCTAACGAAAGCCTTTGTCATTTGCTCAATAAAAGAAAAAATGGAATCTTCAAGTAATGTTTAGAAAAAATACTATCAAGGTGACATGGAAACTAATTTTAATAAATACTAAGACGACAAAGCAGAATGTTTACTCTCAAATAGACTGTCATAAAATACTGTCAGAGATCTAGGCAGTGAAATATATAGCCAAGAGATGTAACTGTAGCAGGATGTCTTGCTGTATTCCTCTTACAGCTCCAAAGGTGTAAGCTCTGCCCTGCTAACACAATCAATTCTTACTCAGTCTGAATATTTTTAATGAACAAAAGACGACCCACCTTGAGTTTCCACAGTAACAGTCCAAATGATATGGCTAGTGTACTTTGGTTTCAACTGTCATAAATGTTTTTCATTACCAGTTATGCTCAAAGAAGTTCAAGGTCCAAAGACAATTCACAGCATCCTCCTGCAGAAAAGCTCTGCCCTGAATACCATCACTTCAGTTTGGAAGATGTGTATTTTCAGAATAGCTGAGAGTATGACGGCTTCACTCTGCCTCGACCCAATACTATTCAGACTAATCTGTAGCACAGTAACTTAAAAAACTTAGCAGTACCGATTTCCTAATATTCCTGGTTGGATGTTCTCAGAAACCTGAAGATGTTTCCAATATAGAGTTTAATGCCTCCAAAGGTTAGTGTCTCACCAATTTCCTTGCCCCAAGGTTGAAGATCAGTATGTACAGCAGCTGTTTCCACTAACACAAGCAATATGTGTTAATTGTTCTACCTGACTAGCTGTACATTAATAATACACTAGTTAGTGCAATGCCTCAAGGAACTACACCTACGTACCATCCCAATGCACACCTGCTCCCTGCCTTCCTGAAGCACCAATAACCCCCTTAGCGATCAGATTGTTCCCTTGATTTTCACTTTATCTCTGCATTTCCTGTATCAAAAGTATACCCCATAGTCAGTTTAGGAACCTCAGTACAATTAGACATAGGACTGTAGGGTTTCTTCATGCACTGAACAAAGGCATCTGGTTGCCCACTAATGAATGCAACACCTGGGTTTGTGACAGAATGCCCAGCAGTGCCACTCGTTAGTGGGTGGTCTCTTTGTCTAGAATATTGACGAAGCAGGAGGGATACTTGTTTTACATTAACTTCAGCCACAGAGGAGGGCTGGAAGCTAGTTATGCTGGAAGCTTGATCTCAGTGCCTCCTGTCACCCTGTGGACCTCAACACATGGGCAATGAAGATTTCCAATATTCTTGTTCCTACTACTTTATTTATGGACAAAGCAATACTGTTTCTGCTTAACTTCAACTGTATTGAAAGCTACAGTTCAACTTGTAACAGTTTTCTAATACTAAATGCATATCCAAAGCAAGCTAACTACAACATTCACTTTCTAATTACAGTATGAAGATTGTTTTGTGCTTACTATAAAATGAATAACATGGTAGTTACTGACACCTCCTTTCTTAAAATTTATACACAGTTCTAGACTGTCCTGAGACCCAAATTATTGCTTACTCAAGAGAAATACATATTTGATTGCAAATAGAAGTATTTTAAGTTTCTTGTCACATAGAGTCAACTCTCATTTTAATTTCATACACTGCACATGGGGGTAAGAATCTACTCATTTGTTCAAAAGGACTATAGAGAGCATGGCTGCAAGAATACTGTTATAAATGATTCAACAGTTTATTTGTGGTTTATCTTTTATTCAAAATAATAACAAAGCCAGCCAAACAACCTGGGGAGGTTTTCTCAAACACAGATGAGCAGATGAAAACCCCTTTATGCTATAGGGAGTGTGGGGGCAATATCCTGTGTGCTATTTGTGCTGACACCAGTTACATTACGTGTCAACAGAGGTGGGGTTTATTATAACTATCGTGCTTTCTCTTTGAAACACAGTATAAACGTTTACAGAGCACAGACTGCTCTTCACTTCAGCTTTCTTTACCTGTGTAGGTTTGGCCATTTCATTGTAGAAGACGAAGACATAGACAAATGGCATCCTCTAACCAAAGCTTTCACTGGGGTGCAAGCACCTGTTTCCAACCTACTGCACCCAGTGTCCGTGGTTTAACCTCCAGGAGAATGGCCATCCAAAAGGTGCAGGCACCCAGCGTCTATGGGGGAGCTGGTGGCTATGGTACCCGCATATCTACTGGCACCAGCTACAGACAAGGCTTCGGTGGGAACTTCCACCTTAACGTTACTGGTAATGATGTGCTGCTCACTGGCAATGAGAAACCAACTATGCAAAATCTAAATGACCGTTTGGCTTTGTATCTGGAGAAGGTGCGTAATCTGGAAAAGGCAAACTCCCTAATGGAAAAGCAGATCAAGGAATGGTATGAGAAGAATACCACAGACATCAGGCATGACCACAGCTCATACTTTAAAACAATTGAAGATCTCCAAAATAAGGTAAGATATCATATAGTCATCTACAAATATATGAATTGCAATTATCAGAGAGATAGATAATACTCTATTGTAGAAAACTGACTTTTCCAAATTTCAGTTGTCTCAGCTTAGTAAAATAAATGCTTTATTTTGATCAGATACAAATTAGTGACAGATTTTACATAATTTGTAATACTAGATATATGTCTGCAGATATAAGTAATTTCATACATGAAAAATGTTTGAATCCAAATTAATTCTAATATATTTGCCTTAGGTAATTTTGATTAGTGAAAGTACTGATGGCAATTTACATATTTAAGTATAGTTTAGCATGTCAATTTCAATGTGGTTTTTTTTAGAAAAGAATGCCAAATCCGCAGAAAAATAATAGATCACTACTTGAAATAATAAATTACCATTACAAACAGTAAAATTTCCCACAGAACTCAGCTGACAGATTTGTCAGTTTTTGTTTTCAGTGAACTTCCTTAAATCCTTCCCCTCTTAATTTTCACCAGTTCTATTTCTCACCCTTTAAAAGCAGGTCCTTTCCAGAAAGCAGTTCATCCCAACTATTTCATATACCTATTTTATGACAAGGTTATTTGCCTTTTGGAGAACCCTAATTCCTTCTGTGCCCTTCAGAGGGAACTTAACCTGGCTTAAACCTGGATGACTAATAAACAGCTAAAGTTAAGCAAGATGAAGCCCACATACAGTATTAATTTCCAAAAACAGATCAAGCATGTATTTATGTGCAAAGATTCATCGCTTTTCAACCATTCCTTTTTTAGATTGGTGCCATACAGTTGGAAAATGCAAGGCTTGCCCTGCAAATTGACAATGCCAAACTGGCTGCTGATGATTTTAGACTGAAGTAAGTTCCATAATCATTTAATAAAGTCTCTTTCATGCTCCTCTTATTCACGAAAGCTTCTAGTTATTAGTACCAAAGCTGAGAAGTAAACATTTTCTAATGTAAAGTATAACAACAACAAAAATTTTAGAATTAAGTCTGTAGTAGTTACCATTTCTAACATCTAACAATTCTAACCATATTTTTCAGGTATGAGAATGAACACCTGCTCAGGCAAAGTGTTGAGGGTGACATTAAAGAACTGCTCCAAGTTCGTGATGCCTTGACTTTGACAAAATCTGATTTGGAGTCACAGATTGAAACAGTGAATGAAGAACTAGCATTTCTTAAGAAGAACCACGAGGAGGTGAGAGCAGCTGAACACTAAGAGATTTTTTTTAAAGGGCATACATAAACTGAGCCTCACTAGGAATAATGAAATCTTCATGGTTAATCTCAAAGACTATTACTGGGATTCAGCTCCAGATTAGCACATCAAAAGTTAGGTACCTATTAATATATTATCTATGTGAATGCACCTATGGTTCATTCTATTATAATAGTCAGTCAATAAAAACAGATACAGAACAGAGAGCACTTGAGCCCACTGCAGAGCAAACACCTAGCAGCTGGCCAACTGGGACACTCTGGTCTCTGCTGGTTGTAACAGGAGCTCTGGCTCACACAGAGACACCTACAAGTTAAATATGGGTACTCGGTGCCTCCTAGGTATCTAAGCTCAAACTGAACCTCACCCTTAGCATTAGATTTATAGTTTCAAACGCCTACAAAGGAAAGAATGTTATGCAACCATTGTTTATTTCCCCTTTTCAAGTAAAGACACAAACTGAAATCCTAAATTCAAAATGACTGTTAACAAAATCTCAGTTATGGCACATGCCCAAGCTTTCCTCTTAGTGTCATACTATCAACTTCAAAAGTGTAAACCCCTTGTCATATTTAAGCACTGTATGAGAAAGATCCAACCTAGAAAACCAGCCAGCCTAGCCACCCACTTAAAACTATGCTGTGCAGGACTAATTAATTTGTAACATATCTAGCAGCAGTATAACCAACTGTGTGTGGTGGCACTGATGTCCAAGCCATCAGGCATCAAAGTCTGAACAGCGCCAGAAACTAAGGAGTGAGGGTTCTTTAAGAATAATTTGTGGTTTAGCAGTTGTTACCCGACAAAAGTATACAAATGGGAACCACGACTTCTATACTCATTCCATAGACCTGGTCCTGAGGAAATTTTATAATATGCTTATAAAATGTAGCATTTATTGCTACAAAATAAGTAAAATGCTCTAACATGAGGTGCACTAAACAGTATTTAGAAGGTGATTGTTATTTTGCCCTGAGGTGCTATTTAAGAATTACTTCTATGCCTGTAGATCTTTAATTTGCTTCCAATATTCAGGATCAAAAGTTCACTGTAGTTGGTGCTGTACAATCCTTATTGCTGTAGGACATTCACAGACTGCGCAAAGAGGTGGGCTGCTCAGTTAACGTAGAGGTGGATGCTACTCCAAGCATTGATCTTGCAACTATTATGCAAAATATGAGACATCAATATGAAGAAATGGCAGAAAAGAACCATCAAGAAGCCAAAGAACGATTTGAAAAGCAGGTAAGGTAAACTACTTAATCATCAGCAAGAACCTCAGTCATGTCTAGTTGCAGTTTATAATCCGTCCATCTTTGCATTTCAGACAGAAGACCTGAACCAGGAAGTGACAATCAACATTGAACAGCTGCAAGCCCAGAGGAGCCAGATCACTGACCGGAAACAGATCCTTCAGGGTCTGGAGCTAGAATTACAGTCCCAGCTTAACATGGTAAATAATAAAGAGTACTTGAAATAAGGACTATGTTTAGTAGACAGTTACGCAGTTAAATACAGAAACTGAGAGGCTTTTCAATCAAAGTGTTATTTTAACACAAAAATGTATCCTCTCGAATAATACACCTCTGTCCTTTTCATTGGCTGTAGAAAAAGGCTCTAGAAGTCACTCTGGCTGAAACTGAAGCACGTTACAACTATCAGCTAACCCAAATACAGGAAGTAGTTGCCAATTTAGAGGCTCAACTGAGGCAACTCCGAGCTGACATGGAGGCTCAGAGTAACGAGTACACTGTATTGCTGGATATCAAGACTCGCTTGGAAATGGAGATAGCCACGTACCGCCGCCTACTGGAAGGAGAGGACAGCAGGTGAGGGAATACACGCCCTTCACTTGTTGGCTTAGTTTTGTATAACACAACAACATTTCAAATATTGTCTATCTTCACAGAAGGTGAAAGTGTAAAATCTGCCACTTTCCAACTGGTTTGGGGCGGCAGGGAAGTCTGTTGCCCATTTATCAATGTAGATTCAGAGGAGGCTGCAGTTCTTGCTCAGTTTCAAAAGCTGCTGTGGAAGCCAGTTGAGCTTGTCTCTTTCAGCCTCTGCATAGGTACATACTGCTGCTCTTTGTGAGCTGAGTGGCTGGATAGACATCTGCACTCCATCAGCATCAGCACTTCAATTTTGGATTGACTTGTCCATAACTGTAGCTTCTGCAGGCCTGGGCTAACCTAGGCTAGATATTTTTTCACCTTGTTTAGAGACTGCAGCACCCAGTCACACTAGAGCAGGCACTCAGCAAGAGCACGTTGACCTTCTCTTGCAGTCCACTGCAAGTTTTTCAGCCTGCACTGGATTATGTTCTGCTCTATCTGCGTCACTAGTAAGTGACTAGTAAAGAAGCTACATAAAAATTTGAAAACGTGCAAGTGAGCTGACACTAAATGTTCAGCTAGTTCAGTATCCCATATTCTGTAGTGCAAATAGCAGACGTCTGTGAAAGTGGGGCAAGCAGAAAGTAGTATTTCCCCCCCAAGATTCTGCCTGTTCAGCTGTTCTGGCTCAGGAAGTAGACTGGACATATCTGCATGAGCTGAAGTCAAAGTATTGCAGAAATGAGTGTGCAGATTAATTTCACAGATATCTTATGCTTAGCAAGTTTTACTTTAACAGAGAAAATTCATTTAAACACCTGGTTAAACGTCTTGATGAAAGGACATTACCTGTCTCAATCAAATGTTCAGGAAATGTACAAGGATGTTTCTTCAATATGTTAGGCACCATATATTTATATTTTTTAATTTATAATTTGAACAGACCTGTTGAAGTGGATGTATCTAAAGCAGAGCTTGAAAAAGGTATGTCACACCAATTTTTCTTATTTTTTGATGGCTGACTGTTGAAATGTTATGGGGCTAAGTAGCCTGATATAAAACAACAGAGTTTCAGAGCAAAGAATCAACCAGTGGAATCTTACATCAAGAAAGCAATCAACTGTATGGATAGATAACTCGTAGGGATTATACAAAGCCTGGTTTTATGTGCATAATTCAGGTGCCCGAAGTAAAACCACAGACTCCTCAAATTGCCAAGAGAACAACAGAGAATTCTTGAATTACCCTTTGGAGGACTTACAAGCATCTGCTTCTCTCTGTTGACTATGCAGGGAGATGAGGGTACTAAATAAACTATCTAGTTTAATAGCAAAAATATCCATTTCACTGTAAGACTATTCCTATTTTAGGTCTACAAGTTTGTACTAAACTGAAGCAAAACTACCAGGAGGGATAGAGAGTCATTCAACACAATGTCCACTACAGTATTATAGCTAACATACAGGATGTTCAAAGGAAGAGAAACTATATCCTGTATAGCCCAAAAGTTTACTTCACAGTAACTGTGCATTGAAAAGATGCCTTCCTCTATTTTCTCATGGTGGAATTGCTACTGATACTACAGTAATATTATTGTATCCATGTACATTGATTTTAATTAATTGTCTGTTCAATTTCATTACCAGAATCAAGTAAAGTTAAGAAGATCAAGACAATTGTTGAAGAGGTGATTGATGGCAAGGTCGTCTCCTCTCAGGTCAAAGAGATTGAAGAGAAGCTGTAAATGGCACCAGCAGGGAAGAGACAGCCTCTGAGCTTCTTTGAGATGATGCCAAAACTAAAAGATTAAACTTTATAAAGAATCCAATCTAATTCTTGCTAAAACCCAGAAGGGCTGAAAAATGCCAAACTATCAAATCTCAAACAATCTTTTTTGGTCTGTCTGGGAATGTTAATAAAAATCAGTACGTTACAAAGTTTTGGGTTTACTTACATAGTCACTAAATACCTTGATGAAAAAAAAACCAAATCAGCCTCTTATAGATGTATAACTGTTTCCAAGATGGATAACAATGGAAGTATTAGTTCTTACTTACATCAGAGTCTTAAAATTACATTTATAAACTTACTCAGTAGAATTTAGAAAGTCAAATGACTTATAGCGTGAATTTACTACAGCTTTTAAAATAATCTAAATTAAATTTAGAAAACCACTGAAGCAATATTTACTGCTAATGTTTCAAAGCACTAGGCTGGTGAAAGTCATTAGATGAAGACATGGGATAAACTTTGCTCATCTGCTTAAAAAGCTCTGGACAGTAACAGACTCTTCTCAAAGCACCATGAGAAATTTTTCTTCATTTTTTCAGACAATTCACTTCAACATCTGCTGTCTTGAGCTTTCTCACACTTTCAATGCATTACTAAATAAAAAGTTTTTAGAAGAGAACTGCTACTTCCAAAACCTTGATGGACATCTCATCAAAACTTCACAAAAAAGAATTTCCCAGATATAGATGATGCAGTCTCTATCAAATATGTTGGTTTAATTGCAATCTGCAGTTTAGCAATCAATTTTTTCTGTTAGGTACTAGAACATGTATTTTTTCTAAAATGCATTAAAATGTTCATTCAGCGCACCTTTTCTGAACTTGAACTACTGTTCAAATGCCGCTTCACTTGAGTAAAAACTGATCTTCAAATAAATGAGGACTGCCAATTTGCACTTCATAATAAATTTAAATGAATAAATAAATTGAAGAAGCCTATTTATTATTTTTCACTTTCTGTGAATGTTTATATTACCAGGGACTACAGCAAGCAAAGATATTTTATCAATAAGAAGATATTTTGCCTTTCAGTTCAGAAATATAAAGACCACCATCTCTATTAAACCTTTCTCTACCATGAGTAGAGTGCATGTACCCTTTCCCATCCACAGTGTCATTCTCCAGCGCCACACCCAGATCTTCAGTCCAAGGAGTCTACGTTTTCCTCTTGGCAATGTAAGCATAAAAAACCTCCTTTTGAAATCTCACATGTCTGGTGTGTTATTTACTGTACATAAACAGCTGTCAAAGAAAATAATCCTTTGCTTTCTCTGGCATGAATCACTGATAGCAGGCTATCAATTCCTTTCTACATCAATACTTTACTCAAACCTTTGATCTACTGCTCATAATAAGTTTCTGCCCCAAAAAAGCACTGATGATCCTGGATGTAGACAAATTAAAAATTAATACATTTCAGTTGACAAATTAAATGATATAATTAAGCCAGGACAAAGATAGAACAATTTTCTGTTTACCAAAATAACATCAAAAGAAAAGTACATTGGTTTTGAAGAGTCTCCATGCCTAAACCTGCAACAAGAAATGCTATATTTGTTCTTTAGATATGTATTATAAAAGGCACAAGATACGGAAATAATTTTCCTTATTTTGAGATAATAGCAAACTATTTAGAAGAAATGGTTACTTTTCAGCTCAGTTTATACTCAGAAGTAGAAACTGTTCGCACAGGTTATGCATATTACACAGAGATATTTCAGTGATGAAAGTTTGCGAGCAGAAAACACAATTGCAAATTTTATTCTGTATAATCAAGTATATTTATGTTTTCATGTTATGAGCAACCTGCAGAACACTGAATGTCCATACACCTCTTCAAACACTTCTGTTGATCACTTTTCTTACTTCTTATTAAACATACAGGGAACACTAATCTGGCAGAGGTCCATGCCAGAAAAGTATTATGAAAAGAAACACCTTTTTGACATGCGCACTTGGGAAGTATGACATGGAAGGGATCACTCCACTGACTTAAGCGTACTCCTATAATAACAGCCCCAAACCAAGAAAGCAATAAATATGTAATGACAAAAAAAATAATTTAGGAAGGATTTATAAATGCAAAAAGAAATTTTTGAGCTCCATTGCACATGGCAAAACATTACCATGATGTCTCAGCTCTACTCCACCCATTTCCCCTCACACAGCAAATACCTGGAGGGCACCAGATTTCCACTCCCATTGGCAAGTCAGATTGGTACATATCACTTATTTGGCAAGGACATACTAAACTGACTTCCCCTCCAAACAAAAGGGAGAAAGAAAAAGAATTAAAGATCTTCCGAGAAGGTGGGGTCTGCTACTGAAACACCCCCTGCCTTCCCTATATAAAGGTTGAACTGTACTCTGATCTGCCTTGCTCTGTGTTGTATGCTTCGCATAACAGATCCAGAGCACCTCGAGCACCATGGCCTTTTCTGTGCGCACAAGCGGTGGATCCCGGCAATTCTCTTCTCGAAGCGGACTTGGCGGGGGATCTCTGAGAATGTCTGGTTCTAGTGGGGGAGCAGGCTTCGGTGGCAGTGGACTTGGGTTTGGTGGTGGATCTGGCGGAGGTTTTGGTGCTGCTTCTATGCTTGGTTCCGGCTCTGGCTTTGGTGGAGGTTTTGGGAGTAGCTCAGGTGGAGGCTTTGGGAGCAGCTTAAGCAGTGGCTTTGGTGGAGGCTACGGTAGTGGTTTAGGTGGTAGCTATGGAGGTGGCTTAGGCAGTGCTTTTGGGGGAGGTTTAGGCAGTGCTTTTGGCAGCAGCTCAGGTGCTGGTTTCGGAGGTGGCTTTGGTAGCGGCTCAGGATCTGGTTTTGGAGGTGGTTTTGGTGGTGCTGGTGCTGGGGATGGCGGACTTATTTCTGGCTCCAAAAAAGAAACGATGCAGAACCTCAATGACCGTCTGGCTGCTTATCTGGACAAAGTACGATCTCTGGAGGATGCCAACACAGAATTGGAGCGCAAAATCCGCGAGTGGTATGAGAAAAATGGCCCTGGTGTTGGCATCCCTGGATCTGGGAATGACTACAGTAAATACTATCCTATAATTGAAGATCTTCGAAGCAAGGTAGCAAAGCAATGTACTTAACATATCTTTACCTTTGTAATTCTCCTAATAATACTTTGGATAAAAATAACAAATTCCTTTCAGAAACCAAGAGCAAACTTATTCTACAGTCCTGACGCTTGTAATAACCTCTGTCACACTGCAACTGGTATCATGTTGAAATGTTCTTGTATGATAAGAGCCGTTCTGTAGCTATATCACACAATGGTCTGTGACTTGGTCTAATTTCAATAAAGGAGAAGACAGTGATGGAATTCAGTTCCACAAAGTCTTGTAGATTACAAAGTTTAGATTTTAATAAGTTTCATATTTCCTAGATCACAAATTAAATTCCTTAAATAGACAGGCTACCTGGCAAGGTCTTCAGAGATTATAAACCATCTAGTCATAGCATGAGAACTGGTATTCTACTATTAAGTGAAGCATGCTGATTTGCAGAAGCTGAAAATCTGTCCTATATATTTTCATAGTAAATCATACAAGAGTCTAAAAAATTACATTTACTATTATAATTGTACTTAGGATTACAGTTAAGTAAACAGCTATATTAAGCTGCAAAGCCACTGGGCTATAAAATCATTCTCTGAACATTGTATTCCAGATCATCAATGCAACTATCGACAATGCAAGAATCATTTTGCAGGTTGATAATGCCAGACTGGCTGCTGATGACTTCAGACTGAAGTAAGTATATCTTAATATTACAAAATTTCTTACTAATATTTTAAGGAAAAAAAATCTTTTGTATTTCTTTCCTTGTAGAATACTTTAACATAATTATTAAACAACATTATAATAAGTATGTGTATCAAGATTTCATATTAAAAGCTATGTAAATACACAGTAATAGTTTGCATTTGACCTCACTAACCATATAAAACTATCATATTTCATTATTTTATTTACAGATATGAGAATGAAGTGGCTCTTCGCCAGAGTGTGGAAGCTGACATCAATGGTCTGCGCAGAGTTCTTGATGAGCTGACTTTGACAAGAGCTGATTTGGAGATGCAGATTGAAAGCCTGAATGAAGAACTGGCTTACCTCAAGAAGAATCACGAAGAGGTACCTTTTTTTTCCTTTGTGAATTCATAACAAGGCAGATGGAATTGTGAAATATCAAATTATTCCCTTATTTATGCCAGTGGGAGCTCCTTGTTTACATTATTCATTTTGTTTGCTGTTCTTTTTTGAATTTGCCAAGTCAAAGAGTGAAAGAAATATACAAGCTATGGATTCTTGTTGAAAGATAATTCACATCACGTCTATTTCTTCACATATATTTTTGGTAGAAGCATTTTGCCTTTTATTAACAGAAACTTTTGTTTATTTTAAATCTCTCCAGGAGCTTCAAGGCATCCAAAGCAGTGCATGTGGTCAAGTCAGCGTTGAAATGGATGCTGCTCCAGGAATTGACCTGACCAAGCTTTTGAATGACATGAGGGGACAGTATGAAGTCATTGCTGAGCAAAATCGTAAAGAGGCTGAAGCATGGTTCAATGAAAAAGTAACAACCACAGATAGCAAATTCAGCAAAATGTATGAAAAAATGAGTTAAGTATTTGGAACAGTAAATTTACACTCTATTCTTCCTTGTCATTTCAGAGCGGGGAGCTGAAAAGGGAAATCTCCACCAATACTGAGCAGCTTCAGTCAGGAAAGAGTGAGATAACAGATTTAAAACGGACCCTCCAGAGCCTGGAAATTGAACTACAATCTCAGCTTGCCATGGTATGTTCTAAGGACACTCCTAACTAGTCAGAGTAAATCTTCCAATTTCAAAAGTGTTGTTAGATCTTATACTATTCCATAGGATTTAAGATTTGCATTTATCTCCTATTAAATCTTGCATTCTTTTAGTTCCTAAATAGCAAGAATATGTATAATTGGATTGCAAGTAGCATGTTGTAAAGCAGATGAACTTTCATGTTCACATTCAGTGAAGCAGCAAAGGCCAGTTTTCAAACCGGTATTTCCAGAAAAAAATAAAAATCTCTAAGTAATGAGGCTATACTTACTCCCATTAAACTATTTCCAATGGTTTTGTATTTTTAAAGAATTATTTTTTCCTCAATCAGAGATTATTTAATATCCTTCTTTCACAGAAAAAATCCCTTGAAGACACTTTAGCAGAAACAGAAGGAGGTTACTGTGCTCAGCTTTCACAAATCCAACTTCAGATTGGGAATCTGGAGTCTCAGCTGTTTCAGGTCAGGGCTGATATGGAGCGCCAGAATGCAGAGTATCAACAACTTCTAGACATTAAGACTCGCCTGGAGATGGAGATTGAAACCTATCGTCGCTTGCTGGATGGCGAGTTTGTGTAAGTACCTAATTTACATAAAATATCTCCTATTTTCTGTAACAATACCCCTTCCAGGAAAAAAGAGGTAAAAACAAGTGGTACATTCCCCAAAAGACAGTAAGGCACATAAAATGATTCTTAAATAATACAGTAAATTCTGAGGAGAATGAACCACTCAGTATTTAAAATAATCAGTGCCAACATGAAAAGGGAATTTCTTCTGACCCTGACAAACATTCTGCACTATACCATATCTCTGATTCACTTTTAGGAGTGCAGGACCGGGAGTTACATTTGAAAGCTCATCCTTGACAGGGTCTAAATCACAAACACAATCACTGGATTCTTCGCAGGGTAGGTAGAACTTGACTGAATAAAATTTTGTTTCTAAAGTCATTCTTGTAAATAAAATAATACATGCTACTCTGTTTAAATGCGTCATAGTTCATTATGCCAAGAAACCAATTTGAAAGGAAAAGGATGTAACTGTTCACATACACGTGCTGCTGCTTTATAATTTTTAACACTTTGATAAATATTTCTTGTTTCATTTATGATGTTAGATCCTGCCAAAACTAGAAAGATCAAGACAATTGTTGAAGAAGTGGTAGATGGAAAAGTTGTTGCATCCCATGTTAAGGAAGTTGAAGAGAAGATATAAGGCACAATCTGATATTGCAAAGGATCCATTCACTCCATGTTTTTTCAAAGCCAAAGTGGATAAATAATTTCATGCAGTTGTATAAAATGAAAAAAATAGATTGGCTTTTTACTAAGATTCTTTTACATAAAAGAAAGCCTGCATTTTCATTCTTAGCAGTCATGCAATATATTTTCTGCTTCAGTCTATTGGTATTACCTGTATTATTGTCACAGTGTTCCATTAAATGTATCATCAAATCTTTGTTCAGTAACTAGAAATATGATGCACACATTAAGCATTTAATTAGATACATGCTTTTTATAATTTTTAGTAATTAATAGATAAATAATTTTGCTATTGTAAGCTCATTTTCCAGTTTTCTTGACTAATAAAAAGAACTCAACAAGCTTTAAGATGTTAGTCTCCCTTTACTCTTCATTTAGGACTGCTGCTCCTGATCGGTATTTGCCACTTCATTGGGTATCTTGCTAAAGCTATCCATTTAAGACAGAAGTTTCTGCAAACAGAACAACATATCTGGTCTAGTGGAAGGTGTCTCTGCCCATGGCAGGGGGGGTGGACTAGATGATCTTTAAGGTCCATTCCAACTCAAACCATTCCATGATTCTATACTGCAGAGACCACAACCATAGTGGAAAAGTAAAGTTACCCCAGCTTGGCAGCACATGGCAGCCCCAGCCAGGTGGCGGTGGCTCCATGCTGCCCAGTGCTGTCTCGTGGGGCGCAGGATGATCCCCCAAGTCCCAAATTTGGCTCCTGGATGATCAACTCAAATTAACTATTTAAAGGAATCTCATCCAAAAAAAAAAAAAAAAAAAAAAAAAGAAAACAGAAAAATTACAATCCCCTTACAATTTACACACCTAAGCCTTTGTGCTTCCTGCCTTGAACCAATAAAAGCTAGGGTAATTAAAACAATAATCAAAGAACTAAGTCAGCATAGTAGAATTGCAACATCTAAAGTCCAGTCAGTTAAGGAAAAAGTATTGTGATAAAACACCCAAAGAAATTAAACAGAAGAATATTCTATATATGCCAGTACAAAGAGAGAAGAACTTGAAAACCTCTTGAGTAAATGCACAACCTTCAACAGTTTAAGGAAGCAATTTCTTTTCTGAAAGCATGCAACACAAGTGTATCTCTTTTTTGTCACCCTTTAAAAGCAGTCCTGATAAATAAATGAAAAGAATCTTACTACAGGTAAAGTATCTCAATAATATTTTTCACTGTTGCAGACTACATTTTAAAGATTTAAATAATTACAATATAAATTAAAATAATATCAGAAATAGACAAATTGAGGTTGTTTATGTAGCCGGTTATGATTACCAAGAGTACCAGTATAGAGACATCCTAAGGTTAGAGGCTGAAGAAATTTTTTTTCTCTTCCCAAGACAGGACAGCATTCGTCCCCTTTCTTTCCTATCCATAATTTTTTTCTCATAGGTAGAAAACCTGATATCATATTATCTTCCCCATTATAGACAGCATCTCCATTTTGAAAAGAAAAATACATCTCTTTTGCCTTCTTCCAAAGACATATATACTTTCATAATAATTTTATACAAAGAAGTATGAAATAATGTACAGTACCTCAAGGACTGCAACTGTGATTGCTGTGAAATTCCCTAGTTCATTCAGTGTAGATTTCCACTGAATAACCATATAGTTTACCTACATACACATTAATCCTGAATGTAATGTTATGATCTAACAGATGATTTAGAAAAGGCTAGGTGCAGTTTAGAAATATGTAAAATCTAGAAACCACTCTAGCTACTGTCTTGTGAGAAAGCAACACTAGCACACGAAAGCAGTTTGCAATCACTACAGCATTATTATACTGTACCACAGAACCCAAATAACTTTTGCAGAGTATGCAAACTATAAGGTTAACTGAAATTCAGCATCTGTAATAAAATATGAACATTGAAAGTAGGTAGAACTAAAAATTACATAAATCCTAGTAAAGATACAATTGCTTACACACACCTACCTTTAGCCTACAGGGATCTCGTACCCAGGTGTTTCCTTTACACCTGAAAACAAGATGGAAAAAGAAAGTATTAGTGCTAATTTCTTTTTCAAAAGCTTTTAAAAATTGTATCAGCTGGCAAATGTTTAGCTGCTGGTAGTGTGAAGATTCATTCATAGATGCTTGTTGATGCATAAAGTTTGGTTTGTGGGACCACATCCAATATCCCTGCAGACCTCCACATTATACTTCAAACTTTTATTTTTTTATTCATTTCTGTATACTAGACAGCCTTGACTTTGCCTGATACAAATAGAAAATGGTCTGAGTCCCAAGGAACTGAAAGCAAACTGTAAACAATCAGTACTGCAATGCAAAGAAAAAAAAAGATTTTAAATTACATTTCAATTTCTTATTTGCTTAAATACATAACTTTTCCTATTAATGTTTATACTGTCCCAAGGTATAATATGTTTGTTTGATGGATTTGTAATGTTTTTATTACATGACTGTTCTCATACCATCAGTGAAAAACTGTCAGTATTTTGGTTTTAGAACTACATAAAAATAAGACTAATGAAGGCACTTGTAGAAAAGATAGTGGACAACAGACCATTCTCATCTCAGTCCAGGACAGCTGAAAAACAGCCAGTAAAGAAAAATAAAATCAGAATACAGGATCCTTTTACATGTGCCAGCAGACAGAGCCAAGAACAAGGAAGCCTTACACATACAAGGAGACTTTTAAGTGGTATAATACCTTCACTTTGAAAAAGATGAGTGTCTTGCAGAGGTTTATTGCCTTTTTTTCTCATTTTACCAATGTATATTCTTATTTGGAGCCTAAAATGCATTCTACCTAGTGAATTTTTTACTCAAATCTGATTTTTTTCACTAAATACCTTGTATGGTGCATTACTGCAAAAACTTTGAAAAATGGGTAAGAGCCATTCTTAGCAGACAAGACCACTGGATCATAAGTAGCTACAGTGAGCCAGGAAATGAAGAATTATTTGATGAAAATACAGCACCACAGAACCTATACTTTCTACCTCCCCAGTAGCTGTCAGGAAAGGTTTAAGAGTCTTACAACAATCTGCACATTCCATGAACTGAACACAACACACTGACACAACAGAGGTCCTGTAAACACCTTCAGAAACAAACCAGATGCTTTTGTGACAGCAGTTAGCTATGTTTGAAGTGTTAATTCACCAGAACTTTGTGCTCTGCAGAAGAGGAGCCAAATCCCTTACCACAAGGTGCACAAGCATTCTTTACCATTAGTAGTGCTCGTTCCTCTCCCTCTTTTCGTGTTCCTGTCCATAAAAACACCAAAGCGTTGGGTGGGAGGATATCCAGGAGCCCAGCTCTTTTTCAAAACGGGATAGTCTTCAACACTAGATCAGGTCAGCCACTTGAGACTTCACCTCTCTGAGTTCCAAAACCTTCAAGGATGGAAATTCTGTAACATCCCTAAATAACCTGTTCCAGTGCTGCACGCCAGGTGAAGGCCCATTCCAGCAGCACAGCCATCAGTACAGGTATACTGCTGGGAAGATGCTCCCTCACCCTCTGCAATTGTACTCTCATGCTGTGCTGCTATAATTTCATCCTTCGTTTTGCTTCCCTTAACCTCACATTTCTGAAGTTATAAAAAAACACAGTCACAGTGTCACAAAAACATAAAGATTTTGTACATACTCGTTTCAGCACATAATTTAGGAATCATTACTTTAATCGCTGCAAAAGTGACAGATCTTTGCTGTACTAAACTTGCTTTTAGAAATGATTGGAAGCCTCTGACCTTCCAGTACTTCCTCAAAAATACAGCTCTGCAGCTTTAAAATCCGCCTGCGCTCGCTCTCCCCTCACTGCAGGCAGTGAAGGCTCTGCAGCAGCCGGCTCACCCTATCAATAGGGTTCGGTTAGCCAAGGGGGAGGATGGGAGGAGAATGGAACTGTCCCGGCTCCACAATGAGACCAGGGCAAAGTATGAAACGCTCATCACCAGAAATCAGATAAAGACCGTCACCTCAGCAAGGACCCAGGTAATGACTTCATACAGACATACACCTTCCAGAGTAAGGAGACAATCCCTGTCTATACAGTTCCTCCCTCAGCCTCTATGAGGTACAGTATTTCCTTTTCAATGCAGCATATTATTGGGGAGGGATTTTGATTTTACTGCAGTAAGATGTGAACTGAAAGATACGGAAATAGATTTTGTCTAAGGTATGAGATTCACACTAAACGAATGCTGTGTAAGTCATCTGGATGTTTTTCTGTACCTGCAACAGTGATATTGTTGTGATTGAAAAAATGATGACATATGCTGTAACATGGTAACCTCTAGCACCATTTAGTTATCCCAGAGGAAAAGTGAATCTTAAAAATCAAAGGCAGTGTAAATAATCCATATATATATATATATATACAGAAAGCTTTACCATTTTTAGCACCTATATTAAAGAAAACTGTACCTTTTTAGGAACTATTTTATATTGTTCACAGTAAAACTATGTTAAACTCTTCAAATACATTTTTTTCTTTCATACAGATTGATTAAATGTTAACACACAATGCTACTATTATAGACTGACATACAAAACATCTCTAAAACCCAAGTGAACCTTGAAATAAAATGGCAAAACGATTTTCAGCTATCAAATGTCAAGAAATTCAGGGTGAAAATTAGGTATTGTATCACCTTATTGTACTTCTTGGGTATTGCAGAAATGCTGGAGGTTTATTTTAACCACAGGCCAGGCTGCTGCTGCAGTCTGGCTGGTCTACACAGTAATCCAGTGACACACAGCAGCTACAAACTAGATAATTAAGCCAAGTTTATATTTGTGTTTGGCACAAAGCAGCCAATGTATATCTATATATTCCTGTCACATAAATTCTGCAATACCCAGGCAAAAAAAGGGTAGGCAAAGAATATTGACTGTTCACTTGTGCATTAGCCAAATTTAGATTTTTCATCAAAATGATGGCATGGTAAAATTACAATACATCAGTATGTTACAGGGGGGGGAAAGGAATGTATTTTACTCGCTTAATAAGACCTGAATTAAAGAGTTCATTTTCTTAGAGTTGATGGCATCCTAAGAACCTACATAAAGCAGTAAAATATGCAAAAGAGCATGTATTGTTTCAAGGGCTTATGGCATCCTCACCACTTGCAGTAAAACTCAGAAGCAAAAAAGAAAAATAACTTTCAGAAGTAAAACAAACATTCTGGAAGTTAAATGCATGAACATATTATCTAAATAAAAGACGAGCTCAAATCTAAAATGACCCCACACATGCTCAGGACTGGCTTAAATGAACTACTTTTAATTGGATTTTAAAAAAGACAACCCCCCACATTTTCTTGCAAATACAATACAGTGCTTTTTGACTATTTACTTTTTTCCTAAGAATAAGCTTCAGCCTTAAGGATGGCAGATTATCTCAAATAATATTTTAGATCGGGATTAAGCTTAGAACAGGCACCTCATTTCTGACTTTTAACACCCGGGTGACAGCATATACTCAGAAAACAAATCAATATTTTCCTTCCTGTGATAAGTAAATCTTAAAAGCTAAGAGGACAAGGAAAAGTTGTAGATTTGGATCAGGTTGCTGTTCATATTTAAATGAATGAAGGTACTTGCTCTCAAATGACAATCTGAAATCTAATCAATGACTAGATCAGGCAAAAACAATTACAGCAATTGTCAATTGTGATGTACTCATGCACCCACTCCAAAGGGCTATCTCTCTATAAAACTGTTCTTAGAAATCAAAAATACATTAAAAACCTTATTCAAACCTGGAAGCTTGAACTAACTGCAGTTCCTCTTATTTCCATGAAGTTAAGCCCATTTACTCTAGCGGTGAATAAGGTCACAACACAACTGGTTAATTTGTATGGGAACTCCTCTACAAGAAATATGTTAGTGATAAAGATGCAGCCAACTACTTCCCATCAAACACAGCAGGATAATCGCTTCCCATCTACACGGTACATAAAATTTAGCAAATTTATATGACTCTCAAAAAATTCCAACTAGATATTTTGTGTATCGATTTCATTTTCACTATTTGAATATTTTTAAGATTGTTATCTTTTTTATATCTCCTGTAGCTAGAAGAAGATACAATTAAAAGAATGGACAAAGATGCAGAAGCATTAAAGGCAGCCAGAGCAGAACTCTGTGAAGCGAGACGGCAGTGGCACCATATGCAGATCGAAATTGAATCTCTCCATGCTGTGGTAAGCATCGTAAAATGAAATTTGAAATATCCTGGAAAAAAAATAATCTTTTTCTTGATGTAAACTATTCCACAATTCAGTTGATATAACAATAACATCCACTATACAGCCGAAATACCACACACAGAGAAATGCATGGACTTTCAGCTCAGTGCACAGAGCACTCACAACAAGCAGTAACCCAGTTGTTTGCTCACATTTAAGAGTATCACACATTCCGATTCAGGATCTGCCATGCAATATACACATCTTTTCGTGTTTTCACACCTGCCAAACATATATTTGCATGATACTCCCTCATCAAGTTCCTGGTCATTCTACCTAACCAATTCACATCAGGTTTAGAACTTTTTTTGAATATGTGGATGAAGCTTATATTTTAATTAATGATAAAATATGTTAGCAATTTACTGAATTCAGTAATATAATAAGCCACAACAGCACACAGACCATTCAGTTTTCATACAGTACTGAGCTGGATATCATTTTAACCATACAGGTAAAATCAGGAATGTGTAAAATGAATGGTAGTGGATTGCTGGTACAACAAAAGGCTACATTTTTTTATCCTATCTTGAATTATTACAGATCTTACCAGAAAATTTCTCAGCAAAATTATTATATTAAAAGCTTTACTCCTGTTCCTAAAGAATATTCTTAAAAGAACTATGTATAAAAATACACAGCTTGTTAATTAAAAGTATGTATGACATCTCAATGCATATACTTTCCAAATCTTAAAATATGAGTTAAATTTAACAGGAAAAGGGTTTGGAACGTTCATTACGTGCCACAGAGCAGCAGTACCACATGCAACTACAAAATTTAGAAGCTGAGATTGAATGCTTAGAGAAAGAGCTACTGGAAGTGAGAAGAGGTATTGAGAAACAGCTTCAAGAGCATGAAATTCTCCTGAACACAAGGATGAAACTGGAAGAGGAGATAGCAACATACCGCAGCCTGCTTGAGCAAGAAGAGAACAGGTATTTGTTTAGAAAAAAAGTACTCAAATTTGTCTTCCATTTCAGAAGTTCTCATTAAAATATTCATCAGAATTGTAAATACATGAACCAATCATTAAAAAATTACAGTATAAAAATCCTTAAAAATAGTTTCATTGTAACTTCACTGATTCCACGCTTCCTCGAGCTCAGAGCATCTGCACAATGCGTTGCAGATGACAGCACGCTTACTGCACCCGCGCTTGAGGCACTGCACATTGGTGTAGACTTTGTACGCCATGAGCTGCCTGTTTGTCTCAGACCGTTGATGAAGCAAGTCCATACGCACAACATGCTGGGAGAGGAGTTCACATCTCGGCACACGACAGATGTCCATTTGCACGTGGAATTCACGCTACTCAGGATCATTCGAAGTGTGTTAAGGCACACAATAGGATGCTATTTAAGAACATACCTTCTAGTGACATTGTGCTTTGGTGGTAACTCCTCATGTCTGCCCTCTCCCTGGTACAGAAATGCCAGTATTTTGAAATGTAGACATAAGAGAGGCAGCTATACAAATGTAAACAACAAGGAGGATACGGAAAAGGCAAAATACCACCTCCTGCACTCAGCACTGGCATCTTAACAAAACCAAGCACGTGATTCTGAACTCTTTCAGTGGAACATTGCCTCCCTCAGTCCTTTCTACAAAAAATAGAGAGCTTCAGTCCAGGCACCTCAGATATTTGCATAAGATGATTCCAAACAAGGGAGTCAGTTTCAGATTTAACACTTCTAACTCTGAAAATACACCCAATTCAGTACTAATAAAATTAAGTAACTCTTCCTAGCACACAATAAACTGACTAAAAACTGTCCAAAAATATGGTTCTCATATTTTTAAATTTTTGATAGCTGCTCATAAGACAAGTTTTGGATTAAAGTAATTCAATATTACTTGATGACAGCAAGAATTTTTATTTTTGCAGGTTTCGTTGCTCTATACCTGACCAGGAGGATGACAAAAAGCCTACCACCAGCAAGACTGCCTTTACACTGCCTTCAGGTGAGTTTTTAGACACTTTCCCCTTAGGGGACTATGGCCCTACAGGAGGTTCCTAACTTGATCTTGTTCCAGTGCAGCAGGAGGAAAAATACTTCCAGGTCCCGTGTCCTGACCTTACTCTTCTGAATGCCCAGTATACCTGCATTTTCTTTTACAGACAGTGTAAAGCAGCATGAAACTGAGAAGGTGGAACTGATGACAAAGCAAGCAATCCTAGATGGAAATATTATGAAGGAAAGCGCTGAAGCTCATGGCACTGTACAGTAAGATAAACATGAATTTAACAAAATAACAATTGACAGTAAATGGTAGCATTACATTTCAGTAGCTTTGAGCTTTCCTTTATTTAGTATCTGTTATATCATGCCCATACAGCCAAGAAGCTGCAGACTAACAGTGAGCATTCTTGAAGGTATATTGAATAGCATGTTTTAACAATACATTAAATTTTAAAGTTCTTTTTATTAGCATTTGCTTCATAAGCAAACAATATCATGATGATGCTTCTGATTTGTAATTTCTGTTTCTGTTAAGAATGAAACTATGAATAATTCATCTAGTTAAGGCTGAAAGCAAAGGAGCCCATACCATGTTTGCAAAGTTCCTCTGGGGCATATTTATGCACATAAATTCAGGCTTGGCTGCTCTAACTTGCTATTTGGAAACTCCTACGTTTCACCAATTACCAAACAGGGAATGGAGAGCTTGGCTCCTAAGTAGGCATGTGAAAGTCTGTTACTATGTATTATTCACCTTAAATTACTTTAATAGTATTGGATTGCCTCATTGTTTTTTTTTCTCTCCTGCTGCTCTTTTTAAAACAAACTGTAGTGTACTGTTTTACTAATACTTAACTGTCATCAGTTGTTGAAAACATGTAGAAATTCGGACTAAAAATTAATGCCATCATATAGTCCACCCTATACACTGCATACCTGCATCTTATTTTCATACAGCAGCTCTGTTGCCCTCACACAGTCAGATTTGCAGGGGGTTGCTTGGCTGGGTACAGTTTACCTAAGTAAGTCTCCAGAGTTGGACTTTTAGACCTGGATCCTGACACATGCTCAGAGGATTACATCAACAGGATTTGCGCACCAAAGTAATACTGAATCAGCTGGGGTTTTAATTCCCCATATTTTACTTCTGCCCTTTTTTCCTTTTTTTTTTTAAATTTACTGTATATCTACATTCTGATGTCTATAACGAGAATTTTCTCCTCCCTATTCTGAAGGCTTTCAGTTGCTGGAATTCTGCCCTGCCCACTGTAGTAAGGAGGCTTCTTGCAAAGTTTTTGAGCTTGGATTCCAAACTTTCTCCTTGGAAACAAATTGTCTGATGTGTTTGGAGCAGTGGTTTTGTATCCATGTCTCCTTAAAAGTACAAGAACAAGAATATAATGAACGCTCGCCTGTTAGTTAGCTTTTCTGGAGAATGAACCTGTGAAAAAAAATGAAAAATTCTCGTGTCTTGGTACCCATCTAAAATAACTTGACACTTTATTATGCAAGGTCTCTCTACATTTTAAAAGCAGCCCTGAAGATAGATAACTCATATTGCCTAAATGATTATAAATATTGTTGCTTTATTGTTTCAGGACAGAAAAAGTGGATGAAGTCATTAAAGAATGGGAAGGGTCTTTCTTTAAGGACAACCCTCGCTTAAGGAAAAAATCAGTTTCACTGCGCTTTGATCTCCACCTAGCAGCAACAGAGGAAGGATGTTTACACACTAAGAAGAAAACTCTTCCTAACATTGAAGTCAGGCTGGTAATGAGGAGATCTTGCAGTATTCCTTCTATCAAACCTTAACCTACAGCAAATTAACCCAAAGTTCATCTCCAATGGGCTCTGGAAATAAACTGTAGATGGACTTACAAGGCTATCTTGTTACCACAATGAAATCTTACTAAGTACTTTGATTAATACAATAAACACACACAAGTCTTTTAAAAGAAAGGGAGAAGAGCAAGGGAGTTAAAATTCCAAGAAATCTAACTTCTACTAGTTTTATACTCTGGGTGCAGCCCTTTAATTTTCTCATTATTGTTGTTTTGTAGAATTTCACCAAATATTGCAAAAATTAAACTGTAACTTTATACTTTGACATATTCTGCCTTTTAAAAAAGAACTTGTTTTCTCTTTCTGGAAATGACAAATGCATATTTCATGCTATTATTCAGTATTGCATACATATAATGACTGATGAATCCTTCTAATAATTTATATCACAACTGTCATAATTCCTGAAATATAATTTAAAATAACACTTTCTAACAGAAAAATTACAAAGATGCTCTTAAAATACATAAACTATTAGCAAAGAATTTTCTTTTTAAAGTGGCTGTATTTTTAAATTATTTTTTTTTTGCAACAACTGAGCAAAAATGTCTTTCCCTCACATAATTATACACACATTTTTAAAACTGTTGTTACAAACCAGTAATATTTTAGCCATACTCTTCCTCTAATTTTGAAGCAGTAATTTCCAATGAAAAAATCATTCATGCTCTTATGTGTCCACACATAACTGTACTACAACTTTCTTAGCCGCAGCAACTAAAATTATACTTCTTACTTGTTCAAACAAAAGGTGTCAACTAACCATTTTAATGCTGTTATTTAATTAATTTTGTTTATTATATCAGTGTGAATTAATTTTTTTCAACAAATTAATCTCCTGACAAATATTATAGGTTATGCTCTCACTATTATGCCAGGGTACAACCATTATTCCTTCAAACTAAATGGACAAATAAGGGCTACATATTCAAAGTAAAATTCTACCATACTCATTAAGCATCCCCCACTACTACTTAAAGTAGCTATGGGCAAATACAAAGTACAGTAGATGATGTTGCATCAGTACACAGAAAAAACTTAAGACATACTGCTTCATAACATTATGAGATAAATTTCAAACAAAAATTCAAACAAGATTGTATGAGGGCAAGGATGATTATGAGGATTTTTAAGAGGCATGGATGTCACAAACTCGCCAAAATCACTGGGATTGCAGGAGCTCAGAATCTAGGAGAACCATGTACTGTACTTGCTGGAGTCACAGCAGCATGTAAAAGATTAAGTGTCAGTATTTGCCTTATTACTTATGGCATGTGTTACAAAAACTGATACTACAAATTCTTTCAGTGTTAATTTATGGTTCTATCTTTTGTTAATGGTAAGAACAATGCATTTATATTGCCCACCGTTCTATATCTACTGTATTAAGCTGACTAATTATCATTAACCTTAATACTGATCTGGTGTTGTTAATACTTGAGTATTTGGCATCCTGAATGTATTAGCCTGCTCTAGTATTTTTACTATGCAGCTTTTTTTTGTGTGCTTATACTCTGTAAATTTACAATACTTGAATTTAAACTAAGTTTTAATTGCTTCAAGGCACTTTAAGCAGGGATACGAATTTACCAAAGTAAATGACATTACTACAATAAAAAAGTATTAAAATTGAGTTTGCCCATGCATATTTTTTTGTTTTAATGTGTATACCTTAAAAGGAAAGACATAACAGAGAAATACAAAATAAAAGTTGTAGATAAAATCTGTAACACTGCAACCAAGTGTTCTTTAAAGGTCTCCTCTACAATTAGAAAGGCACAGATTCCCCAAGAATCTATATCATGACATGTGAGCGTCCTCCTGCTACAAAATTACTCTTTTTCTGGTAAATCCAGTAACCCTGACTAGATCTAAAGTCCTTTGTTCCAAGTACTGTACAAGGAAGAAGACAGCATTTGGCACACATAGTTTACAATCTAAAAGATAAGCTGACAGGCAAAGATAAATAGCAAGGAAATATGTAACAGAAACCTAGCTTATTAACTTCAGAACTGCTTAGACAGACTTCCTCATGCAGGAAGAGCTTGCACAGGCATATAAAAATTAGTATACAAATACATGGAAGGTACCGCCATCTCTACAGTAAACAATAATGGAATCATCTTACTCACAGACACATTTTTTTCTTTAACTGGGGGTGTTTGGCTTATCCTCAGACCTCCTCTAGGTAACTCCAGATTTACTTTTTTTTCCCCCTAATGATAGAAACCTCATGGAGCATAGTAAAGAACACATACCTGACTTCACCTTGCTATACAACCTCCATATTATTTTAGAATAGAAAAATTACTGTGTATCTACAGTAAACATTGTCTGGGATGCTAAGTAAATAGAAAAAAAAAATTACTTTCTGCATATACATTATTTCATCCAACCAGTATCTGACCTCAAGGTTCTTGCAGCCATCTCCTGGCCTCAACGACAGCACAAGCACATCCTGAGCTGTCCTGTGATGAGAAATTTATTCCACACACAAAAGCTGTCATTGTTTAACATTGGACTTGCCTTCTCATGAAATATACAGCTGCTGCTTGAAGTTTGAAACAACTGGTATAAACCCAGTTACACTATTTTAAGACCATGAAACCCGATGGATGCTCTAAGGGAAAAAAATAGACTGCAGTTTAATAGCTGTTTCTGTTAACACAAACATTCTATAAGCAGCCCACTCTTGCCTGCTCAGGGCTATTTTCTTCACGTGGGACCTACTGACACTGACTTCATTAGCTGCATTAAGAACTGCTGCTACTCTAGACCTGGTTCAGGTGTGCATCCTGGTTTTAACTGTTTTCTCCCCTTACAGAACATAGCTATCTTTTGTGTTATTCACAAATTCCACCTCTTCAAATGTAAAGAGCTTACTCTTCTGTTCTTAAACTACTTGCACTTCCAGTAGTGTCAGGCATAGAAAAAAATATTCACAATAAAACCTCACCCTGATTTTACATCATTTTAAAGCTTAATTTAAAAACCATTAACACTGAAGCTTGATAATATGACAAAGAATTCTTCACTTCTGTGCTGCTAATTTGTATCAGCTGAGCTACTGCCTTGTAATACCTGCAAATGTCTGATGTAAAAACAAGTTTCATTGTCTCAACCTACTTTACAGTGAATATATGTCTGCATTACAAAGCTTATGAAATTGCTGCTAATTAAAACAGTTGGATAAGAGCCAACTATTTAGAGCCCCCTGGTTAGCACGATGCAGTATAAACAGCCCTATTAAATCAGTAACACTACTTATGTGATACTGTATATTAAAAGGTGTACACAGGCAAAATCTTTCACTATCACAGCATGGAAATTAGATAGTGAAGTAAAAAAACCTTCATAAACCAAAGTAAGGAAAACATTGCTGGCTTCAAAAATACACAATGATTCAGAACTATTATCATGGAAAGTGAGTATCAGTAAATGTACTTGAACATCATAATAAGTGTTTCAAAGGCTGCGCAAATTTAGAATTTATTTTAAAACTAACAACATTAAATGCATTTTAACACTATCAACAAACCCAAGTTATTAATAAACTAGAGATGAATGAATGAAGCGGTCAAAACCAGAGGAAAAAACAGGTTATTTTTCACCTCTTAACAAGTATTTTCTCACCTTCTCTTTACAAATATTCTGCACAGGTGGAACTGGTAGACTAAAGAGACATATTTGGCTGGTTGACTGAGGAATATTTTCAATTCTTACTTTAATTATCATACGGAAGTCATAGGTTATTCTGCTGCATGTCAACAGGCTTCCATTGTGGCCACAGACAGCACACTATAGGCAGATGAGAGCAGTGTTCTTGTCTCTATACTTGATCCTAAAAATATGGTTGATTTAAGAACGAAAGCAAAAAGGCCCAAAACGTAGGCATCAAGAAGAAATGGGCCTGACTTGCAGCAACCCGGTATCATATTCAGTTTTCCTTTTCACCTTCTGCTGTATTTTTAGGTTTGGTTGGTATCATCTGTTTGGCTTTCCTTCAGCTGCCACATTCACCAGCTCCACCAAAATCCTCCTTTATGGATGTCTAGAAATCAGCCCTATTAGCTGTGTGACAGAATTTCAATGCCAAACTTTAAGTTTTCATATTTAATTCAGTCACATTAACAATTTTCACTGTAAAAAAAAAACAAAAACAAAAACAAAAAACACTCCTGTGCTGAATGCTGGGATCTGAAATTCTTCATCTTCCTCACACAATCAGAGCCATATGGTGTAATGTAGTTTGTATTTGCAAGCTTTTTACCTCTGTGTATGATACCTTCAGAAATTTCTGCAAGAAATTGTTCTGGGTAATTCCACTGCTTCCAGTCTATTCTGTAATTCACAATCCCCTGTACTCAGCAGCTAGCTGTCCCAAGTCTGACTTAGTTCAAAATTATAAACTACACAGATTTATAAACTAGGATCTCTCCCATAGCCCATATGACCAGCATTCCTTCACACCACTGCACAGGCTTCCCCTAGGCCGCCTTCTGTTCACACCTTTCATCGACGCACTGGCATCCTCCCACCTTTCCTCATGGCACAGCAAGCACGACCAGACGGAGGGCCACATCCTGCTGAACCTTTTCTGAAGGGATGCCATTCCCAAACCACTATTTCAGCACCTCACCGCACCCCTTACACAGACGCAGGGCTCCCCACAGGGCCGTTCACCTGACCTTAGCGCCTGTCTTTATGGGGTTAGTCGCACATTACACCACAGCGTTTCTCCAGCCGCCGCCTGTGCAGCCCGGGCGCCTCAGGGCGCCGCGCGCTCCCTCTGAGGGGAAAAAGGCGCCAAACCTGCGGCCGTGAGGCGCCGCCCTCCCCCCCTCCCCGCTCTGCGCCGCAGATTCGCCACCGGGACACGGCGCCGCCGCCTCTCCCGGTCCCGCCAACACCGGGGGGATGGGGACTGGGGGGGCTGCCCCGCGGGGAGGTGGCTCGGCTGAGCTGACAAGAACGTGAAGGGGGGGCAGCTTCCCGCCCGCGCCTTCCCCTGACTGTCGCGAAGGGGACAAGCGCGGTGCTGGAGACTGCGAGCCTGCGGCAGAGCCCGCGCGGTGCCTCGGGAGCACCGGTAAGACGCCCCGCCCGGGTGAGGCGGTACCGCCTTCCCGGTAATGACGGGGGCCGCACCCCGCGCCCGGATCGCCTTTGCCCCCTGCATCCCGCAGATTCGCCACAAGCCCTTCCAGCCCCACCGGCCCCGGAGGCTACGGGGAAGGCCCCAGCCCAGCGGGGGCCCGAGGGGCAGCGGGGCGGGCGAGCCGCCTCCCCCTGAAAAGAGAAACCAGCTGCCGGCAGGGCGGGGGCGACGTGTCGAAAGTGCGGAACAGGGCGCGCAGGCGCCGTCCTCGCCGCCGCCCCGGCCTGGTGGGGAACAAAGGGAGCGCGGCCGGCGCTGGAGCGGGTGAGTTGGGGCGGCCCATCCGGCCTGGCCCGGCAGCTATGAGGCGGGCAGGCCCGGGGGCACGGTGTGGCCCGGGGAGCAGCCTGGCTGGAGGGGGTGAGGGAGCAGGCCCTGATCTCCTCCCTGTTAGCGGCTGAGCGAGCTGCGTCCTCCGCCGGTTGTCGTGGTGGGTGAGGGGCGGGGGGGGGGGGGGTGCGGCCGTCCCCCCGGCGTTTCCCGGCGCTGGTCCCCGGGAGTGGGGCCGTGAGGCCCGGGGACCCCTGTGGGGGGCGGCGGGGCCGAGAGCCCTGCACGCTGCTAACCAGGAATTGCAGGAGGGGCGACTTCTGCTGCAGCTTCGGAGGAGGCACCTGAAGAGAAAAGCCGCAAAAAAATACCGCTTTTTCCATGCACATCGATGGGCTTGTTGCTGAAAGGTTAAATCTCATGGCTGTGCTGCTGTGTTCGGTAGTTTTTTAATTATTATTTTTTTTGTGCTGTGTAAAGGGCATGTTCTTTGGTCACTTATACATTAACACTAATTTTCTGAAATGGACAATGGGTATATTCCCTTTATTTCTGAAGGGAAAAAATACATAGAGACACGCTTAAAACCTTTAACATGAAGAGGACGCAAACCTCAAGAGTTATTTCACAGCTATTTAAGGCCAGATTCCTTGGAAAGCACGCTAATTTTTCAAAGATATTACACCTTGAATTTTTAGAAATTCTTTTGTCTTTATTTCAGAATTGGCAACACTTTCATAATCAGTGGTAAAGGTAATAACTGAAGTTTCAAAGACTTGGGGAAGCAAAGGTATAATACTTAATAGCGTGATATTCTTTTGTCTTTCAGAAGTACAAATATAATGTCAGGTGGCTGAAAATTTGCCTATCAAAATGTCAAGTAAGTTTTCAGATTTTTCTTCCTTTAACTTGATGAATTAAAGAGCTGGTTCAGCAAAGCCTGTTGGTGATTATAATCCTGTTATTCCTTGCGTTAAAAGGAATGATGTGAAATGTCGTAATTTCTGACCAAACTCTTGGCCTTAAATCTTGCTGTGGCTCATTTCTGACATATTGTTTTCATAGGAAATCCAAATACCACAGCTTCTCCAAAATCCTGTTCCACTGCATTTTTTGCTTAACTACTTTTTAATTGTTGTACATATAAATGGATTTCATATTCAGTCTTATGCCTAAATAAAAGGCTAGCAATATAGCAATGGTGTGGTCTTAAATATTTTTTTTCTCTTGTGTTCTTTGCTTTATGCTCTTCAGTGGCAAAATGCAAAGTCTTTGAGAGTAGGATTTCTGTCTTGTTTTTGTAAATTGTTTAAATGTTTGCCACAGCAGATGCCTTAAAAAAATCAGTTCAGATTTTCAAGGGGGGGAAAAAAAAATTGCTTACATTTGTATCTTAACAGAAAGGCCATCTTACGCCCCACCTCCTACCCCAGCTCCTGCAACCGTAAGTATAGTGATTTCTCTCATTAATACAGAGATGGTAATACAGTCTTTAATAACTTACCAGAGTAATAATTACGGAGTTGCATTACCTTCCTGTATTGGAAACACAAACTCCTTCTGTTTTGTTATCAATATGGTATACACTCTTTAAATTAATGGGTTTGTTTTGTTGGGGTTTTTTTTTTCCCCCTGAAGCAGTTTGTGAAAGAGAAGCTGAATAAACTTGTTTCACTTTTAAGGATAGATTCTGCAGATCCTTTTTTTTCTGTAAGCAGTCAGTCTAAAATTATTCACAGTGGGTTGCAACATATATTGTAATATTTAAGAACAAACTGGTATGTTCAGTTCTAAAACTTCTTGCTTAACTGATGCCCAAATCATGGGCAAACTGCATTTTTTCATGTACCAAGCTGATTTATGGTGGAATGCATGAGTATGCAAAATTCTGTTAAATAATTATAGAATTGTTTAGGTTGGAAAAGGCCTTTAAGATTGAGTCCAACCTAGCTATTGGGTCAGAATAATGAAATGCTCATGATGCCAGTCTTATTCAGATTTCTCGAAGTGACTGCTATTTTGAGGTCTGTGGCATGAGAAATATTTTAATTTATTAAAATGCTATGAAATGACACTGAGGAAAATATGAACAGTAGCTTTGAATCGCATCTAGTTGTATTCATGCGTGTATAAAAAGGTACTAAAATACCAGTACACTGTGGTCAGGAAAGCATTTGAAAGCAAATGCATCTCTTCGGTAGCGCTCACATTTCTAAATAGCTTGCATTTTAGGAGAAACATATTCACATGAGAAAATAAGAGTCTTTTTGTACAGAGGAATGAGCAAAGATGCTATAGTGGTATTTTTTTTTTTCACCAGAGAAACTTGAAAACTCTGCTAGTAGTGTCCCTGATCCTGCATCTGGGATGAAAACTGCAGGATGGGATTTAGGTGAAATGTGATCCTTCAAATTTATTGTGCCATATTTTAAATGTAAAGAGGCTTGAAAGTTATATAATGTATAAATATAAGTCATGTTCTTAAAAATTTGCATAAATAAAACTTTATTTGCGTATGTTCAGAGTTTTCCTTTTGCATGCAACTTAATAGATTTGTGCCAGTATTAGGAGGAACATGATGGCATCTACCTTACAACTGGATTACTGCATCGAGAGCTGTGCATGTACATGTGTGATTCCTTTGGGATTATGATTATGGAAGTTGTTAAACAGTTTATATGGATGCGGTGCATTCTTTAGTCAAGACAGAAGTCTTCAGAAGGGTACATGAAACAAATTTCAAAACCGCAACTAGTGACATGCATTACCTGACTTTCAAGCATCTGCTGTATTACTTATGTTTTATACAGTCCTTCACATGATAGTCTGTGCTCTGTTAACACAAGTCATAAAAGTAGACAAATAACCTTGCTTGTTCTTCCACAGCCAGTTCCAGTAACTACAGTCAACAAAATACCAGTAGTTCTCCTAACTACAGTATTATAGCTGAAAGTAAAAATTCTCCAGGTAATGCAAGGTAGTTCCCTGGTAACATTTAAATCCTGTCTTGCAGAAATAAAGAATTAAGCAGACTGAGATTACAATTGTCATCTGATTTTATTGAAGAGGTGTAGTTCAACTATTCAAAACCTCTTGTTATGGTAATACAGAAAACTATAGTAAAATGGCGCCTTATTAAATAGTGAATGTGTATGTCATGATCACAGGCATACAGATTGAGTAAATGTCAACTGCTGTGACTGAGGTTTTAAAAGTTTGGCAACAAAACATATATTTGAAGCCTGACTGTTAAGGGATAATTTTACTCTGTATTTGTATGTTTAGAAATAAACTTAACTTCAGCGTGTCTACATATACTTGAAAGCTTCAAAAGTTAATGTAGTTTAGCTTATGGGTTATTTTTGTTCAGTGTTTGTATTTGTCAAACCTTGGTTCTTGGAATCCTGAACCTATTTGCAGAATTTTTGTAACCGTAATCTAGAACGGGCCCATCAGCAGATAACTTTAAAGACTGTTAGAATGTGTTTCTTACTAGAGCCAAAGTGCTGCTAAAGCGTGGGACACTGTGTGGACAACACTTAAATGTCTAGAAACACTACAGGATATCATGAATCCTAATGGAATGACGGGACCACCACAGTCAGGACTCGATCACAATTACTATTAAATGGTTGATCCATTTGTTTCCAACAGAATTTGATTGGGAAGTGGGGGGTAATGGAAGAAGGCAGGAGAGATTTATGTGAGGAGGGGAATACAGGAATACCTTCTGATAACTTGATTGTAGATGATGGGTAAGAAATTAAAAAAATTAGATCTTTCTACGTTACTGAGGTGAGAATGAATCGATCCACTTTCAAGAATGAAGATTTACTGATTATCCTTTTAAATTGTCTTGGATTCGGTGATCTGTTAAGACTAGTTTATAGTTTCTGACCTGTAGATCTTACTGCAGGTCCCTCAACTCTTGTCAGACTGCAGCCTACCTCTTAACAGAAGCATATCTCTGTGAATTGTCTTCTCTCCCAGCTTTCTAATCCCAGTTCCCTGAAATACTTGTTTTGCAAAGCACCAGTAAAGCAGTAAAGTCTTTGGATACTGGTAGTGGTGCACAGATGGTGCTTTGAGAGAGATTTCCAGCTGCTCCCCACCCCTTTTTTTTTTTTTTTTTTTTTATCAACAGTACAATGTTGGTTGGGAAAGCAGATAGGGGTATTCATTGGTATACTAAATGATACTGAGGATTTCTGCCCGATGACTGTGTGCTGTGATGCCTTGTAAGCTTAACCCTTTGGATATAAGAGTCTTTCCAAATCACTTGCTGGCTTATGTTGGAAAATTTTATTAGCCATGAACTGGATTTGTAGGATACTTGTTTAAATGAGTTACACACTTAACAAATAAAATCACCAGCTTCAGACAGAAATTTGTAGTGACACATTTGCTTAAAAATCCTGTTTCCTTAATAGGTTTATACTGGAGTAAGTTTTGTGTCTTGAGAAGATACCAACTGCTACACCTCATTTGCTTGTTTAAATTCTGGTTGCTTTTGCATGCCATATTGCAGTTCATTTTCATTTCTGTGTTCTCGTTTGAGCTCATTTCTCATTCGTGTTTTTGTCTCATTTGTTTCCATCAGCAAATGCCCAGCACACCAGGGTTTGTGGGATACAATCCATACAGCCATCTGGCCTACAACAACTACAGGCTGGGAGGGAACCCGGGCACCAACAGCCGGGTCACGGTAGGAGAATCAACTATTACATCATCCGGCAAACAACAGGAATTGACCAGAAATGGCTTTAGAGTTAGGTTCTTCTGAGTCTTGGCTGCTGCCACTTCTTTATAAAACAAAAAAGTACTTCTGATTCTTATTTCCCACCCCCTACCCCCCTTTCCTTTCACTCTGAAACCTTTTGCAGGAAAATGGACTTCTACTCAGCAGAGAAAAAAAAAATGTGGTAATCATGTATGATGCAGAACTTCAAAAAGACAGTCTGTGGTCTTCAGTGACCACTGCATGCTTAGGGAAAAGTTCTGTAGTGTGGGTGCAAATTCTTGGAGGGAGGGAACTGCTCATTTTATTGAGATTTATTGGCACAAAAATAAGGAGAACATTTTGCAAGCCAGAGTTCGTTGATAGTAGTTGCGTCGTACTGTTGAGCCATGCTGGAAGTGCAAGCCTTTATTTTTCTTTCTAGTCCTAGTCTGGTAATAACTACAAGGTCCCAAGTTCAGAAATCTTTTTTTTCAAGTGTAGAAGAACAGAATTATTTCAGATTTTATGTACTCTTGTCAGCGTGTGGAAAATGGATGTTCCATTCATTTTTCTTGGAGAAAACAAAGTGAGATGGAGTCAAGTGATCCTTTCAAATACAGGTATAGTCCTGAGTGTTGGATGCAGTTAGGAAACAAAAATGGACTGTGGAAGTGTAACATTCTTGTAACTAACACAACAGAAATAGAGTAAATCCCTGTTGTTTTTTTAAAAAAAGTTTCTGTAATTCTCAGAACTTTTAAGGTTTTTCATGTAAAACTTTACATCAAAATATTTGATTAGCTTGCAACGTGATATGAAGGTTTCTCAAATAACAAATATGTGGTGCTTTTATTGAAGTGTTTCAGGTTTTTTTTAAATGTCTCTCATATAAATCTTCTTTCAAACTTCATATATGAAGTTCATCTAGTTTATTAAAAACTTTTACAGAAGAGACCTTCCCCGTACAAGCTGGAACTTGACTGAACGTACTGTCTGAATATATACTTTTTTCCTTATACAAGAATAAGTTAGGTTTTGTCTGAGAACTTTCATTGTTTCTGTATGTCATAAGCATATACAGCTTTCTCTGCCATGCATATATCTATATATGTATGGTGTCTTTAAATTCCTGTTAATTTAAAAGCATTAAACAATTTCCGTTAATGTTTTTCAAATCCATCTGTATGTGTATATATGTATACATTTTGGTAATGCATATACCTCATGTACATTATTTATACACAATCCTGTATGCATTGTTTCATAGAGCTCCATAAGTTCAGCAAAACAAAAAGTATCAAGAGGAAAAACTTGAAAGCTGAATACATGACATGAGCCTTCTTGGCCAAATACAAGTATTTGCTTATCTGTGGCTGTAGTCTTGAAAGATCTTGCAGCTGCTTTATATTTTTATGAAAATGCTCCCACTTAATACAGTAGAACTCCTCGCATGTGCAAGTGCTTGAAGAGTGGAGGTTTTCAGAACCTGCAGCTGGCAGGGGCTGTGATGTTACTGCACTACTTTGGGAGAAAAACCCTGTCAGGTGTTTTGGAGATTGAGTGGACAAGAGGGGATGCAACAACTTTCCATCAGCAAGAGTTAGTGCTTAGTGTCCTTGATTTAGTGCAAGCAGCAGGCTTGACAGTGTACAGACCTGAAGGAAGATAAGGGCACAGAAGGATGTTACAGGCTAATTTGGACAATTCAGTGCAGGTTGGATGCAAATAATACGCACATTTACAGCTCAGTTGCGTAGGGTTTTCCTTTTACAACGAGTAGTTTAATTGGCTCCAAATTGCCACTGACAAATTTTGCTGAAAAATACATTACTAAAATGAATGTCTCAAACTTCATGATCTTAGACTTTATCTCTTTTCACCTGTACGGTAGCCCTGTTAAATTTGTCAAAACAGGTAAAATAAATTGCTCATCAGAAGTGAGAAAAACAACCTGCTGGGATTGGTGTTTCTATGTAAACTCCTAAGCTGTCTATTTCAGTTTTAAGAATATGGAGCCTTTTTGAAGATTTATCTAGTTACTACTCTGTAAACTTACAGATAAAAGGACAAAGATTGGAAAAATATTACTGTGAGGACCCGCTCTAGTTAATACCTGTTCACAGTTTGGGTGATTTTATTTTTTGTGATGTTGCTCGCTTCTCTTGGTGGGTGTGGGTGTGTGGCTGGTTTATGTTAACTGCACAAGAATGAGTGTTTTCCAGAAGTAGTGTGTGTAGAAACTGTCCAGCGATCACATTAACGAATGGATTTATTCGGTTCTTTTATAGGCTTCCTCTGGTATTACCATCCCAAAGCCCCCCAAACCCCCAGACAAGCCCCTGATGCCCTACATGAGGTACAGCCGGAAGGTGGGTATACAGTGTCAAACAAGTAACAATAAAAGTTAGTGTTCGTATGTGCTAACAATTAATTGCTGTTATCTTAGTTTCAGCTTCTAAACTTTTACTTCTAACAGCCTGCACATTCTTTTAAGGGAATTGTAAAGTACAGATGCATTGCCCTTCAGGATAAAGCAGTAGTCTGTTCATACAGTTGCCAATTTCTGGGGGGAAAAGATTTCTCTAAAATGATAATTACTACCACTGTCTCTGCTGACAAGGATCCACCCTGCCACATTCAGAAGTTCCTGTGACTTACTGACAGAACTTTTTTATATAAAGGAAGTATTCCTTGCGGTATACTGGGCTTGGTACAGTGCTGTAGCTGGACTGAAGAGTAGCAATGAGTGGACTTTGCATGTTCTCCTTCACCAACCTAGCCTGTGGCAACGTTTACTTCGCTATTCTATGAACTGTTTGACAGAAAGTAGGAGAGAGACTCTTGTGGAGTCTGAAATCTGATGGGGCATGGGGAGGGCATGTCAGCCTGTCTGAAGCGGGTGAGCCAGAAGGAATTTCTTCCACTTCTGGTAAAGTATCTTTACCAGCATGTCTGTCTTAGGCAAAAAAAACATCAACAAAAAAATAAAAGTCAAGTGGCGCAGCAAGAAATAACACTGGCAGCTCTCCTTTTTTTTTCCCTATAAAGTTAGAAACTTTTTTGGTGGAGTCAGAACTTGTTGGAACTCAAATTGATCAGCAAGACTGAAAAAATTTTGAAATGTTACATACTGATCTGAAAAGCTCAGTGCTCTTTATCATAATCTACTGCTGGATGTGTTTACTCAGTAGCATTTTTTTTTCCCAGAGATGCAGCGATGTGCATTTAAGAAGAGAATTAAGAGGGTTAAAGGCAATATTCTCATGAAACCAAAGCCATTTCAGCAATTGCCTGTTTCAGTAGATGGCTTCCTACTGACTTCCTGCCCCAGAAAATAATCGAAATAGTTTAGCCAGACTCATTCCTAACTTAATCCTGTTTTTCATGGTGATTCCAGAAAGAACACTGAGATGACAATATAAAATGTTTAATTTGGAAGTATTTAGATATCATTAGTAAAGCTCCAGCTGTTTCTGTTAAGGTCTGGGACCAAGTGAAGGCGTCCAATCCTGATTTGAAGTTATGGGAAATTGGCAAGATTATTGGAGGAATGTGGCGAGATCTCACTGATGAAGAGAAGCAAGAGTATTTGAATGAATATGAAGCTGAAAAGGTAAATGGAAGAAATCTGGGATGTTTATTACAGCTGATTCTTCTAGGAACTGGTCTGAGAAGAAAAATTCATCTTACCCATGCAGTGGTGTATGAGGCATTCACGAGACCCCTGTATGTAACTTAAATGGAAGTATGTCCTGACACGTCTTTTAGATTTTTTTTTTTTTTAAAAAATAACTGTACATCAACTGTGACTGGTCAGTTTTTAGACCTAATTCAAAATGAAGTATTTATAATTGAGTGTCGATTTTAACTGTTTAATGAACGGATTTGATTGTACAACATCAGTATTGAAAAGATTGTCTCAACACCAAAATCCTCTTTCAAAACTGGTGCTCTGCAACTTCTGCTATTGTCATGAATGTGTTCGTAAAAGACTTCCAGTCACATAGGGTTTGGTTTTCATGGTGTGATCTGGTATAACTCCACGCTATGGCATAGTGTTTTGTTTCTTAATAGAAAAATGCTACATGCTACCACTTTTAGGCTTTTCTTGTGGTTTTGTTTGGGTTTTATTGGTCTTAATGACAAAAGATGACAGCTACCTCATGTCTAGGTTGGTAAGTGTTGAGGACCTTTACAAGACTGTTACTGTGATCCTAAAGTACAAAGGGAAAATTGTCCAGCTGCTGTGTTGTGCTTAAACCTAGTAAGCATCTGAGGCTGTGTATAACCTGGTCAAATCTAAGCTGGTTTTATTCCAAGTCAGTAGAGAAGTACTTCCAAGCCAGATGCTCTTAGTTGAAAAAAAAAAATATCCTATTTTTTAACTTGGTAATGATGTTTAGATTGTAAGCTCCTTGGGGCAGGGGCCGTCTTGTTTATATTTTTACAGTGCCTAGGTAGAAGGATTCCAGGCCTAATCATAAAAAGAACAAGACATTTAGGTACTTCTAACAATATCGTAGGTTATATCTCTTTTTTTCATTGGCAATATTTCCAATCACTGTACAAAATCTAGACTTGGCAGATTTTGAAAGTGAGATTAAAGAAAGCAATTCAAAGGGAAAAATACTTCAAAGAAGGTGCAAATAGTGATGCAGTCCTGCTACCAGGAGGCGACAGTAGTCTGGCTGCAGCACTCTGTATCGTCCCAGTGTGGGGATGGATCAAAGAACGGAAAAATCATAAGTTATTCTGAAAACTGGTTCATGACATACTGCAGTAAGGAAAGAGAAGAAATCAGAATCAGAGATCTAGTTAGAATTCCAGAGAATTATTGAGAGTATTTAAAGTTAATTCATTTTTTTTTACTTTAACAGAGTTCATCTGATCATAAATACCTTGTTCTGAGATGTTTGATTTTTTTAAATCTCAAAAACCAAAGCTATCCTAAGACTTCTCAGATACTAAAACTGGGAAAAAAAAAAACTACTAAAAGCCCAGCTAGTATTTTTAAAACATGAATGACTGTGCAAGAAGTTCTAATCTGTAAAAAGAACGACTTGAGAGACTGAGTATGGTCGTCTGTGTATCAGCCAGATGATTCAAAATCGCTTTGGCTGTATAACTACAATGTGGGTTATACAGACTGCAGTTATGTCAAGTCTGAAACCGTCCAATGGTGCAATCAAACAATATTGGTCACATTTCAGATAGAGTACAATGAGTCCATGAAGGCCTACCATAACTCTCCTGCATACCTTGCCTACATCAACGCAAAAAGTCGTGCTGAGGCTGCGTTGGAAGAAGAAAGCCGGCAAAGGCAGTCACGCATGGAGAAAGGTGAACCTTACATGAGTATACAGCCAGCAGAAGACCCCGATGGTAAGCAGAAGGGAATTTGTATGCACATCCAGTGAGGCAGTCTCATTACAGGACCGACAGGATAGAGAAATGGATGCCAGATACGCAAAACTACCAGTGTACAGCTTTCACAACATTTAATGTGACTTCGTTTCTGTTTTGATACCTTTAATACTGATTTTTCATAATCATTTTTTATTTCATACAGCTAACAGCTGACTTTATCTGTTTCCAAAAACTAAGGTGGCAAGCCAGTGATAAAAGTTATTCCAACCCTTAATTATGTGTGAAATAATGCTTACAATTCAAAACAAATAAGTCTGCTTAAATTCTGTAATGGCTTTAACATATGCACTGTAAAAGGCTTAGCTGCCTGATTTAATCCAGCTTGAATGGAGTTTTGTGCTTTTATTACCAGAAGCACATAATTCTGATAGGCAGAGTTTTGGTATGATTAAGAGCACCTGAACTTTGAATGTGTTCAACAACTGTCATTTGAGATTGTTTAGAAAATAAGTTACCCTTGCTGTTGACAAGTTGATGAGGAAAAATCTGAAAGTTTATTTGACTGCAAGGAAGTGCACCCCACCCAGTGGGAAAACTCGCTCACATACCTAATGTCTGCTTTCTACATTCATGGTCAAATACTTGTTGAAACCTGAGGGTGTGAGGGTGAAAAATGTACTCAGTCAGTTACACCCTTTTTTTTTTTTTTTTTTTTCCTTCTTCCTTGTAAAAGCACACCCTTGAGATAAAGCTCATGACAAGCAGCACTTTCCCCACTGTGAAGTAACTCCAAAATCTATATAGATAATATTTAGTGTTCAGGTAGCTGGCATTTTGGGACTTCAAACTCTGTTTGGTGCTACCTGAGCCAGATGAACTCGGCCAGAACCAGCTGTACCAGGTCCCAAGTTGCATCTGTTTACATCTGGGACAAAACAGCAAGTTGGGTTTTGTGATGGAAATTTGCTTCTGACAGATCCTGCCCGGCACTGGGATCAAGAGCCTTTAGCATAAAAGGGATCTTGCTAAGAGGACAAAGGCCCAATTCTAAGGAGACCAATGTGCTTAATACTTGTCTCTTGCAAATCTGTTGTCATCCACTGTCTTTCTCTTTTTGCTTTATTTAGTCAGATACCTCAACGAGCACTTGAACATAACACTTAGAAATAAAGGAGACAGACTTCCATTAAAGTAGCTATCTTCTTTCATAATACTTTCTGGCATGATACATTAGAATTCTCCTTATGATATCTGTGAATAGTTGGGAGAGGGATCTCCATTAGGAAGACTTCTTTTTCTTCTTCTCCTGGACTTTTCTACAGGACATCATTCTGGATGATAATTCATACCTGTTGCCTACCTGATTGTAATACTCGGCTAAATATGAATTGTACTTCATAAGTTTCTTCTGAGTTTGTTTCCTCCCCAGTACTTAATGCTATTTAATTACCATGCTTCAGGTTCTAATTAGTTTGACTTGAATATTTTGGAGTCTGTTTTGTAGATAGGTTCTTGATACCAAAGCTGCAGGCTGTGTTTTGATTTTTATTATGTTGAAAGGCTTTGCATCATTTCCTTGAAAAAGTGTAGAAGAAATAATAGAAAGATTTCTGTCTTCTATGGGCTGGAAGCTTTTGAGTGCTGCTAGATACAGAAAAACATTCAGTTTGATGCTGCAAAGCAGAAGAAAAGAATCTTACTTTTAAAATGAGTCCTTGTAAAATCCATAATGCTGTAGTTTTGTTACATTCTGTGACTACGTTAAAAATTGTCAGAAGTCCAGTATCTTGCCATAAGTTGGAAATTCCTTTAATTTGATCACAGAGAAGAAAAAAAATCCTTGACCTGTAATTTTTTTAGCTCTTTGTAGTGAATCCTGTAGATGCTTGTCAGAGAAGAGAATTTAGTTCCTGTTGGGTTTCCTTTAATTTCTTTTCTCTGCAAGAAGCTTATAAGGAGACCAGACATGACACGTGTGCTTGTGTACTTCTCCTGAAGTGTATTTTTCTTTTCAGTAACTTGTTCTTTAGAGAACTATGTTTACTTAAAAATAACTGAATGCTTTTAATACACTACTGTGAATTTTCAGTGGCAAGTAAACATGTATCACTACTTCATGTTTTCATTCCTCAGTGTTTCAAAAACACAAGTCTCTTTTGATCTGTGCTACAAAGGTTATTTGTGAAGGAGTCACTCTTCTGTTGATATTTTGCACTGCATAATGTGCTGGTAACATGATTAATCAGGAATATTTTTTTTTTAAATTCAGTGTATTAATAGTCCCTCTTACTCTGGAAATGTGGAAAGCAACACAGTAAATAACTAGGTCAATCCAAGATTTCAGACATGTGGGAAATGCTTGTAAAGTCATAGCTGTTACAACTGTGCCAGTGTAAATGGTGTGCTATCCTCATGTTGTCTTTTCCTGATAACCTGATCTATATTCATTAGTATGAACCTTGTGACACGACAGCAACCGGTGTTAAGGGGCTCATTTTGTTTTAAATTAGTGGTAATGTGGGTATGGTGTCATTAGACTTGGTACGCATTTTGTGGAATTAAAGCAGTTACACTTAAAACTCTTTGTTTCAGATTACGACGATGGATTTTCTATGAAGCACACAGCCACAGCTCGTTTCCAAAGAAACCATCGTCTCATCAGTGAGATACTGAGTGAAAGTGTGGTGCCCGATGTCCGGTCTGTTGTCACAACAGCCAGAATGCAAGTTCTTAAACGCCAGGTTCAATCTTTAATGGTTCATCAGGTAAAAATAAATTATGTGAAGGCAGCTAAAACGTAATGGTGTTGGGCGGAACTCCAAGTCTCAGATCGTTTGATCATCTACATGACTATTCTTGTTGGATGTCAGTGTTCTGTACACTCAAATAGCTAATCTCTGGATTTTCTTGGGAGTTGTAAGATGGGAGGCTTCACCTTCTGTGCTGTTTTGTTACTGAGAATCCTGGTAAAAACAGTATTTTGGTTTTTAGGATATCATAACTATTCCATGGTTCTTTGTTATGCATAACCCTCTGTATGTAGAGTAAGTGTCCTGTGTAATAGGCACTGGTAGAGTTGTGACTTACAGGTGACTTACATGACTCAGAATCTTGTTTGTAAAGATTCTTTATTACAGTAAATCATACCTATTGTAACGTCTTTTAATGAAAGTGAAATGCATACAAAGAAATCTAGTAAGGTTACTCTTGCACGTTTCACGTAGCATTGACTGGGCACATGCCTACATTTTCCAAACACGCATGTTAACAAAAGAACCCTGTCAGTATAGTCAGTCTACATGTAGGTGAAGAAAACTAAGACACTGGAATTAGTTAGAGATTTGTTGCATTTTTTTTAATTAACAAAAGATACTGAGGGTGGAGGAGGGTGGTATCCCTTCTTTCCTTTGAATTGTGGTCTTTCTGCTTTCGAGAATGTAATTGGTGTGGCAAAGGTGTGTTTATATACCTATGGGGTATGTAATATGAAAGAAAATTTGTAATTATGTGCTGGAAGATTGTCCTCAAGTACATAGTATTTTTAATTTATATTATGCCTAGCCAATCCTGAATTACTCATGCGCTTCTTAGCTATTGGGTATTAGATCAAAGAAGGCATAAGGATGTTTATGTATTATATGAGTGTGTTTTAAAATATTGGTCTAAGTATTTTTATACATAGCTGTGAACTTTGTCCAGTTCTTCAGATGACTGAATACTAAAGTTCTTACCATTTATTTCATTTCTAGCGTAAACTAGAAGCGGAGCTTCTGCAAATTGAAGAGCGTCACCAGGAAAAGAAGAGGAAGTTTTTGGAAAGCACAGAATCATTTAACAACGAGCTTAAAAGGGTACAGCTTTTGCTTTTTTCCACTTGCTCAGAGGAATCTGTTAGTTACCCATCTGTCCAAGTGCTGTACCCACTTCTGTTTAGTTCTGTGTTCAATTATGTATAATTACACAACTGATGACTGCAGTGTCCTAGTGTGTGGGTGTTGGAAAGCACACAGTGTTTGCATTATTTCGTGCTCCTTCAGTGACCTGTAGTGGTGACATTCAGCCAGTACAGTTTAGAAGTGCCTTCAGGCTTCGCTGCTTGAGTTTGCTAGAGATCAGCTCGAGGAATGTGGCCTAGAGCCGCTGTGGAGAACATGCTGCTCTGTCCTTGGCTGCATTCAAACAAAGTTTACCTTGTTTATTTATCCCCCTTCCCCCACCCCCTTCTTTTTTTTTTATTTTTGTTAACATGCATGTGTCTCCTTCCCTAGTTACTGAAGCTTTTAATATGAACTTTGTCAAATGAAAAGTAGTATGCTGCGTGTAGAAATATTGAACTCATAATTGGGTTTCACTGATGTTTTTCAATGTAACTGAGGTAGTAAAGGCGCTCTCCTTTTTTAATTTCTAGTTATGCAGTTTGAAGGTGGAAGTGGATATGGAAAAAATTGCAGCTGAAATTGCTCAAGCCGAGGAACAAGCTCGCAAGAGGCAGGAGGAAAGGGAAAAAGAAGCAGCTGAACAAGCCGAACGCAGTCAAAATAACATAGCAGCTGAGGAAGAACAGGCAGCTAACAAGATAGAGGAGAAGAAAGAAGAGGAGAGTGCTCCAATGGAGACAGGTAACTGCATTTGAAGACCAGCTTCAGAATCCTCGAAGGATCAGCATTAAAATATCTCTGTAGAGGCTCAGCTTAGCCAACAGTAGTGCCCTGTATTTTTGCTGTTAATAGGAAGAAAAGCTTCAGAAGAACCACATTCAGAATAGTTAACTTCAACTTGGTGAAATCCAGTGTTCGCTTGCTTCTCATTAAATTGCTCCTTTTAAAAAGTGGAGAGGATAAGATGCCACAAAGTCCTGTGTAATGCTTTGTGTATAATGTACCCAAGGCGAGGGGAAGCTTTCTAAGCCTAACTCGTCTTCCGGAGGTTGCTTAGCTAGGAGCAGCTGCAAGAGTTTACTTGTCCCAGTGTCAACATCTAGCAAAGATGATGATAAACAGCACTTCTGTCCATGCTGCTCTTATGAGCTGATTTGCAGGCTTTTTTGTGTTGTGTACTGTGACACTAGAAAATATGATTGTATTTAAGCATATCAGCAGCCAGTATCTCAGTGAGTCATTGCTGTAACAGCATGAGTGAAAGGGAGAGGGGACCAAAGGCGTTGAATTCTAGTGCTGCTGGTTTAACAAGGCCCCTTGCTTTCTTGTGGCTGGACTTGGGCTGTCAGGCAGCTGCAGGTGACTTTCAGGATGCCGTGCAGCAGGACCATGCATATCCTGAGCTCCGAAAGGTCTTTCAGAGCTGTGCCTGTCGCTGCATGTTCTAGGTGACAGAAATAACTGCTGTGGAGTACTCATATGTATGACAGTTTCAGTTTCTTCCTAAATTCTAATTGCACAAGCAAAATGTAGTGGCATGTAGATGACACTGAGAAATATCTTGTTACAGAAGAGCCTCACCCAGAAGAGAGCACAGAAAATCAGCAGAATGGTGAAGAAGGAACATCTACCCCAGACGATAAGGAGAGTGGCCAAGAAGGGGTCGATAGCACTGCAGAGGAGGGAACCAGTGACAGCAACACTGGTTCGGAAAGCAACAGTGCAACAGTTGAAGAGCCTCCTGCAGACCCTATCACTGAGGATAGTGAGAAGAAAGAATAAATACTGACTCGTTTCATGTGTCTTTTTTAATGAAGTACTGGTTTGATTTCAAAATGTGATAATGCGCCTTTTGTATCTTCCTTGCCTGTATCACTTGTCTCCAAAGGATACTGGGTTTTAATAATGTGTCAGATTATCAGCATTGCAACTTAAAGGGGCCTTTAGAGGCAAAGGAACTCTTTACAACAGACAGAAGAGAAAACCTCGTGTGTCTGTAAACGCAGCTGTTACCATGTGGAGAGATATTTACTATTGCTTGGGATTTCTCCCTTAGAAAGATAGCGTTGGGTTTTGTATTAGAAATCAGGCCTTCCCCCTTTCTTCTAGTTACATTACCACAGTGAAAATGTGATTTCTCAAAGACCCTTGTGTTCATTTGTGGCTGGAACACGATGCAGATGTGTGTCACCTCGGCCCCCTGACCTGGCTTCACAGAGGGGCTGGCTGCCCCTGCCGCAGCACACCTAGTTAGCCCAGCACTGCTCTGCAGCCAGGATGCTGGTGCTGTGGTCATGGGGGCTGATGAAGTGGCACAGATCACAAAGATGGTTACTACCACTCGCTTTCTAGAGAGTTCTAGAGTACTGCTGAGACATCTTAAAGTCAGCCTTTGCATTAAACAGACATGATGCCTATAAAACCCAGAGCATTTCCTGGCCCTAACCAAACCAAACCGCCCCGCAGCAGGCCTAGCCTGCGATACCGCTGCTGCTTCAGCTCTGGCCAGTGAGAACATCTGCTGCAGCTGCCCAGATCTTTGCTTTGAAAGAAAGCTTTTGGTCCTCACGAGTAGTGCTCCTGAGTAAGCCTGAAAGACTTGGTCTAAGGTGGGGTTTTTTGGTGTAATCTTTGTTGTCTTTTTCTAGAGTAGCTGTTCTACAGTGATGGAGGCTCATGTTCTGCAGGCAGCGTTTCAGGACATCCATTTCCGAAGGGCTGAGTGGAGTCTTCTTGAAGTAAATGACTTATTTCTGTCATGCAGGATTCTTTTCAACAAGTCTTTTGCTTTTCTTTACCAATTAACTCCTTATTTGCCACTAAGATACCCTGGTATGACCCCAGCCAGAGATACAGCAGAGTACAAAGGACAGCTACACGTTCTCTGGGAACAGTCACCAATAAGGCACAAATGGTAAAAAATGGTAGTTTTGCTTGCCATGAGCACAAATGGTAAAAAATGGTAGTTTTGCTTGCCATGAGCTTCCAAAACCTTTGGGAACTCAACAAATGTACTGAAAATGCCACATTTTGCCCTATATAGGTAAGCAAAAACCCTAATGAAGAAAACCACTTAATTGCAACAACAGATACAAGCAGTTTTGTGACTTTACAACTCCAAGAGAACACATGATGCATATGCTTCAAGAAACTGGTATGTTTTTATGGAATAGTGGGTATATCAGGTGGTAATGCTTTTTAAATGCTTTTGGTCTTTTTTTTAAATGGTCTAAAAATAATAAAATCTGACACATTTGGGTTTTTTAAACATGCAGTGGTCTGCTTCTTGTCTTTTAAGGTAATGTCTGTATTTGATTTAGGGCTCTCGGCAACCATTCTCCATCTTAGGGCCAGAGGAGAATAAAACCATGGAATTAATTATTGAAATATACTACATACAAAAGGTTATGCTACAAAAGCACTTTGAAAACCAGAATAAAAACTCGCGACTTGGTCTAGACTTGGGTTTAAGTGCTGGCTCTGCCTAGCAGGATCCCTGATGATGGCAGTTGACTTTAAAAGCCAATGCATGGGAGAATTTGTGGAGGAAATAATACAAAGTATTGGTGAAATTTTAATCTCTTTGCCTCCAAGCTTTTAACTACCTCACCTCAGATTATGAGAAATATTTTTTGTGTTTCTTTAAACCAAGTACCATTTCCTACCTAAAGGGCTGAGAGGGAGGAATTGGCAGAACATATCATACTTGCAGAGAGGAACATGCAATTATGGACCAAATACTTTGTATCTGAAGCCAAGTTTTCCTGCTAATTAACTGCTGTGCATTCTCTCCAGGTCCACGAGACTTTATGAGCTGACTTGGGCCTTGATTTCTGCTTGAAAGCGATCGTTAGATCAGGTACTGTCTGGTGTACACACATAAATCGGAGCCGTCTCATGTATGTATTAAACAGCTGCTCCGGTCTCTGCCTTGCAGTTTACAACTTCATTTTGTACTCCCAGCAACGCCAACCTTTTGGCAGCTGGTGGTGAGTGTGCTGGTCCTTCCACGAAATAGGATAATCCAGTGTAATTCTAGAGAACCAATATAAATGCTTACTGTACCGCTAAGGCTCACTCTCCCCCAGCAGCTGCCTGCTGGGCTCTGCGCTGCACCTGCTCTTCCCCAGTGTGCAAATCTGAACGTGACCGTTCAGGTGCCGAAGCAGAACGTGGCCGTGATCGCTCCCATCATTCCTACGGACAGTGTTGCAGCTGACGCACCTGCCGCCACGCGCTCGCTTGTACCCGCCAGTGACGGCGGCTGGAGGGGTTGTTGCAGAGCGCAATAGAAAGGAGGAAAAGCGAGAGATCACCGATGGCAGCCTTCCTTGAACGGGCACACCGCAGCCTGCGTGTGTGAGAAGGCTTCCATCTTCCTCATCTTTTAAGGAAAAGCAGTTCCGATACTAATGCATTTGGGAAAAGGTGTTACCTTGGACACAAAAAGAACTCTTCAGAGGAAACGGAAACTGTGGCTGCTCCTTCACTGGGGTTTGAAAAATTCGAAGCAGTGAAACCTGCCTAAAAATTCAACTTAAATTCAAAATTTCAGTTTCTTGGCAGAGTGGGCAAGTTATTCTTGCCATTGTGCTTAAGCAGTTGTAGTGGTTAAATTGCATTTCGGGATTTTTTGTTTCCAGGAGTGAAATGGATTGCTTTTAGAGAAATACAATCTGGAAGCACTTGAAGGGGGGAGTTTACCTAGTGACCCATTTTGGTTTTACATTTCATCATTAGCTGTGCCAAAAAGGCAGTAATTGAGAGAGGAGGCTTACTTGTTCCACTAACCCATTCATCTGAGGAAGCTCCCGTCACAAAAAATAACAGCTGAAATACAATGTGAAAATTCAGATATGCATGTACCTACAGCTCGATAGTCTCTTGGTTTGGGTAAAAAACAAGCAAATTGAGCAGACACAAGCTACGTACTTGTTTCACGGAGTAAGGCAGTTATATAATATTAACACTTTCAGATTTACAAAACTGAAGGCAAAACTTTTAGGAAAGCTTGCAAGCCTGCCTTTCACAGGAAGAGCCAGGTTAGCACTCGTCCTAAAACCTCTCCCCAGGCTACACGGGAATTTTTTGGACGGCAGGATAACCCGCCAGGCATGTGGTCCGCTCTTTTCTTCTACTAGAGTACTAGAGTACTTCGTACTTAAAAAGCTCTGAGCGTTCATCATCTATAACATCGTCTGGCCTCTTCACACTCGTGCAACAACCCCGGTCAAGCCAAAATGGATTTATTTTCCTTTAATTTCAGCCTGTTTGGTTGTTGGCAGAGACCATGGTGTGACTTTAACTGGGAAACCAGTCCCCTGGAGTTGAAATTGTGAGGAGTTCTTTGTTAAAATGATGTTATTCGAACTGTGGAAGTCCAAAAGAGACGAGGCTGTTGCCCTTAGGTTTGAAGTTGAAGTTCAATATATCACGTTGCATTTTCAGAAAGGTAATTCAGATTTAAAAGAAAAAATAAAAAGGATCATTCATCCCTGATGGTTCTATTCCCTTAATTCCATCCTGGGATCTGTTAGTGCTCCAGATCACGCAGAAATTAATGGAAGCATCGCTCCCATCAGCTGAGCTCCCTCCAACAAAGCTTTTTGATTATATACAAGTTGCTTCACATCTTAAGCTGCACATCTGAGGATTTCTTTACTGTACATTGGTCTTCTAAAAAAAAAAAATAAATCATTCTCTGGAATGATTGTTGCTGCCAACGCAAAGCTTTGATTTCTGAAGTGATACCAGCTGGTGCCTGGACAGGAGGCCCAACCGCAAAGGGGCTCAGGAGGAACGGGCTGGTGCAGGAGCAGGAGGAGCCTCCACGGAGCCTCCACTCCTCGGGTGCTGCGAACGCTTGTTGTGCAACAGCTTTTATCTGTGCAACAGCCTTGGGTTTTGAAGGCCGTTTGTGCTTTTCATCTGCTACCTATTCTCAAGGTATATGTAAATAACCGTAATTATTGGCGAGGATGGGGTGTGTTGCAGTGAAGGGTGTGTACCCCAGTGAGTAGGTGTCATCTTCAAGGGTAAAATAACTTTTCCGAGCTCATTAAAACCTCCTGAACCAACGCCCCGTGGGCAGCATCCAAACACTGACCAGCACCCCGGCGCCTGGCAGAGGTGCCCACCAGGAAAACGAGCATCAGGGACCAGGCGCAGGGGAGGGACCAGCCTGTGGGAAACCCACTCCCTCGCCATGCCGCAGCAGCCCTTCCCAGCACCCCGAGCCTGGTCCCAGCTCAGCACCCCTAGCTGCTGGGCTACTGGCCACTTCTGATGGCAAACAGCTCACTGGAGCTCCTGAGGAGCCAGTGTGCCCGCCCATCAGCAGGGCCTGAAACCCTCCCACGAGGCACCAGAGCAGAATGGAGCCCACCAGCTTGGTGTGGCTCTTGCTTCCACCGCTCCGTGCTCAGCCCGTGGACATGAGCCCCTGGGGCTCCCTCCTCCCCTGCCGCGGGTGCAGGATGCTGGGGGGGCTGCCGGGGGGCCAGCACCACCGTGGTCCCTTCTGGGGGGCTGAGCTACCTCCCCAGGGACCTGGCGAGTCTTTCCCACCCGCTGAGGAGGAAGAGAAGAGGCAAATCCAAACCACCGCCCCGTGGCCAGGGAGGAGTTGTCTTTGGTTTGTTTTTCTCTTTGAGGGAAAGAAAAAAGAGGCTTTTTTGAGAGTCTGGCTCACACTTGGTGACCTCTGACATTGCCAGGGCGCTGGTACTTCCTTTGTTCTGCAAGTAAAATCAAGTAGGCAAAGGTTCTCCCGTATTGGGTAGTTCTCAAAAATATGCTTTTATCTCACCACAAAAATACACTTAATAAAAGTTATTAAGAAGCCTGGGTTTAAAAAAAAAATTGCTCTTAAAGTTCTTTTGGATTTTTTTTTTTTTTTGCATTAATGCAATTATTAGATTTTATCACCCCAAAAACCTTTTGACCTACAAAACTGAAATCGAGTAACAGTTATGGAGCATGGAGCAGGCCCCAAAGGGTAAATATTGGAGGATATTTAGATGTTATATTTATATATATATATATATAGATGAACTGGGCACCTTGTGAGGTTGTTCCAAAGCAATTCAACAGGCAAAGTGCTTCACTCCTGGTGAAACCCGGAGGACTTCACCTTTTAAAAGCTTTATGCACCTAAACACCCTCTGAAAGCACCAACCCATGTCAGGGGGTCAGCCCCCTGTGAAGGGCAAAGGTCTGGTGTTTGTGCAGCAGCCAAACTTTAGGGGGAGGGAAAATAAAAAAGTTTCTGGAGAAACTAAAAAAGGGTTTAAAAATAAAATCACCTGTGCATTGCATGGGATGGGCTTGCAAAGTGGATCTGCTGCCAGCGCAATGAGGACTTCAGCTGTAGGAGCTGGGGTTACATCGAGGGTTATTCCTAGGACAGAAAGAAATCAAACAGAGGAACAGAGGGATAAAATACCCGAGTAAAACCAAGGCCCGGCACTGATGAGAGGGCAGGGCAGCGGTGCGGAAGGGAATGGGGCGGCCGTGCAACGGGGTGTAGGGCAGAAATGGGGAGACCTCGTTTCACCCTTCAGCTCGGGGGCCGGGGAGCAGGTCCGGAGCCTGGCGAGGGGTGTGGGGTGGCGATAGAGCTGGGAGCGAGGGAGCTCCTGCAGGGAGGGGAGGGTGCTGAGGAGCAGCGCGCTTTCCTGGGCTGCGGGGAGCAGGGGCAGCCCCTCTCTTTGCTCGTTCAAAGCAGGTGCTTGAGGGGGTCCCCTCTGTCCCACCACGTGCTTGCTCACATCCCCCAACGGTACCCACCCCACTCACAGCCCACCTTCTGTGCCCACCCTGCCTCAAGGAGTCCGTGAGGGTTTATTTCTCCTTTTCTTCTGCCCATGTTTTGTACTCCTAGGCTTTGCTGTTTATTTAAAAAAAAAAATTTAAAAGCTATTTTGGATTTTTTTCTTAATTTATCAACATTTACTTAAAGAAAATGCCTTCAGATTGGCCATCGATCTAAAAACCCTGTGCCGACACAGCGCCATTACAACTGCGCTGCCCTCGCTCTGCTCCTTTGCTCACCTCTCCTTCGTTCTTTCCACTGACAAGCAGTAATCCTGACTGCTGGAATATTGAGAAAAATACTCCTCGTCACCAACTCAAAGTGTAAATTGGTGCTGGTGGAGGTGCACGAGCTACAACCAGCGTTGCCAGCAGGCGTCCCTCTTAACCTGCCCGGAGATGGACTGCGGCGAAAATGGTCTTACCCTCAGTTCCAGATCCCCAGTACTTTTCACTCTTCTGGGGTTTTTTTGTTTTTTTTTTTTTTGTGTGTGTGTGTAATACCTAGGAAGTGCCAGCCAGCAGCAATATTTGTTGCAGCACACTGCTTTGATGACTGATGATGAGGGCTCCAAACGACACACGCTCACTTGCACACCCCTGTTTACAACCCCGAGTGGCAGTTACGGGTTTCTAGCTTCACTTCTAGAAGTAGACATTAGAAGCATTCAAAAGAACTAGGATTCTATCCTCTTTTCTTTTTTTCCAGCTCTCTAACAAGAAAAGAGTTGTTGGGGAAAAAAGCTTCATACGTTACAAAGGGATCCCTCGGAGGAATCCTGTGCGCACGGGCGTTGGCAAAGGCTGTTTGCAGAGAAGATGCCGTGTAAGAAGGTGGAGAGAAGTGCTTTACTGGAGCGTAGGTGAAGCTGTAGGTGGTATGTGCCAAGGGGAAGGCTCAGGCTGCCAGAGCTGTCCTCACGAAAGTGCCGCTGGCCGGTGATTTGAGCCTCTCCACATCTTGTACCAGAAGATGGAACCAATCTGAAGCCATGTCCCTGCACAAACAGCAGAAATTCAAATACGAGCCTGAGCTTTCACGTTTGAGTTGCTCTGGGATAAACGTGCCCAAAGAGAAGAGTGTAAAGCTACTTTTCCACCAGCCCAGGTTTGTGGGGGCTGATCAGAAGAACAGCTCCATCGAGAACCCGGCAGCCCAGGGCGTGTTTTGCCTCTGGGAAGGCGAGGAATCCCTCCCAGCATGCATGGCCAGGCTTTCCCCATCGCCACCTCACTCCTGGATAACTTGACGTGACCCTGCTCAGTAATCCCACCACAGCTGATGCAGCTGGTCAGTAAGGGTAACTTATAGTTACGCTAATTTAACTTCATTGAATTAAGATCAAGTTAATTCTAAGGGAGCCTTTGTGTGAGCTGAATGCGGTTCAACTATCCACATCAGTCCGTGCATATTCACTTATTGGTATACCCTCGTGCACTTAAGGAAAAAAAGTTAATCCAGCGTTACTTTGTTAGTAACTTCTGGGATTTTGGAGTACAAATATTAAATAACTTTCATTTATTATCATTTATTATCAATGTTTTGTACCACGGCCAAGGAAGGACAGGATTGCACAGCAAAGCAACGTGGATGCCGGAGTGCTTCGGCTGGAGCAGCGCTGGGGGGGTGAGACATGTGGCTGCTCTTTTTGTTCTCTCTTAACTGCATCACGTTAAAAACTACGGAGCTGGCCCTGGCCGGGGTTTTGCTGCAAAGCAGCTGTGGTGGGGGGTGCCCTGCAGCACCCCCTCGGGAGCCGGTGGAGCACGCTGAGCCGTTCAGCTTCCCTGTCCCTCTTGGACCTGCTGCGCTTGGAAGCAGGAGACTGGGAGCTGCTCCCTTCGGACCGGTACAGATCCTGTGCTCACGTGCAAGCTTGCTGTGAGCCAGAACGGGTTTCTGTTACTGGTTTGGATCCCAGCTTGAGCAGGAACCATCCTCAGCCGGTTCACATCACCTTGCGAGAGCTTTCCCGCGGGACTGGGTCTAATGCTCCACACCTCGAATTCAGTGTGTGCTTCACACACGTGCGATTCAGTGCTTGCTTAACACACGGGGCACCGCCTCTGCTGGACTGCTTCCTCTCTGCAAGGGGGACAGGCGAGGCCGGTGTTCCGTAAGCCCACCGCTCTCCGGCACGGTCCTTCTCGTGGTTAGAGATGGAGAGCCGGGAATTCCAGATGCAAACCTTGGGCTGTGCTGCCTGTTCCCCATGACTCCCGCTGCCTGCCTAGGCAGAGAAATGCAGGTGTGAGCGCTGCCAGAGATGCTGGTACAACCCCAGCAGGGGCTAGAAATCAGCTTTAAGCTCTGTAGGCACCTCGGATACAAACACGATCGCTGCGCCGCAGCAGCGTGGTGTTTAACCACGCCAGGTGGAGGAAGGAGCTGTAATTGCACTTTGCTCTCAGAGCATCCCGGTTTTGTCTCAGACCCATTGCAGCCATAACCGCCCCTTGAAGGAGCCTTGATCAAGGTTTTGAACACCTCACAGGGTGCTTTGATTCCTGGATTTGCAGTCCCCCCCTATGTATGCAGAGCATTACTGACAGTGATCCCTGCAAATCTCTCCGCGGTGGGATTTGTACCGGTAACCAGGTGGAGATCAGCTCGTAGACTCTGGGTTGGAAAGCATGGATCCTGCTCTACTTTAGGTCTGTCTCACTGTTTTTGTTCTCAGTTCCCTTCTTTCACTTTGATGCTTTTTTTTTTTTTTTTCCACGGCCTTCAAGGGGTTTTTTTGAAGTGGTTTTGCATTTATCAGGCTGGTGCCTTATTTTGCTGTAAATTATCATGTATGGCTTCACTTGTGACTTATCAAAGCCTGTAATTTCTGTAAACAGTTTCAATTTGCCTTTTTTTTTTTCTTGATTCTATTAAAAAGGCAAGAAAAAGACATTTTAACCCACCAATGCCAGAGGCAGGGCGAGAGCCAAACTAGAAAGAGCAACAGTAACAACAGAAACAGTGAAAAATCACATCGTTGGTTTTTTATTATTATTATAATTTCTTTAAGCCCAGGGATGAAGAACACCAGATCTGTGACAGAAGGGATGGGATGAGCTCTTCTTGCAGAAACCGCTGACGGGCTCATTCCCTGTTTCTATACCCAGTGTTGTTTCAAGAGCCCAGGGCACTGGTGTTCGATGTTACCCCTTGTGAACAAACAGTGGCCTGAGGATGCCGGCTGTACAGCCAGCAGAGGCTTTAACGCTCAGTTCTGTTTAGGAGACATACCGCTGCCCCTTTATCTCCCTAAACAACCCGTGCCTCGCTAGTGCTTGATATCCTGGAGGAACTTCCCAACAATTTGCCCACCTGTGTGGGGAACAAAGTACAGGGAAGGCTTCAAGACCCTCTCTAGCCCGACCCAGTGGCCGTGCACCCTCCCCAGCATGGTTCCTATGATGTCCCAAGGGATTTTCTCCCTATTTTCTCTCTCCTCTCCTTTCCCCACCTGCCACACTGGGGTGACCACTCTTTCACGCTAGTTGAGGCCAGAAAGGATCCGTTTGTTCCTCGCAGGTCCCTCCCTATACAAATGGACCTGGGAGTGTGGGCAGATGAAACGGAGCCACCCGACCTGACCAAAGGGCTGGGGGGCCCGGGACACCAGCAGCACTTGCCGCCAGCTCGTCCCCTGTCCCTCAGTGGTGGCAGGGTGCCCGTGGTTCCACCAGCCTGACCTCTCCCCAGTTGCGTCACTGGGTACATTTCCCTCGTCACAGCTCGATTCCTGGGCTCCAGGCGGAGGAAGTGGCTTTAGTGCGGAGCAGGTGCCAATCTGTAAAATTGCTTCTTGGTTTGGGGCTTTTTTTTCCACCAGAAAAGAACTGGAGAGAAAGGCCGTCAGCCGCGACATGACGCAAGCATGAAGAAGGTGACGCAGGCATGAAGAAGGTGAATTTCCAGTGACAGCGAGCGTGTGCCCTTCCCTCCTGTGCCTGACCAACGTCCCTGGTGGGACCTGCCTGCCGCACAGATTGCTTCCTCTGCTGGCAGGATAAGGATCTTTTAATAATCTCGAGGTGAGATCACAATCATGAGACTTTTTTCAGGACATCCCCTACAACTGCTCTAAGAACTCTTCTTGGTGAGGAATCCCAGCTCGGTACCACTCTTAATGTCAGGAATTTACTGGCCATTTCACTTCTGCTATTCTGTTTGCTGGAGGAATGGCTGTGCCGAAGCCCCCGCCTGGGGCAGACCCTCCCTGCACGGCTCCCAGGCCTGGAGCTGGGTGGGCTGTCCGGGCAGGGGGCAAAACTGGAGGTGGGAGATGCCGAGGATCTCGGTTTGGCATTGCCTGGCAAAGCGAAGCAGCGCCGATGTCAGAGCCCCCCCTCGCCGCACGCAGAGGCGTGTTAGTGGGAAGTGGGCACTTGGGGAGGGTTCGCCCTTCGCTCCCCAGAGCTTCTGCCTGGGCGACTCCGGCATCGTGCGGCGAAGGGCAGAAACCTCCCGGGGCACTGAGGGCAGCGAGAGCAGCACAGAGCTGAGAGCAGGGGGTGCAGCTGGCGTTTCCTTCGGTGCTGCACGCTGCCCTGCCCCGGCTCAGCACATTGCAGGGGACCCACAAGCCCTGGATGTGAACTGCGATGCTTTCACTTGTAGCAAAACCTTCCTACTTGTAGCAAAACACGGCTTTGCCTACCTGATAGGGCTGGTGCTGCTCGCTCAGCACCCCGTGAGCTGAGCTCTGAAGCAGAGCGGGGGTCTGGTGCAGCCGGCAGCAGAGCCGGCTCCAGCTGCACGGGCTCTCCACCCGCTGGGCCAGCAGTACTTCAGTCTGATCTCATGTCAATTCACCCAAAGCTAAATTAGTGGAAAATACAGGCAGGCTTTGAGTTCAGGATGTAAAAACATCTTGTGTCGTGCTTTTCTCAGAATGGATTGCACCTCGCTAAAGTGCAGCAGAGCCATGCGAGTCCTGCTTGCTGAAAGCACACAGCCCGTGGCGCTGGGGTCCCTTCCACCCTGGGGTGTCTGCGTGACTTAGTCGAAGGAGAGCCTGCAAGCAGTCCAATCTTACACACAGGACACGGACGTGAAATACAGGAATGAAATTCCGACGAGATACTCCGCTGCTGAACGAGCATTCAATGTCAGATCCATTCGAGTCTACATGTTTCAATGCAGTTCAGCAGATTCAATCTTTCCGTTCGAGTGGAACCAACCTGAACTGAAATCTTTCTTTCTGAGCTAATTTCCTGTGGAATTTATTAGGAACGGTGTTTGCTTTTGAGAAGTCATATTGACGAACAGCTGCCATCTAGCCCTGCTACTTCGACCTGGGCAACAGATTTTAACCACTTGTTTCCACTCTTCTTGCAGCAGAGTCACCTAGGGTCTAACAGGAGAGTGAAAATACTGGGCCACTTTTTTTTTAATGCACCAGGTTTTTTTAATGCACCAGTTTTTTAATAGTTAATTTAACTTGAGGGTGACAAATGTGCTGTAGCAAGCAGGCAGCACAGTGTGGCTTTACCTGGGCGGTGTGTTTGTTCGTGCGGGATCGCAGTTTTGACAAAGCCTGCTCGTGGGGCACACGTGTCAGCAGGAGCACGTCAAAGAGACGGATCACTAAGGCATGAAATAGACTGCAAATATACACAAGCAAATTAAGCAAAGCTTTAATAAACGTTTGGAGAACTCCCAAGGTATAAAACATGACTGTACAAGAAGATGGGGTGTCATAAAGACACGGTACATTATTTTAAAATATTCCCATTCTTTTTTTAAGGAAAACAATTTGCTTGAATTGGCTCTGACAACCCAGAACTTGGCATGTACCGAAATGTTGAAGTTAAAGCGCGGGTGTATGCGCAAAAAACAAACTGCAAAGCATTTGCCTGCTGCCTTCCTCTCGTCAGCTTCGGCTTCTGCCGCCAGGGATGTGGGGATGGACTCCTGGGAATGTTGCCTTCCACCCCCTCCCTCTGGCACAGCATGAGCACAGAGCAGATGGAGGCAATCGTGCCACCTCTACACCCCCCCCACTCCCACAGGCAGCACCATGACTACGCTTCAAGGCTCTACACCCACCATTTCTGAGTATTCTGCCTGTATCCGAGGGAAGTCTTTCATCTCTGGTCCTTCTTGGAGGAAGTGGTTACAAGATAAAGCTCTCAAAGGCTGCTTACCTGCTTGGATATCGATGAACAAAAGGAAAATGGAGCAATAAATAGAGTTGCAAAGATGCAAGCTGCACCTGCCTGCTGAGAGAATTCGAAAGCAAGCGTGATGAAAAGCCCGTGGTGGTGCTTAGAGAGCTAAGGGAAGTGCAGGTCACCTTCTGGGAAGCCAGATAAAAATGCTGATGGTCTTCAAGCCCTGGAATTGTGCCCATTACAGACCCCAGAAGGGGATCAGAACCACAGTGGCAACTGGCCTGCCATGAAAAACCAAGAAGGTTTTTAAGTGACGGCTGGGCTGGCACAACGTCTAAGGAAGGTCTGAAACTGTGGACGGGTGTTTACATCGGATCTGAGACCATCCTCAGGACCCTCAACTTCAGATACGTTTAATTAGGGCTTGCGAGAGCCAGGGAGCAAAATGTTTGGCCTCATGTCGAAGGAGCTGGTGTTACAGGCAAGGCAGCAAGTGATCAGTAGTTTTAGTTTCGGATGCTCACATGTGCTCAAATTCTACTAAAGTCCTGTTTTGGCTGTGGTTAGCTGTTACGTTACCTTACGATAATTTAAATAGAAACATGCCATGGTAATGTTGGGGTGGAGTTTTTTTGAACAGCACAAAATCTTCAGATCTTCGAGTGCTGTACGCTAAAGGGAACCAAATCAGCTCTTCCCAGCAGTGAAAAGTCCTTACATGAGCCACAGATTACAGAACATTCACTGCTCTTAGTGTTCTAACGTTTAGGGAAGGCATCATTCCCAAAACAATTCTGCCTGGATGCTGGCTGGAGGCACTGGCAGGGAGCTCGATTCTGCCTCTGAAGGTTGTAGGAGCAGCAGGGCTGAGATGCTGGTGTTGATGTAACGGATCAACTCACTGAACACAGCTTATCTGCTCCTTGTAATATATATCCCAGTAACGGTCGGGTAATTAAGACACTGATCAGATTACCCTGAACAGGACAGTGATGCATGAGAGCCAGACAACGGCTGCCTGGCGCAGAGATCTGTTATAACAGCAATTTAACTAACTACACCGTTACTTGTCTGATGCAGAGCAAATGTTGCATTTAGGCTAATGGAGAGATAACACAGGTACCACAGGTTTTCCTTTATGTCCATTTGCTGAAGCAGAATAATGCCTTTTGAGGTGTCTCCCATCCCAGCCACACAAACACTGAAACATTGCCTGAGCTGTGTTCTCTCTCTCTCATAACACTGGTCTTTCTGGCTGGTTTTGGAAGTTCCCTGGGAACTTTCCCAGTTCCTCAGCGAACTGGCTTGTTTGGGTCCATCCTGAGCTGTTCCATCTTCCCCCAGCTCCGCACAGGTGATGGGACAGTAATTCAGGGTAAGCCCCGAAGCACCAGGTGCTTTGGAACCTGTTGGGGACTGCAAGCTCCGTCCAGGACCCATCCTAGTGACCTGTCATTTTCCCATCTGTCCTGGCTGCCGTAACAGCATTGCCATCTCGTAAGAAGAGGACGCAGAGGACAAGATGCCAAAGTGAATACTTTTGAGTCGCCTTGGAAGGAAGGTGAGTTCCTGAGGAGCTGGGGATGTTGCTGCCTTGTTCGAGGAGTCTGTTCCAAGAGCAAGGGTCCACCTTGGGCAACCACGGAGCAAAAGCCCCTGATTTGTATTGATGATCCACTTAGGACCAGGATGGGATGGCTGACAGCACTGCAGGTCCTGAACTTCTGCATTAACGTGATGGTGGGGAAGGCATGGGACCGCAAAAGCGCAAAACCTTTTGAGGAAGATGATGCATGCTGATACTCAGCAGATGGTAACACAAAACCACCCAGAAGCAGAAAGGAGGGGGGAAGTCCACTTACTTGTTTGAGCTGCTGAGAATCTAGAGAGGATGCTGTAAGCGTGTGGGAGAAGGGCAAAGGGATGCTGGCTGCCAGCAGTCCTGCATGCGGAGATTTTTTTCATGTGCTGGTTGAACATGTTCCCCAGAAAAAAAGGGTCTGGCAGAGATGGGGATCCTCCCTGTTTCCTACAGCACTCGTTTCTGGTGGATGCTCTGGCAGATGAAGCAGGATCTGCTCTGGAGAGAAGAGATAAGGAGAAAGGAGATATTTTTTTGCCCCTTCACCACAGACAATTTCTCATGTGTCAGTGCAAAAGCAGAACCCACTTTTACCGAGTCTCGGTAGTGCGTGCGTGCCGCCCCTCGCTGCACGTGCTGAGGAAGCACCTGAGCACCCGGAGCGCCTGAAGGTAGCGTGGCATGCAGCACAACCGTCCTGTATCAGTGAAAGACGAGGAGGAGCATCGACTAAATGTCAGCCACGCAAGGGTGTGTCACGAGCCTCTTGCAGAGGTGCAGGAAGTATAAAAGGCAGAGGTTCCCAAAGAGGGTCCCTGGAAGGAGCTGCGGCGTGCTGAGCTGTGCTGGAACCTATGATGCTCTTGCGAACCTGGTGACTTCATCTCCCTTCACAACGAGACCATGGAGAGTGGTGAGTACCTGCTCTGCAGCCTCTGCCTTTGTCTTCTGCTTTATCAATCATGCCCAAATCCATGCCTCATGACACAGGGATGGAGCACTTTTAACAGAGTAGAACAGTATAAAAGACTTTCATCTTTCTTATATCGACTATTAAAAAAGAAATGCACAGTTCTCTTCTACATGCTCAAAACCCCTCCAATCAATTAACTTCAGAAACACACACATAAAAAATAGGCTTGTAGCCAATTTCAAGGGGCTATTTTGTCCCAAAGCAAATAAGCTCTTCTCACATAGCATGTACCTTTTCTTCTCTGTTCTTACTAAAAAATACTTATTAAAAAAAAGAGAATGCACCTCCTTGGCAACGTTTTAATTCAGGGAATGAATCAAAGGAAGCAGGAGCAAGCATATCTGTGGTTACTGCTAGCTAAGTCTGTCCAGACTTTTACAGATTGTTTCTATTAACAAATATTTTCACTGCAGCAACAAAACTTTGCAGTTCTGTGCTTGCTCGGAGCTGGAGCAGCCCTGAGCCGGTGCACCTGTAGGGGTCTGTGTTCCCATGGATTCCTCCATCATGAAGCAGGCAGAGAGAAGCAAGCAAGCGAGAGAATCCCCTTCTCTTTGGTCCGTATCCTGTTAGCCCAGGAAGCACAAGACTCTTTCTGTTTCATCTTGAAAGTTTCAAACTTTCCTTTGCCATTTCTTATTGTACTTTCACACCCAGAGCTCTGTGGGCACCCACTGCCCGGAGCTTGAGGAGCTGAGGAGCTGTAGGAGGGGAGATGGCACCATGGGTCAGGGACACGGCACATAAGATGCACGCTCTTTCTCCTCGAAGACTGTCAGATTTATTCCCTTTTTATTATGTTTTTTTATGCTCAAATATGTGCAAACACTAATCTGAGGGAGTGCGGGGAAGAGGGACAAATGCAAGAGCTCAGATGGGTAAGTTAGTTTAAAAGCAGATTAACCAATCCGGGTTTAAAACCCAACTTCTACCTCTCCGTGCCGGTGAGCACGGGCAGAGCTGCAGTGAGGATGGTGAGAGGATGGGACAGAGCCACCAAGTTCAGCCCAGTAAAGCCCTGCTCCGGGTGTAATGAATTACAGGGTAAAACGGGAGGCGTCACTGCCTTTTCTCTATGACATTTGCAAATTGGAGCCTTAAATTAACCGCAGCGTGCAGGGGGGCGCGGGGGTCCCATGGGAAGCACTGCAGGCAGAGCTGCAGCCTGTGACCACACTGAGATTTGAGCACCCAGTTCCATACTGGTGCCTCCGACTGTGCCACATGAAGGGGGACGATTGCCCTCACCTGTTTTTGAAGAAATTCAGATGCAAAACACTAGTGACGCGCGCAACAGCAGAGTCAGGCTGGTGCAGCTGGGAAAATTTGGCACTTCTTCCTTTTTGTATCTTTGTCCACTGTTTCAGCCCACAAACTAGTCCCTTTCCCAGGCAGGGATTTCTCCTCTGGAAAGGTCTCCGGTGATTTCTGAATGAAGCAGAGGGGGGTTCCGTGCGCAGTGTCTGGATGCAAAGCCCTGTACAGCAGCTGGGAAGGGGGAGCCCAGGGTCTCCCAGGCTCCAACGTGACACTGGGGGATGCGGGATGCTCCCACGGTGCTCGCTGGAGCTCCTGGCTCCCATAGGACCCACCAGGCAGGAGCAGGGAAAGGGCAGAGGGAGCCTTCTCATGGATGTCTCCCGGCAGCTTCTGGGAATCGTTGGCTTGGGAAGTGCTGCATCCCAACCAGCACCATTTGGGAAGTGCTGCATCCCAACCAGCACCACTTGGGGAGTCCTGCATCCCAACCAGCACCATTTGGGAAGCCCTGCATCCCAACCAGCACCATTTGGGAAGCCCTGCATCCCAACCAGCATCATTTGGGAAGCCCTGCATCCCAACCAGCACCATCTGGGGAGCCCTGCATCCCTAGCACCATCTGGGGAGCCCTGCATCCCAACCAGCACCATCTGGGGAGCCCTGCATCCCTAGCACCATTTGGGGAGCCCTGCATCCCAACCAGCACCACTTGGGAAGCCCTGCATCCCAACCAGCACCATCTGGGGAGCCCTGCATCCCTAGCACCATCTGGGGAGCCCTGCATCCCAACCAGCACCATCTGAGGAGCCCTGCATCCCAACCAGCACCACTTGGGAAGCCCTGCATCCCAACCAGCACCATCTGGGGAGCCCTGCATCCCTAGCACCATCTGGGGAGCCCTGCATCCCTAGCACCATTTGGGGAGCCCTGCATCCCAACCAGCACCACTTGGGGAGCCCTGCATCCCAACCAGCACCATCTGGGGAGCCCTGCATCCCTAGCACCATCTGGGGAGCCCTGCATCCCAACCAGCACCATATGGGAAGCCCTGCATCCCAACCAGCACCACTTGGGAAGCCCTGCATCCCAACCAGCACCATCTGGGGAGCCCTGCATCCCTAGCACCATCTGGGGAGCCCTGCATCCCAACCAGCACCATCTGGGGAGCCCTGCATCCCTAGCACCATCTGGGGAGCCCTGCATCCCAACCAGCACCATATGGGAAGCCCTGCATCCCAATCAGCACCGCAGCCCAGCTGGACCTCTCCACCCCTCAGCACCCTGCTCTCCTTTACATCCCTGGCCTCTGCAGCATTATGTGGGTGCCCTGTAGGTTTCTTTACTTAAGTTTTTCAGTATTTGGGAGGGCAGCTGTTACTCTGACTTCAACTAACTGGTAACGGTTAATTATGACAGGAAGAAGAAAAAATTAGTGAGAACCTGACAAGAATAGTACAACAATTTTCATCCTTTGGGATTTTATCCTAGTACTGTATTTCAAAGGAATATTCCAAAATAAATATTTTGCACTGGAAGATGCACAGCATTAGTGCTGCTGCTGGGGTTTTTGGGTTTTGGGTTTTTGGGTTTTTTTGGGGTTTTTTACACACACATAGGAAACACAGGTAGCTCACTTAAATTCATTCTGAACTTGCTTATCTCTGCTTATCTTGTCTTTTGATTCACAGTTTCCTAAAAAGGGGTGGAGGCAGGTAATTATTAAATTTCTTCTCTAACAGATATATGAAGCCGTGAGATAGAAGCATGACTTAAGTTTCATTGGGACTGTTCATTCCTGAAACGATGGTATCGCTCCTGTGCCAGTTGTGAGAAGCAGAGGGGAAAGGTGGCAGAGAACGAGCACTGAGCTGTAACTGCCAACAGTCATTATATATTTAAGTATGATTAATTTTTCTCAGAAATACCTGGTTCTTCCCCCAAAAGCCTACTCTAGCGATGGTGAAGAGGCAGCAGAAACCGGTACATGTTTAAAGATATAAACAGTACGTTACTCGCTGCCTCCACATGCTGAGGTGCTCGAGAACGAAACTTTTGCTTTGCGGTTTCTGGCCAACAGAAAAATAATTCTTTCACCACGAGGGTTTAGCCCGAGCCAGTTTGCCAGGCTTTGCCAATACTCTTGCCGGACTCTCGTTTCCACTTGGTGCCTTCCCCAGCACCAGCACGCTGCTGCTGCTGCTCCCCACTGCTCCAGTTAGAGCCGGAGCTGCCAGGCAGGAGCCGACCCAGTGCTCCATCCTGCAGGATTTGGTTTCTCCAACCTGTTTTAACCATCCCACACGGTTCTGTTTCTACTCCTCTGGGTAGACTTTCTGCTACCAAGTATTTCTTACTATCAGCAGCTTTTCTGGGCATGCCCAGGGGGGGGTTCACAGCTACTACAGCTTCTTTTATCTTGATTGAGATCAGTTGTGATGGCAGGGAGCTTCAGATGAGCTGGATGGGATACAGCTGTCCGAACCCACCCACCCTTCTGCTGTAGGGTGGCAGGAGCTGCACCCCAGGTGCCCACCCTATGGCCTTGACCCTGGACTCAAACCCACCCGTTTCTTTCCCTTTGCTATCGAGGGAGCCGAAACGCCCATCCAGGTGCCAAGGGCTAGAGCTCAGCGGGATGGATCCCAATTGCGCTCGCTCTGTGGAGGAAGATTTTCAGGATGGATGGGTTGTTGTCCCCTCTCCGACCTGCCCTGCCATTAACAGCAGACCCTTCCCTCTTCCATTCACATGGAACAATTCTCCTTTCCACCTTTTCCCAGGGCCCGCAGGACAGGAGCATGCTTTGAGAACTGCAGCAAACCAGCACGTCACCAGCTGAGGGACAAGGGGGCTGACGTGGGGCTTGATAACGTGTCTGACTCATTCGCTTTTTATAAATGTTGTCTTTTTATAAATGAGGTTTCTAGTTCAACTGTTCATGGGGATTTTTGAGAGGTTTTTTTGTTGGTTTTTTCTTAATATTTTGAGGAACAAAACTTTAGGAAAATACCCACAGCAGAGAACTACCAGATAGGGAAAAAAAAAAAAAGGAAAATAAAAAGTAAAGAAAGCTACCCAAAAATGCCTGTTAAGCTCCAGGGCATGTCTCATTTCCTCTATGCAATTAATTTGCTTGTGGTCCCTCTCCCCTGCTGCCTTGGACCCTCAGAGCATTGCAGGGAGACATCAGCCTCGTCCAGTCTGCCTGAAACTGGTGACGCAGGGACCCGCTCAACGAACTCCTGCGTGGGGACCACGAGGCTGCATCGCCTCTCTCATTATGCCTTTGCAAATGACTCTCTCATTATGCCTTTGCAAATGAGTAAGTTGAAAGGGGGGGGGTGTACAGAAAGAGGGGAAGAAACTGTGCAAGCTTTTTTTTTTATATTGAAAAATCATTTGACATTTAAGACACTTGAAACGGTAACCGAAGGGGGGGTTGTAAACCAGTGTGAAGATCTTTAAAGGAATGATACTTCACTGAACTGTTTCAGGATCGTTAGTTGAGTCACTTCATCAGTCCTATTTTGTTAGATGCCTCAGAGCATGTTAAGGAGGAAAAAAAAAAGTACAGAACAGCAACTCACCAGGGCTGCACACTGATGACTTTTCAGATTAAGGGCTGGGCTGGTCCGGTCCTTCGACTTGAGGGGGTGATGCAGAAAGTGGTGGAGGAAAAGGATGCTGCACCTGGGGGGCAATGCCCTAGACTGGCCCCACCGGCACATCAGCCTGGCACCGGGCAGTTCTTTGCATGAAATGAGTGAAAAATGCCGACAGCAATGCACTGATGGAGCCGGATTCAGGTCGGTGCCTTTCCTCTGTAGCCTGAGAGTGGTTCCTCTCCTCTGCCTCCTTTTTATACAGCTGCTAGGAAGTGAATTGCCTTTGAGGCCTCAACCCCTGCCCAGCGTGGCCAAGTAATTATTATCCATCAGCGGGCAGACATAAGCACCAACTCCAGGACTCCCCCAGAAACCAAGCCATGAAGACGCCTGGCCAACAGAAGACTGGAGACTCTGATGGTTGGGGGGGATCAGGGACCCCACACCTGTGTCCCAGGCAGGGAGGGCAATGACAGTCAAGGCTTGTGGATTTTGAGTGGTTTGGGCTTTCAGAGTATTTCCTGTGTTAATATGTGAAAGTCAGATCAGCATCTCGAAGGGAGAGATGGCTACCCCAGATGCTCACCAAACCTCTTCCTGCAAGTCTGGGACTGGTCAGAGTGAAAGCCATCAGACAGACAGAAAGCGCAGACAGAGTGTTTCGCCAAGCCCCTGCCTCCCCCCTCAAGCCCAGCCTTGCCACCCTCCATTCCTGATGCAAACGGCACTGACGAGGCACTATTACCCTCCCCAGATTCCCCCAGGAGGGTTCAGAGAAGGTGAGGGGGTGTGAACAGAACTGAGCACCCAGCTGCATGAGTGTAAAAGACGAAAACAAGGGGGAAAGGCAAGGCACAAACTTCTACAAGACAGTGGGAAGCTCACACGCAGGCTCTGGGGGTGAGAAGCGTGAATATTTCCACTCGTGGCCAAAGATCTCTCAGCTGACACATCACTGCTCACATCCAAACAAGCATCTCCAATCGCAGGTGCCCAAGTAACGATTTCTGTCATTAACAATGCTACTGCACGCGACTTGAAGTGGGGATACTGGTGCAATGGCTGCAGTTACCATGAGCAGTGGAAGTTCATCATCCTGGTCCACTGCAACACCTGAAGAGGAGACGGGCAGAACAGGGAAGGGGGCAAAGGAGCTCGGCAAAGGAACAGAGCGGAGCTGCATACATCAGGCTGCCCAGCGTGAGAGGTGCAAACTGATCAGTCAAATTTATGAAAAGGCCATGAAGAGAAAGCCGTGCTCCCTAGGAGAAACAGGCAGCTGAAAGCCAAAGGCATCTCCCGCCTCTGCCCCAGCCTTGCTTAGTGACCCTGGAGCAGCTAATCAGGAGGGAAATGAGAGGCTGCGGCACAGGGAACAAGCCAGTGCCTAGAGAAGCATCCTGGGATGAGCAGCATGATGCTCAGAACAGCTGGTGCCAACTCTCCTTCAAGGAAGGACACGTCTTCTGTTCGTGCCAGAGCAGCGGCCAGGGCTTTCTCCCAGCTGCCAAATCACTTCTACATTGAGCAACTTTCAGTCGCAAATGCCCAAGGTAGATGGTGGTACATGCTTTAAATAGAGCAAAGAAAAAGCTTTCACTGGCCTCCCTGCCTCTGCTAACCACAGCAGGAAGAACTGTTTGCCCGAGATTGCTCTCACCATTATCACATCTGGCTCTGAATTGAAATTTTTCCTCCCAGCTGTCAACATCCTGTATCTTCACATCCAAAGGCAGCAGCAGCCAATTTTAAGACATTTAAGAGACAAGCAATAAATTTCAGCCAGCTTCAGTTCTGCACATCCTGCCAGGAGCTGAGCTTTCCTGTTCCGCAGATCGGTCACCGCACCGGCGGGGAACAGCTGGGCCCGATTTATATATATCTATAGCTGGGCGCTCACAGCTGTACGTTTTTACATGGGTTGAGTATGCTACACCCCCACAGCTCAGAACAAGGCACAGGGGGCAGGCTGCTGTCCATCTGTAGGGAAAAAACAATAATTAAAACCCCATATAAAATAAAAATTAGTACACTGTGCACAGGGTAACTGTCCTTAGCTATGAGCCTTTACAGATGAAACTGGAGGGGCCAGACTCCTGAGACTTTGTGCTCTGACAGTAACTTGTGTGGCCCTGGGTTATCCTGTTAGCATCTTCACCAGGTTTTAGTTTACCCAGCCGTGGGGAGCTTTGCAGGGTTGAGAATGCCGTGGTCAAGTGTGCTACTGCTGCTTTTTCAGAGTGAGCATCATGTGGAAAACCCCCACTCAACTAACGCCAACTAACGCCTGTCTCCTTCTTCTACAGGCAAGCAGCTAAAGGTCACCCTTGTTTTCAGCCTTCCTCTAATTTTTCAGGTAAGATGTTAAAAGCAACGTTGTTGAAATCCAGCTGCCTTTGTGTTGTGGGTAAAGAGAGATGACGAAAACTTTCGACAGGCAAAAAAGCAGCCACCCACAGCCCTGCAGAGATGCGTGGGGGGGAACGGCCGCTGGCACGCAGGATCCAGCCCCAAGGAGGTGGGTGGGGAGACAGCAGAGCAGTGCTAGAGAAAAACAAAGGAGAGAAAACAAAGAGAGAACAGAAACAATGACATATCCTGTGACTTTAGGAAGGCCTAGACTGTTAGCACCAAGTCCCTCGCTAGCAGCAAAATGAGCATTTTCAGGAAAGACAAGAGCATCCTCCAGCGAGCGCTGGGGCAGAGCCAGCTCGCTGCTCCCTGCAGGTACTCGGCCAGCGCTGGGCTTCAACACAGGTCAGTGCTGAATTGCTGCCATGCCCAGGGAGGAAGAGTTCAGCTTCTTCCTCCGCTTGTCCTTGCTCAGAGTCAATCTTAAGCAGGAAGAACCCAAAGCACCACGCCGTGCCGTGACCTGCTCTCGGACCGCAGGGTGCAGCGCCAGCGCTCACACCCCCACAGCTCAGCCACGCTGCAGCCCCCAGCCCCAGCTCTCCACCGGGCTCAGCAGAGCAGGGAGAGTCTTGCAGCCTCTTTCTTTTCCCTTTCACTTCTGGTGGCATGTCTCCAGGTAGCAGGCAGGATGTGGTGAAAGCCAAGCCTGCCTGAGATGGAGAGCACGCTGAGATACTCAGCGATAACAGGCGGGGGTATCCAGGGGAAACCTTTCATCTCGGTGCGATGGAGTGAAGGTACCAGAGATTAATAAGTCACAAAAAAGCAGGGCACAGATACCACAGGCTCACTCTGCCCCGTAGGTTACGGCAGTGTAGGAAGACGAAACCATAATCAGGACTTAGATCAGGGGCCTGAATGAGACACCGGCAACACGTCCATGCCAGCGCGGTAACAGCTTCCTGCTTCGCTGCATTTCCCCAGGTCTCATTGACATCTCTCTCCATCACTTTAGCAGAGGAAAGAGCCCTGGGAGGCTCTGGCTTTGCCCTCCCTTTGCTCCCAGCACTCGGCGGGCTTGGCCCTCGCTGCGGGGGGGATGGGGTGGCAGCAGGACCAGGAAGGCCGGGATGCCAGGCTGGATGGGGCTCAGAGCAACCTGGGCTAGTGGCAGGTGTCCCTGCTCATGGTCCTTTCTGACTCAAACCATCCTGTGGTTCGGTGACGCTGGCACTTGCCATGCCAGGTCGCTGCCAGTTACAACCACGGCAGCCCCTTCTCGCACGGTCACAGGGAGGAGGGCATGGGAGCAATGGGAATAGCTGAGATGGGGGAGGGAATACTGAAGTCATTTTATGCCTCACAAGTAGAGTTACTCGAGAGGAAACATTGCCCCTGCTGAGAGGAGGATGCTGAAGGATGTATTATTTTTCACATTGCATCCGACAGCTGGCTATGTGCATGCAGCTGTATGCGGGTCCTGGAACGTTCTGGAAAGCAGCCGCACACCAAGCGCTTCCAGGCTGAGCACTAAACTTTTCTGGTAGAATTCCCACTCTGAGCCCCTCCAAAAAGCCCAGACCCCACGTACTTATGGGGAATGTTTTCAGCCACCAGATCCTGCCAGCTGGGTCCATGACGTTGGCATAAGCCCATGCTCGGGAAGTCCCTGGGGTTTCTCCGTGGGCTGCAGCTGGATGCTGCTGCCTGCCCCACAGATCGACACCCTTGGAACACAGCACAGTACCTGTCCCAACACACTCTTCTTGTCTTCCCTGTTCCAGTTCTGTGCCGGCAACAATGTCACCGATGACTATGACTCCAACATCACCATCGACTACACCATGTTCGAGACCCTGTGTGAGAAGGAAGAAGTCCGTAACTTCCGCGCTGCCTTCCTCCCAGCCATGTACACCCTCATCTGCTTCACGGGGCTGCTGGGGAACGGGCTGGTGATGCTCACCTACATCTACTTCAAGAGGCTCAAGACCATGACGGACATCTATCTCCTGAACCTGGCCCTGGCAGACATCCTCTTCCTGCTGACCCTCCCCTTCTGGGCCACAAGCGCAGCCATGCACTGGCTTTTTGGGGAGTTTGCCTGCAAAGCCGTCTACTGCATCTGCAAAATGAGTTTCTTCAGCGGGATGCTGCTCCTCCTGTCCATCAGCATCGACAGGTACTTTGCCATCGTTCAGGCTGCCTCAGCCCACCGCTTTCGTCCCCGGATGATATTCATTAGCAAGGTTACATGCATCCTCATTTGGCTCCTGGCCTTCATCCTCTCGATCCCTGAGCTGGTTCACAGTGGTGTAAATGACCGTGACAACCATCCCCGTTGTTCTATCATCGCTAATGACCTGCAGACCTTCAACACTGGCATCAAAGTGTCCCAAATGGTTTTTGGCTTCTTATTTCCCCTGCTGGTCATGTCTGTCTGCTACCTCATCATCATCAAAACATTACTCCAGGCCCGCAACTTTGAGAAGAATAAAGCCATCAAGGTCATCATCGCCGTGGTAATCGTCTTTGTTGTCTTCCAGCTGCCCTACAACGGCGTCATGCTGGCCAAGACCATCTCAGCCTTCAACCACACCAGCTCATGCGAGGAGAGCAAGAAGCTTGACGTGGCGGATGACGTGACCTACACCCTCGCCTGCTTCCGATGCTGCCTCAACCCTTTCCTCTACGCCTTCATCGGTGTCAAATTCCGCAATGACCTCTTCAAGCTCCTGAAGGAGCTGGGCTGCCTGAGCCAGGAGCGCCTCTGGCAGCTGTCCACCTGCCGCGAGAGCAAGAGGTTTTCCTTCGCTATGGAGACAGAGACGACCACCACCTTCTCCCCATGAGCCAAGCTCCCAGCAGGCTTTGGCCAAGCTGGAACAGTTTTGTACACGTCCTCTGTTCTGAGATACTGGTAGAGCAAGACCTGCCGCTGCTGTAGGAAAGGCAGCTGCAGGAGGAAAACCCAGGAGCATCCCCCTATTCCAGGCAACAAGCACTGCTAGGCAATACTCCTGTGGATGGAGAGACTTGAATAAAACTGTGACCGTTAGCAAAGCAAGGGAGAGGGAGGCCAGTCAGTTTAGAGTTGTTATGTCATTTCACCTTTCTTTTAGTCTTTAGTCAAAATGAGAAATGCTCGAAATGGAACATTCTCCCTAAAAGCAACAAATACCAAGAGAAACGGATATTTGCGCAACAGAATTGCTTGCTTTAGAGCTGAATGTCCAAGAGCATCATCCTGGCTTGGAATGGTGCTTTTAACAAGTCTACATATTGCTCTTCCATGCCTACAAAAATTATGCCCGTTGCACTGGCTCAGTCTTCAAGACAGGACAGCACCAGCCTCAGGCGCCAAGCTTAATCCAATATGCAATATAAGCTGCGGAGTATCCTAGCACACCGTTCTCTGCTCTGCCTTCCCCCATGAAAAGCCAGAAATTTCCATAACTAATACTAAATCCACACATATGGTATAAACAATTCCAAGAACGTTGTCTATTATTGTAGCAACTCCTATGTTTGTCAGGAAAATACCAGTTCTGCTTCATTTCTACCTGCATCTGGTGTTTCACCTACAAAGAAGGTGCATCCTGAGAAGCACAAGGTATTATTATTCCATCCCAACGTGGGCTTGAATCCATTAGAAATGCTGCTCCGCTCTGGAAATAGTCTCCTTGAGCTTCTGGAAGGGCACCTGTCTGCACCAGGTGGAGGTAGGGGCAGCTGGCACAGGTTAGATTCAACCTGCTTGCGCAAAGAAAAATGGGTTACAAGCTCCAAATGACCCGTGTCTTTCCAATCCCCAAGCACACAAATCTGAGCTGAGAAACAGGTACTTCTGCACCGATCCAGCCAGCTGCTTAAAAGACATCTTTATCGCTCGGCCATCCAGCCTGTACCAGTGTCACCCTCACTCTCGATGGGCTGAGGGATGGTTTGCTCACTCACTTGGTATAAAGATTTTAGCAGACTGGCGCCAGAATCCTCAGAAGGTTAAAGGCTGAAGCCCAGGGCAAATGCATGTGCATTTCTTAAGGCAAAAACACTCAAATTCAGGATACAGTTGTGCCCATGGTTCAACCCCTTCAGCGTGCCAGTGGCCAAAGCTCGCTTGTACCCAGCTGTATCGGCTGCCTTCTGTGCTATTGCTTCTGACCTCGAGACATAGAGAAGAATGTGGGGTTTCTTCTCCCTTCCCCATCAGCGTGCCTTTCTAGAAGGACATTAGCAGCTGGCTTTTAACTCAGACGTGTATTTCACATATAAGCTATTGAGAACGTGTTTTGCATCCAGACTGTCAGGGCTAATAAAGATGCCATTCACTGCGGCTGGATTTAAACGCCGGGACAGTCACGTGTGGAAGATTACTGCCAGGGTCACCTACTTGAAAGGAACGTGGCAGCTGAACAACAGATTATTGTCATGTAAAATAAGACCTTGAAAAGAAGCCCAGAATATAATGCCAGTTGGCGCTTCTACTGGAAGAGGGAAGATTCCTACGACAGATGAATACCCTGGGAACTGCTTGTCGTGTGACATCTGAATGTCACCCGGGGAGGAGCTGCTGCAATTGTTTGGGCATCTGTCATGGAGGTGCAAGTGGTAAAAGCCCCGCAGAGCACAGCTCCCGGGAGCCAGACGTCAATGGGAAAAGGTTTGGCCAGGAGCTGCGGGGCAGCAGTAGCCCGGCTGAGCCGAGGCACGGAGCCTCACCCTCCGGAGCAGCACCTCAACCCGCTTGTAGAAGCTGTTAAGGCACATTCCAGTGGACACACGGAGCAAAACACACTTTACTAAAAAGATGTTTATACTTTATTCAATACCACGCATGGATCCATCAGGAGCGATACAGGGAACTCCCTGGATCATCAGTTGAACACCATTGCTTTAGAGACGTGAGAATGAAAATCAACCTTCCAAGGAAAGACTTCGGTGAGCTGGTTTTGAGACAGTGTCGCCAGTTATATAGCTGGCTGCCATCATAATGAAATAAATTCTTCATAAACCATTTGGCTTTGGGGTATGGGATTTTGCCAAGAGCTGGGATTCAGGAGGAAAGCACCTTCTGCTCCACGTGACCGGAGCTACAATCCCCCCCAATCCTTCAACGCATTTTCTCTCGTAATGCCCATGCAACGTACAGAAGCGCTGCTTCTCCATGGTGCAAACTGGGGGGTTATGACTGACACCCAATAGTCATCTGTTCTGGGTTTGTTCCTACAGCCCTGACTCAGGCGAGATGCTCAGACAACAAGAACTTCACCAGAGCAAGGACTACCCATAATACAGGGTCTTTTTAGTTTTCCTCATCAGTAACAATATATTCTTAATGTGTATTCATATATGTAAAGCTGCTTTACACAGGGAAAAAGTATGTACGTGAATGTACCCTGAAAATGCACTGCTTTCACTAAAATTTTATACAAAATAGATTCACCTAACTTATTCTAGCAAGGAGCATTGCTTCACCAAAACATGCAACTGTACTTGACTCCTGTTTGATAAAAGCCATCCCCCCTTCTACAGACTGGGGGGGTCTTCGGGTCTTCACCAGCTCAATGTATTCTAAATGGGAAAACACGCAGCTGCTGCCCTACAAATGAGGTACTAAAAGCATCATCTGGTGCCACCTCAGCAAGACAGCAGTGACTTCAGAGTGCAGGGCTGTTCTTTTTTTTTTTTTTTTAATTTTATTTAATGGTCAGGACAAATTTGCCACTCATTTAGATGAATCACATTAACATTGGCCTTAGATCCTAACCTGAGATTCCCCACTGAAGTCTGAAAACTGACTGTATTTTGCTATTTGTGGAAAATAAATTATAACAATTTAAAAAAAAAAGAAAAAGGTACCGTTGTTTTTCCATTGTATTTCCTCCATAGGACATATTTTGTATGTATCATAACAGCTCGTATCACATCCTTCTGGTCCTGTCAAGAGCTGTTTGTCAATTAACCTACCTTTGTACCAGTACTGCCCTGCAGAAAAAAACCAAACTAAATAGAAAAAAAGCTGGTTTACTTCAATTGTTGATGAATTACACAGTAAACAAGTCACCAACACATTAAGTAGTAGCTTTTATTTTAACTATTTACCCCACCGCCTTAACGCTGCTCCACTACTGGATATACCTGATGGCTCCTTATCACTGAAAAGCCTATATAGGAAATAAAATGTTGTACCGTTTTCTTGTTCACTTTCAAATGTAAGAAGTCCATCATGAAATACCGTATTACTGGGAAAATTGCTCAAGGTAGAGGCAGGGACCACAAGGGCACAGACCGTTTCTCCCTGACCTCCCCAGTGAATTTATGCAAAGAGGGATGTTCAATAGCCTTTACCAAAAAGTGGTTTAGAATTGCAGCCATGGAATCAAAGAGGAAGGAACCTCCAAGAAAACCAGGAGACATGAAGCTGGATGGTTAAGTGCCAAAACTAAGGACCATTTCTGCTTTCGCTAGACAGCGCGCCTCTCTCATGGTTTCTCCCTAGAGAGAAAGCATTAAGACCAGTTTCAGCACCCAGCCCAGAGGTTCCAGCAGCGATAAGGAACATCTCAAGACCACAGCACCGCAACGCAACTCTAGAGAATAACAGTCTAAACACAAGGGTCTTTAAATAAACATTAGGTCTCGCTTGCCACGGCTAGGTCAGAAGTCACGACTGCCCCGAGTCCGTGTCGCTCAGCCGTGAGAGATGCAGGCGGCTGCAACAGCAGCAGGAACTGCAGCACGCGCGGTACAGAAGCAGAACCAGGGAGCTGCAGAGAACCACCACGCTGAACAGGTCCCTGTGCTTCTCCGAGTTGACCCTGAGCCAAGCTTTTCAACAGGAAAGATCCCAAATTTTAAGAAAACGGGAGACTCCAACTTGCAACCCTAATTTAAACAAGTAAAAACTCAGCCCACCAAGCAATCCTCCGAGGTCACACCTTACATCACAAATACCCCGGCCAAAGCACACAGAACCTGCTACAGGAAGAGAGGTGCATTTCTAGGATGGATTTAACCCATTTTAGTACCTTTCACCAGCAAGACAGAGAAAGAAGCCTCCTTTTACATTTCACTAAGGGACTGGAACCAATCACTAGGGGACTGGGACCAATCTCAGGTTTCAATCTTCTTTCAAAAGTCAGTTAAAAAAGCCCAGCCCTCGCTACAGAAAGGAGCTGCTGGTCTGCAATAAACTACACGCAAAGCAGAAGAGACATCTACCACCTCGTCCCAGCCATGGGGACTCCAGGTGGGTCCTGCCATCCCTTCTCCAAGTCACCGTGGGAAACCTCTTCATTGCTTAGAAGCCCTGGACTCCTCATTGCTCCAAATAAAGTATCGCTGCTAATTGCTTCCCCTTCCCTGCCAGTTCTTTATCAATGCACGTGTGCTAATGTGTCTTTTGGCTTAAAAGCCCACAGTACCAAAGGGATCTGGGCTGGAGGTAAACTGGAAGTAGGGGGAAGGAAAAATGGAATGAGGCCTCACTAAGTGCAGCTGCATCCATCCACCCATCCACCCATCCATCCATCCATCCATCCACCCACCCCCTCAGAGCAGGCTCTGGTTTGTCCTCTCCCTTCTCATGCTGTCCCAGGTGCCGCCTCCCATCACCGGCTGGTGAACGAATGGATGAATACGATGGTGGAGGTGAAGCTGCTCCTGGCACAGCTGTGGTTTTTGATGTGCCACCTGGGTAGCTACGGGAGGGAAGCCCTTGTCACTCTAAGAAAGAATGAGCTGGAGTTAAATGAGGCGAACCCTAAAAATACCACACATGGGTGATGAGGAAGGGTGGTGGCACAGTGTAGCTGTCAGAATAGCTGAGAGTGGGCTATGGTTTCCTCTCCCCACATCTTCTTTTATATGGAAAAATAACGCCAATTCCTGTTGTGGGGGTGGAGGTGTCAGACCTCGGGGGAGAAGTTCTTGCATGGTCCTCCTCCCTGGCTCCTCAGCAGAGCTGCCTTGCCCGGGGCCACTTCCCCCAACGGGCTGGCGCTGGGGTTTCTCTCCACACCAGGAGATTTCTCCCCCCCTACCTGAGCCACCCTAAGATGGATCTGGGGAAACTTAAGTCAGCTGAGACCTCAGCTGCGCCTTGTTGGCATCATCACAAGCAGCTTTGTGACCTCAAAGCAAGGAGATCAAAGGGCCGGGCCAGATTGAAAAGCAAAGACTTTTTATAGATTAGAAGGCAGCTGGACCGGCTCAGAGCCTCCTGGTGGCACATAAGATGGGACAAAAACATGCAGTTGGACTTTAAAGAAAATGAACCAGATAAACAGCATCACGCTGTGTTTAACGACAGCAGCACGAGCCGCTGCTGGACCACCTCACCCTCCTTCCAGCCCCCCCTGCGGTGGCAGTACACTTTGGGGGGGTGGGAAAGAGAAGAGCATTTGTCACATAACAAATAACCTTCTAGCTTCAGATGTGGCTGACCATAAAACCAGAAAAGATCCAAAGGGATGGAGTCTTCACGGGGTTTTGCTGAGTTCTTTGTAGACATGCTTCCCAAAACGGGCAGTTTCTTCCTTGTGGTGATCTGTATCAACAGGCGAATGCGCAGTACACAAGGGTCAGAATAAGAAGGATGGAAGAAGATGGGGGAAAAAAAAAAAAAAAGGTGGCTGACTAGAAGGAAGAAAAAGATTAGCTAGAAATATTTGGTCTTTACCAGGTCTTTTCCTGCTTGGCTGCCCCTTTGTGCTGGCACAAGCCTCCGGACCAGCACTGCATGATTACACCCAAAGGCTACGTGGCCACGGCAGCTTCGCTGTCTGCGTGTTCCCAGTAGTGACACTGTGGGGGAAAGGGAACCCAGTCAGATCCAGTGGTGAAAAGCCTGGACAAGACTTTAAAAATACAGGTTGTATCCCCAGCTCTGCTCCGCAGTGCCCCGAGTCAATCCTGCGCTTCCTCCCCAAGGACTAAACCAGAGCTAAAATATCACTTTCCAAAAGCAGGAACAGGAGTTCCTCGCACTGTTACTAGTCCCATGCATGGCAGCCTTCCCACCCTCTCGCCAAAAACGAAGAGAAGCCCTCAGGTGTTTAGATTTTGCAGAAATTGCAGGTATTATTTAAGCACCCACAGGCTCAGCTCCAGGTGGCAGGATAACCCATCCTCAAACTGCAAAAAAAAAAGAAAAAAGTTATTTTTCCCTTTTGCCTTTCCGTAAGACCCCAGTTCTTCCCAGAGCCAAGAGTATTACCCAAGCAGGAGTCCAACCTCCTCGATATTAAACCAACACCTGTCACTGCCACAGCTCGTTACAAAAATCTTCTTCAGGTCTTAACAAGTACCGGAGACTTTCGGTTCACCTTCACCGCACGCACCGCAGATGCTGAGCCCAACTAGGCATGATCTCATGTATTTGTCATTGCTGAACCCATGCAAACCTTCAGCTTGCAGGAACTGAAACTCTGAACTTCCCTTCCTGATGCTTTGGGGGTTTTAATTCAATTGTCTAAAATAAGAGAGCAAGCAGATATTTACTTTCCTTTCCTTGCTGATGAGCACTGTTGCACAAAACCCTAACTCTTGAGTAATTATGTGCTTTATTGGGAAATTTCTGTGACTTGAAGGTCAATTCTAATGACTAGAATCACCCTGCAGGAAGGACCAATAATTCCCAGCCCGAAAGGCCTTCCAGGATTCGGAGCCTGTGCACATCGCCCTGTACCAAACCCAGAACTTCTCCCACGGACTCTAATTCCTTCTTCTTTATGTAGGAGCGCCGTCTAAATTCCACTTAGAACAACAGGACCTTTCATGAGGTTCATGACACTTCATTTCTGCCTTACCCTGCGAGCTGGTATGAAATGTTCATGCTATACAACGTGAGGTGAGGAGGTAAGATCCCAGCGGCTGTAGATGTGGAGCAAACGCCCTCCTGGCAGAACACAGGGAAGAGGAACTACTTTGTCTGCTATCCCCTGGGTGCGGAGACTTCTACCGGATTTGCAACAAGGTGGATTTCATGTAGGTGTCTGTTAAGGCTTGAAGAACCCCAGAACTGCTGTGCAAGCCCAGGGCAGCAAGAGGACAGTGACAAATGCAGCTACTTTTCAGTCCCCACCTGTCCCGAAGGTTACGCTGCAGTGTAAAACTGAAAAGCTGAGCTCCTCTGGGACCATGTCCTGGTTTATACGCACAAAACGACCAAACCCCAAGTGGCTGAATGCTCCAGAGAAGGAAAAGGTTCTTGTAAAATACTCTTAGCTAACCAGGGAGTAAAAAATAAAATCTTCACAAGCAGAAGTGACTCACGAGCCTTTCCCAAAGACTCCTTCAAGCCTTCCTTTCCAAGAGACACTTCCAGCTTTTACACTCGCACACCCAACACAGGCAACCTGTTTCCCACCCAACTGTCTGAAAATGAAGGTGCTGAGCTGGACATCCAAAAAACCTTTGTCTGGTACCACTGGTGACTTCCTCCCATCCCCATCCCGCACGCCTTCTTGTGGTCTAGAAATATAGGCATTCCGGTTTACCAATTTTAATTACAAGAAAAGCAAAGGAAATCTTGCCCCCTGCTGCAGGAGCACGCTGCCCCACCACGGATCCTGACTCTAAAGACCTCGGCTCTCTCTGCTTGATCCGTGTAACTCGGACAGGTAGCGCAACCCCGCAGGTTTCTTTAGTACACCCACAGCTTTGCACATTATTATCAGGGAATCACTCCGTGTGGAAGGAGATGTGAACACACACACACACACACGTTCATATTTGCATCTGTCTCCCAGCAGAACTGGTTGCAGACTCGGGGGGGCTATCACAGCAAAAATCAATACCCGCTGGAGCAAAATCTCACCACCTGAGGTGCACAAATAGAAGCTCACATTTTTAGGGGAGAGTTGACCGATTCCCTCAGAGATAACACATTTCTTCTTCTAAGTTTTGGCCACACCAAGTAGTGAGCAAGAACCTCTACCCCTGCACCAGGGCGGGGAGGGGGAGAAGGAAAAACAACTCTCTCTCTGGATGACTAACACAGCCAGCAGCAATTGCCACTCTGCAGCTCAGCCCTGCTCTTCAACGGGGAGTTGCGCAAGACGCCTTTGAAGAGGTTAACACGTTTGCAGTCGGTTCTCATCTGCCTTGCCAGGGGGCCGCAGGTAGCTGCAACGCTCCTGCTCAAACTCCCTGACCCGACTGCACGGGAGAGGCGCTGAGCATCCCAGAGCTGCGCCCCAACAGATGCAGCTTCCTCCAGGCTTGGGGGGGGGGGGACTGCAGCAGAACTGGCAGGTACCCAGATCCTGACAAGACTCATCAAAATGTCTTTATTGCTAGCGGCTTCTGGTGGGCCTCCACCCCCACCTACAAATGAGCAACCCCTCACGTGCCAGTGCTGCCTGCACAACCTAACAAACAGCCACCAGGAGTGCAGCCAGAGACGTGGGGACTGTTTTGAAGCAGATGGCAAACAACAGAAAAGGTCTCCATGCCATCACGAGCCCTGCGATGCTGCCTCCTCAGCTGGGCATCCTGTTTCGGGCATTACGTGGGCTGCAGCTGCTGGATGTGCGCCCTCCACGCCGGCTCACCCTGCAACTGAGAAGATGGTGGAGCATCATCCCGTAGCACCACAGCTCTCCTGCCACTCGCCGCAGCTGCCCCAGCCCCAGTGCCGCTGCCGCACAAGGGGGCACGATGGTGATGCACTAGTGGGACAGCAGTTCTGCAGAGGAGCTGCCCCTCTTTGGGGACTTCAGGCTCCTGGTATGTGCCCACACCAGAGACCTGCTCCTGAGCAGGGAGCACGTCACGACGCCATCTGAGCCAGCGCACCCCCGGCAGACAGCTCCCCGGTCCACAGCCCACTGGCTGCCACCGCGGTGGCAATGTCCCATGGGGAGGGTCAGTCTCTCTCCCTCGGGTCCCGTTAGGAGCAGCTGAACCCCAGCGTGTCCCAGACGTGTTGCCCATGAGTGACAGCGAAGCACGCGTAGGGGGAGAGGGGCAGCAGCAGCAGCAGAGGGTCCGAGGCACCTCCTGGCTGACCCTGGCCAGCGGCGATCCTTACAGATCCTTACAGCACTCTGGGAAGGAGGGAGGTATCTCCTTGCTGAGCAGTTAACGGTGATCCTCAGCTTGGAAATTCATGCCCTTTATAATCGGCAGTACAAAAAAAAGTCTTTCCCCACCAGGCAGACACGCATCGAGTTTGTCGGTCAGGGCACATGGCCTGAAACACGCTCTGAAATGATGCTTCAGTGAGTAGTAACCAAGATGCAAACACTTCCTTCTCCTTCCTGCAAGGGGAAGCTGCCTGAAAACAACAAATACCGACGATATGCAAAGGCAGGTCACAGAAGGCATGCTCACAACGGCCCCAAGCCCTGCAAAGCCACCACACCCCAGCCAGGCTCCCAGTGACCTACGGTACATCCACGGTCACGGTCCCTTCTGGCTGTGGCCATCAGCACCAGCAACCGGCAGCCAGCGGGACACAAAGCTGTGAGTTCTGAGGAGCAGGGACACCATCTCCTCTGCATCCTTCCCTCCGAGCTGCTCTCCTCCTCTCACCTTCGGTCACCCAGGAGGTGAAAATCCAGGCTTTTCCTTGGAGAAGGCTCCCAGCCAAACCTCTGCTCTCTGGTTAGAGCCTGGTAAATCCCCAAACCAAGGGGCCTTACTAATCTCTTAGCCCTCTGGCTGAGAGATGCTGACACCATGTGGGAAAGGCTCAGCAACGCTCCACCGCAGGCACCACGCTGCACCCACCAAGCCGGGACTTCGGGAAAAACTCGGGAAAACTTCCCCCTGCAATAAAGGTGTGGGTTCCAGCACTATGAACCCAACCATATTCAAGCCCTCTGCGGGCAAGCAGGCTAAAAAGTAGTCATTTTAGTTTGGCTTAATGTAAATATACTGGAAACAATTTTTAAAAGGCTTTGAGTCACTCTCTTTTTAGCTCTGAATCAGACTGCCAGTGCCTTTTCCATGGGATTTCAATAATCCGTTTGGAATGCTGAACTTCATGTTTCTCACCTCTTCCCGTAAAAATGACATCTCCCATGTATCGCCTTCCACTAGCTTCGTACCCAGATCTCCTAGATAATTTTGAAACACATAAATGGCCTTTTTCAGTCACCTCCCACCACTCGGGATCCCTTGGGACACTGCACCGCAGCTGCTGCAGCTCAGCACAATGAGCAGGGTGCGAGCAGAGGGCAACCCCTTCCCAAGCCCAGGAGCTGTGATTTTTTCAGGCAGCTGAAGAAAGCAGCTTTTTTTTTAAAAAAAAGTGAACTTTACAAATATGCATTTTGCCCCACAAGGCCTCATTCGGATTTTTAATCACTCCACAATCTAACCCACGGGGAGCTCAATTGCTGCTGTCACGTGCAGCGCCGGAACCTGCACGTATGCAGCAGCCCCGTGAAAACAGGTTGCTTGAGCGTAACCACAAATTTCTACCCAAAACCCCACAAAAAGCCAAATTCCTTAAGCCCCACGCTGCTGCCGGGTCCCTACAAAACAGTGGACAGCCTTAGCTTCCAAGCTTTTGTAGATGAACCAAGAAAAAAAAACAACCATCATTTCAGCCAAGGCCACACTCGATGACTCAAAGACTTAGTCATTGCGATGCAGGTGAGAACAAACCTTGCAGAGGTGTAAATCTTGCACCGTAGGAAAGCCACAGCTGGCAAGAAGTTAGAACAGAAATTTCCACAGCAGACGGTACCCCTGCTAACTGCTAGAGTCTTTCTGTTTCCCTAAAACCCTATTAACAAGTCACCGGCATTATGTTACACAGCGATTCCTGTATTTGCCAGCAAAAATGCACATGAAAAACCCAGAATTAGGTTCTTTCTCAACATCATGGAGAAACATGCTTATTTCAGCCGCTTATTTCAGGGGGAAGAGGCCAAACCTCTTAGATGCTCTTCCTGTGAAGGCTTCTACGCTCCTCCAGCATGTGTGAGGCATAATTTAACTTTGCTTTTTTTGATTTTAATGGAGGCTAACGCCAGGGCAATTACTGCTTTCAACGCATACTTCAAACCCCTCCACCTGACACGTCTGCAGCGCTCAGCCCCAGAAGACCCCCCGTGCTATGCCCACTCTTCTCATCTGCCGCGGGGCTCCGCCAGCTAAACACGCGGGAGGATGCACGGCAGGGCTCTGCAACACAACCAGCAGCAGAAGCTGCCACCTCCATTTCACCTCCAAACGCACTTATTGCAAACTGAAACCTCCCTGGCTCCATGGGGGTTCACTCCGGTAATGCCTCTTCCCCTTGTTTGCATAGAAAAGTCTTTTCTTTGTGGCTTTCTGCAGAAGTTAAATGAACAAAAACAACAAAGGTTGCTCCACCTAGGCAGATGGCTTTTACCTGAAAGGGATACAGCCCACAGCCCACACTCCACCTACCCAAGCTTTAAAGAAATAAACATACAGTGACATGAAATCTGTTATCAAGGAAAGTTTCCCCACACTTAGAAAAACACTTCAATATTTTGTTCTCCGAGATGCTGCCAACTCACTTCTCCCCCGCAAACCAGAATGTGAGCAAACAGATAAGGCATCAGACACCTGTTTTTGGCCTTAAAGATGTTTCACTAGGCATTTTCCAAAGGCCATTAAAAACCAGGATACATGCAAGAGGTGAGAAAGAAAAGCTATTTACTAAAAAATGCCCAAGCAGACCCCCCAAAATGAGTGATGCAATGATAAATGGAATGACAGCTTGTTTGTGCCCCAGGCCGGGCTATGGCAGGACAGAGCAGCGTTGTCCTTCGAGGTTCCGCTAGCTCTGCCCGTAGCGCAGCCCAAGTCACGTCTGGAGCATGAGTCCCACCGCCGCTCAGGAAATGGGGATTTTATCACTGGCATCAGTCAAGCAGCCAGGAGCGGGCGCAGGCACTGCAAGGTAAGCTGGTGAGACAACGGGACGTCGGTGGGATGGCGGCAGGGATAGCGTGACCCCATTTGTCCCACTCTGCTCTTCTTCCAGCTGCAGAGAGACGCCAGCCTGCTCCCACAGCTTTCATTTCATCAATCCCTACACGATCCCTGACGCTGCCAGCAATGCAGTGATGGTGAAGGGCTTCAGTAGGAGGTCATCCCATCTCCCCCCTGCCACATACCCATTTTCTGGAGTCTCCTCTCCCGGGTGAAGCACTCTCCACTGCTGTGGTGCTTCTGGGCAACGCGCATCCATCAGCTTTCCCTGCAAAATAAACATTGAAAAGCATTGGTTCCAGGTTTGCCAGGCTCTAGAGGGACAGCAGCACCAAGCCAAGCTGCACAGGGAATAAGAAAACTCCTCCGCACCAACGCAGCATAAGAAGAGGGATGCGCTATCGCAGCACTGGGTGCATGGGGTGCATCCTTCCACCCAACATGCTGCCGGCTTCTGCCACCCAGCCCTCCCTGGCACCAGCTTTCCAGGCACTTTGGGGCTTTCCTGAGCTTTCCTGCTCCATGCTCTGCTCCCACCCTCGGGGCTCGCCCTCCCAAGTGCAGTGTTGGCTCAGCACGGCTTTGTGAACCAATTCATCCCCGTTTCAGCAAGTCCTGATCCATCCTGCATCGCAGGCTCTGAAGAAGCAGCAGCCCGAATGCCTCAGCATGGAGAAGCTCGGGGTCTGGTTCCCTTCCCAGCTTCCTTACACATTCCCTGCGTGATCCCAGACCAGACACTGAGGAACAGCAGGTCTCAATTCCCAAGCTATAAAATGAGACCATTAACACTTAATTCCTCTCATCCATTGTCTGCCCAGATTGTAAACTCAGTAGGAAAAACTGTGTTTGTAAAGCCTCTAGCATGACAGAGCCTCCAGGCGTAAATGAAATATAAAATAATAAAAATAATTGAAAATCCCCAGCAGGCAGTTGTAGAAGGAGCGGAATAGAAGAGAAACATATGCCTGCCTTTTAATGACAAAAATAAACACCCTCCAGGCAGCGGGGAGACCGCCGAGCTCCGCGGTGCAAGGGTGCTCATTGCTGTTCTGGGAAGGACTTGCAACACCGCCGCGCGGGACACCATGGCGAGCAGCGCCAGGCGGGTGGGCATCCTGTCACCACCAGCAGCAGCATCCTCCCACCGCAGCCTCAGCGCCCGATGCTTACCGGGCCTGGCACAGCCCGTGCGAGGGACGCCAGCACTGCCAGCCCCACGTGCTTCACCCCCGGCTCCGTGCCCGACACCGGCCCCGCCAGCCTGCACCGCTCCTTCCACGAGAAGCTGTTGATGGATTCCACTTCATCCAAGCCACCAACCCATGCCCAACCCTTCCCATTTCCAAGGCTGGAAATCCCGCCGGAGGCAGCGAAGCCAGCCAGGAGCGCTCTGCAGGCAGCGTGAGCACGGGGGAGAGCGTGCAAGGAGGGACCGCGTGGCTGGGCGAGCAGGGATGTGAACCAGCCATGCAGCAGCGTGCCAGGGGGCTGCAGAACTGCCACCCCAGGAGGGAGCGCCCACCCCAGCCCGCCCTGCACAGCCAGTGCTGGGAAGCGCTACCAGGGCTGCGTTTCAGGGAGGACCATGCGTGGAGTGCTGCTGCTGCTGCTGCTGCTGCTGCTGCTGCCGCTGCTGCTGCTGCGGCTCATACCCCAGCCCTGGTCCCTGCACACCAGTGGATGGCAAAGGCTGGTGCAGCCAACACAGGGCGTGGGTTGGGGAAGGGGACACTCCCCTGCGCTCGCCACAGCCACAGACATGCCCCTCACACGCCACAAGTGTGCTGCACACGCAGGCCCACGTGCAGCGTCCGCTCACGCAATCACATGCTTGCACACACCTTCCCCTGTGCACACCACAGGAGGCACACACGGTCCTGTGCACCACTCCTTGCACACGCAGACACGTGCAATCACATACACACATGAGCAATCACACATGGGCTCGCATGCACAGATGTGTGATCACGTACTCACATGTGCAATCAAGCATGGGCACACGTGCAATCACGTGCCCCCCCATGTGCATGCACTTGTGCATTCCCATGGACCACATTTAACACTCACACACAATGCTTGTGTGCACACACGCCCTCACACATGGGCACAATCACGCGTGCACACCCAGGTGCGATATCACCTGCATGCACCTACACACCCTGGGCACACCCAGGCACACCCAATGCACACCCTGGGCACACTCGATGTACACCCTATGCACACCCAATGCACACCCGATGCACACCCTATGGACACTCGGTGCACACCCTGAGCACACCCGATACACACCCGATGCACACCCTGGGCACACCCGATGCACACCCTATGCACACCCTGGGCACACCTGATGTACACACAATGCACATCCTATGGACACTCAATGCACACCCTGGGCACACCCAATGCACGCCCTGGGCACACCTGATGCACACCCTGGGCACACCCTGGGCACACTCGATGCACACCCTGGGCACACCCGATGCACACCTGATGCACACCCTGTGCACACCCAAAGCACACCCGATGCACACCCTGTGCACACCCGATGCACACCCTGGGCACACTCGATGCACACCCTATGGACACCCGGTGCACACCTGATGCACACCCTGGGCACACCCGATGCACACCCTGCACACTCCCGGGCACGCACAATCACCCACACGTACAACCCCGCGCGCGCCCCGCGCCCCGCGCAGGCGCCCTCGCGCCCCCCGCACCTGCCTCGTGGCGCCCCCTGGCGGCCCCGGGTGGGACGCGACTCCCGCCGCGCCCCCCCCCGCGCGCCCGCCGCAATGGGGCGGGCAGGCTCCACGTGACTGGGCCTGACCACTCCGGCTCCGCGGGGGGGGGGGCGGACAGCGGGAGCGCCGCGCCATCTGTGCACCATCGGAGCGGGGCGGGGGGCCCCGCCACCCCCGCGGCTTGGAGCGGCCCGGAGGGAGGGGGGGGGAGCGGCTGAGGAGAAATGGCGGGAACGGGGCGGCGGGTGTGCGGGGCCTGGTGGGGTGGATGTCCCCGGCGCTGCGGGCAGGGCCCGGTCACCCCTTGCCATGGCGGCCTCGGGGGCAGCGCCGCAGCCGGTGGGCACCAGGGCCGCGGGGGGGTCATGGAGACCCCTCACTGCCCGGGGCCTCGGGGCTGCCCTTCCCCAGCGGGGCGGTGGGCCTTGGGCCGGGCCCCAGAGGCACAAACAGCGCTGCCCTCGCAGCCTGGGTTGTGAAATGGCACAGCAAACAGCACAGTCGCAAGGGGAGGGAACTACAAAAATGCTTCAAAAGGAGCATTTTAAAGGAAAATGGGAGTGGCGGGGCACACGGGGCACCTGCCCATCCAGGCTGAAGTGGTGAGGGCTGTGCTCCTCCGAGCCTATCTCCTGTGTGGGCTGGATAACACCGTATTGGATTTGTTGTAATGTAATTATTTGTGTATCGGGTCACAGGGATCAATGCTTAGTGAGCAGTGCTGCCAAGTCAGATCTCATCTAGGAGGTCCTTATCCCTGAGGAAACACAGGGGAGCATGTGTCAGACAAACACGGTGAGCTGGTGTGTTGGGCGGCGCTGAGCTGGGTGCCGAGGGGGGCATCAGCCTGGGGGCTCACACCAGCCAGGGGGCTCACACCTGGTTACTTGTTACACCGAGGTTACTCATGCTGCCATTGCCCCCGTGGTGCGATAGGTGCTGTGCATTCGGAGCAGGGCACGGCACAGAGCAAAGCTCTAAAAAAATGGGGAAAAACGTTGCCATCCTACAACTACTGCGTGCTGCTCTCCTGGCTCAACCTAGAAAGAATCTGAAAGAGAAGAAAATGCTTTAAAAATCAGGCTATTCCCATTCCTAAATGGGTACTGGCAAAGGGCGCTTCCCAGAGCAGTTTATGCCGCGGAGCAGAGCTGGCTGGCAGCCTGCTCCTGTGCTGGGCAACACGGGGGGAGCGCTGTGAGAAAGCACCAGCATCTCCACCTGGCTGGGGTGGGCTAGCTGCCTGTTCATTAACCACGTTGTTCATTATCCGTGTATTAAACACCAGGGGGGAATTACCTTGCGATTCCCGATGGCCGTGCCCCGCGCTGGGGCTGCTGTGAGCCGCTGCCACTGGAGGGCAACAGGAGACCACCGGATTTCTCGCACCCCCGAACGTGCGGTAGACCTAAAATGAGCACAAAGGGTAAATGAAATCAATCCGCTGTTGCAGAATCGGTCTGCTGGGAAGCAGAGCCCCGCAGAAAGATGAGGGAGCTGCAGCATGCCGGGGAGATCAAGCCCTAATTAGCTTTTTATGTGTTTTCTCCCCTGTATTATTTCCCAAAAAAGTTTCTAAATCTTTCTCCGAGCTTTGTGTCGTGTTATTCTGGGTTAGGTGGAACAGCATGGTGCTCTTCATTATTTTTTTAAAGGGTCTAAAAGCTCAGTTTGATGCTTGAATGTCCTCATGCCTCCCAAACGGACGCTGTTACAACCTCCCCTCTTGCTGCTGCTGTAGGGTGTCAGATAATGCCCAAGAAATCCAGAAACAACACATTCTTGGCAACGCTCGGCGTCTTCTCTTATAAACACAGACTTGCGCCATATAAATCTGGCTCCCTGCGTCCTGTCAGTGGCCAATGAGGCATGATTTCCATTTCTGCAAACTGTGAACAACGCGGTGGGAAAGCCCAGCTAGGAAACAAGGTGGGAGAGCCGTGCTTTACATTTCTCGGGGACCTTTTGAGGATCTCGAGGCCCTTTGGAAATGAGAGCCAAGCTCTAAGTGTGTGTTACAGAGGGAGAGAAATAAGTCTGAGGTGATGCTTGGGAGCATGAGCAGAACCTGGAGCTGGGCATGTATTTCCAACGTCATGAGCTCATCCTCATGTCTGCTTTGCTGGCACAGGACTGCAGCATGGAACTGTGGCACTTGAATTAACAGAGAAGGACGCAGTAATGCAGTACTTCTGGTATTAAAATGAATCAATAAATAGACCATGACCTGCATGGAGTGCACTAGGGCTCTGTAGTCTGGAGCCGTTCGTTTCTTGGCCGAGATCTAGGAGCTGATCCTTTCCTCGTGCTGCGGCTGGTGAGCTGTAGCACCATGGCTTACCCACAGTTAGGGGCAGGAGGGAGAGGGAGAACACAGGCAAGCAAGTGCTAATTCACAAACGTGCAGGGAAACAAACAAAACCATCTTGTTCTTGTAAACGCAGAGCATTTGGGGGTTTGTTCTGTTTTCCCATGACACGTTTTTGTCAGTGTCGTGAGACAAGCGCTGAAAATTCCTTGGGGCAAAATAAAAAGTAAAGAGGCCTGCATGTCATGCCTGACGCATAGGTCAGCCCTGTCCCTGCTGCCAGGAGCCATCTCCAGCAGGGCGTCTCACCAAAGAGCTCCGAGTGGAAGGTGCCAGTGTTATCTGGCAGAATCGGGACTGGCGAGGCAGAACACGAGCTACCCAAAGTCCTCCAGAGCGGTGCCACTGACACATGCTGACATTTCCCATCCCGCCTGCCTCGGTGGTCATGCCTGGAGTTGCAAATCTTCCTCCGTTACAATTTGCTGAAGCTGTGACCCCAAGGGATGTCTCAGAGTGACAGCCAGAACAACCGTGGAAGTGTTAGTGATCCGTTCGCTGCGTTTTCTCTCTTCAGGACAGCTTGTCTGCTTCCCAGGAGAATCGCCACAGCTCCATTAGAGTCCATTAGCAGCTTCCTTTAGCCTTGAAGTGAATTTAGCACTGGTGAAAGGTGTTGGCGTGGCAATCCCGCAGGCTGGAGCCTGCTCCCAGCACAGCTCCGGTGTGGAGAGGAGCCAGGCGCACACGGAGCAGCCGAACCTGCCCTGTCTGCCGACAGCCATGTCTCACTGCAGGAAGGAACCACGGGGGCCTCTTCTTCCTTTTCCTGCAGACTTGGACAATAGCAGAGGCAAGAACTTGAAAGGGAAGGCGCCCCACATCAAAACGAAGAGTTGTTTAATAAAGTGGTGTCTGATGGGCATTTGCTTCCCCTGCAGAGGGGATTTCAGGGGCACTAGTGCTTTGCTGTGAGCTGTCTATGCCATCAGGTTATTACTGCCATGGCCTGGCCATCCCCGCTGGAGAGCCCTTTGCATCCCTGAGCCAAGGGCAAAGCCTGAAAAAAAAAACCCTATTGCAGGACCACATGGGACAGGAATGGACAGGACTCGTATTGAGGGTTTTGGCTAGGACAAAGAGATGTCTCTTTCGCTGAGAAATGGCCCGGCCTGGAGCCCGCAGAGGGACCACGCACGGGCAGAGAGCGGCATGTGCCTTTCCAGTCCAGGAGCTCGGCAGCCTCGGCAGCAGTTGGACAAGGGCACTGCAGGCCGGGGCTGAGGCATGGAGAAAGCACGCAGAGCATTTGGCCCTGCTATACCCTGCACTGCAGATGTGAACAGCCTTCCATAAATATCAAAATGCTTGACAAGTGTCAGCAGCTGTGAGTCAGCCCTTTGCAATGCTCCCAATCAAACCATGGTTTCATTGTCTTTGGGTCCCCTGGAATGTGAGCCACACAGAAACCCACCCTGGCAGTCCGGATGCTTCCCTGGTCTGCAAACAAAGGCAAAGCAAGCACTTTGTGAAGTCCCAGTGCAATGATGCATGCCCCAGACTACACAGCATCCGAGGGAAGATGCCACTTTCCAGGTAGCACTTTGCGCATGGCCCGTGAGTGGCTCAATGTGGAAAACAGATCCCGAGAGCTCATCCCAACTCTTTTACCATGGGAGATCTGGGAACAGCTGCTGAGAAAGTGCTTGATCCTCAGTCCCTCAAAGGCTGCTACAGATTTCAGTGGATTTTAGCCATTGTAAGATGGAAATATGCATGTGCCTATCCACACATAGCTGCAGAGAGGTAGCTGCATGCCCTCAGCACTGCCCTATCCCACTCACAGCTCCTGGCAGCCCTCCAGCACCGAATGATTCTCACCTTTCTCACCATCCTTGCCCACTTTATGCCAGTAAACTCACAATAATCAGCCTATTCTTCCCTAGCCCGCTGCTGCTGCTGCACCCATCTGGAGGCCCTCAAATACACCTTGGCTCAACCTTTCCTCTTCCTGTGCCGTCCCTTCTTTCATTCCTACTCACTCCTGCTATTATCAATAAGAGCTGTAATTAACACTGCTGGCTGTGCCCAGAATCCTCTCCCTCCCCTCATTGCAGTAGGGTTTACGGGTTTTTCCGTTGAATAAATATGGGTGCAACTCACCTGAATTGCCAATCCCTATCAGTTGGTGGCTTGGGGCATTGCAGCATGAGCAAACAATGATGATTATGGAGAGGAAAAGCAAGTGTGGAAAGCAATTGTTCTCATTGACTTCACCTTGATAAGAAAGACGCCAACTCCAAGACAAAAACCGTTTCTTGCCTTAGGGTTGCAGGAATCTAATTCCTGGAAAAGGAAAAATTGGTGGTGGTAAAGTGTAGCTGTGAGGTGGGAAGGATAGTCCACTGGTCAGGCCGAGTGGGAAGAGCTGGATTCCATTCTCTTTTCTTCTTCCACCCGCCATGAAACCTCAGACAAATCTCCTATCCTGGAGAAGAAAACTTTTCCATGATCAGTTGAAAGCTGTCAACAGCTGTGGCTCAGAGGTTAATGTCTCTCCTCTTGTAGTGCTGTCAGTGTGTGCAGAAATGCTTCTGCTGAGAGGTCACTGGAGCGCAAACAAGCGTGCGCATAGACAGGTGTGATGCCTTCATCTCAGCTCCACGGACCATCTGCAGGCTTTGCGCACAGCACACCCGTGCCACGGGCCTGGCTGCCACCTGGATTTAAGGGCCATCACACTGGATTTCTTTACAGCGTCAACCGCCCAACTAATCATCTTTCAAAAATCTTGCATTTGACTATAACCCATGGCGCGTGAGCTGCTGACTCTGAGCCCAACCAAACTGACCGCAGGACTTCACCCTGTGCGCGTGCAAGGGATCCTTCACGGCTGGCCACGTTGGGGGTTCTCCAGTGGCTTGTGCTCACAGCTTCTGCGCCACCCAGCTCGGTGGCTCACAGGTGGGTTATCTGCAGGTCTGGCAGAGGGCAGAGCGGTGTGCGCCACATGCCATGGCAGGTAACGGCTACTGCAGGTACTTGAGAGGGTCATGATGCAGGGCAGTGCCTAAATGCCAAGAAGCTTCTGCAAGCAGTCAGGGTGCATGGGTGAGAGAAGCTCTGTGGGGTCTCTCCCAGAGTGACTCACTTTCAAACTGAAAAGTATCCTTTAAACAGCCAGGGATTTTGCACTGATGGGGAAACAAACCCTGCTCTGCAGAGGAGAAGCCTCTGTATCTTTGGGCACACATAAACACAAACACCTCCGGGATTTCTCCTCTGAGAGAGCCCCTGCCTGCTGAGAAGCTCTGCAGCCTTCCCCCAGCACTGCAGCTCCTGGGGGGCTAACCAGCAGCCAGCTGAGACTTTCAACCAGCTTATGTTTTTAATGATGAAACGGCTTCCAGCTTACTGAGGCAGGATGAGTCCTGCTGCTGGGTAGCTCAGCCTGGGGGTGACCAGGACAGTCTCCTCTGAAAACCCCTGGGATTTAGCAGATAGTTACTGGAATGGCTCCAACCGTGGGGGTTTTTCAGGCAGCATCTCCACAGCCCTGTGTCTCTGATCACGTACAGAAGGATGGTGGAAGCGCCTGCTGAACCATGGCTAGCGTGTGCCTTGGAGGTGTCCATTCATGTTCTGGCTCCGGCTGGCTGGGAGCAAAGCCTGAGGCAGGGCATGGGGACTAGTGGATAGAGAAACAGACTCCCAGAGACTCGCTGTAGCAGCAAGAGACGAGGGAGTGTCGCTGCTCCTCTGGAAACACCATGTGGTAGTTCCACACCTGGAGTGGAAGGTCTCTTGTTAGCCCATGCTCACGTGCCTTTGCACCATGCTGTCCTTGTTGAGTTAATGTGGGGTGTCTGGCACGGGCACTGGGAAGATCCTCTGGTACCTGAGAGCCCCAGCTTGCAGAACGCCCTCAAACAACCCAGCTGAGGGTCCCCCAGGACTCTGCTGGCAGGGATTGCCTCCAGGGCCAACACAAATCTGTGATGACTAGCTGCAAGGGGATGGCGTCGCTTGGCACAGACTAAAATACACCTCTGGTGGAGAGCCAGGTGGCTCCATGATTCATTGTGTCTTACATCAATGTGGGATTGTTCACACATTGTATCCGGGGCGGATCCTGGAGGCATCTTTCTAAGGAAGGTTTTGGACCGTGATGTCTCAGCTTCTGCCAGATGGGTGCTACCACGTGGCACAACCCGCACGCTGCCTGCTCCTGCCCTCCTGCAGCATCACACACCACAGCAATATGAAGGCATTTATTCCCCATACAAGGTTTCCTCACTGGAAATGATCAGTTAAAAGCTGCCTCAGGAAAAGGGTTAAGAAAAGAAGAATCCAGTCTCAACTCTTTGCAATTTTGAGAGCAAAATGCAAGCTGCAGATGCAGGCTGCAGAGAGCTGTCCTGTGCTCTTTTGCTGCCTTTAATGTCCCCAGCCTCTGAGAGGGCACCCCAGAGAAATCAAAGATGCATCCTGGGTGACAGTGGCTCGGGAGACTCTTTGTTATGTGCTGAGAAACACCTGTACAACATCCTCAGTACCCTTTGGGGCAGGGAGCCTCTAGATACCCGTCTTCTTTTGGGCTTGTCCATAGCTCATTGGCACATGGTAAACTACCAGTCTCACACAGCGCTGCCCCAAAAGGGTTTTTCTCAGTGCTCCACCTCCACAGCGAGGTAATTCCTTCAGGGAGGCTGTAGGAACCGCCTGGTGCTGCCACCTCAGCTTTGCCCGTGCAGGGGAGCAGCAGGACCTCATCCTATTGCATTGACGTCAGTGGTTTTCCCCTCGCTGGCTGCTGAAGCCCTCGCACCACCCGGCATGTGCAGACAGATACATGGAGCTCTGCTGCAACCCAACCCACGCTGCTGGCACGCTCCGGGCCGCAGCGGTTGCTTTTCGATTCCCTCTTGCACAGACACATCTGTCGGCTCGGGGCACCCCGCTCAGCCCCCACCGCAGAGCTGCAGCCGTGCGTGCGGGACGGAGGGAGCTGGTCCTTTCCCTCACCCGGCTCGTGGCTGTCTCTGACTCTCACCGATGCTCCCGGGCATGGTGTGGCTTCCACTGAGGCTTGCCCTTTCGGTCTATGAAAATCTGAACTGTAAAGTCTAGAAAACAAAAGGTCCTTTTTCAGTAAGAGGAGGCTGATTAACATTCCCTCAGGGAACCAAAGGGACTCGTCACTGTTCTGAGTAAATGTGTTTTGTTGTTCCAAGGAAAAGTCTGACTCACCTGGCGGAGGCTTCGGAAGCGGTGAGGTCTCTGCAGCACGCACGTGGCCGTTGAGACGAGCCCTGCAGTACCAGGGTGTAGCGGAGGTGTGAAGGGCTGCCTCCTGCCCCGGGGTACCCAGCATCAGCCTGTCCCCTAGTCCCCTCAGCTGCATGTTGTTCAGTGCTTCAGGCTCAGTGCTGCCAAACAGCGCTAGACGCTGTGCCTGCATGCTCTCACACCAAAAGAAGGGGCTGGTTTGGATCGGGGTGTCTCTGGGGGTGTTTGGAGGTGGCAGCAGGACCAAATTCCAGACCTCGGTGGGTACTTGTGCTCCTCTCCCCTGCCCTGCGCTGCTTGCCAGGCTGGCCGGGCTCCAGTTAAGTACCGAGCAGGTCAGGCATCCCTCAGAGGTTTCCCTGGGAGCTGCCTGGACTTGCTCCGTTTGTAACAGTTGTGCCATCAATCCTGGGAAGGTCATAGCCCTCTGTGGCTTTTTCAGGTAGGTATTTCAGCACTTACCATGTCGTCTTCATTTTTGGAAGCCCCAGAGGAGGGAGGAAGGCTGGAAGGGGGGGAGGAAGAGGATGGAGGAAGACAGCAGCCGTCTGCCTCCTGCCCAGATTCACAGCTCTGTCGACTTCCCATGTCAGTTCTGATGTGTTGGGCATGGTGCCACTTCACTTCTCGTGTGTCAGACTCCTGCAGGGCTTTCTGGAGCCGGTGGTGAGGGGGAGGTGGTCTCGCTGGGTAACACAGGACACAGGGCAGAGCATTCCCAAAGGACAGTTGGGCAAAGCAGCTGCTTGGGCCAGCTCACAAATTTTATTTGTTCTTTTTTAGCTGACAAATTGATACTTTGTCTTTTATGAGCGCACCCTGGGTAGGGCCATGCCCAGAGAAATCTGCTCTGCGCAGACAGGTCCATTTTAGTTAAGAGACAAGGGAGCTACCAGAGTGGTGGTCACAGAGGATTCCGCGCTGTTGCTGCCCAGGGGTGTTCCCAGGGTGAAGAAGGACCTGGGGAACAGTCCCTTGTTCCATCCTGCATGGCCTGAACGCTCCAGCCGCCTCACCCCCTGCCCCAGCCTGCAGCCCTCGGAGCCACTGGGGCTTCCCTCCAGTTACACACGAAACAAATCGTTGGTTCTAAGCAGCAGAGGTGACAGAGATTTTCAACTTTTTCTCCTCATTTGCGCAAGTGCATTCCAGGGAAGCACTCCTGAGTGTTATTCATAATCAATATTTGTTCCTCTGAAAATGCTCATTTATGTTGGGTCAGCTCACTGATACCTGGGTGTTTATTTTGCTCAGATTCCAGACACAAGTAAACATGCATTTACAAAACCTACACGATCTTGACTGCATGGTTATCTGCCTCTCTTGTTCTTGAAATAATTTTTCATTCTTTATTTTTGCAGGCTGCTTCTGCTGGGAAGGTCGAGCTGCTCTGCAAAGCCCCTGCACATCTTGCTGTTACTGGCACAGCTCCGTTTGCTGGTGATTGTGCTGAGCTGCGCAGAGCCCAGGAGGAAGACTTTCCTCCAGCCACTCCTATGGCCACTTCAGTTTTCCTCAGCCAGCTCCAGCTCCCAGCTGTGACCAGAGCATAATCCTCCAGCCAGTCTCCCACTCCTCCTGATTTCCCTCTGCTTTCTCCTGAAAACAAAAAAGGGGCATTTACAGCCTGCTAAGCACCTCTTCCACCCCTTCCAGCCCTTCCACCTCGGAGAAGCTGCATTACCATGGTCTAACCCACCTGCACGACTGTGTAACTATTTACAGAGTCTAGGGATATGTTGTTTGCTAATCGTGTTTGGGGCCTTCAGGGTGGGGAAATCCAGGATGACGCAGAGGCTTGTTTGTGGTGGGATTTTTCACTTCACTGTCAGCACACCCGCACAGTTGACTGGCGTGTGCTTCTCACAGGCCTTGCTGCTTAAATACAAAACATCCTCAGTAAATTCAGCTTAGCCCAGGTTGTAACTGGGGTCACAGAGCCCTAACGCAAGCAGATTTTCACACCTGTGCAACACAGGGGGTGGTTAGTGATCCATCGGGGCAGGGCAAAATACCCTGCTGCGTTGACAAGCCCTCTGTGCACCTCATTAATTTTTTTCTGTTAATCTTCCGCGCACACGGAGAGCACAAAGTAAACGTAATGGCTTGGCAAAAGAGCCACTGAACAGCTTGGCTTCACTGCAAAACCAGCAAAGTCAAAGCCAAAGGAAAATGGTGGGGTTTTTTCTGAGGGGTCTTGCAATATCTCCATGCTCGTGTTGGCTTCGGCATTCGGGGAGGAATTTGACAGGACTGCAACAAACAAGCCTTTTTCTATAGCAACTGGCCCCTCCAGGACATCTCCGAGTGCCTTACACAATGCAAATGGAAAAGCACTGACTCGTGAATGTACTGCAGATTGAAAGCAACATTAAAAAAGCAACGCAGGATTTCAATTTGGCTTTATAAGTGCCAATAGCAGTAACAATCCAATACCCACTGAAAAAAAATTGCATCACTCTGGGACACAGAGGCCTCCTCAAGCCTGGGGCAAACGGGCCAGGATGTTAAAACACACCAAAGAGTTTTCCATCTATTTATGCATTGCTGAGCAAGTTAATGTGAGCGAAAGGTGTCAGTGCAATGGAAGCACCTTCTTTTGCGGACGCCAGCCCAGCGCCACAGCCAGGTTTGAGCTGATCTGATCACCACCTTCTTGCGCGTGAGGCATGAACCAGCTGCTGCTGCCTGGAGCTGGGGCAGTGGGGTGGGGTGGTCCAGCCGGGGTCGCTCCTGGATGTGCATGCCCACGTGCTGTTTTTCCAAAGGAGATGATTAGCCCTGAACAACACATTTTATCCTAACGACACAGGGTCATTAGGATGACACAGGGTTGAGCTTACCAGGGTTGCAAACCCCACAGAAGAACATCGTCAAAGCCCAGATGTGCTCTGAGTGCAGGCCACAAACAACAAGACCAAAGCACAGAGGCACCTTGTGCTGCTGCCAAAACCCCCCAAAAGCCCTGGTGCTTTCCCTTCCGACACTGCCTGTAGCTGCTGCAAACGGCGCAGTCCTCTGTACCTGCCCAAGCACCCTGTGGGAGAGAAGATGCTCAGCTCGAGGGACCTAACACAGATCGTGGTTCCCCAACGTTACCCCCCGTCTGCTCCCTCCAGCCGGAGGCTCGCGGTGGTGATGCGTGTGCAGTCACAGCGATGCTGAATGTCCTCCAAGTTATAAATGCTGTCTGTCAAGGACCTCGTCAAAGGTGAATTTTACCAGCCAGGAAAAAGGAGAGCGGCCGGGCGATCCCTCCCCACTGCAATCTTGCAGCCGTTACAGAAGTGAAGAGGCTTTTTTGTTTACCCAGGGAAGTAAGGAAAGGAAAAAACAACCACTGATAAGTAAAACGTTGGAAAGATTGTAAAGTGAGATCAAGGAATTTAAAGGAAGGGAATTTATATGGTGTATTTCCTGATAAAATCGGACATTTCAAAGCATCCCTTAGCGGTGTGGCAATGTTGCGGTAACCCGAAAGCATTTATGGGCAGCAGAATAGGCAGTTCCCTTGAAAAAGGGTATTTCAGACACATGATTTTAAAGGCTGCTCCGTGGCTCTGTGCCCATTGAAACGGGAAGAAACCCTCAAGCCAAAACGTCCAGCAATACAAAAAGACGTTTGGGGATTATTTATTATCATCCGTTCCCAATGCGGGAACACTAAATGCAGTAGTCAGGCCTGGCTGCTCTGGGCTGGACACTCTGCACACACAAGTTAGAGATACATTTTAATCTGCTCCCTGTAATGCACCAGTCAGGTAATTGTGCCGAGGGTGTGGGCAGACCTGGGTCTTTTTTTAGATCAGGTCAGAGCAGGCTCAGAAGTCTACAGCCGCCCTTTAGCCAGACGGAATGGGATATCATTTCTTTCCCTTTACACCTAATTGGACCAAATTCACTCGTTAATGCAGCACCTGTGCCACCGAGGCAGTGACAAAGTGCCAGGTGTAACCTCTTTAAAGGGCTCTTCCCTTGAACAGATCCACCTGTGGTGCCCTCTGCACCAGGGAGCAACAGGCACCTCCCGAGAGTAGCAGACAGGATTGCAATGCTCCAGCTAGAGAGGGGTGAGTTGTGCGCTTTGTATTCCCTCTTCGTTTATTTTCGCAGCCTACAGCCCAACGTCGGGCGAGACTGAAGCACAGTCCCCCCTGTCTGTTCTCCCTCCATGTGCTCGTGGCGACTGCTGAGCCGCGTGGGATTGCAGGGGCAGAGCACCATCCTGACCCTTGGCACTCGGAGCATCGGATCCTCAGCTGCCCCAAGCGGATCCACCTTGCTCAGCACCAGCTCAAAGTGCCCCTCCTGAGCAGCTCTCTGCCTTCAGCCGCCGGGTGCCAGCAGGGTTTGGAGGCAGGCTGGCTTCTTGCCAGCTCAGCGCTACTCCGGGTTGTAATCCCAGTGTCTGGGTCTTCCCTCTTGCATCACACCTGGCCTGAGCAGGGCTGCACCCTGCGCACAGAGGGGCGGCGAGCAAAGCTCAGCCCAGGTGGGAGGGACTGCGCTCCTGTTAAATCCACGGCTCCCAGAGGACCCAGTCCTCGCACAGACTCACCCTTGTGCTCATTTTATGAGCTCAGGGTGCTCTTGGAGGTGTTGCAGCGAGAGCGGTGCACAGGAGAGGGGACAAGCAGCTGCAGCTCAGGTACCTGCAGGGTGCTGATTTCAAGGGCCATCTCTGCCTTTTCCATGTCTCTCTCAAGTTGTTTTTTTTTTCCTCGTTCAATCCTCCACGCTGATGTTATTTGCGGTATCAGCTCCTCTCTCCCATCCCTTCTCTTTCTTCTGCTGCTGCTTTGCATCTAGCTGGTGATTATTCTTGTGCCCTGAGAGAAATCTGTTGCAGAGATCTGAAAGAAGCCAAGACGTGGTTGTTCCTGCCTGAACAACACTGCCGGCTGGCAGAGAGACCAAGCGGTGTTTATCCTGGGTGGGGAAGGCTGCTGGATATTCTGTGAGAAATGGCACGGGATTATGCTTATTGCTCAGGCTAAGGTTTTGGACTTTTCTCAGGAGTCCATGGGTTTTATTTTATTAGCCATTACCTGTCTCATTCACCCAGTGTTTGAAGCCTATTTAAGATTTCCAGTGATGTTTGTTGACCGTGCAGCCGAACAAGCGGTGTCAGATGCTTCATCCCCTCTGCCTGAAGTGCGTTCAGCCTGCAGGAGCAAGGCTGCGATCATGTGTCTGTGCATGTGCACCCAGCTTTTCAGGGGGAGGCTGCGGTGTGCTGAAGTGTTGAGAGTTCAAAGGCAATCAGAGCGCCACGTGGTAGCAAGGAGTGTGACTGGCTGGAGGCAGTGGTTTACGCAGGGCTCGGTTGTTTGGTACTGCTGCATGTTCTTCAGCCGCTGACAGTCAGCAAGGTCAAAGTGTTGTGACTCAGGTCAGGATCAAGAGATGCTGTGAAACCAAACCCAAGGTTCTGAGGATCCGTCCGTGCGTAAGAGGAGAGCAGAGCATCAGGATGATCGTGTGGAAGCTGTGCAAGCAGGGCTCCAGGCAGGAGCGCTGCAGATACACGGCCTGTGTAGGCAGATGTTTTGGCAAGAAGGTGGAGGTCTGAGGAGGGGAGGAAGAGTATCTAGTCCCACCTTGGGTCTGTCCCTTGGACCCCAGAGAAGAGCATGGTCTGCTGCCTCACAAGGTTTCAGGCCCTGAGGTGCAGTGCTGTACACTCCAGGGGATGTGTTGCAGGGGAGTGCAGATGTACCGCATTTTCTGGAACACTTTTTAAAGAGTTCTGCAGAGCCCTCTGTGCAGCAGCTCTCATCCTTTCCTTCCCTTGGCACCTCTGAAATGCAGGGAAACAGCCTCTCTTATGCAGCTGCTTCCTTTGTAATGCTACTGCCTAATGTGGTCCCGCAAGGGGATGGAGGTGAGATCTACCCATGGTCTCAGAAGGAAAAAATCCAGGCTCGTGCTCCAAGGAGCTTGTTAGTGTGTCTAAAAAGTCTCACATTCCTCTAACTCATCTGAAACATTCCTAGAATTAGCTAATTTACTCTCTTTTTGGACAGACACCCTTGTCTAAAGATGCTTCCCGTGTCCACTGCTCACCCTGTGAAGAGGTGGAGGGAAAACTCTCCTGGGAGTGGGGGACCAGGCTCTGCTCCTTGTCTCCTACGCAGAGAAGCTCTTGCCAAAGGGGCAAGAGCCATCCCGGAAAAGGGAGCATGGCAGTGGGAGGGAGAGTTATCTGAGTAACAATTTCAACATTACTAATAACCCTCCTCATCCAAAACCCTGGAGACCCTTTCAGAAGTCTGAAATGTTGCTAAACAAGCAATGCATCAGGGCTGTTTGCAGGGGGATCGCTGGGGGACAATGGCTTCCACTGCTGGATGCCACCAGGTCATGTTGGAGTGCTTCTTGCTGCCCCAGCAAAAAGTCCTCTTTTGGCAATGGTCACACAGATGCTGCTCCATTGTGGGGCTCCGGGGGCTGATCAAATACCAAGAGTCAGCGATGCTGTCTGGGATTTCATAAAGGCTTCTTTTTGCAGCTGAACTTTCTAATTATTCTTGTTTGAGCAAGGAGGGAGGTGGCTTCGTCTGACAGTCGCCCCTTCTCCCCCCAGACGCTGGGAGGGCTGCCCCTCTTCAGGCACCAGCTGCCTCGCGCTCCAGGGGCTGGACCCCCCCTGGAGCTGGAGGTATATTCATATTTGCTATGTGGTACTGCTGCTCTCTCTGCTCTGCAGGCAAAACACAGCGTAACCACAGGAACTTTCTTCCTCAGCCTCCTCAGCACACCCTGCTAAGCTAGGCAAGTCGCCCCGCAGCCCTCACGATGATTAAGCTGGGTGTAATGAGCTTTGTGAATCCTGGGTGTCCCAGCAGTTCCTTTTGCTTGTTCCGGGAAGGGGATGTGAAACCAAATTGTGATCGGGAGGCTCCCAGGGCTCGCGTTGCAAGGAAAAACAACCCCGGCTTGCAGCTGGCTTTCCTGTTTTGGGGTCTCTGCGCAGACAGGGAACAAGTCTGTGTCCCGGCTCATATGTCTTTGCTCCAAATAACTGTGCTGGGACAGCTAGGGCTTTGGGTGCAGCTGCCAGGCGAAGCTGCGGCAGCTCCACCAGCACAGCGGTTCCCTTTGCCTGGTCTGCCGAAGACTGGGGAGAGCCAGTGTGGGCAGAGGTGGAGCTGGGGGTCCACATCGAGCTGCGCTCCAGCAGACGAAGCCAGGACACGGCCCTGCAAAGGGGGACTTTGCTCCGTGTTGGATCCGTAGGGCTCGGTCCACCTGGCTGTGCCTGGAGGGTTCTGGAAGGGCGTGCAGGCATTATCTAACAGCCGGGGTGTGTCGGGCATGGCCCTGGCCCAAGGGCATCCTGCTGCTCCTGCTGCCGCCCAGGAGGCACCCTGCAGCCCTCCAAACCCAGCACCCTGCACCCTGCCTCTGCTCCCCGCAGCCCCGCACGGGGACTGCGGCCCCAGTCCCAGCCCCAACGCCCCAAGCCCAGCTCCTTCCATGGCAGGGGGCTCTGTGTTTTCGTGTTGGGGGCCGCTCCTCCGAGCTGGGCTGGAGGTGGAGGGGAGGACTGGTATTAACTGGGCTGAACTGTAACTCCCGCCTCACCGAGCTGGGTCTGTTTGGTGCAACAGGCAGCTGCCTCACCAAGAGCCTTTACAAGCGTGTCTGTCTGCATCCAGCAATCTGTGACTTGTCCCCTTCATTTTAGGGGGAATTCCGTTCCATGGTCTGTTTCCAGAAGCAGAAACTCTGTGATTTCCAGTCTAGATGCGTTTCTGGCTGGTTTATTTCCATTTCTTCTGGTGCTAACTTTGTCTTAGCTCAAACAACAGTGCTCCTTCCCCCAGTGTCTCTGCACAGCCAGTAAATCCTCCCAGCCTGGGTGAAGCTGGCCAGCCAAGCCCTGGAAGGCACGTCTGCAGCGCCTCGGTTACCTCTGCCAGGCCTGCGATGCTCCTGCTGCTCAGCTTGCTCTGCTGCCGGAGCAAAAAGCATCGCACCTCGGATGCGGGATACAGGCTCCCTGCCTGGCTCATGGTCCTTGCACTCCAGCCCAGCCCCTCTTCCGTGCCCGGGGGGCACAGCTGGACACTGCCCAGCCTTTGCAGGGGCTGCGCCCCAGGGTGCTGCTATTTCTGATTGCTTTTGGAAGGTCCTGATGTCTGTGGTTTTTCTTTCTCGTGGCTGCACCACGCTGGTGGCTAACAGCTACCTGGTGATTAGCCTCCTTCGCCCAAGCCCCGGTTCTTCCAAGCAGAAGAGCCTGCAGCTGAGGCTTGAAATTCTTGTGAGGAGCCTGGGAGACCTCTCACTTCAACCCAGAGAAGGGAAGGGAGGAGAAATGAGGTTTGGAGGCTAATTCTGGCAGCATCAGGCACAAGAAAGATCAAAAACTCAGGGCAGGAATACAAGAGAGGAGGGAAGCTGTTGCGTGCATGCTCCTGGAACCCCCTGACAGTCCTGGTTCATGCATACTGCACGTTATTTCTGTACCTACTTAAATTAAAACCAGCCTTGTCTTGCGGACGCTGACTGGAGCCAGGCAGTTCTTCTCCCCGGGGGAGAATCCAATTTTCGCTCCATCTAGCTTGTGTTTTTGACCTGGAATGACTCTTCTTTTTATATTTAACAAATGTTCCCTCCAAGCCTTGTACCGTGCTGCACTTCTCACGGTGGTGCCTGCGGCATCATGGCACATACGTGCTCCAAGGCAGGAAAACAGAAGCGGGCAGACAGCTTATCTGGGATCCGACTGACCGCAGGGCAGAGCCGTGCAGTGACGGACCAGAGGCGATGGGAGCTCTGCGGGCAGAGCCCAGGCACGGCCAGCCCGGCCGGCTGCTGGGAGGGGGGAACCCGGGTCTCAGCCCCACGGCTGCATCCCCTCTGCCTCGGGGTTTGGGTCCAGAAATGCCGAGGAGGAGCACCACACAGGTGCTGGCCGTGGCACAGCCAGCCGGGAAGGCACCGTGGGCTACAGCACTGCTGCGGGCGCAGGAGGGACCCCACCATGTGCAGCCCGTGCTTCTCGCCCACCTGCTCCCGAGCCTGGGGAGCAGCTACCTGGAGGTGCAGCTCTTCCCACCCGTTTTCTGATCGATCCCTTCACAGCCATAGGGGTAACCTGCTCCGGACTCTGTCCTTCTCCCATCCAGGCTGGGGCTGCCTGTCTTTCCCCTTTGTAGCATTAACCAGTTAGTTAGAATTCAGAGATGCTCTGTGCCAGTATAACCTGCAACTAAAGGCACAACAGCTGCCTCCCGGAGGCACTTTCCTTCCTGCAGCACATGTCCTTGCTCCTGAGCCTCTTACGGAGCAGCTTGCCAGTCCTGTAAATAAAATCTATCAAAGGCTCAGGAGACACAGTGGGGTCCGGGATGGGAGGAAGCTAAGTGGGTTTGAAGTATTTATTCACTTCTGCAGTCCTTAAAAACCTCTCCTAGCTCTTTTGAGAGCGTTACTGGTGTGACTCATGATCCATAGCCATGCCGAGTGCCATATGCTGTGAGCAGCAGCAGACAGCAGCAATGTTTTGCTTCTAATTCCCTCATCTTCATGAGTCTGTGCTATTCTGAGTGTCTCTCCAGCAAGAGAAGAGGCTTCTTCAGGGTTATATAATTAATAGAGGGCAAAGCTGGCCTGTTCTGAGCCACCTCCGTAACAGCTCTCAACACCCAGCACGACAATTAGTCACCACTTACCAGACATGACGTACCGCGCCAGCCCAGCGCTCCTGCCTTCGCCCACGGGGGTTTATGGACTGGCTGCCCCAGAGCAACGTGTCTCTTTCTTAATCCTGTGACTCCATAGTTAATCAGTCTGAGATAGGTGAGTAAATAAGTCAGTCATTCAAGCCTGCTGCAGGAAAGGACAAATATTTCAGTAAGCGTAGCCTACTGTTTGTATGTATTACACATCAGATCCGCACAGGATATGGAGGAGGGAGCCCTGAGCTGTGGGATTAACTCCTGTCACTGAGACTTTGACTCTGGACATCCCGTGGTCCCCACTGGTGCTGCCCACCCCGAGGGCTGGAGGGGACAGGCACGCTCCCAGTGCAGTACAGCCACGGGCAATGTGCTTGGCTTTGATGTCCTCATGCACTGAAACGCTGGGGTTTGGCTGTCACGGTGGGTATGGAGCGGGACTGGCTTATTTTCCTCATCCTGACGCAAATGAGCAAGGTTCCCTCAGTGCGTTTGGTGGCAGCGAGTTTTGCCGAATGGCACGGCAGCCACCACAGTGCCGCAGACAAGCACGAGGGAGAGTGGCAGCCAGTGGGGCCCCACTTATTCACTGATGCAGTTAAACTTCCCCCACCTCCAAACAGCGTCCTGAGACCTTTTGCCCAGGACCCCCCAAAGGAAGCCCACCTTCTGCCGTGTTGGGTAGGTTTTTTTAAACGGAGCATTAAAAAAGTACTTCCTATCTAAAGCTAAGCCAGGAGCATTCCAAATTTAATAGCAATCGGATTCCTCGAGCGTCACCTCGACTGAGAGAGCAGCCACATCCACAGGCTTCCAGGGCTCAGCTCACATTGTACCAGCAAAATAAACCTTCAGATTAAACGTACACCCACTCACAGAACATGATCCTGGTGGGCAGCCCAATCTCTCTGGCCCACCACGTCCACCCTGCGTGGCGCTGGGCTCGCTGTCTACCGTGGCCTCTCTGGACAGCTTCTGAGGGTCTGGGTCCCGTGCAAAAGGTGTTACCAGTGATACTTCATTTCATTCTTAAACAAGAAAAGAAGCACCATACAAATAAAGTGGAATGTAGTTTGTAGGCCTTTTAATCCTGAAAAGCTGTTGCAAATTAATCCTTCTTGCACTTGCCCGGATGCACTGTGGCACCAGGAGCAGAGGCTGGAGGGGGGTGGAAAAGCAATACAGGATGACTTGTTTTCTTATGAGCTGAATTCCAGCTTTGCACTCCAAATCCTCGTTTTTATAGACTTTTCCGCTGAAGTCTGCTCCTGCCCGGGGCATGCCTGTGTAACCGCTCCTCTCTCTGCATTCCTTAGATTCTTCTTCTGCTTGAGACGCTGGATTGAAGAAGGGGTCTGAGGTCCCTGGTGGAGAAAGGGAGGCAAGGAGGAAGAGGAGGAGGAGAAGGAGGAGGTTTCCCTTGGACTCTTAAGCTGTCAAACCAGAAAACCGAACCATGTCACAGGTCATACAAAACCACGTGTTGCGCGTTGGACAGACTGTGTGTGTTTCCTCACAGGAGGAAACTAAGAGCTTGCACCCGGCGGGGTACCCGGGCTGCTCCGCGCTGCCGGTGGAGTACGCCTACTACTCAACGGAGGGCTGGGCTGACCCATCCATGATGGTGCGCAGCAATGCACGCCTGCTTCCCGGTGGACGGCTGTACGGAGCCCACCCCGTGTTCGAGCACGTGGCTGCCCACGCGCAGGGGAAGGGGCAGCAGGAGACCTCTTTGGAGAGACCCACTGCTCCCTATCAGCCAAAGAAGGAGGAGGACGACACCGGCACGGATCCTGAGGCTCACCTGGTGTCTCCTACCTTGGACATATCAATAGAAAGCCTGAACCAGCTGATTCTAGAAATCGACCCAACCTTTCAGCCACTCATGTGCAAGCCAGTGAAGGACACAGTCCAACCTGCTTCTCAGAGTGACACTGCTACCACCAAGAAACAAGATCCGGAGGCAATAGGTGAGGCAAAAGGCGCTGGTGGTGCGGTGGAGCCAGCGCAGCTCAGACGTAGTGAACACCAGCTGCTAGAGGCAGAGTGGAAGTCCAGGGCAGAGAGGTTGGCCCCACAGCAGCCCCAGTGAGCAGGATGAGGTGCTGTGCTCCTGCGGAGGGCTGGAAATGGGCATCAGTGACATCCCCCACCAGCCCCAGTGGGATCAGTGTGGGACACTGTCTCCTGCTCTCAGGGTTTCATGTAAAGGAGCAGAACAGAACGCTCTCTGCCCAGCTGGTGTGCTTGGGTGGCCTTGGCCTGATCACTTTTGAGATGTCTCCTGTCTGGCTAGCTCAGCAGGATCCAAAAGTCAACAGAGAGAACAGCCTTTACATCAACCTGATGTTGGTTTCCATGTGTTTGGAGAAAACATTTCTTGTTAGAAATGGGACTCGTAGCTCTCAGGAAACTCCTAATTTTTATTACCAGCAGTGACTAGAGACAGGCACTGACCTCTGGATGCGACGTGCGGCCCCTGCTCACCCCCAGAGCGGAGCCCCAGTGCTCCCGAAGGGCAGTGGAGCCTTTCCCAGGGTCAGGCTTGACCTGTGGAAGCACAAGGATTCGAAGCCAGATTTCCAAAGCCCTAGGCTAAGGTACTGATAGTTACACAACCATCCCATTTAAATGTTCCCGATCGTTTTGCCAGGGAAATTCTTTTTTTCCAGGGCTCGCACACTTCTCCAGCAGCATACCTGGCATACACAAGGCAGAACATCAGCAGCACATACCAACCCCCTCTTTCTGCCCTCGTGCCTGGGTGCCTTACGTGAACCCTTTTGCAACGCTTCCCTGTCATCCCTGCAATCTGAAGCTCTGCTGTGTGTGCTGCTTCTGATCCAAGCACTCTTGCCTGTGGCTCTTTTGCAGTGCGTTAGCTGCTCAACACGCTGTGCACAGGGTAACACCAGCAGACAGCGCGCTGCATGCCGCTGCAAGCGTTCTGGTGGGCTGGAGGACAGATCTGTGATTTGTTGAGGTGCCTGACAGCGGTCTCACTGATTCTGAAAAGCCTTATCGCCTATCCGTGTCTACAGACACGGAAATACCTTGAAAATCTGTCCCCAGGCCTCTTTCCAGGGGCAAACAGGAGGATGTTAAAGGCGTGAAGAAAATTCCTCCTGAGCCCTCACGCAAACATCTGCATGGGGAACGCAGGGCTAGAGGTTGGGAACATGCATGGGAACGAGGTGCATGTCTGCAAGTGCACTGAGCAGCAGCCCCGGCAGGTGTGAGGGTCCTGATGCTCCCGTGGGAAGCAGCTAAGCCGGAGTCGGGCAGCACAGGGGCTGGAGCGGTGCGAGCACGCCGCAGGGCTTGGGCCATTCCGGAGCAGACGGCATCCCTGCTTCCCACTGGGATGGAAGGGGGTGGCCTTGCAGATAAAATACTGTGACAAAGTGCAAATTCAGCTCTTGGCTCCTCAGCTAGTGTTTGGAGGCGTTCAGATGCCTCCCTCTCCTTCAGGCATCACTCAAGGGCTGCAGTCCCGAGCAGCTCAGCAGGTAGCATGCTAGTGGTTTTGAAAATTTGGCTCCAAGTGTGAAACCGAACATCTGGAAATCTGGCCCTGAATTCAGTGGGAAAAGCCTCACTTCAGCTTTCATTTTCTTTTAACAGCTCTTCTTTTGTACACAAACTTCCTACTGCTGCGCAGTGCCCCTGCTCACCCACCTCCTCCTGCTCCAGCCATGCGACCTGTGCCTCTGCCACTGCTCCTGCCTCTCGCTGATGGGAAACGCTCCCGTTAGGCTCCTGCCTCCCTTTTCCCCCCCTCGGCCATTGCAGAGGAGACCTCACAGGGCCCCTTTGCGCTTTCTAAATAATTTCCATGCTCCTTCTTTCTGCCTAAGGTGTAAGTTCCCTGCAAGCACGGCCACTTGCTGTGAGGGCTGCCAGGAGACTGATGATACCCAGAGTCCACGAGAGGGGCTTGTTCTTGTCTAGTGGAAGCCCTGAGGAGGGCTTTTATCGTAACAGATGCTGTAGCAATAGGAGATGCATTCGTGAAAGCCGCTAACACCCCCTGCTCCTGGAGGGGAGGAGATCATCTCGGCTTGCGTGACAGCTGGGCTCCGTGGTTGCGGCACTTTTGCCACTCCTTGATGCTGAAGAACTTGCCAAGGTCTCGAGCAAATATTTGAGGTTTAACCACACACGATAAGCAGGAGCGAAGGCAGAGAAGTAGGAGGCAAAAGGCCTCATTAGCCCAGCGCGCAGACGCTTTTCAGTTATTTCTTTAAAGGTCAATTAAAATCCCCATTTCTTTTCCCTTTTTGAGGGAGACATTGACAAAAAGCGCCCGGCCCAGAGCTTGCTGGGAGGGTTTGCACGCTGATACCGGAGCCAGGCGGCTCCGGAGCCTTCCCGAGGACAGGCTTTGGAGGAGCTGCCGGCTGCCAGGGGCGGTGAGGGTGTGGAGGGGGAAGGCTGCGGCTCTGGCTCCTTCCCGTGCGTGGTCCAGCTGCATCCCCACTGGGGACCAGCCCTTCTGGCTTACCCGGCGCCTCCTTGGCGGCTCTCCGCTGGCCATGCCGATCCAATCCCGTGCTGGGATCGGCATAGAGAAGGGGCTCGGAGAGTAACTTTTGTACAGACTTGTGCTTTTCCGGCTCGTCAAGCTTTATGCCCCAGAGGTCTGGTTGTTCCTCGCAGTAAACAGGGTCTGCAGTGCTCGGCAGCCGCTTGCCCCAGGCAGCTTCCCTCACAGGCAGGTCCCAGGGCAGGACCCAAGTACATAACCCCAACTGCCGGGGAACTCAGGGCTGTTACCAGCCGTTTTTCACTGCTGCAGCAAAAAAAAAAAAGGTTTTTCTCTCTCCAAGAAACACCCTTAAGAAGGGGAACTTTCCTGAACTCCATGGCAGGGCAAGAACCAGGAGCTGAAAACAAAGCTGGGCACGTTCAGACTAGAACGGAGGCGTGCGCTTCCAGCAGTGGGGGGGATGAACCACTGGAACAGCTTCCCCGGGGAGGTGCTGAATTCGCCATCGCTGCAAGCGCTTAAATCAAGTCTGAGTGTCTCTTGCTAAAAGGCATCTTCTAGCTCAGCCAGAAATGATGGCCTTGGTCAAGGAACCCAGTGACTGAGCATCGGGTACCCAGGCAGCCAGGCACATCCTTGTCTTGGCCCTGAGGTTTCACTGAAGCTCTTGGAGCAAGGGATGCTCTGTCCGATGTGCTCCCCTGTAAATGATGGTGGGCAGAAGGGCTGGGAGGTGCCTGGCCTGCCCCGAGCACAAATGGGAGAGCAGGAAGAAACCCCCAACAGGGTATGGGCACAGAAACTGCCTTGGGAATTATTTCTCTAAAGAGACTCGTGCAGGATGGGGGAGAGGAGGGGAGAGCAGCCGGCCTCTGCCCTGCGCTGGTGCTTGCTGGACACCTGCAGCTTCCAATTGCCCTTGTCCCGTGTGGCATCCCGCTGCCTCCCGCTCCGCAGCCACGGTGTGGATGCTCCTCCACCCAGCCAGGGTGTGCAGACCCACGTGCCTGCTGCCGTGGGCACCCTCCGAGCCTGATGTCATCCCTGGGGGGAGCAGCCAGATGTTTTTCTCTTGAGTCAGGTACAACCAGAGCGGCTGCTGGAGGAAGCACCCGCCTCTCCCTGCAGGTCTCGGCAGGCACCGGCTGCGTAATGCTGGCGGGGGGGGTCTGTGCAGTCAGACATGACCGCAGGTAACCCCCCTCCCCGGGGAGCCTGCCAGCGCTGGGGGGGGGGGGGGTGGGGGGCACTGTGGCTTGGTGGCTGTGAGAAAATCAGCCCTCACAGGGTCTTAGCAAAGGCCGGTGGGGGGCCATGGGGGGCTCCCTGGGCCCAGCAGTGGCAGGGCAGGCAGAGCAGAGCCGGAGTTAATAGCGAGGAGAGCAGAAATGCGTGTCCCTCACAGAGCTTAGCTAACGAGAGGCAAACACTGAATCGGTAACGATCTCCTCTTTCTTCCTGCAGACATCAAGTACATAGAGATGACACCAGGCAGAGGCACGTGTGGGGAGCTCTGGCAGGGCACCCCCCACCCCCCACCCATGCCCTTCTCAAGGTCCCCCCAGGGCAATGCCTTCCAGCCCCAAAAAGGGGGACTCAGAAGCAACTACAGCACCAGCAGCAACGTGGTTTTCTTGAGCCCACCCAGCCCCGCGAGCCCCCGGGCGGCCACCCCCAGCTGTGCCGCCTCCCCGACCTGCAGCAAAGGGACCGAGTGCATCGCCGTGCCCCGGCAGTGCGTGGCTGGCCAGGTGGACAGCATCTCCTATGGCCCCGGCGCGCTCAGCACCTCCCCGGGCTTCGACAATTTGCTGAAGCCTGTGCACGTGGTGAGGGCCCAGCAGAGGGGCAGCTGGGTCTCCCAGCTCTCCATGAGCCCCGGCTCGGACACCAGTTACATCCTGGGAAGGTAAATGCCGCCTTGTGTCGCAGTCTCAGGCTGATGGTGGGGATGGAAGGGGCACAGGGCAGTTACCCCAAGTACTGCTGTCCAAGACCTCCTTCCTCATGGTGGGAGTCGATGCCACACAGGGCTGGGGATCCACCACTCTGGGGGGGCTGTGCATCACATCCCGGCGAAACAACCCCCCCGATCTCCTTCTGCTCTGTCTCCCTCTTGCAGCAGCACCCACTCGCTCCACAACGATGACTCGGATGCTCACCCTGCTGCCTGCCACGCTGCTGACTGCCCATCCCCTGCCAGCTCCCTGGGCAGCCCCTGCCCACCCTCCCCGAGCATCAGGTCCAACTCTGGAGAAGTTTTTGGCCTGAGTCCCCACCAGCCCAGGGCACCCTGCGCCACCATAGCAAACACCTCCCCATCCCAGAAGGGACAGGCCAGCAGCTGCCCCCCCTCCATCCTCAACTCCACAGCCGACATCCCAGTGCTGCTGGTCAACGGGTGCTTGGAACAAGGAGATGCATCTTCCAGGCCGGCCAAAGCCCCCCCAGCTTCTGTCAAGCAGATCCCCCTTCCCAGCTGCAGCCCAACCTTGAGGCTTGGTGGCCTGAACAACGCGCTGTCGGCACCAGCACTCTCCTGCGTCTCGGACAGTAAGTCACCTCCCTGCCGTAGGGCAGGGCTGGCGGGGGGAAGGAGCTGTAGACCCCAAGAGCAGCCAGGAAAGGGGGAGCGAACACCGTTTTCTACTCTGGTTTATCTGTGGGTTACAGACGTGAAGGACGGGAGGTCCTGGCTGGAGCTGGAGATCCTCACTGGATCTCCACAGGGTTGCAGAGCGCTCCAGCTCTTTGCTGATGACTCTGCATCTCAGGGTTTTGCCCACCAGGGTGCTGGGGTGTGTGCTCAGAAGGCAGAAACGCTCTGGTTCCCTCGGGAGATGCAGGTACACTTACTTATTTATAGCACCTGAGAATGAGAACCGTCCTTTTGTCATTTCATGCTTGTCTGTGGGCCCAGAATGGGTGGGGAGGAGGGGTTAGGGTTCCAGTTTGCTCTGGAGAACATCTAAAGATGTTCTTTAAACCAGAGTTTACAAGGTCCCTCATTCAAGGGTAAACACTAGGGCTATTGTTCTTGGGAGGAGATTAGCAGAGGCAGCTCTCAGAGCAGAGGGTTTTAATTGGGATTCTTAGGGGAATAGCAGGAGAGTTTCGTGGGTCAGATCCTCAGCTGGTGTAAGTCCCCATGGTCCAGTGGACTTGTGCGGGGCTGGGCAGACTGGCACTGCTGGGAGATTCCATGCGCTGCCTCTCCACGCTCCATCAGCCTGCCAAGAGAGATAATTACGTGGAGAATGAATTATTCTGAGGAGCAGGGAGGAAGCTCTGTTCAAAAGGATTGGAAAAAAACCCTTCAACCCTGGGCAGCCTGCAGAGCGGTATCTTTGCTGGGGCTCTGCATGCTCAGCGGTGTCTGCGGTGAAGGTCTTTCAGGACCTTGACACCATGAGGTCTCTTGCAGGTCCCCTCAGGGCTGGGCAGCCAACCATGAAGTTTGTGATGGACACGTCGAAGTACTGGTTCAAGCCGAGCATAACGAGGGACCAGGGTAAGGCAGCCAGCGTCTCTGCTGGGGTAACCCCGTCTCAGACTTGCTGGCTGCAGGACCGCAGCCTGTTCCCCGTGCTGGAGTTCGCCCCCGTGCAGCATCTCGGTCTGGCTCTTGCCCATGATGACTGAGGTCCCATGGGGACCTGGTGGTGGCACTTTATAGTGGGGGCTGATGGGTGTGGAGAGACCCCCTCACAGGTCTAGGGGGAAGGCTCAGAAATACAGGTTGTACCACAGCCCCTCTGACCCCCCTCAAGTCCCCCAAAGCTGCTCCTGCCTCTGTGCAGCTACTCAGCACGGCCTGGGCAGGGGCTGGCTCTGTCCTGGGGACCACAGGGACCCGTGAGACCACGCTGGGGCCCCTCGTCTGCAGGGCCACTGCAGTCGGTACCCGCACGAGGGACATGCACGTCCTCGGCAAACACTCCCGAGTATTTCTCGCTGCTGCCAAGGAACGACTCCCCGCGAGAGCATCGGCCGGACACGAAATGCAACGCGGGGAGGTTCCACCTGTTTTGCTTGGCTGAGCCTCCGCCTGTGCTTTGACAGCGATCCAGCTGCTGAAGGACAAGGAGCCAGGCACGTTCGTGGTGCGGGACAGCACGTCGTACCGGGGGTCTTTTGGACTGGCTATGAAGGTTCCCGTCTCCCCATCCGGCAGCCAGACAGGTACAGGGACTTGCTTGGAAAGGTGGGGTTTTGCTCTGAGGATTTAATTGAAACTAGTCAAACCAAAGCAAGCCAAGAAGCTGCAGGACTCCGCTTGTGTGACAAACACTGGCAGCAGCATCTGTGCACCCCCATCCCACCCCTGCACAGGGGCTGGCATCGCACTCTCCATGCAAAGCAGAAGCCCCAGTGGATGCCCTGGGATGGGGCCCTGGGGCGGGCAGGGGTGAAACAACGGTGCTTGTGCTGATGCTGATGCTGCCTTCAATCCCGCTTGCAGGCGACGAGAGCAGTGACCTTGTCCGGCACTTCCTTATCGAGTCGTCTGCCAAAGGGGTGCACCTGAAAGGAGCCAGCGAGGAGCTGTATTTCGGTGAGGACGGTGCCATTGCCTGCAGCAGCCCTGGCAGCCCCAGGAGCTGTTTCCAAAAGCCCCTCGAAGCACCAGCCAGGTCCCCCTCAGCATCCCTGGCAGCCCCAAGCCCCTCAAAGCACCGGCCGGGTCCCCCTCAGCATCCCTGTGGTGTGTGCTGTACAACCACTGGCACAGGGACCCTCCGGCCCCAGGGTCCTGCTGGTGAGGCTGTGGTAGGGGTCTCCAAAACAGACACATGGGGCGGGGGTTGCAAAACCCACATTTGTGGCTGTGAGGCCCCACATAGTCCAGTTTAGCCCCCTTCTGAGCTCCCTGGGACACTGATGTGGGGCCAAAGGTGGGTGGGTGGGAGGTTTTGGGTGCCAGGACCCCCCTGACTCATGGTTCTGTGTTGCAGGGAGCCTCTCTGCCTTTGTCTATCAGCACGCCATCACCCCGCTGGCACTGCCCTGCAAGCTGAGCATCCCCACCCGAGGTAGGTGTTACGGACAGGATCGGTGCTCCGAGCCTTCCTTCCTGCCTGTCTGGGGAGGTAGGCGAGGTCCTGCAGTGGGGAGGGGGCTGAACCCGGGTACCCCTGCACTGGGGCTGACTGCCCTGGCTGCATGTGGAGCAGGGACCTGCAAGAGCTGGCTCAAGTATGAGACGGCAGCGACTTGCTTCTGCTGGGGATGGAGGGGGGTGAGCAAAGCAGCGGGGGGCAAGGGGCCACTGAGGGTGGGCAAGGAAAGGAGGAGCAGGGAGATGGGAAGCGAGCAGAGTCAGGAGAGGGAGGCAGAGGAGAATTGAATTAATTACTGCTCTAAACCCCTGCAATTTAAGTGGTCCTGGGCTTTTGGGCCACCTCTTGTGAGATAAGGAATCACTACCCAGTGCAAAGCGGTGACCCAGAGCAGCCTGACCCGTGGCATCAGTGCTCCTGCGTGTCGTTTGTGCAGACCTCGCCGACGGCGAAGACAGCCCTGACTGCGCTCCCGAGTCCACGCCATCCCTGCTGAAGAAAACCGCTGGTGAGGAAAGGAGCAGGCAGCTGTCACCGGGGGACAGTCACGCTGGCAGTAGCTAAGCTGAGGGCGTACACCCGTGCTTTGGGCTTTAGCCCTCACCTATCAAACACCAGGCTCTATGTTTTTTTATATCACCCATTCTGAGACCGTTCACAGCAGAAGCTGAAAAGCCAGCGCTGCCCTTGGGGCTGTGCAAAGAACCAGGTCACCCCAGCGCATCCGTGGGTGCCGGTGCAATGTCCCCCTCCTGGCTTTAGCACCAGGCTGGGGACACCTGCAGGTTTTCTTCACATCCTCAGATCATGGAACCTGATATTTTTAGAGAAAGGAGACTTTTGGTTCTCACGACGGTGAAGTGAAGCTTGAGAACACAATTCTTGAGGTCACAAGGCTGATAAAAGACCCACAATTCCCACAATTTTCGATAGCCCCTGATTTTTAAGCTTCTCCTGATCGGCTTCAGCTGGTATTGAACATCTGGAGTTTCTAGGAGAGGGATGGGGCAATCAGGGGCTGGTTAAATTGCTGAGGGACCTTATAGGAGGCACGTGGAAACAGCACAGCAGGACGGGGAAGGGTCTTTGCTTCTCTTCTACACCTGGGTGCCCCCAGCCAGGGTGCAGCAGTGGGTGGGCTCCGGGTGAGAGCAGAGAGCGATGGGCAGGAGACCATGCGGATGGGTCACGGCACAGTCGAGGGAGTCGGGAACCACTTTGTTTTGCTGGAAATTCTGAAAAATAAGTTGGCAAGCTGAAAAGTTTAGTTTGACCCAGAACAGCCTTTTAAACAGCTCAATCAGCCTGAAATGTCATGTTTTAGGTTGGCCTTCAGCCGTTAGTTGGCTTGGGGTATTTCTGCTTTTCATTAAAGGAAATATGTAATAAACAGGAAAAAAAATCCAAATATGACATTTAGAATCCGGAAATTAAATACTTTGACTTTTAAAACAATTAGTGCAAAGCATTAAAGTAAACCAAAATAAATTTGCGAAGAATTTCTGAGTCACCAAATCTTTAATTTTAATCAAAACAAATCTGACCCACGTACGCGTCGGGTTCCGCAGGAGGATGCCTGGGACCCAGCCTTGGACCCGGCCCCGTGGTGCTCAGCGCGGTGAGACGCCAGCGTGCTGCGGGGCCGGTGCTGAGCCGGGCTCTGTGCTCTCCTTGCAGTGTGCAACGTCTTGTACCTCAACTCGGTGAACATGGAGACGCTCACGGGAGCCCCGGCCATCCAGAAAGCTGTCTCCTCCACCTTCGAGCTGGAGACGCTGCCCACACCCACCCTGGTGCACTTCAGGGTGACGGAGCAGGGCGTCACGCTGACGGACATCCAGAGGAAGTAAGAGCTGCCGCCGCGGCCGAGGGCTGACGGGTGGCAAGGTGCAGGGCAGAGTGGAAAAGCGTCTCGCCCGTGCCCACCCAGCGCCCTCCTTGCGTCTCAGCCTGCCCGCCTGCTGATCTGCAGCGCGGCAAGGAGAACTCGCCCGCTAGCACAAACCCGTGCTGCAAGCCGGGGGGGGTGGGCACGACCCCCCCTGTTACAGCACCGGGCACGATGCTGCTGGCGACATCTCAGGAGTGGGAGGCAGGAGCTGGTGGAACCCCCCACCAGGAGGTGCCGGACAGGAGGCACCCCGGGGAGCAGGACCCCACACCCCCCTTCCCCAGCAGCCACTAATTCTTCAAGCCGGGCTTCAATTTGCAAACGCCCGTTTCTCCGAGCAGCTTCTGCCCAGGGCTTCCCTCCTCTAACGCCAGGCTCTCCTCCCCGACAGGGTCTTTTTCAGGCGACACTACCCCTTGGCTGCCATCAGGTTTTGCGGGATGGACCCTGAGAACAGAAAGTGAGTAGTGGGCTGCCAGCGGGCTGGGGGCTCGCATCCCTGCGCTTCCCAGCTGCTCCCGTCTCTGCACCGCTTCGAATCCCAGATCCCAACCGCCGGCTGTGCAGCCCCTGCGCCGGGCTGGGGTTTAGCTACGTGTAACCCTGGGGTTTGCGGCTGATGGGATGAATTAAATTCCAGCCTTTGAGTAAATCCAACTCTGCTTTTCCCTCAGGTGGCAGAAGTACTGCAAGTCCTCGAGGTAAGAGCCACGCGGGGACCTGCCGTGCCGGTGGCTACCGGGGGGAGATGCTGCCTGGCCCAGCCTCGCCTCCCCAGCGGGTGCATTGCAAAGCTTTGCTGGGCAGCCAAGAATCGAAGCTTAAAAACGCAGAGGGGATGCAATAAAAGTTAAGGTGGCGGCAGGGTGGGACGTGGGGCAGATGGGTGAAGCTTTACGGGGGTTCTTGCTCAGTAGGTTTTGATGGGGGGCTTGGCTGAGCCCCGTTCCCTGCATCCCCTCACGCAGAAAGCCCCCATCCCAGTCCGTCAGCCTTCCCAGGGACTCGCGCACTGGGCTCGGGAAGCGAGTTTCTCTCTGGCTCTCCCTCGCATTCATGAAACTCTTTGCAGCTGGGGGAGCCTTGCCAGAAACGCTTCTCCCGGCTGTTTTGCTTCCAAGTAAACGTGATCGGGGAGCAGGCCAAGGTGGAATTGCTGGAACCGGGATTTTGCTTTGTGACTGGGGCTAGTTTAAGCGTATTCCTTTGGATTCCTGGATGCAAACTGAATAAGTCTCTCTCCCCTTTTTCAAAGGATCTTTGGGTTTGTGGCCAAAAGCCAGACAGATTCGGAGAACCTCTGTCACCTGTTTGCAGAGTACGACACGGTGCAGCCAGCATCGCTTGTCATCGACCTTCTCTGCAAGCTCCTGCCAGGCCCGTAGAGGACAGAAACCCCAGGACAGCTCAGGGCTGGCAGCTGCCACACGCTGCCGAGCTTTTGCCGCTCCCCTTTTCCTGCTTCTGGGTTGCATTTTGGCAACGGCTCGTATTTATATATTTTTCTTACGCACTGTCACGTCAAGAGTCTCAAAGATTTTATGCTCTGGTGGGATACGTTCCTCCGAGACCCTCTGCGGGGCATCCCCTGGCAGTGCTCGCTGCGGTGGCCAGCGCAGGATGGTTGCCCACGGGGAGCTGTGCCGGGCTGGGAGCGGAGCTGCGGGCTGGGAGCTGTGCTTACCGTACGGAACCGCTGCCTCCTTCGCCTGGCTCTGGAGAACTGAAATGTTCTGGCTGAGATTTCTACTGGCAGCGGGGGATGCCTATGCTTGGGGTGTGCAAGCTGAGGTCCATTCAGTGGAGCTGAGCTCCCACCTTTGGGGACTCAGGCCCCCCAGCACCACGGGAGGGGAAGTTTGCTGCAGGCAGAGGGGGTTGACCAGCATCAGGAGGCGGTTTTGCAAATCAAAGCCTATAAAATCATTAGGCCCTGCTGAAAACTCCTGCTTCCCTCAAAGATCAAGAAGCATCAAAAGGCAGAAATGTCAGAGCAGCGTGGTTTTGCCTAGTGCTGGTAAATTCTCCTGCCCTTTTTTGCAACGCGGGGTTACAGGCTAGCTCAACCTCCAGGCATCACAGCAAGCTGAGAAATAAATGTTGACATTTTCATGACAGTAAAACATTGGCTTTTTGGAAATGACTTGCATGAATTTGGGCCAGATCCTCAGATGACGTAAATTGGCGCAGCCTCGTGGAAGTCAGCGCTGCCGTGATTTACACCAGCTGAAGATTTCGCTTTTGCTGTAATCGCGGAGCGGCTCCGAGCCCACCATGCAGTCGCCTCCCTTGGCACTCGCTTACCTGGTGCCTCTGCATCGCTTTAACGTTGCACCCTGCGCTAACGAACCCTGCGCAGGGGTATTTGCAATAAAGCAGTGGCTCGTTCGTCTCACCACAAACACCGCAGCGGTGTTAGCGACTGACCGACGTGACTCTGCTCGCTCCAGCTGCCCAGCGTCTGCATGCGCTGCACATACAGAAACAGTCGCTCCCCTCCAGCCGAGCTGTGGCAACGATAAAAAGAGATACTGGGGTAACTGGGGGAGAATGGGGGGAGCACCCAGCTCCAGGATGAGAAGCTGACAGCTCTGGCCCCCCCAGGCCATCTGCCCGAAGCTCTGCTCGGCCAGAGCCCAGCACCCAGCCCAGTGGGCTCCGTGTGCTTGTGCCGTCCCCGTCCCCGTTCTGCGAAGGTGCAGGGGAAGGCGGCACCCCAAGGTCATGGGCAGCTCGGGGGGACACGGCTCAGCCCCAGCGCCCCGGGCTTCTGCATCCCCAGGCCCACAGGGACCCCAAGCCCCCTGGGGTGTACAGGATGTGACCCGCTGCAGTGCGCGCTGCAGCCGGCAAGGGGCCCCAGCACAACACCATCTGCCCTGCCTGCACCCTGCCTGTCCCCTGCCTGCACCCTGCCTGCACCCTGCCTGTGCCCTGCGCCCTGCCTGTCCCCTGCCTGCACCCTGCCTGCACCCTGCCTGTCCCCTGCCTGCACCCTGCCTGTCCCCTGCCTGCACCCTGTCTGTGCCCTGCGCCCTGCCTGTGCCCTGCCTGCACCCTGCCTGTGCCCTGCGCCCTGCACCTGCCTGCGCCCTGCCGGCACCCTGCCTGTGCCCTGCGCCCTGCCTGCACCCTGCCTGTGCCCTGCCAGCACCCTGCCTGTGCCCTGTGCCCTCCCTGCGCCCTGCCTGTGCCCTGCCGGCACCCTGCCTGTGCCCTGCGCCCTCCCTGCGCCCTGCCTGTGCCCTGCCTGCACCCTGCCTGCGCCCTGCCAGCACCCTGCCTGTGCCCTGCGCCCTCCCTGCGCCCTGCCTGTGCCCTGCCGGCACCCTGCCTGTGCCCTGTCGGATCCCTGCCTGTGCCCTGCCTGTGCCCTGTCTGATCACTGCCTGTGCCCTGCCTGCACCCTGCCTGCACCCTTCCTATGCCCTGCCTGTCCCCTCCTGAGCCCTGCCAGTGCCCTGCCTGTCCCCTGCCTGCACCCTGCCTGTCCCCTGCCTGCGCCTTGCCCACCTGCTGGGAGAGGTCAATAAGGGCAGTAACCAACACTCATTAGGGCTGCGCTGGCTGCAGGAGCCCGGCCTGGGACGCCGCGGGGGTTGCAGCCCACGAGCCAGCGCTGCTTTACGCCGTCGCCTTTATTGCGATGCTGCCCAGGACGGCGGAGGCAAGTGCAATGGGAACAGCAGCACGCCAGGGCTTTGGCTCCAAATGGTGTTTGGGGGGGGGATCACGGTGCTGCCCCCGAGCTCGGCCAGCGCCGTCCCCACATGCTGCTCCTTGCATCGTCAAACCTGGGGTTTTTGACGGTTTGGAAAAAAACCAAAACTCTTTTGCAGAACTCCAGCCACAACGGGGATGGTTCATCTCCTGGGGAACGGCGCCGTGGCTGCTTTTCCCCGCTTTGGGACCACTTTGGGACAGGGAACGGGCCCATCGCCAAGCGCCGTCTTCCACACGTGGAATTTTTATTTTATTGAAAACCCTTTTCCAGTGCAGCGGAGCTGGAGCACGGGCGCAGCCACCACGGGGACAGCTCAGCCAAAACCACCTGGATTCAGGAAAAAACAAACAATTCTCTGAGCTCCTCGTGGCTTCCAAAGTTTGTCCCAGGCTTCCTGGAAGCGCAGCTCTTGGTTTTGGTTCCTGGGTCCAGTTCCAGCCATTTTGTAACAAACCCAGCCCCTGTCCTGGCCAGGCTCACGCGTTTGTTCCTAGCAGCCTGTCACCGGTGGGTGATGCCCCGTGTCCCCAACCACAGCAACACCCTGAAAGCCACCGATGCTGCGATGCTCTCCCTGGTGACAGGGACACGGATCACACCAGTGCCCCCCTCCCCGCACATGTGGGTGCACAGACACACGTGCACTTGTGTGGGTGACACACAAAGCCCCACCATGGCTCTGTGGTGACACCGGGACAGGTGGCAGCGCGGTGGCCGCAGGGGTTCCCCCACAGAAATGTCCTCACCCTGCACGTGGGATGAGAGCTGCTGGCTGCTGCAGGTGGAACTTTGCTCCTGACACCATGCAGGGTAGCTCAAGAGCCGCCACCGGACAGTGCCGGGGGTGAGCATCACTGCCCGCCTCCCCCATCCTGACACAAGGGGGTCCTGCCACTGCTGCCCAGCACCCCCAGCACATCGAGGGCATGAGAGGGTTCGGTTTCCTCCTGTCACTGGTTTTCTGGTGACCTCCAGAAGAGGGAAAAGGCCACAACCTTCCCTCAGCTGACATGAAAGAGCTGGGGGGGGGGGGAGGGAGGCAGGTGCCCCCAGCCTGCAGCCGTCACGGGAAGGTGGAATCGCCCCCCCAGGCCCTGTGGCCCCAGCCCCCACGCTCCCGGCAGCCCAGCAGCAGCTCTGCCAAATGCACACGCGCATGTTTCTCCAGCCGAATCGGTCCCCAAGCCCAGCCCGGTGCCCCCGCAGCTGCCAGGGCTGGGGGCAGCCGAAGGGACCCCAAAGGAGAGCTGGGGGAGCCCCAGCCCCGGGCAGCCGTCAGCACAGGGCCGGGGCGCTGGGCCGGGCTCCAGGAGAGCTGGCGGCGTCCCTGGTCCGGCTGCCGATCTGCTGCGCCAGCAAATTACTGGGCTTGTCTACATTGGCCGCGCTGGCTGCCTTCGGGCCCAGCTCCTCCACCGTGTTTGCACAACCCCGAGCACTGCGGCCACGCAGCTCCAGTAACCGGAGCATCGCGCTGGCGCCAGCCCCAAACAGCCCCGCCAGAGCTGGGGAGCCACGATGCCACAGACCCAGCCGTCCTCACCCTCCCACGACGTGACCCCCCGTGACACCGCGGGTCACAGCTGCCCTGGCAGCGTGTTCGGGAGACAGCCGAGCTCCGGGAGCACCGGGTAGCCCACCGGCGTGCAGCCACCGGCAGCGCCATGCCTGGGCATCTCCCAGCTGTGTCCCCTGCCACCCTCCCAAAGCTCTGAGGAAAGCTGGAGATGCTCAGCACCTACTGGCACCGGCACTGCCACTCGTGCCGCGGGCTGTGGCTCTGTGAGCCAGCGGCTCTGCCTGGCCACGAGCACGTTGCCCTGGCACAAGCCGGTGCCTGTCCCTGTCCTCTCCTGAACTTTGAAGCCCATCCAGTGTCTCGTCCCAGCCTGGTGTGGTCTCCAGGCCCTGCTGCTGTTCTGTGCCACCGTGCGGGACCGAAGGTGACGATCCTGGCTGCCCCCGCGCTGGCACCGAGCAGAGGCTGAGCTCACGAGGACGCACGATACCGTTTGCTTCCCACCCCATCCCTGCTCAGCGTAGCTCTTCCTTGGCTTTGTGGGTGCCTGGGGTTTCAGGGCTGCTGAACCCCAACCCTAGCACAGTGTCCCACAGGCTGGGGGAGGGGACGGGACCAGGTCCCTGGGCAGGGACAGCACAGCTGAGCCTGTCCATCCCCCGTGGGACACCCAGCACTGTCCCCCGTGCTCCACGGGCTGCGGATGCTGCCGAGCACAGGCAGGCGCTGGCCCCACTCCCACCGCCTGGTCCTGGGATCTACAAACCAGCTGCTCCCAGCTCAGGCACTTTTCCACTTCCAAGCCACCGCAACCCAACACCCCCCCCCGCCCTCCCCAGCTCCCCCCGCCCTCCGTGCCCGCAGCCCCTGGCCGGTGGCAGGCAGGTGCCTTTGGAGGTGGCCAAAAGGGCTCCCTGCCTGGTGGGTGCCAGGGCTCAGCCTGCACCGGGGGAGCTCAGGGAGAGGCGCTGAGACCCACGGGTGCTCCTGGGTGACATTCCCTGCTGCCACCCAGACCCCTCCCCACTTGCCCCGCCGGCAGCCAGCGCAGCCCCGCTGCTCTCCCCAGTGCCCATCCCGCAGAACGAAACCATCAAATATTTTTGCTGGATATGAGCCGGAGCCGGATGCCGGTGCACACCTCGAACCCCTCGTGCCAACTCCGTCGTGCCCTGCTCCCACCGCCAGCACCGGCACGGCCCAGGGCCGAGGAGCCCCCCACCAGTGGTCCATGGGGATGCGGTTTGCGGGGGCTCTAGAGCTGGGATGGGCTGGCAGCAGTCCAGTGGCTGAACCTTGCTGGGGATGGGGGGCTGCAAGTGCTGCTCCTCCATCCTCTGCCAGGGCTTGAGGCAGCAGCAGGAGGGTGCTGAGCTCGCGGGCAGTCCCTGGTTTAATTTGGCCCGTTTGGAAGGGGAGCATTTCCATACAGCACATACTGGGAATGCAGTGCCCAGCTGGGTGGGACCCCCGCAGGCACACCCCCCCTTCTTTAAAACAACGCAAAGATGAAATACACTTGATAGAAACACATTAAATAACAAGGAAAATTAAATACAGTAATTACCTTTTTTTTTTTTTTTTGACAATACAAAGGTTCAAGTTTACTGTAAAAGAGGGTCGGTGCTACATGGGAGTCCGAAGGGGTGGGCTTGGCCCAGGAGGAACTGACAGAAATCACATCAGTGTGGAAAAACGCCACTGGGGTTGGGGAGCCTTATGCTGGTATATGATCATGTGTAAATACAGCCTTAAACTACAGGAGAGATGATACAAAACGCTGGAGCCCTCAGAGCGGGGCTCAGAAGGTGCCCTGGCCGGTGCCGGCATCCCTGATCCCTGCCTGGTCACCCCAAACCCAGGAGAGGCTCTGCTGGATCTGCCAGCGCTGCCCGAGCCACATGTGGGGAGGGTCTGGGTGGCTGAGACCACCAGGCTGAGGCTGCCACCAGACCCCGCACCCCACCGCGGTGCTGCCAGCATAGCCACGTGGCACCGGCACTGTGACCAGCCATGTTCCCCAGCAGCACCTCCCTGCGCCCCAGGAAACCCACCCTTCGCAGGGTGGCACTGGGGGGCCGGGGGGCTGGCAGGGGCAGAGACCCCCAGCCCCACCAAGGACCATCCTGGCAAATTGACTCCGGTTAGAAGCTGTGTGCAGCCTCCAGTGCGGCACCGCGCAGCCAGCCAGGTGGGCACCGGGGTGGGCACCCGCTCCAGCAGTGGGCCAGGGCAGGCAGGAGGGTTCAGCAGCAGCCCGGTGAGATGCTGAGCCATGCCAGGACACATGCACCTGGGGACAGGGGACGTGGCACGGGGACACTGGCACCCAGATGAGAAGCCAGGCGAGGCGGGCAGCACTTGCACCCCCATTCCCACCCGCACGCCCACTGAGACAGATGAGAACATCCCTGCGAGTGCTGGGGAGCTGACATGCCATGCCATGCCGTGCCATGCCGTGCCGTGCCGGGAAGCTGCCAGGGACCAGGGGGACACAATGGTGTTTCACTAAAACTGAAACATTTCGTTCACACCAGGGGCCTTGGCATGGCCAGGGCGAATCCACACGGAAAACCAAAACTTCCCACTGAGGCCATGGAGCCAGGGGGTGGGTCAGGGGGTGGGGATCAGCAAAATCCCCTCTGTCTTTGGCACACTTGCCATGGCAGCCAGCATGGCTATTTCTCACCTAAAAGACATTTAGGTGAAAAATTTCCAGCCTACTTTGAAAAAAAAAAAAAAAAAGAAAAAAAATAGCTACAAAAATAGTGACAATTTCTCAGCTGCAAACTTTGTGCTGGCGAAATCTGCAGATCCTGTTGCTGAGATGTTCCAGAAATTCATCCCGGTTTTGTCACATTGGCCAAGTTGGAAGAAGAGAAGACAAAACCCATTGCCGGCGGTGCCCCGTCCCACGAAGATGGAGGATTTCAGCCTCAGGGGCCACATGGTCAGTTTTAAGATACCACCACCACCATTTTTTAAATATTAAAAATCTTTGGGGAAGAAAAAACCACAACAAGCAAACGAACAAACGAAGCCCACCCTGCTGGGAGGCGTCTCCTGGGCATCCCTCATCCCCCACCCCTCATCGCCAGCGCCTGGGAGGACACAGCCCTGCACACATGGGGGTGCCCGATCCCCTCGCCCGGGGCCGGTGGCTGGGGATGGGGCAGGGGGAGATGGAGCCAACTTTGTCCCCAGGCAGGGAGAGCGGGATGGGGCTGGACTGTGGGGCAGGCGGTTCCCAGGCCGGGGGGCTGAGGGCTGCAGCAGTGAGGGGGGGTCTCGTATTGCTCTGTGCGGCTGCGATGCCCATTGCATGCACACCTTTGGGGGAGGGGGAGGCAGGCAGGGTCCCAGGCAGATGGTGGGCTCCTGGGCCCCCCCAGTCCTCGCCTGGGCAGCCTCCCGATGCCGGGGAGGGCAGGATGAGGCACTTCTGCTGCCACATGCAGAGCTCTGGTGTGGACGGCAACACGCTGCGGGCAGGGGGGCTGCTGCGGCACCCCACGAGGCACTGGCATGGCCACGGCTGCCTGTGGGGCCAGGCTGGTCCGGGGCAGCAGATGAAGCCTCGGCCGCAACCACCGGGTTCCGTGTCCCCTGGCCCTGCTGCAGCGCGGAGGGACCAGGGCAAAAGCCAGGGGGGCACCACGGGGTGGGTGGGCAGCAGCGGGAGCAGCACCCAGGGGCAGCAGCATCGTGGGTGCTCTGCTCGCTCCACCCAGGCAGCCCAGCACCATCCCCAGGGCAGCATCTGTCCAAGCAAGTGTCTGTGCGGGATGGAGGTGCTGCTAGCGCGTGCCGGGGACCCCTCCGAGGTGGCAGCTAGTGGTCACAGCACAGGTCGCGGTGCCCCGTGCCCTGGGCAGCCTGCGGTGCAGAGCACTGCGGCAATCCGGGGCGCACGCTGGGTGCCCAAGCACCAGGGAGCTGCTGGGCAGTCACGTCCCCTCTCCTCCTCTCCTCCACAGCCCTGGCAGGTGTCCCGGCCGCAGCATGGCACAGGGCCGCCGCGGTCGTGCTCACATGCTGTCTGCCAGCTGGTGACAGTCCAAGTCCCCCTTCAGCTCCAGGAAGCCCGGCAGCTTCACACCCGTCTTGCGGTCCACGCACCAGCACTTGCCCCGCTGCCCATCCAGCGCCGGGTGACACTGAGGGGACAGGTGCGGTGAGGGGTGCCCAGCCTGGCCCCCACGATCCCATTCCCATGGGCTGCCTGGCTGGGGCAAACCAGGGGGCTTTGCCACCCCCATCCCACCCTGGGGCTTTTGCAGGGGACCCTCCAACACCCAAAGGGTGATTCGCAGCGAAGCAGGAGCCACGGGTGGGCTCTACCGTGCGCTGACACCACCGGCCCATCCACCCACCCCACCCCCCTCCAGCCTCAGCCTGGCTCTGCAAAATGCCCCCATGTGAATGGCCCCCCGGGCCCCCCCCCGCGATGGGCGAGAGCCCACCCTACCTGCTTGGGGTGGAAGTTGCCGTTGCGGTCGCAGTTGGGGATGGGGATGACGTACAGGTCCTCGTGCGTGCGGGTCTGCGAGGCCGCCAGCCGCTCCAGCGCCCGGTGCAGCTCGCTCTGGCACGAGCCCTGTGCCTGCGGGAAGCAGGGCCTGAGCCAGCAGCAGGGCTGCTGCGTGCCCCTCCCCCAGCACCCCAGCCCTGGAGCATGGCCCAGGGGTGCTCAGCACCCATCCTGCCCTCCCCAGCCCAGCTGCCCGCCACGGTGCCACACGGTGCTCACTATGGGCCGCGTCTCCTCACGGTGGTACGGGCTGCCGCTGTTGCGCATCTTGTTGCCGTTGTTGACCCGCTTCGCCTGCTGCTTCTGCAAGCACTTGCGGTCATGGATGCTGCAGGGGCTGAAGCTGTTGTTGGGGTGGTCGATCTCCTCCTTCTCTGCAAAGACACCGACCAGAGGGGGCTCAGCGCCACGGGGCAGCCCCGGTGATGGTGATGCCCCAGCCCCTGCGGAGCAACTTGCACCCCCAGGCACAACGTGTAGACGGTGCCACCAGACCCCACACCACCCTCCCTGGTTCCCACAGGTGTCACCACCAGCCCCGGGGTCCCCTCCTGCCACCGCGCTGGGCTGAGCTCTCCCTGCAGCACTGGGAAAGGCTCCTAGGAGTTTTTACAACCCATTCGCCACAATTCACGGGCTTGTTGCCATGTGTCTGTTATTGTAGGGTTGCAGACGCATGCTGCGAGAGCGTCGGGCAGTCGCTCCTGTGTGCTGCGTGGCACGAGGCTCTGGCTGTGCCCCAGCCAGCCACATGCCACCAGGCACCGGGTTGCTCACCCACGGCACCGGGCCCACAGGGCTGGCAGATGACCCCAGGATACACAGCCAGGGAGCCCCAGGCAGACCCCCGGTGCCCCCCAAAAGCTGCCTCTGAAGAGCTGCAGCAGGAAGAGGGGCACTGGGGCTGCACCGGGGCGGTGCTGAGCACCCGCCAAGTCCGGGGCGGCAGCGGGCACCACAGCCAGGAGCAGAGCCGTGCTCTGCTGCAGGGCACAGCCCCCGCGAAGACATGAAAGAAGAAATTCCTGGAATAAGAAAGTTAATCTCCCATGGGTCCAATCCCAAAAGGCGGCGCTTGGCATCCTCGCCTGCGCCAGGAGCGCAGCCAAACTGCAATCCCAGATGTTGGCAGCTGGACGGAGCATCATGAGACCCGAGCTCTCAGCGCGACTTTATTTTTTAAAAAGCTGCTGGTCCCTCTGGTTTGGGGCCCGTTAACCCTCTGCAGAGGGGGGTGCCCTGGGAAGGCAGGGTCCTGCCTGCGCTCAGAGCCCTGTCAGGCACGGTCCCAGCAGAGCTCTGACTCCCAGCCTGCCTGGGCTGTAAGAGGAAAGCGGCCAGGGCTCCCTGCTGGAGTTTATCCCGCGTTTGGGCTTGTACTAATCAATATTGCAGTTGGCAACGGGAAAAAACCTTCCCAAAGCGGGTGGGGGGCAGTCACGGTGCAGCACGGGTGGAAACACGCCGGAGACTGACAGCACCAGGGATGGAGGCTGCTGCGGTGATGCCCAGCACCGGCCCTTCGCAGCGGGGTCAGAGCCGCAGCCGCCTGCCCGCTGCATCCCCGTGGCATCCCGGTCTCCCATCGGCACCGCACGCGGCAGCTCCCCTGCAGCAAAGGGCTCCTGGACCAGCTCCCAGCAGCCCGGTTAAAGTTCACAGCAAAGCCCCGATCGAGCCTTCTCCTTCATTCGTGTTATTTGCTTTTTGTTTAATTCTGTCAGTTTTTTTCCAGGAAATGGCTCATGCCCTTGAAATTTGAAACACAGACCCAAAGTCTCCAGGACCCCGCGCAGAGCGATGCCAGCCCCGGCGGCACCAACCACGGGGCCGTGGCACAACACGGGCACTGGTGGCAGAGCCCAGCTCGGGGCTTGGGGGGGCTCGGGCAGGGGATGCTCCTTCCTTCCCCCTGCACCTCCTCAGGGAAACACACAGGGAAGAGCCAGGCAGGAGATTTGGCACCGGTGGGGACCACCACGCCAAAGTCCCAGCACCTCCATGTGCTGCTCCGGTGCCCTGGAAAGGCAGGACCAGGAGGCAGTGGGCACTGCCCGCTCTGCCTGGGGGAAGCCCTCACCCACCCCTGGCACAAACACCTCTCCTCCCCACCGCCAGCCACCCTCAGAGCATCGAATCTCTCAGCTTAAATAAAACCAGATGCCAATAACGTTTTCGTAAGGCCACATGAAACATCGGTGCCTCTGGGCAGTGAGGCGGCTCTTGCCGACGCTCGGCTCTGGGGACAGAGCTCTGGGACCCGCGGTCCCCTGACTCACAGGGTCCAGGCCAGGACCCCTCCCCACAATGGGCATCGCTGCAGTCCTTGGGGTGATTTTCCCACCCGCGAAGTGACACGCAGCAGCTCAAGGAGCCTCTCGTCTCCCTTCGCAACCCCCCTGCACCAGCTGGATGAGGAACCTCCTCGCACTCGCGCACAAAGATGCGGAAAAAGCAACTCTGTGGAGCCTGAAGGTCCCCCCACCAGCCCCCCCACCAACTCCCAGTGCCGCCTGGTCTGCTCCAGCCCCTTGAGAAGCATCACCTGGATGCCAGGCCAGCAGCCCCGGTGCCTGTGGGGTGCCCCCAAGGCTCCCCACACCTCCGCCCCTGGTCCTGCTCCACCTGGCAGCCTTGGCCACGCAGCACAGCCCCATGCAGCAGGCACACACACACACACACACAGTGCTGCCGGTTGCGTTGGGGCTGTGCCAGCCTGTCCGAGTGGCAGGGGGAGGGCAGGCAGAGTGGGGTGGGGGGCTCCTGCTTGGCTGAGGGCTGGGGGAAGCCCCTCGGCTCGGTTTTGGATGGAAGCGGGTGCCAAGGGGATGGGAACGGGTGCTGCCCTTGCCGGCCATCCCGGCAGGAGGAGGGTTTCTGCCCAGCCTTCTGCCCAGCCCGCAGCCAGGAGACACAAACGAGTCATTCAGCATCGCCTTCAATTAGCAGGAGCTGCAAATGAGGTTGGTCACGTGCTGAACTTGTGATTCACGGTGCGGAGCCCAAGGGAGCAGGGAAGGGCTCCGGCTCCACCGCGCGGCTCCCGCAGGAGAGCCCAGGGCAGTGACCGGGACCGCGTGTGTGTCCATGGGAGAGGGACAAGTGTCAGGGACCCCCACAGCTCCAGCCCCACTCCCCCACACCCCACCAGCCCCGGTGCAAAAGACCCCACATGCCCCATGGGCCAGAGGGGACACATCCACGTGTCCATGGCAGACATGGCATGAGCCGCAGCGAGTCCCAGCACCCTCTGCCTCCCCATCCGGCACCCCTGGTGTCACCTGCGGGTGGTCCTGGCAGGGCTGTGGCACAGCGCCAGCTCTCTCGGCTGCCAGGGCTCTCAACTTGGCAGGCGCTGGCACAGGGAAGTCTCTGATCATCCTGCCAAGCCCTGGCCCTGGCAGAGCGCATGGAGCCGGGGTACAAGGGCGGCTGGGGCGCAGGCACCCACTGCCCCTTGGCCAGGGACGCTGGCTGGGAAGCCTGGCCCGTCCCCATCCTGCAGGGACATGCTGCCGAGCCCTGCAGTGCTCAAACACGACCAAGCACCCCAGTGCCTCCCAGCTCGGCACCCAATGTGAGCCGATGGAGAGGAGGTGGGGATGCAGGAGACAGAGTGAAGGATGCAGATGATTCTCTGTAGGGACCAGAGCCTCGCCAGGAGCAGCGCCCAGCCCGGAGGAACCCAAGCACAGGCAAAGCCCAGACCCCACCCCGGGGGACATACGGGATGGGGCATCAGCCTCGCCCGGCCCCCTGACCGAGCAGACAGGGACAGCGATGGAGACAGGCAGGGTAGACAGTGCCAGGGGCTGAACCCAGCCTGTCCCCACTGCCCGTGCACCAGCCAGCCGGGGCTCAGCCACCTCCATCCCTCCCGGTCACTGCACGTGGGAAGGGAACGGGACCTGGCCCAGCCATTGCTTACAGCAACCACGTGGGATGAACGCAGTTCCCATGGGGTCAGTTTTTCCCAGACGTAATTATTTACCCAGCATTAAATCACTCATCCTGCGTGCCGGGGAAAACATCCTCACCTCCTCCCGGCTACCACACGTGGGTTCAGCCATCACGTCCCCCAGGCACCCGCAGGCTGTGCTGAAAAGCCACAGCTGGCACCTCCCAGGGCTCCGTTGCAGGGCTCTAGCCGAGCAGGCAGATGCTCCAGGAGCCAGGCCAGAGCTGGGAGCGCTGGGAGCGCTGGGAGCGCTGGGAGCACTGGGAGCAGGAGGCAGGGACCAGGGTCCTGCACAAGGTGCCCAGACCCACAGCCATGGGAGAGGGTCTTGGGTCAGGAGAGCGGCCACCCGTTCCCTGGCTTCCTTGAAAGTCCCGTCCCGTGGGTGCCACAGGTCCCGGGTGAGCAGAGAGGCTCTTTCCTCGATGGAGAAGGGAGCCATCGCCCATTGCCTCGGAAAGCTCAGCCTCAGCCCAGCCCCCCCACACACAATCCCAGCCTCTTCCCTGGAATGCGGAGCCCCCCGGGCTGAGCCCCCAGACAAAGTGTTTACTGTACAAGCTGCTTCCCAGCCGCCCGCCCACTGCAGCCTCCACTGCCGGACCCGCTCAGCCCCGGGAGGACACGGGCGCAGCCGGGGGCCACCTGTTCCATACGCCCCTGCCCCTAAAGAGGCATTTAATTCCCTTCTGCTTACCCGGAGGGGACCTGTTGGATGCACCAGCCATGCCAGGGTGCCCTCACTGTGCCAGGCAGGGCTGCAGCGGGAGCAATGAAGCCTGCAGCCCCCAGCCCCACGCTCCCACTGGCTCCAGGCTGCCAGAGTGGGACAGGGATCCGTGGCTCAGACATCCCACCAGGACCTTCCTGCCAGAACTGCACCAAGCAATGTGTTGCAGGGTGTCCTGCCCGTGTCCTGACGTGCTGTCCCGGGTGAAGGGGCTCGCTGGTGCCCTCACCCCCACCTTGCCACCTGTGATGCTGCAAGGCAGACACGGTGCCAGATCGGTGAGCCCAGCTCCCACGGCCACCCACCCGTCCCCCAGCAAGGCCAAAACAGCGTGGGAAGGAAAGGAAAAAACTGCAAGTCTGTTTCCTAAAGGCTCTGGGAAAAAATGCTGCGTTACACAGGGCATGGCCAAAACCAACAGGCCTTGGCAGCCCGACACAGCCCCGGGCCAGGGAGCCCAGACAGCTCCTGCAGGATGTGGGATGAGGACAGACAGGCCGAGCAGGGGGTCTCCGCAGCAGACCCCATACTGAGCCCTCACGGCAAACTCCAGTGCCTGGAGAGGGGCAGCTGGAGGAGCCCATCCGCCGAGGGCACTCCTCACAGTGGGGACACTGGCAGATCTGCCATGGATCAGCCATGTGAGGAGGGAATGGAGCTGGGATCCAGCCCGCAGGACGGACAGGGATGGACACTGCTCCAGCCCCTTCTGCTCCTTGGGGAGCTCCAGGTGACCCCGCACAGGGACACAGGGCCAGGCCAGCTCATGGACCATCCCATGGCGGGATGCTGCTCCCCAGCTCTGTGGGACATGGTCCTGATCACAGCCCGCAGGACAGGGAAAGGAGAGCATGGCATCCAGACCCACTGATGCGCCAGCACCACGGGTCAGGTCCCCATGCTCAGCCCCCGGCGGCAGCTCTATTCCCACTGTCAAAGCCACGGTGCACCCTGCGCAGCTTGGGCTGGGCACCCACCACCAGCTCCCAGCCCCCAGCCCCTGCCCGAGCACCAGGGAGGTGGCAGGCTGCCACGATCAGCACCTGCGAGAGGGTCCTGGGGCAGACACACACAGGCAGCAGGCTTCTCCAGCCTGGCCCTGTCTGCTGCCTGCACCCCACTGCCCTGCCCGGCCATGGGAAGGCCACAGCTCCTGGCAGAACCCCAGCACGGAGCCCATCCTGACCTGCCTGCGAGGGATGCAGGTGCCCCAAGGCCTCTTTCCTGTTTCCTCCCGGCAGAGCCGCCAGCAGCATCCCAGGGAAGGGGCAGCACAGGGGTCACCATGCAACGGGAACTTCGCCACCAGCTGGGATGTGTCCCCAAGGGCTGCGGGTGCCTGCGGGTCCCCGGGCTGCCCTGCTGGCCAGGGGCACTCTGCGGCCAGGGCACGGCAGGTGCTCAGTCCCGGCGAAGCGCCCTGCTCCAGCACGTGCAGTGCCGCTGGCCGTGGCACGGCTGTGCCCATGGCAGGTAAGGGTGGCACAAATGTGACCCACTGGTACCCGGCTGTGCGAGCCCACAGCTCAGCGCTGCTCCCTCCCTGGGACACGCGCATCCCCGGGCCACCCCATCCCACCGCAGGGTCCCAGCCGAGCCCCCTGCTCCCAGCCCTGTGGCCCCAACTCCCGCCAAGCGGGCGGAGGGGCAGCTCGGTGCAAACGGAGGGGCTGCGGCACCGACCTGTCGAGGTGCGAGGCCCCCCAGGCGCCCCCCCCGGCCCCCCTGCCGGCCTTACCTGGGGGGTGGAGGCTCTCCTGGATGGCCTCGACGTCGGCCAGGTCGGTGCAGACACCCTGGCCGTGCATGAGGGTGTGCAGGGGCCGGGGCACGCCGCGGGGGGGGGTAGCACCGCAGCCCGGCGCCGCAGCGGGCGGTGTAGACGCCGCAGGCGGTACCGCGGCCGAGGGCGCAAGTTGCGCAGCAGCCGCAACCCGGCTCCCGCACCAGCTCCGCGCAGCCCTGCGGTGCCTTGCAGCGCGCCAGCCGCTCCTCCGAGCACGGCGGGCACTGGATCGCCTCCTCGCCGCCGCCCGGCGCCGCCGCCAGCACCAGCAGCAGCAGTGGGAGCAGCGGGAGCAGCGCGGGCAGCGGAGGCAGCGCGGGCAGAGCGCGCATGGCGGCTCCGCACCGCTCCGCGCCCGCGCTCCGGCCCGCGGCTGGCGGCGCTGGGCTGGCGGCGGCGCCGGGCGGCGGAGGCTTTATGCGGCCCCTGGCCACACCTCCCGCCGCCGCCACCGGGGCCACCGGCGGGGCCGCCCCCGCCGCCACCGGGAGAGGCACCGGGGAGAGTCGCTCCCCGCCGCCGCCCGCCCGTTTCAGCACCGGGGAGGGTTTCAGCACCGGCGGGGCAGCGCCGGCACCGGGCAGCGCGGACAGCCAACCCCCATCCCCCCCCGCCCCCGGCATCAGGACCACCCGTCGCCCCCTGGCAAACCGCCCAGGCACCCTGTCCGCCACCGCCTGCGCGGTCCTGGGAGCAACTGGGATGAACTGGGACATACACACACACCGGACGGCGCTGCAGCGGGGGGGGGGGGGGGGGGGGGGGGCTGTGGCCAAGATCCCCCGCTCGGGGTGGGCGCCGGGCCCCGGGCGCGGGGGGCTGCCCCGGTGGGAGCCAAAGAGCTGCCGGCAGCTCAGCATCACGGGCAGCTCGGGCCCCGCCTGTCGGGGGGGCCCCGCCGGCTCCCCGCGCCCCCCAGCCCCGCACCGGCCCGGGATAAGTTGAAAGCTGCCGGCACCTAGCGGCTACTTGGGAAAGTCGGGAGGCGGGTGGGGACCCCAGCATCACCCCCCGCCCCGCCCCCGCCGCCGGTCCACGCAGCCCCCGAGCCACACCGCGGCGGGGAAGGCCCCGGAGATGGCGGGGACCGGCCCCTGTGCCCGGGGGGGGACCGGTCACCCGGGGGGCTGGTGACCCGTGAGCTGCGGCCAGGGGCTTCGCGGCCAGTGCTGGGCTCCGCCAGCCGGGGGCGGGGGGCGCATGGGGGCGGTGGGAAGGGCTTGGGTGCAGCCGGGGGGGGGGTGACAGGGGGGTCTTGGGTGCAGCCTGACTGGCGTGACAGGGTGGTCTTGGGTGCAGCCAGGGTGGGGTGACAGGGGGGTCTTGGGTGCAGCCTGACTGGGGTGACAGGGGGGTCTTGGGTGCAGCCAGGGTGGGGTAACGCGGTCTTGGATGCAGCCAAGGGGGGTGACAGGGGGTCTTGGATGCAGCCAAGGGGGGTGACAGGGGGTCTTGGATGCAGCTAGGGTGGGGTGACAGGAGGGTCTTGGGCACAGCTGGAATGGGATGAGAGGGGGTCTTGGATGCAGCCGAGGGGGGTGACAGGGGAAATCTTGGGCACAGATGGTGGGGTGACAGGGGGGGTCTTGGACGCAGCCAGGGTGGGGTGAGCTCTGGCACAAGCGCAGCCTCGCTGACCCTGCCCTGTGTGAGATGCTGCAGCACCCGGCCAGGCCTTGCACTGGCTGTTCCCCCAGCTCCCACCCAGCACACTGCAAGGACACAGAGACCCCCTCTCCCTGCCCCGGGGACAGGATGAGACCTGCTGAACTCGTGCCATGGGACAGGCACATCATCCCAGTTGTTCCCAGGCTTTGTCCTGCACACCCAGGGATGCACCGGCACAGCACATCTGGGCGCTGGCCATGTCACCATGCACCCTGGTCAACGCTGGCAAAACCACCTCCCTGTGCTGCACAAAGATTGATGAGATGACTGCAACCATCCCCACCACCGGCACCACTGGGGACACGGGGCAGACTGTCAGGATGGTGACCTTCACCCTGTGGGACATGGGGAGCCAGCCCAGCCCTGTGCAGCACTGCGGAGCGAGCACAGCATGCAGGGAACCACCACATCCCACCGGGGCTGCGCCGGCCCCACCAGGGACCTGGCTGAGCAGCGGGTGCTGCTGGGGTTTGGGACTGCGCTCTGCACCACGTACGTGGTAATTAACAGTCATTAAATCCCCAGACACTGGGATTCACTGGTGTGGGGCTCAGTGTGGTGGGGGGGATGAGAGGAGCAGAATCAGCCTGTAAGGCAGGGCTCGGGCTGAGAACTTGGAATTCATCCCATGGGTGATGCTCAAACTGGCATTCTGAGGCCTGAGTGCCAGCACTGGTGGCACTGGCCATGCAGGCTCCCAGGACCATCTCTCTCCTGAGCCAGGCAGCACCAAGTGTGCAGGCAGGAGATGGGCAGGTGGGACTTAGAGATGAGCAGGCAGGATCCATGTCCCCCACGCTCCCGAGCCCCCCTTCTCCCCTCCCAGCCGGTGCAGGGGCCCTGCAAGGCATCTCCAGCGCTGCTCCAGAGCCTCTGCCCTGCCTGGCGCTGCTGCAGTGGCCGTGACTCGGGGCAGAGGCACCAGCCTTGACACAGTGTCCAAGCGGGGACCAAACCCAAACAGGTGCCCAGCCCCGCTCAGCCTGCGGCACCTTATCAGGCCTTGGCAGCGCTGAGCGCCTGCTGCAGGGACTGTTGTGTCTGCGGGCAGTGCCAGCAGCCAGCGAGGCGCACAGGGCACTGGGATGCTCTCACTGCACAGCCCTGGGGGCTGTCCCCCCCTCTGGCCAGGCACAGCGCCTCCAGGACTCCATTCCAGCACCATCCTGCGAGATGGAGAGGGGCTGGGCTGGTGCCTCCTGCCCCCCTGATCACAGCCCTGCAGCTAAGGAGGGTGCTCAGTGCCTGGTGTTCAGTGCTCGGTGCACAGAGCTCAGTGCACGGTGCTCGGGGCAGTCCCGTGCCCCTGGCCCCAGGGCTCCGTGGGCTCCCAGTGCAGCTTTCCCAACATCGGTGGGTCTTTGGGGTCCCCAATACTGGGGGGGCCAGGCTGGGTGCTGCTTCCCTGCCACTCACCCCAGCATGGTCTGGAGCCACCCCAGGCCCGGGGGGAGGCTGCAGGTTGGCTCAAGGCAGGGGCAGAAGTGGGGCTGGTGTTTAGAGGGCTGGAGACCCCCCAGGGTGGCCCTGAGGGACCCTGTGAGATGTGGGGCCCTTTGCACCCACTGTGGGACATGGTGACTGCACACACTGCAAGGCACAGGTACTGCACACGCTGCAGGGCGCTGATGCCTCTGGACTGTCACAGCCCTGTCCCCAGGGCTCAGCCCGGCTGACCTATGAGCCGGTCTCCGTCCCCTCCTGGCACTGGGCACCAGTGGCCAAGCAGAGCCCATGGAGCACCCGGCCGCTCTCACCACAGCCGATGCCCCCTGCTCTCATCCAGCTCCTTCCTCCATTCCCCTCCCCACTGGTTTTTCCCCCGTTTCCAGGCAGCATCTCCTCCCCAGCCCTCCCTCGCCTGTTTCAGCATCTCCTCCAGGCCCTGGCTCCCTTCCCCACGGTTCCCAGCTGCCCTCTTTGCCCCTGACTGGCAGGGCAGACAGTGACCTGGCCACATGGTGCTCAGCCCCCGCTGGATGTGGCCCATGGGGCGCGGGTGCTGGGGCGGGCAAGGGGCGTGTCAGGCGGTGCGGAGACCGCAGTGATAACAGCAGGAGCTGTGCTGGGGCCGTGGGAGTAGATGTGGTGGACGAGCAGGGTGAGCCAAGCATCTGCATCCCGGGCAGCCTGGCCCCGAGGCAGCGGCATGGGGTCCGGTAGCCCCCAGCACCTCCTCCGCACGCTCTGCATCCTCTCCGTGCTGGCCGGGCACCTGGCCCCTGCCACAGCCCAGTGGTTTTACCCCCTGGGCTCGGAGAACAGCAGCCCGGATCCGGACACCAGCCCCACGGCCCCCACGGCCCCCACCCTGGGTGGGGAGGAAGGTAGGCATGGTGGGATTGGGGCACGGCTTCCCCGGCACCCCCAGCTCCTGCGCCACAGCAAGGAGGGACACCTCCAGCGTAAGGCTGGAAGGTGAGGTGTGCCATGCTGGCATCCAGGGCTGTTGGCGGCACCACAGTGGCCACAGCAAGTGCTGGGAACTGGGAGTACTGTGTCACCCCAGTCCCTCTCCAGCCCTGCCACCTCCCGCTCCATCATCCCTTTGCTCCTGCAGATGGAGATGCCGGTGGCATGGAGGCCACGCAGAAGATGCTGCTGAGCAAACCCCCACTGGCGACGGCCCCCAGACGCCGGGAGCCCCTCACCAAGGGGGTAGCGAAGGGTCCGGGCCATGCCCCAGCACGCAGACGAGGCCAGGTGCCTTTTCCCAGACAGCATCCCCCCCAGCCCTGCTGCTCCAGCCCCCCCGAACCTCCCCAGCCACTACTGGGCTCCATGCCATGTCCTTCCCCTTATCTGTGCCCTGCCTGCACAGTGCCAGCCCAGGAGGGCAGCATGCCCTGCTTCGGCCCTGAGCCGCGGCTCAGCCACATCTACCCCCTCAGAAAGGAGCTGTGGCAGCTTCTGGCATCCCCCCGGCATGGCACAGCACCACGGCAGCGCTGGGGCTCAGCCCCCATCCCGGGCTGCAAGCAGCCACAACTGCCGGAGGGTCCCACGTGCCCCCTGGGATCCCCCCGAGCCCCGCTCCGAGCACTCCCCGTCTGTCCTTGCAGCACCGACCAACAGTCACCCCGGAGATCTTCGAGGGGAGCGCGGAGGAAGAGGAGTTCCTGCAGATCAAGGTGGTGGAGGGGTCCTGGTCCCCAGGGCAGCTGCGAGGGGCAGCCCGTGGTGGGCACCTGGGTGAGGGGCTCTGGGGGACGTCAGCTGGCAGGGTGGGATGGGGATGGTGCTGTGGGACATCAGGGCGGTGCTCGGGGGTCTCACACTCAGCCCCTCCACTCCTCCAGACCACAGCAAAGGGGCTGCCCCGGCAGGTGCCCCCAGCCCCAGAGACGGACCTTGCCCTCCAGGTGAGACGTGGGCACAGGGCACCCGTGACGCACCCTGCGGCCGGGGTTCCCATCCCACCCCTCACCACTCTCTCCCTCCCCAGATGCACAACGGCTCCGGCTGCGTCTGCCCCGTGCGCCCCGGCCCTCCTGGCCCTCCTGGCCCAAAGGTGTGGTGGTCCTCCCCCAGGAGAGGCACGGGGACCCACAAGGACCTGCTGGGAGAAATCCCACTGCTCTTTTGGCCGTGCAAAACCTTTTCTGCACAGGATTTGGTCTCTGGCTTTGGGGTCTGGGTTGGGGGGGGGCTCTGGTGTCCCCTGGCAGGGGGGCAGGTGGTCCCCACAGTGGGCACTGGCAGAGGAAAGTGCCAGGAGCTGGGAGCCAGGCTCTGTCTTTCCCCAACAGGGAGGGAAAGGAGACCGAGGGTCCCCAGGAGAGAGAGGCCAGCCCGGATTCTCCGGGGAGAGAGGGAAGTCCGGCAGCCCAGGACAGCCAGGTCACCAGGGTCCCCGGGGCCCCCCGGGTCCTCCAGGACCACCGGGGCCCCCAGGACCACCAGGCACCTGGAAAGCCAGGAGCCCACCTGCGCCTGCTGCTCTCCCCGAGGGATCAGAGAATAATGAGGTGAGCGCCGGGGTGGGGGGCACAGGCAGGTGATATAGGGAGGGTAGGCGATGCTGGCGCTGGCTGTGGTGTCTGTCCCCAGCTGGATGGCAGGGCTGGGGAGGGCTGGGGCGTGTGGCCGTGGGAGTGGGCAGCCCAGGGAAGGGGGACCGGAGGGTGGGATGCCACCATTCACCAACTCTGCTCCCTCCTTCCTCTCTCCCTCCAACCTGACAAGCAGCTGGGAGCATCCAGCCCTGCGGGAAACCCAGGACCCCCAGGACCCCCTGGGCTGCCTGGGCTGCCCGGACCCCCAGGCTACCCGGGCCATGAAGGCCCCCCAGGGGCCCCTGGGCGGGAAGGGCAGCCGGGACCCCCCGGCCCACCGGGGGCTGTGGGACCACCCGGTTTCCCCGGGGCTGAAGGACCTCCAGGGTCTCCAGGCTTGGCTGGGCCAGATGGACCCCCAGGGGCACCAGGGCTCCCAGGCCCTCAAGGTGCCCCCGGGGTGCCTGGGCACGAAGGACCCCCCGGTCCCACAGGACCTGCATCGCTCCCTGGCAAACCAGGGCTCCGAGGGGAGCCAGGATTCCCCGGACTAAAGGTAAGGGGCTCCCAGCCCAGCCCGTCCATGGCCCTGGGGCCAGAGCAGAGCCAGCGCGGGGGGGATGGAGCACCGGCCCCTCGCCCTGCCCCAGCAGGGAGCAGCCCCCAGCACTGAGCCCAGCGGAGGGCTCCGGGGCTGCCCCAGCCCTGCTGCTGCGGGGCCTGGGGGGGCCTGGGGTGCGAAGCCCCCATGCCCACCACCCCACACACTGTGTGCTGGCAGGGTGAGAAGGGTGAGCGTGGGCTGCCGGGCATGCCGGGGAGCCCTGGCCGGACTGGAGAGACGGGCTCCCCTGGCATGCCTGGTCCCATGGGGCCGCCGGGGCCACCAGGGGACTACAGGGTGAGTAGGGGGTCCTGGGGCTGCGGGTGCTTGGGGGGGGCAGCCCTCGCACCACCCTGGCACGGCCTCTCCTTCCAGTGCGACTCACGCCACACTGGGCACCGCGGACCGACCGGGCTGCCGGGCCCCAAGGTGAGCTGGGGGAGCGGGCACCGCGGGCAGCAGGTGCTGGCAGCAAGGGCACGGGGACAGCGTCAGCCGCAGTGCGGGGACCAAACAGCTCCATGGCGGGCGCTACCCATGGAGCGAGGCACAGCGCTGTGCGGGGGGGCCTGGGGACCCCGGGAGCCGGGGTGCTGACAGGACCTCTCTGCTTTCCTTCCAGGGAGAAAAGGGGGACCCTGGAGAGCGGGTTTGTAGCTGCAAGCGCTGGCACAGGGGGAGCTGGCTGGGGGGGTCCCCAGTGCGAACCCCTGAGCCCCGTGTGCTGCCCCTGCTCCCCCTCTGCCCTCTCCCTGGCAGGGTAACGCCAGCCTTCACCTTGTGCCGGTGGCACTGCCAGCACCCCAAATGTGCTGGGGCATGGAGCGTAAGGAGTCACACCATCGCCTGCAGCACATGCAAACGCACATGCACACACACCCATGCATGCAGGGAGCGTACACACGTGTGCACACCCATGCGAGCACGCAGTGCACCCACACACGCACACAGCACACGCACCCATCCCAGCACAGGCTCTAATCCTGCCTCTCTCTGCCGCTCACCCAGGGGTGCTGCTACGGGGAACATGGGTGCAAACCAGGCCACCCCCACTTCCCCAGCACCGACAGCCGGTCCGGCTCCTGGGTGCCCATCAGCGGGTACCAAACGGTGAGTCCTCAGGGCTCGTGGGGCCCCATCATGGCAAGGGGTGCCTGGGGACCCCAGCCTGGCCTCAGGGACCCTGCTGTCAGAGCCCAGGTGGCTCTGTGTGCCCCACGCTATGGCTCACCCCATCGGCAGCCCCCCAGGTCTCACAGCCCCCACTGGGACTGAAGGGATGGAGGGATGGAGGGGTGGAGGGCTGGAGGGATGAAGGATGAAGAACAGTCTCAATCTTCTCTCTCTTTCTCTGCAGGGCAGCAAAGAGGAGCCGGAGATTTACGGAGCGATCATCCCCCATGTGAGAGACCCTGCCTGGCTCGCAGCTGTGAGCTGCCCCAGCCTGGGGGGCTTCAGCTCTGGGAGGGGAACAGAGCGGGAAGGATAAGGGACAGCAATGGGGTGTCTTAGAGCTGCCTTCTCAAAAGGCAGCACTAAAATAGCCCAGTCCAACCTCCACACTGCTCCACTGTAGGGTCTTCGAGGGCCACCTGGGCCACCCGGCCCCCCTGGGCCCCCTGGCCCCCCCGGAGCACCAGGTCTCCTCTACCTCAACGTAAGGCGCAACAGGGGCTGTGCACATGCCTGTGCCAGAGCATGCACACGTGTGAGTGTGCACAGCACGAGGGGCTCCCCACAAACCCGCCTGTCTTTGCTTCCAGAGGGTTTACCCGGTCCGTGCCCAGCCACCCTGCAAGCAGCCGGTAAGCTGCAGCTCTGCTGTCCCTGAGAGAGACCCTGTCCCCTCCCCATGCACCGGGACGGGTGTCCCTGTGCCCAGCACCAGTAATGGGCCCCACTTGCCTTCGCAGGCAGCCACCGACGCAGACTGGGCAGCAGGTAAGGGCATTTCTCAGGTGTTTTGGAGCCTCCAGCCTCCTTGGAAACACCTTTTGTGAACTTCCCGGGTGCCAGGGCCGTGCTACCCTGCATGGGTCCCCAGCACCGCAGCTGGCTCTCCCACCCATCTCCCATGGCCACCGCATCCCTGCGGGGCCAGCTCCTTGCGGGAGCACCCAGCCCCTGCGCTGGGGCACCTTGTGACCCCCCACCCTCTCCGGGCTCTCCAGATGCTGACATCCCCCAGACGGAGCGACTGGACTCCCGTGCTGATCTCCGGGTGCGTCCTGGCTGCGGCCACAGGCAAGCCCCCCAGGCTGTCCAGCTGCCCTCTGTGCCACAGCTGGACCGTGAGCCTCTCCATGCCCCCCAGCGCCAGACGTGGGTCTTCAAGTCCAAGGAGCTGATGCTGAAGTCGGGCAGCAGCGTGCCCGAGGGGAGCCTGGTCTACGTGCGGGAAGGGAGCAGTGCCTTCCTCCGGACCCCCACTGGCTGGAGCCGCCTCCTGGTACCGTGCACTGAGGATGCCCCTCGGGGTCCCTCACGGGTGGGGGGGGGCAGGCTCCAGCCCCGCAGCTAGCGCTGGGCTGGATTTGGTGCTTGGGCAGCAGACCCCCGGGAAGGAGCCCGTTGCCCCCTAACCCATCCCCTTCTGCGCATTGCATTGAGCAGCTGGAAGATTCGCAGTCGCTCTTTGCCAGTGACGACCCCTCCGCATCCACCCCACAGTACCAGGTGAGGGGTGCAGGCAGCCCCTGGGTCTGCTCAGGTCCCAGCAAGGGGGCTGAGCCCTCCTTTGCCTGCCGGGGGGGGGGCAGGCCCCCACGGACTGTCTTCTCCTTTCCATCCAGGAGGTGAAGCAGGTACAGACAAGAGGTCCTGACACAGGGCCACCCGCGCTGGCCCCAACCGACTCGCTGGTGAGCCCTGCAGCCGGTTCAGCCACGCCGGGAGGGACATGCCGTGGTGATGGGCTGTCAGCAGGGCAGTGCCAGCCCAGCACACGTAGAGCTTGGGGTTGTGTTGGTCTGGGGAGGGTGCTGCACCCAAGGCACTCATGGCAGCACAGGGACGGGTGTCCTCGGGCTGGCCTGAGCTGTGCTATTCCAGGTTCAGAAGGAGGAGGCACAAGGGCTGTCCCAGATCCTGCCAACCACCGTTGCCCCACGGATTCCATCAGTAAGCAATGCCCGGCCCCAGGGTGGGAGACAAGTGGCCCAGCCATGGGAGAGGGGGAAGAAGTGCCCAGGGGACCCCGCTGTGCCTGGCCAGCACTGCTGGAAGCTTGCACCCTCCCGGGAAGGAGGGAGCAGAGACCTCAACGCCTGGCCATGCCTGAAGCTCCCTGCCACCCTGCCTCCCTTCCTCAGCTCCGCCTGGCCGCCCTGAACGTGCCCCTCACTGGCGACATGAGTGGGATCCGGGGTGCCGACCTGCAGTGCTACCGGCAGTCCCAGGAGGCTCAGCTTTACGGCACTTTCCGGGCATTCCTGTCGGCCCCCACCCAGGACCTGATCTCCATCGTCAAAAGGACGGACAGGACCCTCCCCATCGTCAACCTGAAGGCAGGTACCCCCGTCCCCTGTGGGGGCTGCCAGTGGCAAAGCCCTGTGGCCCCCAGTGAGCCTCAGTGGGGGAATCCTTGCCCAGTCCTGCACTGGGGCTGCTGCACCCCAGTTGTGTCACCACGTGTGTTTTGGGGCGCTGGGAGGAACCAAGAGCAAGTTATCACCCACATGTGGTTGGGACGAGGGCACCGCCCCAGCCCCTGGCTCAGCACCGCTGCTTGTGCCTGCAGGGCCAGCTGCTGGCCAAATCCTGGAGCTCCCTCTTCGAGGGCCAGACTGGTGCCGCCCTGCGGGGCCCCGTCTACTCCTTCAGTGGGCACAATGTCCTAATAGATCCCCTCTGGTAAGTCCAGCCATGGGGCGGATGCTGGCAGGGTGCCCCCAAACAAGTGCACCCATGCCAGGAGCCAGGGTGGGGTCTGCAGCAGGTTCCCCCCCTGCCCCTGCTGCTTGCATAGATGCAGGATCACCAGAGCTGGACATGCTCCAGAGGGTGTCCCCCAGCCCCTCTCACCCCCATCCCCACCCACAGGCCTCAACAGCTGGCCTGGCACGGATCCACGCCACGTGGTGGCCAAGCCCGCAGGCGGGATTGCCAGGGCTGGCGCAGCTCTGGCCCTGGGGAGGGCCTGGCCACCCCCTTGGGCGAGGGCAGGCTGCTGGCCGGGCAGCGGCACAACTGTTCCGAGGAGCTGGTGGTGCTCTGCGTGGAGGTGGCCTTTCCCTACCGGCACATGTGGTGACCCCAGCACTGTGGCACTGGTGACCCACCAGCCACATGCCCCATGCAGCCCCCCTGTATCCTGTGGGGCTGGGGAAACAGCTCTGGGAGCTCTGTGGGCAGCACTGGGGGGTGAACTGCAGCGTCAGGGCTGTGGGAGAGCACCGAGAGGGTGCCAACCCTGTGGCCAGGCTGTGCCATGCTCGCCCCAGGCTGTGCCATCCACACAGATCCCACCGGGTGATGCCAGGCCATGCCCAGCTGCTTCCCTGCACCTCCAGTGAAGCAGATGCTGTCACAGAAATAAAGACGAAATAATTGTTGGTGTTTTGGATGACAGTGATCTGTTACAGGGGTGGTCCTACCCAGGACATCGCCCCAGCAAGGGTTGTGGAAGGGCACACCACAGCCAGCCCAGGGAATGAGGAGAGGGTCTGGAACCATGAGTGGGCTTCAGCCCCATTGGATCAGCACAAATGGGAGTGCAGGGGGAGGAGGTGACACAACCGCAAGGACCATAAAGTCACTGTAATCCATCTCCAGTGATGTCAACATTGCTGGGTGCTGCATCAGCAGAACAGCTTCTCCCGAGTGCAGGCAGCAACCTTTGCCTCTCCTGGAGCGTGGGCAGCAGCCCCCAGCAGCAGCCCCCGACTGGTGGCTCTGGCATATGCACACAGGGGCACACTCCAGGGCCTGGTGCCTGTTGAGGCGGCGTTACTGTGCCCTAGTGTCCCCTCAGGGCCTGCCCTGTGTCCCCTCAGGGCCTGCCCAGTGTCCCCTCAGGGAGTAGGCCCCAAGGCCTGCCCTGTGTCCCCTCAAGGCCTGCCCAGTGTCCCCTCAGGGAGTAGGCCCCAAGGCCTGCCCTGTGTCCCCTCAAGGCCTGCCCAGTAGGTCCCAAGGCCTGTCTAGGGGATCCCAATGTCCCCTCTGGGCCTACCCAGTGGTCCCAGTGGATCCCCAGGCCTGGCCAGTGTCCCCAGGGCCTGACCAGTGGGTCCCAGTGTCCCCCCAAAGCCTACCCAGTGGGTTCCAGCATATCCCCGGGCCCCCCCCAGCGACCCCCGGTACGTCATAACACCAAAGGCAAGCGGACAGGCGCTAAGGCCCCGCCGCCCAGCACACTCCTCCCCTTCGCTCTTCTATTGGCCAATATCACTGCCCGTCCCGCAACTGTCCCTTCTGAGTGGCTGATTTGAATTCGCAGAGCGCCCTCTGACTAGCGAGAGGTAGGGAGAAGCGCGACACGTGTCCCCGCCTTCCCGCTGCGATTGGCGGCGCGCTGGGGGCCCGTGGGCGGGGATTGGCTGAGGATTTTGGCGGGCCGCGCGGAGGTTTGAAAGGCGCGTTTGGGGCTGTCTTTGTGTCTCCTCGGCAGTGCCGGTCGCCGCCATGAAGCTCCAGGAGTTCGTGTCACCACTCCGAGTACGTGCGGCGCCCCGCCACCCTTCCCCGCCCCACGCACCTCCGCTCCTTGTCCCCTCAGGGTCTCCCCCCGGGTCCCCATCCCCCCCGCCTCAGGGTCTCTCCTCGGGTTCCTCTCCCCGCCCTCCTCCCCCCCGCCTCAGGGTCTCTCCCCGGGTCCCCGTCGTCTTCCCCCCCCGCCTCAGGGTCTCTCCCCGGGTCCCCGTCGTCTTCCCCCCCCGCCTCAGGGTCTCTCCCCGGGTCCCCGTCGTCTTCCCCCCCCGCCTCAGGGTCTCTCCCCGGGTCCCCGTCGTCTTCCCCCCCCGCCTCAGGGTCTCTCCCCGGGTCCCCGTCGTCTTCCCCCCCCGCCTCAGGGTCTCTCCCCGGGTCCCCGTCGTCTTCCCCCCCCACCTCAGAGTCTCTCCCCGGGTCCCCGTCGCCGCGCCCCCCCCCCTCCCCCCTCAGGGTGTCTCCCACCCCCCCGCCTCAGGATCTCTCCTCGGGTCCCCCCTGCTCCTTCAGGGTCTCCCCCCGGGCCCCTCTCGTAGCCTCTCCCTCCGTTCCTCTGAGCTTTCCCACATCCACGTTCTCCTCACCCTCTCCCCCGGCCCCGAGATCCCCTCTCTCCCTTGGTACGGTGCAGGGGCTCCCAGCCGCCCGGGCCCGCTCCATCACACGCCCCCCCGCCTTGATCCCCTTCGACCCCTCCCCCGGTCACCTTCAGGAGCCCACTGCCCCTCACTGCCTCCGTTTCTCCCCCGAGCAGCCTGCGGATGAGAACTCCCAGGTGCCCAAGGGAGATGGCACCAAGAAGCAGCTCTCGGTGGAACACATCTACCAGAAGAAGACACAGCTGGAGCACATCCTGCTCCGGCCCGACACCTACATCGGCTCTGTGGAACTGGTCACCCAGGTACGAGAAGGGCCACGGGGCTAAGCCACTTGAACTCCTTGGTGCGGGCGAGAAGTCATTAATATCTGTTCATAAAGCACAAAACATCTGCTTTACAGACTGATGGCGCAGAAACGGAGGTGTATCTGGGGACTGATGTGTTATTTCTTACCTCCTTTTCAGCAAATGTGGGTTTTTGATGAGGACGTGGGCCTCAACTGCAGAGATGTGACCTTTGTGCCTGGCTTATACAAAATCTTCGATGAGATTCTAGGTAAGGTGACCTATTTGTTGGGTCAATGATTGACAAGTCATTAATGGGTGCTGAATGTCTAAGAAACTGGAAATAAATGTAAGAGCTTATCAAGTGTACTTTTATCTGGTTGTGCTGTTGACCGAGTAATACTTATTGCTTAATTTGGTGGATGGTGCTCACAGAGTACATGGTTTGCTGATTGTGCTTGGAAATATTGGATACTAATGCCCAATGTCCTTCCATTAATGCTGCTAAATAGTGAGCCATGCGTGGAATGATGGTGCACTCCATTACAAAACCAATTTCATTCAGCCCAAAATTCTCCCTTTTATGTTAACTTGCAGTACTCATCTTTATAACTTGCCAAATATTTGCATCCTGAGATTATGATTATTAGTAACATTGCATTGAATTTTTGCGCTCATTCTGCTGAAGACACTTTAGAGTTAATAGTTTTGTCTTGACTCAGAATGTAATATAAACAATAATCTTTCTGTTCTAGTCAATGCTGCAGACAACAAGCAGAGGGATAAAAACATGTCATGCATTAAGGTTACAATTGATGTGTAAGTTTGATTTCATTTTTGTTCGTTGCCTTCCCAATGCATGTGCGTTAATTTGCTGTTCTGCTAAGCTGGTGTGGTATTGGAGGGCTCTGCTATGGGGCCGGTCCAAGTTAGACCAAATGTAATTCACCAGTTGTGAAAGCCTTTTCCTTGCTTAGCCCCACAGTCTCTTACAGGGTGCTGAGTTGTGAAATGACTGCCTTTTTGTTGTTTTCTGTTGTGGCTGTTTTCCTCTCTTCTCCCTCTCAACTGTTTTATCCTGTCGTTGAGCATAGATAGAGGGTTTTTACATGTGGCAGTCCATTTCACAGATGGTATCCACAGATCTGAGAATTTTGTTGTTGACTTGCTCTCCCTCTGCCGGCTGTTTCTGCAGCTGCTGGATGGAGATTTGCTCTTATGAAATGGTGGCCTTTCCCCAGAGCTTTTGTAGAACATTTGTTTCATAGCTCAATCATTTGCAGCCTTAAAAACACCTTTTTTTTTCCCCCCCTAGAGAGAATAACACAATCAGTGTATGGAACAACGGCAAAGGTATTCCAGTTGTTGAACACAAAGTGGAGAAGGTCTATGTGCCTGCTCTTATCTTTGGACAGCTACTAACATCCAGCAACTATGATGACAATGAAAAGAAAGTCACAGGTAGGGATGACTCTCAAATAGTCACTAATATTTCTGAGCAGCCTGTTCAGTTTTAATGTGTGAACTAAAAGGGGGGGGAAGGGGGTCCTTGATGGAACATGAAAACAGCATTCTGAATCAGTCAGACAGAGGTCTTCCCACTCTATTTTATAGTAATGGTACAAACATGGAGAACAGGAAAAATTCTCTTTGAATGCTCATCCCAATTAAGTGTGGATTTATAGTCACATACTGAGTTTGTAGGATATTGTTGCTTATTGACAGTTGTACTTGGATTGTGCTGAAGTGGCTGAAGTCTTGTTTGTCTGGAATTGTTTTAGATGGCTTTGAACAAAAGCAGTAACACAAGTCTGTTTTCCTTCTAATTCCAGGTGGGCGAAATGGTTATGGAGCCAAACTGTGCAACATATTTAGCACAAAATTTACTGTGGAAACTGCATGTCGTGAGTACAAAAAGTTATTCAGACAGGTATGAACACTTCTCATTTCAGTAAGGTTACACTGGAGATTTTCAAACAAGACCCTAAGTTTTTGTTTCAAAACTCTAGGTGCAAGTTGCATTCAGTACACCTCGATTAGAATAAATTTGGCCCACAGTTACTGTGCCACAAAATAGAATTCAGATAAATAACGAGCAGACATAATCAGAATCTAGTTTTTAACCAGTGAGTTCTTTTTAATTTGAAAGTATTTAAAACTCGTAAATCAGCTTACTGCTTTTAAAAACTAAGCTAGTTGTTCAGGTGTGTTAGACTTGCAACTCACAAAACCTCCTTTTCTCAGACCTGGACAGACAACATGGGAAAGGCTGGTGAAATGAAGCTGAAATATTTTGATGGAGAAGATTACACGTGTATCACTTTCCAACCTGATCTGTCAAAATTCAAAATGACAACGCTTGATAAAGACATTGTAGCACTAATGTCTCGAAGAGCATATGATATTGCTGGATCCACAAAGGATGTCAAAGTTTTCCTAAATGGACAGAGGCTGCCTGTGAGTGAACATTTAGAAGAAACTGTAATATCTGTATTTCTCATGTCATTTAAACAGATTTTTGTTGAAGAAATTTATGTCATTACACGTATTAAAGGGAAAATTTGCATGAGTGATTTTGCTACCCACTTCCCAGGAAGATATGAATTAAGTATTTATAGGAGCTGTTATAAATTAATTGTCTGCTTTCGTCTGTATGCAGGTGAAAGGATTCCGCAGTTATGTGGACCTCTATCTGAAGGACAGAGTAGATGAAACTGGTAATGCGCTTAAGGTTATCCACGAGGAAGTAAATTCTCGGTGGGAAGTGTGTTTGACTTTAAGTGAAAGAGGCTTCCAGCAAGTTAGCTTTGTCAACAGCATTGCCACTACAAAGGTAACTCTTCCTTAGCTTACTTAGTCAAGCTAATGCCATATTCTTCATCATCAATATTCTTAGCTATTTTCAAATGTGTGTCTGTTAGTGAAAATGTTGCTTAATGTTGCAAAGACTATGCTAAAAGTTTTAAACAGATATGCATGCTTTGTTTTAATGGCACCCCCACCATGTCTTTGGTCCCCTGTTCCCTTAGGGTGGCAGGCACATTGATTATGTCACTGACCAGCTTGTGACTAAGCTCATTGACGTTGTGAAAAAGAAGAACAAAAATGGAGCTGGAGTGAAGCCTTTTCAGGTACAGTGTCGGAATTTCCCCAGTGGAAAACACAACTCTGGCATTAATGCAAATTGTAACTACAGCTTAGTGCATTACTACTTTAATTAATAATACATATTTCTATTCTACAGACCATATATAGATAAGAAATTGCTAATTATAGAAGCCTCATATTGCCCAGTTCAAGCCAACTAACGGTCTTCTCTTTGTTTGGCCAATGTATTTTGTAATCAGAACACTGTAAGTCAGTGTAGATGGACTAAAACTTGGTATCTGCTAGACAATAACCTATTTGGGCTGAGAGCTGCTAATTCCTTGACGTCTCAAATCAGTAAACATTGCTCGTGAATGTTCATTAGCTGCCCTAAATTCTTTGAAGATATCTAGAAAAATTAAAAACCATGCATAGTGATAAATGAGTTTTTCCTTCCTGTGTCATTCTGACCAGCAAGTATCAGAATGCACTGCTGTTACCAAGGTGGGCTTGCATAATGTGTGATTACTGCTTGTATTTAATTCTAGGTGAAGAACCATATGTGGATTTTTGTGAATGCCTTAATTGAAAACCCAACCTTTGACTCTCAGACTAAAGAGAACATGACTCTGCAGGCAAAGAACTTTGGTTCAACGTGTAAATTGAGTGAAAAATTTATTAAGGGGGTAAGTACTGATACACAGATAATCACAATGTCTGTAAAACTACATCTTATGCTTAATGTGGCTAATATCTACTTTTGAAGCAATGTCATGAATTAAAGAAAATGTAACTTAATATTCTGTCGTTGTTAAGGCTTTTCCCACAGTTGTTTGCGGTTATTTTTTGTATTGCAGGCAGTGGCCTGTGGCATTGTTGAAAGTGTCCTAAACTGGGTAAAATTTAAAGCTCAGAACGAGCTGAATAAGAAATGTTCAGCTGTGAAACACACCAAGATTAAGGGTGTTCCTAAGCTGGATGATGCCAATGATGCTGGTAAGTGGTTTACGTCCTTTGTAACCAATTCATTCAAAAACAGTTAAAACTTCTTCATTAGACAAAAGAATTGTCTCATAAGGAAAAATGCAAAAACCTGTAATTATAGTTTATCCCCATATTACAGTCCCATTTACTATGTTTATTCCCATTTACTATGTGCAGTGCAACAAAACTTGTATGTGTTAGAAGGTATTTGTTCTCATTCAGTTTGTGAGTATCCAGGCTTTGATTTCACTTCGTAATTGGAAAATTGACTTGATGTTTCTTTTATTTTTTAGGCAGCAAGAATTCTTTAGATTGCACGCTTATCCTGACAGAGGGAGACTCAGCCAAAACACTGGCTGTCTCTGGTCTAGGAGTGGTTGGTAGAGACAAATATGGAGTATTTCCCCTGCGTGGGAAAATACTCAACGTCAGAGAAGCTTCTCATAAGCAGGTTAGTTGGAAAATAGTTATAATCTACCTGTTAAAAGGCGCATTATGCTTTGCATAATGCAACAAAGCTCAGTCAACAGTATACTTATGAATAGCTTTAGATTTTCAGCTACATTTTAAGTGTGAAAAACAAGGTTTTTATTTTGTGTGATCTTTTCCAGATTATGGAAAATGCTGAAATCAACAACATCATCAAGATTGTGGGTTTACAATATAAAAAGAACTATGAAGATCAAGAATCTTTAAAGACTCTTCGCTATGGAAAGATTATGATTATGACAGATCAGGTTAGGTTCACTAAAATTGAAAATTGGGACAGAAAAAAACACCACTTGAATACAGAGGAAAGAAGAAAAAAGTGCTACCTTTCTCCTACTGCCACTGTTGTACCTAATCCTCTGAATTTGTTTCTTTTTATCATGCTGTATTTTAGTGGGTCATAATGTCTTTTCAGCCACAAAACAGATAAAATAGACGGGGAGAGCAGCATCGCCAGATAGCTAAATACTGTCTTTCCAGTCTGCTGATTCAAGGCCCTTGACCAGTCCTTGATACCTTCTTTCACCAAGAATGTGCCTTTTCTGTTTCTCTTGGTTTTCTTAGGTTACACAACACGTGGTCACTTTTTTAGAAGTGAAAGTTAAAAGGGTCAGTTAGCTGGAATTATAGAATCATTTGCTGTTAAGGTAACAATTGTTAATTCCATCATGTCCCTGATATAATGTGTTGGGGTTTGTGGTGTCTTTTTTTTTTTTAATCAGGATCAAGATGGATCACATATCAAAGGTTTGCTGATAAACTTCATCCATCACAACTGGCCATCTCTTCTAAAACACAACTTTTTGGAGGAATTTATTACTCCCATCATAAAGGTAAGGGTTGGGTAGATGATAAGGTAAATGAGTAAAGATCCATTGGTCTAAATCTGCCTCTCATTTCACGGTTAAAATATTTGTTGATTGTAGGTCTCTAAAAACAAAGAAGAAATTGCATTCTACAGCATTCCTGAATTTGAAGAATGGAAAAACGGTACACAGAACTACAATTCATGGAAAATCAAGTACTATAAAGGTTTGTAGAAAATGTAATATGTTGAAATTAAATGACCCAAGTAAAAGCATTCATGATTAAATTCAGTTAGCCCTGCTTTTGCAGAAAGGATCTTCCCTCCTAAGATACTCTGACTACAAATACATGCAACATAAAATACAAAAGTAAGGAAACAATAACATCTAACTGGATAAAAATCTCAGTAAAATCTCTCAAAATGGAGCTAGAATATTGTGGATAACCATTCTTTCAGCCCTCTTAGGCAATTATGCTCAGTTTTATGTGGTATTTTCCATAGAATGGTCCTTGTGTAGTGTTAGCACTGTAAGCTAAGTACTTCCGAATCGCCTAGTACCAATAAGAAAGTTGCCAACTGCAGAACAGTAGCTGTTAATCATTTTGGATATCTACAGGAGTTACAGACAAAACCCGAAAGTACAACATGCAACTGCTCACTTATCACTAAAAGCACAAGAATTACAGATACCTTACATCTCATTTTAAAGTCGTGTGTTTTCAGTAAGTCATCTTCATGCTATACATTTGTATGATGCATCACAGAAACTGGGCATGGTAAAATATTTCTTTGAACTGCAACTTAATTTAAGCAAGAAGTTATTAGGATTAACTAGTACTGTCTCTGCAGGTTTGGGTACCAGCACATCAAAGGAGGCTAAAGAATACTTTGCAGATATGGCTAAACATCGAATTGGCTTCAAATATTCTGGGCCTGCAGATGATGCTGCGATCACCCTGGTAACTAACACTTGATTTAATTGCTGACTTACTACCTTTGGTATTCTACTGCTTAGAGTGCTGTGTATTTTCTCTTAATATGCTCTTAAAGGCCTTTGGGCTTGAGACAATCTCTTTGTTACCAAGGCTACGGCTTTAGTCTAACCAGTAGAAGCAAATCTGTCCACAGACCTCAGGCCAAGAGTAGCCTTTTAATGATGGCTTTTAAATATAGCTCAGAACAAACTAATCACTACAAACCAATTGACATTTTCAGACACAACAGTAAATATTCCTTTAACATTTTTCTGCATGTTCTACTGCAGTTTTCTCCAAGTCAGACCTCCCTTTTCTCCCTCAGATTTTCTTGCAAAATGGTTCACCAGTGGATTAAAACAGTCCTTGCTTCTGTGAACTTCTTCACCTTCAGTAGCCATTGACTCCTAAGTATTCTGAGCTATTAGGCAATGCCAAAAAACCAAGTTTTTCCCCAAAATATAAATTTCCTCCAAAATCTCCTGTCGTTTTCCATTATTATGTTAAAAATCCATACATTTAAATCTAACTACCATGTTTCCTAAAGACTGGTGGAAATTATGCTCCTAATATATTTAGCTACAAGAAACTTTTATTGCATTTCTTGGGCTATTAGGTCAGCACATTTAGCATGTTATTCTCCTGGGTAAACTCTTCCTGTATGCTTTCTTTTTCCAAGTGAGCCAATAAGGCACACCACAGAATGTCCTGGAATTGAGTTACTTTTCATTTTGTAATACACAGGCCTTTAGCAAGAAGAAGATAGAAGAGCGAAAGGAGTGGCTGACTAATTTCATGCAGGATAGAAGACAACGGAAGCTGCATGGTCTGCCAGAGGTAAAAGGTTTACATAGATAAGGAAACTGGTTTCCTGTCTCTCCCTGGGGCTCTTCTCAGTGTCATTCTGGCATGCTAGAGCTGCACAGAGCTCAGTCAGGGAGTCAGTCACCTGATTATGGGACAGTTAAAACATTTCAGGATTTTGCAGAGCAGCTCCTTCTCTCACCAGTGTAGCCACATTATCAATTGTGCATCCGTGAATTTCACATTTAACACTTATCACTCAAATTACTTTATCAATAGGGAAATGATACCTTGAGCAGGGCTGCATGAAGATTTTATTTATCAAAAAATGGGCCTGCATCACAGGAAATGTTTCGCTTCACCATGCTAAGACTGTCAGCACTGGAGCTGTGTTTAGCTATTCTGACAAGGAGCTTCCATTTTAGTGAAACTAGCCAAGGATGTGCTAAGAAACAGATTAGACCTCATTAAAATTAAGGCAGTCTTGCACCTGTTTTTCCTAGGAATACCTGTATGGGAAAAATACTAATTTCCTGACATACAACGACTTCATAAACAAGGAGTTAGTGCTGTTCTCAAACTCGGATAATGAAAGATCAATCCCGTCACTGGTTGATGGTAAGTTATTTCAAGATCGTGATTCCACATAGTGCGTGCCCCAGCTCTTAATAAATGGGTGCTTGTATGTCATATCAGAATTGGGAAACCTGCTGAGTTTTCAGGGTCAGTGTTCTGAAGTTCATTTTCTGCTGTCCAGGTTTTTTAATCTTTGGATTAAATGTTTTGTCCATTTTGTAGTATATTATTGCAAGTACCTTACTCTCTGGGGCAGAATTTTTAGGTGTAGAAGCATGTCATAGTCTCTAGAGAGCAGAAGTGAAACACATCGTATGTTCTAATCACAAGGTCTTGTCTTTTTTTTATACAGGTTTGAAGCCAGGTCAAAGAAAAGTTCTGTTCACTTGTTTCAAACGAAATGATAAGCGAGAGGTGAAAGTTGCTCAGCTGGCTGGTTCTGTAGCTGAGATGTCCTCATACCATCATGGTGAAGTAAGAACCTGGCCTTGTTGTGCAAAATGCTTTTTAAATGAAAGGCAAGCCTTTCTGTTGACTTAACAGTTAAGATGCCTCTAAAGCAGAACTAGATATTTGAGTATAAATACCAAAACAAAGTGACTGTATATCTCCTATTCTTCAACAAGAATTTAATCTGAGATTGGTTGGTCTGCCTTTCCTGCCTAGACTTTATGGGAATGTATTTTATTCAAAAAGTAGAACAAGAAAAAAAACCCCTTTATTTATGATAGATTTAGGCAGATGTTAATAGCCTTTCTACCTTGGTAAGGACAAGTTAAGCACTAAAACAAGCTTCCTTTTGGAGACTGACAGGATCTTTCACTGGAGGTTTCAAGAACAGGTAGACAGCAGTATATCTGTGGGTCACTGGAATATATCTAGTCACCCAGGCTAGACAGTCTTGGGATGTACTTTCCGCGAGTTTCCTCCAGTATTTTGAGTTTATCCTCTATATCAGTTCTGTTCCTGGTGTGAATTTTGGCTTTAACTTTGTCCGTTGAGTGAAGAATTCTGCATATTTAGCTTTGAACCTTCCTTTATTGCAGGCATCGCTGATGATGACCATCATTAACTTAGCTCAGAACTTTGTGGGCAGCAACAACCTCAACTTGCTACAGCCTATTGGTCAGTTTGGCACAAGGCTGCATGGTGGGAAAGACTCTGCCAGTCCTCGATACATCTTTACGCTGCTCAGGTCAGCATTAATGATTTCTTACAGTCTTAAATATTCTTAGCATATTACAAGACTCAATTTGACAGCAATTAGGATGAAAAATGAATGTGCTTCTTCCCTTTAAAAATTTGGACTACTTGCTCACTCTGAGTAGCAACAATTGAAGTGAGGTTTGGACACTAGGTTCAGGTATATAAACTTTGGTTATCATTCCAGAGAACAGAAAGGCACAGTGGAGAATATGGAAATGGCAGCAAAAACAAAGGGAGAAATTTGAGTAGGATAATAAAAAGCGAACCTGAGCTGGGAAAGCAAAGTTCTAATAGCTGAAAGTGCAGTGCTTTAGTCTCTGACCCAATGGTCACTTAGGTTGAACTTGGTCAAATCTGTTACTTGAGCACATGTATGGTTGTACTAAAGCAAGGTACAGAGAATTGGAGCCTTTCTGGACATTAAACTTTAAACTCATACCCGAAGTATTTAAATTAAGGGCCCCATATAGCCAGTGGAACCTGTAGAGATGGGTGGAATTGCTGAAGATGCATCTGTTTTGAGTGTTACTCTAGAAGCCTGGTTTCCTCACACAGAGCCCCAGGCTGTATGGCTGTGGTTGGCTGATAGGAATAAACCCAATTTAGGTGTTTTTTTTGTTTGTTTTCTGGAGGGTTCTTTTGGAATGGTGGTCACTGTTCTGTAAGGAGAATTGGGGCTTAAATTCTCTTTTCCATCCTAGTCCGCTGGCACGGTTGCTGTTCCCACCAGTGGATGACAATATCCTGAGGTTCTTGTATGATGACAATCAACGTGTGGAGCCAGAATGGTATATGCCCATCATTCCCATGGTGCTGATAAATGGAGCAGAGGGGATTGGTACTGGCTGGTCCTGCAAGATCCCCAACTTTGATATCAGGGAAGTTGTGAATAATATCCGTCGTCTGATGGATGGAGAAGAGCCATTGCCAATGGTAAATAATATATTTAAATTAAACAATGTCTCACTTGTTAGTTTATTCAGTGTGTTTTGGAGCATTTCATGCAAATGCTTAAAAACAGAAGCATCAACACAAAGCTGAATCCAGTGTTCTTTTCTGCTTAGCTTCCTAGTTACAGGAATTTCAAAGGCACAATAGATGAGCTGGGACCTAATCAGTATGTGATAAGTGGTGAAGTGTCTATCCTGGATTCTACAACCATTGAGATCACTGAGTTGCCTGTCAGAACATGGACACAGGTAATAGGGAATTTGCCCTAGAAATGTATAGTTTGCCCTGTAAAGCAAAAAGTGATTGGTGGGGTTTGGAGCTTTTCATCTTCATGGAAAACATGGGTCTGATTGATTCTTTCCTCAGACTTACAAAGAGCAAGTTCTGGAGCCTATGTTAAATGGGACTGAGAAGACCCCCTCACTAATCACAGACTATAAAGAATATCACACAGACACGACAGTGAAGTTTGTAGTGAAGATGACTGAAGAAAAACTAGCGGAAGCTAAAGCAGCGGGGCTGCATAAGGTCTTCAAACTCCAAACAAGTTTAACATGCAACTCCATGGTATGTAACATTCTGCTGAAGAGAGTCCTTGGTGTAACTCAAAGCCTGTGTGGACAGCTGCCGTTGCTGCACGTAACAAAAATACTCTTTTGCAGTAACCTGTTCACTTTGATTTTTGTGCTGTTACTGGTTTTAAATCAGCTTTCTAAATATACCTTCAAAAGGTCAAAAGATTGGCTTGGGAATGGGCCCAGAGTGATAGGGTTTTGCCTGAAGGAGTCCAAGTGAGCTGAAATCGCATGGTTTAGAGACCTTTGTTGTGACAACAGCACTGCCACTGAATGTCTGGATTCTGACAATGTGTGAAGCTTGATAGCAAGATGTTTATCTGACAGAGAGCTTTAAGATTCAAGTAACCCTAACCCCACTATGTGTTTTCAAGAACTTTGAAACTCTAAAATTGTCTCTGCTGTTGTGTTTGCAAACTGAAGTAATTCCCAAAACACCACCAAGGTTTTATAATTTGTTGGCTAATAATTCAATTGTACTCTCACACCTGTGTTACAGGTAATTTTTAGTGGTTTTGGAAATCCGTTTTATCATCGTAACACCTGTGTTCTTTCATCTAGGTTCTTTTTGACCATGTTGGCTTTCTCAAGAAGTATGACTCTCCCCAGGATATTCTTAAAGAGTTCTTTGAACTCAGGCTCCGATATTACAGTTTGAGAAAAGAATGGCTTATGGGAATGCTAGGTGCGGAGGCTGCGAAACTGAGCAACCAGGCTCGTTTCATCCTGGAGAAAATAGATGGCAAAATTGTGATCGGTATGCATTGTTCTTGGTTACTTGGTTTGTGAAACTGGGAGAAGAGCTATAGGTGCTCTCTTGAGTTCTGTCAGCACCCCCTCAGCCCCGGACTGGCTCTTAACAAACCACACCAGGGCTTATCTTTCTGTTCCAGTAACATACAAGAGGAAAATGCTTCCCAGGTATCTTCAGTCTGTAGAGCATTATGTACATATTAATTAAAATGGGGTACTCATACAGCTTTCCTACTGTGTATTTGATGCAATTATGAGAGTAATTTTTTTAATAATTTAGCAGTAATTCCTATCTATTTCTGACTCAGTAGGAATAAGAGTTAAATACTGGTGGGGTTAAAAAGGGGCAGTGTTTTCTGTTCAAATGCATACATCTTAAGAACCCGTATCTCTGTGTTTTATCTTTGTGAACCTCCACAAAAATATTCCAAATCACGTTCTCAGTGGATTGGAGGTTCAAAGACAGACACTCAAGTTAACAGCATCTGAGAATCATGAGCTAGAAAAACAGATCTTTGTTCCCAGCATTCAAATTTTCCAATCAACTTTTCCACCTCAGTCTAAAAGGCAGTCTGTATTTCACTTGCATTCATGGAGGATGTAGCTAGACAAAGTGTCATAAGATGCTTTGTGGTTTGCGTCTGAAAGCAGCCCGATAATCCCAACAGCCCCTGTTTGTCTGACTTGACTCGGGAAGAGAAAGAATAATTCCCTTGAAATGCATTTTCTTGGGATTTTGTTCTAAGTAGTTCCAAGGCTGACAGAACTGGTTTCATTTGTATTTGTGTCTCATGGTTGATTGCTTCTGATAGCTTAAAAAGGAACAAATTCCAGCTGAAGCGTTTCCATTGGTTGGGGCCCTTATAGCATAAATTTCCCAGGTGATGTCTAATGAGGTGAAAGCTATACCAAAGCCTTTGAGTGCTATCAGGGTTATTTTGCTTCCACCTGCCTGCCTATTGTGAAACCTTTTTGATACCATCACACCTGGTTTTTTTCAAGTTCAAAAAATACTTAGGGCAAGGGAAATGCAGGTATGGAAATGAAAAAGAAAAATATTTATAGTGCTTTGCCAGGTGTTCCTGACAGGTATAGGAGCAATTCTGACCTGACAAGTCATTTGCTATTAGGAACTTTTTAGGTGTTATTTCAGGCTCTTCCACATGTCCCACCTCTGATGAGGAAATGGTATTTTAGAGCCCAGCAGGATGCTGAGCTGTTAGAACCCTGAGATCCAAAATTTTAAGCTCCTGTCTTTCCTAACACTGATGGGTAGTGGCCACTGAACATCCTGAAATGTCTCTTTACAGAAAACAAACCCAAGAAAGAGTTGATTAAAGTCCTTATCCAGAGAGGGTATGAATCGGATCCAGTGAAGGCTTGGAAGGAATCGCAAAACAAGGTAGCGCTTCAGTTATCCTCTCTAAACTGATCCAAACTGACCCCTGTCTCTGAAGGTCCATAGCTGTACGAAGAAACCCAAGTTACTTTTCTGTTTGTAGGGTCCAAGAGCTTATGTGTCTGGTATGTCTGTGACAGGAAACATAAGGCAAGCAAAAATCCAGCCTCTCGTTCAGAAGGCACTGAGACCTAGTCGTTTGGGTTTGAGTTTGTCAGGTCAAATCCTCTTGCCACAGCAATTTCTGCTGCCCTTTAAGGGTTTCCTTCTGCCTGTTGGGGAAGGGCTGTGAGGAAGATGACAGTTTTTAGCCTGAGGAGAGAGTATAGACTATCAAGACAGAGAGGCCAAATAGAGAAGAGCAAGAGAGATCTGGAGAATTGTTTTTGCAGATGGATTCCTCTGTGTGATAGCAGCTGAGGCTGTAAGAACTTGATCCATTTCTGAATTTTTCTCGAAGAGTCTGGGACACTGTAAGCACACAGAGTACCTGTGGTGCAGCCCAAACTGGATAGATTGCCCTACTCTTGTATGTCGATATACTTGTTGACAATGTTCGGTTTAAATCCACATTCAGGAGGAAGAGGAGGAGGAGAAGGAGGAGGAGGGGGAGAGTGACAAAGAGTCATCTGCGGCTACTGGACCAGACTTCAACTATCTGCTGAACATGCCCCTTTGGTATCTGACTAAGGAGAAGAAAGATGAGCTCTGTAAGCAGAGAGATAACAAAGTATGTTCCTCCTTTTTCTTATAAAAGCATTGTTGTTGGGTTTTTTGATGGTGAATTCAAATATGTGACTAACAATTATAAACTGTGATTCCCTTTAGGAACAGGAGCTGGGAAACTTGAAGAGCAAGAATCCCTCTGATCTGTGGAAGGAAGACCTTGCTGCCTTTGTTGAAAAACTTGATGTATGTCAGTGTTCAGTGCAGATGACCAACTTTCTCGTGGTCTTATTCACCAGCTCTTTATTGACTTTTTTTTTTCATAATAAGGAACCTAAAAATAACTCCTATGTCTTGCACTCATTGAGGAAAATGAAAGCTTTCATCGCCTTCCTAGCTCGGATAGGAGTAGCACTGCTTTTGCCAGGGAGTCTAAACACCAAGGTGGTCAGTTACCAGTCTGAGTAGTGAAGAGGAGCTTTAGGAGGGCTTGAGAGAGAAAACTAGTACTAGGATGTAGTCTGAAGAGATGCAGATCAAAGGGCTTTTTGGACACTGAAAAGGTGAGGGAGGAGCTGGGCTTTACTGAACAGAGCCCAAATTGTGGGTGAACATCTGTGCACAGTCACACCTGGTCACTGCCTGTGTCTCTTTGTACTCCCCAAATAACTGAACTGTAGCTCTGGCTTAGATCGTTGCTTGGAAGTGTGCAAATCTGTAGTGGTATGGGCAGCTGCATTTAAACTATCAGCAAGTAAAATCAGGAAATCTATCGGCAAGTACAGAGTGCTTTACTGCAAGGGCTGCGATGGTGGGTTTTTCAGTAGTACATTGTTTCTTCTGTTTTCTCATGGCTGTATTTTTTTATGCTCACCGCTGCAGGCAGTGGAAGCCAAGCAAGCCGAGGATGAGACGGCAGTGCTTGCTGGTAAATCTTTAAAGGTGAAAGGAGGGAAAACGAAGGTGAAGGCGGCACAGCTGTCAACAGTAATGCCATCATCTTGTGGCATAAGGGTTGTTCCTCAGATAACTGCAGAGATGAAGGCAGAAGCAGAGAAGAAAACTAAAAAGAAAATAAAGGTAAAAAGGAACATTCTGTATGCTTAATCTTTCTTTACATCCTTTTCACTACAGTCCTAAAGAGATGCTAGTTCTTGTTAGCTGAACTTGTCCTGATGAAGCAGCTGTTCAGGGAGAGGGACAGGATCTTAGGATGTGGGAAACCCCAGAAATGGGCGTTTCTCAGTCTGAAGGAGAATGGGTTCACTAGTGTACCAGAAGATGGCTTAGAGGGAAACCTTTTGGCAAGAGCATATATCACACTGTCAGAGATGGGCTGATAACTTAGAAATGAAAAGGCACATGCAAGTAAGATTGTTCTAGGTGTCTTGGGGGTTTTATGAATCCTCTAGCAGGCAGGAAATGCAGCTAGTAAATTTGTTTCTCTAGAACAGCTTTTGCATTTCCAGTAGCACTTCAGCCACTTAATGCCATTATTGTTCTCTACATCAAAGACATAAAGAAGATGTAACTCTTTTTATAGTGCTAGTTGAAATCATGCCATTCAGCCATTTGCAACATAGAAAACTAAAACTGTCCCCTCACCCGTTTTGACCTGTAAGCCAGACACACTGCTCCTTTCCTACAGATGGTTCAATCTAAAAGTTTTTCCAAATAATTTGCACTGTTGTTTTTAACCCACCCTGTCCAATTCTGCATCCTCAACACACCCTAGAGCCACACCGTCAGCACACAAAGGCGGTACCAAAGCGCTCTCAGGAGCAGGGACAGAGTTCCTGTTTTTGTTAATGTTGGATTTTGCATTTTAAGTCACCTGATCTGGGGACAGAGCATGTCTGATTTACTTGGCTGTAATCAATTTTACATGCTGTTTGTTTCACAAACTCAGATTTCTTGTATCACTTTCATACACCTAAAACAAGCAGCTCCTTTCTCCGTTACCCTGTGTGCCCCTTCTAATTGTCTGAGCTGACTTGCTATCTGTTTGCTATCTGCTTGTGTCTTCAGAGTGAAAAAGCTGAATGTGATGAGAATCAAGAAGAAAACACATCGGGAGACAAAGAGCCTTCAGCCCTTAAGCAGAAGTTACAGCACAAGCTTCTTAACGCTGAGCGAGGTAAATGCTTTTCCGTGTTATTCCATCAATGGAAAGTGAGGGAAGGGTTGTCAATTTGGTTATCTGACCTCTTCCTGAATGTGATGAGTAACATCTAGGATCAGTATTTTTGGAAAAAATAGGTGAATGTGATCCTGGATAACAGTCAAGCAGGATAGATGACTATTTCCCTGTGATGTTTAAGCCAGAATTCTCTGAATTTAGTGATATATTTCTAAGCTGAGCTTTAACTGCTCAGCCTGGAGCATGTGTGGCAGTTCACAGGTTCATCCTACCTCCCAATATTTTTCAGGTGCTAAGAGACAGGCCACTCTACCATTTAAGCCATTAAAGAAAATGAAGAAACGAAACCCTTGGTCTGACTCAGGGTCTGATTCAGGGTCTGACTTTGAGGTGCTGCCTCCTCCAAGAGAGAGAGTGGTTCGCCAAGCAGCAGGTGAGTGGCGACACAAACGCAGAAGAGGGGCAGTTGGTGGAGGACAAAATTGAACAGACTATTTAGAGAGCTCCCAGAGTCTGAGATCCCAGCCAGAAATAATTAAGAGGCTTATTTATTTTACTGTACATAACTAAATATTTCTACCATTTGAGCAGATTTTCACCATGCTTTTCAAGGAAAAGCAGAAAAGGGGCAACTAGAGAAATAAGGTTATTGGTTGTAATTGCACAACTGTTTTGACATACCAAATGCGTTGTTGGTAAGCGTGCACGGAGTACACTTGTGATTTGGAGTCGTCTTGCTGGCAGTCTCAGTATCTGCTTGTTTTTATTCAGATCTTTATTTTTTAATAATTGCAGCTAAAATATTGAAAAATAAACTGAGATGCATGTTGCCAAATGTGTAAAATAATACATCTGTGTCATTTCACCAGCCAAAGTCAAGATCGAGATCAGTTCGAGCTCAGATTCAAATCTCTCCAGCTCAGATGAGGAGCCTGAATTTCAGGGGAACAGTGAAAGCAACACTGAATCTGACACAAACTCAAAAGAAAAACCTCCCAAGCCCAGAGCTGCTCCAAAGTGAGTATTTCTTCACGTAGTCACTAGAAGTTAGCTGTACTTCTGGTGTTAATGCTATATAGAAATTAATAGTTCTTTTTCTTCAGTGCATCTATCTCTTTTGTATGCGCCTTATATTGTATCGTAGGTTAAAAGAATACTTGGGGTTTTGTGTTCTAGGGAAACCACTGAAAAAGCAGCTAAAGCTCCCAAGCAAAAGGCAGTGCAAAGTGCTATCCCTGGTGAGTACAGGACCTAAACCTCGCTGATTTTCCTAAAACCCCAGGAGAGTGCACGGGGCGTTCTGTCAGCGTTCAGCGCTGGTCAAAGGCAGACATTAGTCACAAGATCTTACCAAAAAATTCAGTGTTGGCGTACAAGCTGGTTTCAGTGCCCCAGACTTCTGACTTAAATTTGGATTAATCCAGATGTAATAGTTCTTTATAAGAAGTGGATCAAAATCATTTTCTTCTGTTCTAATATTTATGGCCAGAGTAGATGATTTGACTCTTCTCTGCTTTCTTTACTCAGTTCAAGTCCAAGATGTTGCTAACGAAGATGTGAGTCAAGCTCCCGCAGCTCCTTCTGTCTCTGTTCCTCACAGTAAGGCTGTAGCTGAAAAATCTGCGGCAGCAAAGAAGGCCAGTGCCCCTAAAAGTAAAGCAAAGCTGGGTACGATCATTTTTAGATAAACGGTTATTATTCCTGTGGGAAACAAATTGAGGGATTTTACTCGGTATTCAGAGGCCTGAATAACTTGGAGTTTTCACTTCAGAAAAGATCTGAGGTTTGTGGCAAAGGTTTTCTAGTTGTCATTTTTAAAGAAGTCTGTTTCCAAACATATCATGTTCTAGTTCATCTCAGACATGCTTGAAGGGAGTGAATTTTAGTTTGGGAACAGGAAAAGTGAATGCTTCCTACAGTGCTGTGTAATACTTGGCAGAAACAATCCAAGTGGAATTTGTGTCTTGCAGTCAATGTTCTACTTCGTGTCTTTTTGGAGAAAAAAAAAAAAAAAAAAAAGCTGCTTTGGGGTAGCTTGATCTATTTAGTGCTAGCTCAACCTCATAAATCTACAGCATTTGACTCAGGTTTTTTTTGAATGTAACTGCCCAGACTCTTTGTCGAACTTTGAAAGCTGTTTTGCATATTCCATCACTAGCTGGTTTTGATCCCAGCAGGAAAATAGCATGTTACTTCACAGCAAAATAGCTGTTTCTTCCACTTCTAAATTGAGAGCGCCTATTATCATTCAGAAATGGCCTGCTCGTTTCAGCTGAACTTGGGAGGCATGCTTTCAAGATGCTGTTAAAAAAATATCAAAATACAGGTAAGAAAGAGCTCCACAAGGAAGTGCTTAGTATAGATGGCAAATTCATTCCTTTCCTGTGAAAAAGTTTTGAAGGTGTAAGATTGGTTAACAGCCTTCAGAGTTCAGGACTTTTTCCATCTGAAATAGGCTGTAAATTGCTTTGGCTACATTTTAATTTGATCCTCTAAACATGGTGGAACTAAGCAGATAAACAACCTCCTAACTCATAATTTCGGTAAAGAGTAATCTTTCTAGAAAACCGTGCTTCAAAACGAGACAACCTGCGAGCGAGAAGAGGGGAGAGGCAGCAAAACGAGGGTTTAAACGCTGAGTTCTGTTTCAGATAACCAGCCGTCCATCATGGATGTTCTGGGCAAGAAAAAGGCTGCACCCAAATCCAGCAAGGCGGCGGCGAAGGAGGGATCCCAGGGCTCCAAGGCCAAAGGAGTGAGCGATAAGAAGCCTGGCCAGACCAAGGGGCAGAAAGTTATCAAAAGGCAGCCAAACCTCTTAGATTCAGATTCAGATTCAGATTTTGGCTTGAAGATTTCCAAATCGGTTGCAGCAAAGGTTTGTACCCTGCCACCCTGCTTGAGCCAAGGGGATGCTGCGGAGCCTGGTGCCAGTTATTCTGGCAGAAGCAGCGTGGCGGAGGTAGAACCTCCAGTGTGTTGCCCCCCTGTCTTTATTGCCAGGGGTGGGGAAGGTGGGTGAGGAGGGGGGCTGGGCACACCTACGCTGCCCCAGGGTGTTGGCTTGGTCTCACCAGCCCGAACCGCCACCTGGCCCTGACACAGTGGCACGCTTTGGGCTGACTGAGTGTTCCCTGATTCGCTGCTTCGTGATGCTTTCCCTCCAGAAATCCAAGCTGGATGATGATGACGACTTTACTGATTCAGCTGCTGGTGCGAACAGCCCCGTCGCCGTGCCCCGTACCAGGCCTGGACGTCTCAAAAAGCCCATCCAGTACACAGAAGACTCTGATGAGGATGATAGCTTTTGATATTTTTTTTTTTAAATGAAGATTTTAAACTGCTGATCCAAACTGATCTGCAAACTAGCCTTGAGGAGAACCCTTGACAAGCTCATCACCAAAACACAACACCTCAGACTACGAAATCTTTTCACTGAACTGAAGCCAGTCCAAAATGTTAGAAGTGAATAGCGCTCTGTTTTTCTTGGGTTTATAAATAAGTTAATTTCCTTCAACAGGAATACCCCCAGCTTCTTGTGAGCACTGGCGCCGTGTGCCCAGCTGGTGCCACCTCCCTTTTACCCTTTAGGTAGCTGGAATCTCTTAACACTTGGTGGTCATTTTAATGTTAAAGCAGACTTTAAAACATATGAAATCCTTTAAAATATGTAACAAAACTGGTTTTAACTCCCCAACCAGAGGGCCGTGCCCACGTGAGGCGCAAGCATTTAGAACTCCATGCTCGTGTTTTTCTTTTTGGCAGCCCTTTATGTCTGTGTAAGCCCCTGTGGCTCAGCCTCTGCCATGTTGTTTTAGCTTTGGGGTTTTAAATTCAGCTTTGGTAATGGAGGTTTGCGCGGACTTGTCTCCGCTCTGCACTCGGTGTTGGCAGTTTTATCTTCTGTCGTGCTGCCAAGAAACCGCGTGTTCAGCCCAGGGGTCATCCTCAGGTAAGATGCTTGGGACTGCCGGTGCCTTGTGCTGCTACAGAGCTGAACGGGCGTCTCGGCCGTGCCAGCGGAGTGAGACGGGCTCTTGGACAGACGGGCAGGACAGACACCACCCAAGGGTTTTCACTTGATCCATGGGATCCTGCAGGAGAGCCGGCTGGGAAGCAGCAGGTTCCCCCTATAGTGAGCTTCTCCCCTGCCATCCTTGGCACTGGAAGAGACTCGTGCAGCGCAAACCTCCTCCTGCCCGGCTGTTCTTTGGGACCAAGAATTTCCCTCGGTGTCTGTGTGACCGCTGGCACGGCATGCACTGTCCCCTGCAAGGGGAGGCCTGTTTGTCACCTCGGTGGTGGCACTGGGTGCTCAGACCTTCCACTGCTCAGGTTCCTCAGCAGAAGCAGGGAAGTGTCACCTTCCCCTTCCCTTTGTGGTACTTCACCGGAGTGTTTATCTAGTTGTGTTTTGCTTTTTCGTGCAGCTGTTTCTGTAGCACCATTTCTTCATTATGTAAATATTTTCTGTGCTTTTCTTGCTGTCCTGAGTTTCTGTGCTTGTAAGACTTATGTGATAAAAAGTAGTTTTACACAAGCTTTCTTCAATAAAAAGGAGTTGCCTTCAGCAGCCTGTTCTCTCTATTTTTCCTTGCGCCGGCTCCCCAGAGCCCTGGAGTGTCTGCGGGGAGTACTTGAAGCGCTGTTCTCCGGAGCAAAAGGCCATTGGCTGCTCTGCTGCCAAGACCGGTCCAAGTGGGTCATCCCCACCGTCCAACCACACCTGGTATTTCTGAGGTGGTTTCCAGTGCTGCCGATTTAGCCAATTTTGGCATTACCAGAATGATCACAGCAGAGCTTGCGTTGGGCCGCTGGGTGCTGAGGGCTTGGCACAAGCTCTGCTCCGTGCAGGGCTGGCCCAGACGCTCGCCGTGGCCTGCAGCCACCTAAGGAAGGTGCTGGGGAAGAGCTGCAGGAGCCGCATCTCTGCTACTTCCCCCTTGGGCACCTGTGGCCGGGAGCTGCCGCTTGGGCACTCGGCCAGGGGAACCCGGTGCCATCGGCTGGTCCTACTGGTGTCCCACCTGCCCGCTGGGACAGCTCGGGTGCTGCCCGCTCTGTTTCCCTGCCGGTCCCTCGCTGCGAGGCTGTGGCTCTGCAAAACCACCGGCTGGATGGACCCGCTGCCCTACGCCGCTGCTGAGGTTCCCAAATTCGTGCCAAGACCCCTGTGGTACCTGGCACCTGCCCCATGTTCCGCTGCTGCGCCGGCCGCGGGTGAACAGTGGCTGAAGTTGCTGCTGCCCCACGCTCCCGGGCCGGGGGGTTTCACTCGCCAGCAAAGGGTTTGTGCTCTGGGCTGGAGTTGTGCCCCGGGGGGCTGCTGCTTGCCAGGGGGCTGGCATCGGGCTCGGCTCCTGCAGAAATCTGGGGTCAGTGCACGGGATCCCCGCGGTGGGAGGGATCTGGGTCACCAATGAAGCCCTGGGGGACAGGTGGCATGTCCTGTGTCCCCCACATGTGGGTGCGCAGCACGCCGGGGCCTCCAGAGCGGCATGGACACCGCCAAAACGCACGGCACAGGGCTGGCGTGGGGCTGCCGTCGTGCTGGCAGGCACCAGGAGCCGGTGGTGGCCGCTGGGCTGGCACTGGGGGACGAAGGACCCAGCTGTGACACCCACCTCCGGCCCCGTCCCAGGCTGGTGGGTCACCGCACACAGGAGCTGAGGGCTGCAGGAGCAACGGGCAAACCCCCGGGCCCCCTCGGCCCCCTCCGGCTGTGGTGCGGCACTCGGGCGCGGGCACTATCGGTGCCACCGAGGTGCTTTGCTGGAACCCAGTCAAGTGTGGAAAGCGCTGTCAGATTTTCCACTGCCGGGCTCTGGAGAGCATCTCTGGCGCGTCCCTGCCGAGGGGCCGTGCTATTTACGGCTCCCCTTGCTACAAGCGCGCCAGAGAATCCCTTGTCACAACTCACCCAGCAAAGGGCAAAGCCATGGCCACACCGCGCCGGCCGCGGAGCTGCCCCCGTAACCCCGGCGTCACCCCAAATGTATGTATAGAGCCAGCGGTGTGAGCATGAGCACACAGAGGCAGCACCGCAGCGTCCCTCCCTCCCTCCATCAAAATCTCCCTGACTGGGGGCGCTGGGGATGCTGAGCGCTGCTGGAGGGGGTGCTGAGCTGTGGGGCAGTGGGCACCACTGTGGGCATCGCATGGTCCCCGAGGGGTGAGGAGGGCCCAAGGGTGACCCGTGTTGGCCAGGGCTCTGCTCCAGTTAGCAGAAAGGGAAAGTGAGGCGCAGGCAAAGGCCCCCCCATGCCAGGCAGGGGCGATGGGAGCCCCGACACGCAGCTGCCGGGCAGCACGGCTAGCGTGGCTCTGCCTGCCAGCACATGCCGGAGCCGGGGGCAGCCCAGGACGGTCCATGGGACCCCCGGTGGCCCCGACAGCCTGGGCACAGCGTCCCAGAGCGGGGACGGTGCCAGCCAGGAGCATCCCCCGGGCACGGTGCCCCAGGCAAGGCCGCAGGGCCAAATGCAGCCGGTGCAATGGGCTGTGCCGGGGCCAGGGAGGCGATGCCAGCACCGGGGGGGCCTTCTGGGGGCCGAGTGCTGCGGCTTGGGACCCTGAGGCCCTGGGGCGTTGGGTAGGCCAAGGAATGGGGGAATTTCTGCATGGGGGGGGCCGCTGCCCCCTGCACCAACCTGTGCCCCTGGGAAGCTGCTGGCCCCGGGGCAGGGGCAGGGTTTGTCCTTGAGGCCCCCCCCCCGGCAGAGCCGAGCCCTTCCCTCCCCTCCGGGTGCCCCTGCGGCTGCTCTGTCTCTTTAAAAGGCCTCCAGGCGTGGCTGTGGGACCGTCATCCCAGCCCCGCCGGACAAGGGACCGGACAGTCCTGAACAGTCCTGGACAGCTGGCGCCAGCCGCGCCTGGACCGCAGCCTCCGCAGGTACCAGGGTGACCCCGCCAGGCTGGGGGGCTCAGGGGATCCGGGGGGTCCAAGGGATGAGGAAGCTGCTGGTCCTGCCCCAGCTGGTGTCCTTGGCCCCATCTCAGGGGGGGGAGCGAGTCCTGGGGCACAGCAGAGGCCTGGGGACGCTCGTGACAGGGATGAGCTGGGTTGGCACTGCCTGGGCACCCTCCTGGGAGTGGGGACAGTGCAATGCGTTTGATGGGGGCATGGAGGATGGTGAGCTGGAGGGGGCCGTGCTGCCCGCTGGGGTCCATCCTGGTGGGAACAGCATCCCCCAGCGCTGACCCCGCTCCCGCAGCGCGGCCATGGGCGAGTGGGGCTTCCTCAGCTCGCTGCTGGACGCGGTGCAGGAGCACTCGCCCATGGTGGGGCGGTTCTGGCTGGTGGTGATGCTCCTCTTCCGCATCCTGGTCCTGGCCACCGTGGGCAGCGATGTCTTTGAGGACGAGCAGGAAGAATTCGTCTGCAACACGCAGCAGCCGGGCTGCAAACCCGTTTGCTACGACGCCGCGTTCCCCATTTCCCACTACCGCTTCCTCGTCTTCCACGTTGTCGTGCTCTCAGCCCCCGCCGCCCTCTTCGTCATCTTCGCCGTGCACCAGGCAGCCAAGCCGGGGCGCGGGGGGGCCCCCGGTCAGCGTGCCCGGCGCCTCCAGCCCTTCTACGTGGGCAGCGTGGTGGCTCGCATCGCTGCCGAGCTGGGCTTCTTGCTGGGGCAGGCGCTGCTCTACGGCTTCAGGGTGCAGCCGCTCTTCGTCTGCCGCCGGCGGCCCTGCCCGCACCGCGTCGACTGCTTCGTCTCTCGCCCCACCGAGAAAACCGTCTTCATCCACTTCTACTTCGTGGTGGGGCTGGTCTCGGCGCTGCTCAGCCTGGCCGAGCTTGCCCACCTCCTACGCAAGGGCCCCCCGCCCCGGGCTGGGTGCTGCCACCGGCCCCAGGAGCGGGCACCGGCCCCCGGGCAGCCGGCGGGGGTCCTACAGGAGCCCAGCTGCCCCCCCGGCCCCCCGCTGCGTGGGGACCTGACGGTGTAGCCGGCCTCTGGCTGCCATCGCCGGCACGAGTTGTGGCCGTTCTCAGCCCGTGCCAGGGGTGCACGGCTGTGCCATGCCCCGCTGCCCCCGGTTCCTGTCGTGGGCGGCGGATGGGCCTCACCCGGCAGCTGCTGGGAAAAAAAATACGGACAAAAGGAAAACAAACAGGTCCCATCCCTGTGCAGCAGCAGGGACAGCCCTGACCCCCCCACACACCCCCAGCCCCCCCCGGGGAGCGGCCAGGGCTGCCCTCACGCTGCACTGAGGATGTCATGAATGCATCGGGGCTCTGCGAGCCAGGGCCGGCTCCTGGGGGGGGGGGGGAGGGGGGAGGGGGGAGGGGGGAGGGGGGGGGGCGGGGAGCAACAGCAGCAGCAGGGCTGGGAGCTTTGGGGGTGCTGGGGGGGACCCCAAAGGCTTCTGCCCCAACCCAGCCTTTGGGGATGGCCAGTCAGGCAGGGCAGATGGAGGGATCCTGGGGTGCCCCCCTGCAGCAAAGAATCCCCAAGGACTTGGGGTGCCCCAGCCCCAACCATGCCCCCCCACCCCCCTGGTTCCCCCCCCCCCGTGTTTCCCCCCCTCCTCCACTGCCCCTGCAGCAAGAACGAGCCAGGCACTAGAATAAATAAACTTTATTCTGGAGCCAGCCCCCCCCCCACCCCGGCCCCCCCCCCATCCTCCCCGTGCTGGCAGGGCCGGACCCCGCTCCCCACAAGGCCAGGGCTGGCACCGCCGCACACCCCCACAGCCCCCACCCCACCTGGGGGGCCAGGGCAGGGCCCGCCCAGCACCCCCCGACTCTAAAACCACTAAAATCTCAACAACAACAAAAAAAAATATTTAATAATAATAAACCGTGTGCCCCCACCCCCCAACCCCCCCACCCCCCCACCCCCGGCAGCACCCACCGTGCCCCCATCACCTGCACAGGCCTAAAAACCCCTCCAAACTTTTACAAAGGTTTTAAAACGTATTTATAGATATTTATAGATATTTATATATATATATACTTTGCTTTCTTTTCTCTTTTAAATGACTCTGCTTCCTCGGCGTGCGGGGTCTGGCTGGCTTCCCCCCCCCCCCCCCCCCCCGCCGGACAGCCGGGACTGGGGGGGTGGCTTGGTGGTCGCGCTCCCGTGTGTGCTGGTGCTGGTGGGGCCGGGCTGTCCCCCCCCGGGGACACGGCCAAGGGCCCCCACGCCCCTGAAATGTGACTCAACCAACGTGCTTCGCCCGGGCCGGGAGGGGGGCCGGGGGCTGCAGGGCTCCCCGCGGGGTCTGCTCCGGCGGGGGGTGTCCCGGGGCTGCGCCGGCGGGGGGGCTGCCGAGGAGTCCGCCCCAGTGGGGGCTGCAGCCAGGGTCGAGGCACGGGGTGCCCCCCCCTGCCACGTGCCGGGCTCTGTCCTGGTGCGCGCCGGGCGCGGGTCACGGCGAATGCGTGGCCGGGCTGCTGCGGTTGGAGCTGGGCGAGAGGCTGGGGCTGCAGCTGCCCGGGGGGGGTCCCAGACTGCTCCCACGGGGGCCACCCGGCTGCCCCCCCAGCGTGTCCATGCCCTCCGAGTTCTCCAGCATCTCCTGGATGAGGGGCGGCATCGATCCCGGGATCTCCATCTTCAGCGTGATCACCCGCTCGGCACCTGGGGGAAGCGTTGGGGTCAGCAGCTGGTACCCTCCAAACCGGCACCCCCAAACCAGCATCCCCAAACTGGCACCCCCAAACCAGCATCCCAAACCAGCACCCCTAAACCAGCATCCCAAACCAGCACCCCTAAACCAGCATCCCAAACTGGCACCCCCAAACCGGCACCCCCAAACCAGCATCCCAAACCAGCACCCCCAAACCAGCATCCCAAACTGGCACCCTCAAACCAGCATCCCAAACCGGCACCCCCAAACCAGCATCCCAAACCGGCACCCTCAAACCAGCATCCCAAACCGGCGCCCCCAAATCAGCATCCCAAATTGGTGTGCCCAAACCAGCACCCCCAAATTCGCACCCCCAAACCGGCGCCCCCAAATCCACACCCTCAAACCGGCACCCCGAAACTGGCACCCCCATATCCACACCCCCAAACTGGCGTGCCCAAACCAGCACCCTTAAACCGGCACCCCCAAACCGGCACTCTCAAACCGGCACCACCAAACCAGCACCCTCAAGCTGGCACCCCCAAATCCACATGCCCAAACTGGCACTCTCAAATTGGTACCCCCAAACTGAGACCCTCAAACCAGCCCCCCCAAATCCACACCTGCAAACTAGCCCCCCCCAAACCTGCATCCCAAATTGGCATGCCCAAACTGGCACCCTCGAACCGGCACCCCCAAACCAGCACCCCCAAATCCACACCCCCAAACCCAGACCCCCAAACCAGGACCCTCAAACTGGCACCCCCAAACTGGCACTCTCAAACTGGCACCCCCAAACGGGTGTTCCCAACCCAGCACCCTCAAACCCAGTACCCCCAACTCCACACCCCCAAACCAGCTCCCCCGGCTCTGCTCCCCCCACCAGGTGCTGAGGACGAGGGACGTGGCCACGTCCCCAGTGTCCCTGGAGGACACGGTGCTGTGGGTGCCCCCTCCCTCATCCCCTCTGGAGGATGCTGTGCCCTGGGGATGAGCAACCTGGACCCCCCCCACAGTGGTGCTGAGCCCCAGAACACGGAGCTGCAGGAGGGCACCCCCCCACCCCAAAACCCTCACCCTTGGCGCTGATGCTGCGGAGATCTGTGATCTTCATGAGCATCTTGGGAAACATGTGGGGCTTGTTGGGCCTCCTCTTCCTCACGTAGATCTTCAGCGCCTCCAGCAGCGGCTCCTGCAGCTTGTCCACTTTGTCGGGCTGCTCCAGGTCCTGGCGGTCTGAGGAGGGGGGAGGACAACAGTAGTTACGGGGGGGCAGCACGCATCCTGTCGTTCCCCCGTGGGTACGGATACAGCCCAGCTCCCGGTGGGGGGGTCACCGGGGTGGGCTGTGTCGTGGCAAAGAGCATCACTTGGGGGGCTGCTTGATCCAGCCATTTGGGGAGGAGGTGCCGGGGGTCTGCCAGGGCGCCGGGTGGGTGCCTGTCCCTGTAACCCCCCGCAGCACCCACCTCCGCAGATGAGGCAGATGGCGCTGAGCAGCCCCGTCTCGGCGTCGTCCATCTCCAGCGGCAGCAGCTGGTTGGCGAAGGCGAAGACCAGGTCGGTGAGGGGCCCGAAGCCGGCGTTGTGCATCTGCGTGCGGTTCAGCGTCAGCCCGTCCGAGAAGGTCATGGTGTCCTGCTCCGGCGTGTAGCGCGTGCAGATCCGCAGGATCTGGGGGTGGGGTGGGGGTGAGCACAGCACGGGGGGCGCTCAGCCTGGTGTCCCCTCCCCAGCCCTGTCCCCAGCCCAGCCCCTGCCCTCACCAGGATGTCGAGGCAGGCGGCTTTGAGGAGGGTGATCTGGTCGGCGATGGTGAGCGTGGTGAAGCCGGGGAGCTGCTTGGCGAACTCCACCGTCTTGATGATGCACTTGGTGGACAATTCGCTGAACTTGTCCCACAGGTCAATGTCCAGGGAGACCCGCTGCTCCGAGCTGTTGTTCTGCGGCAGGAGGCAGAGGGGTGAGGGCCCGCCGGGGGGGGCTGCCATGCTCCCCAGGACCCCCCAGACCCCCGCCGACACTCACCGTAGTGTATTTGCCAAGCTGGCAGAGGGCAGGGAAGGTCTCCTGGTGGGCTTTGCGCACCTTCTCGATGAGCTCCTCCACCTCGGGGGTGATGATGTAGCTCTCTGAGCACTCCGGCTTGGGCACGTCCTTCTTCTTCTTGTTCCGGTCATTGCGGACGGCTGCGGGGACAGCAGGGTCGGCGTCACCCAGCCCCGTTGCCACCCAGCCCCTGCCCGGGGTGGGGGTCAGCTCCACCGCGCTCCCTTCCCCTGCCCAGGGCAGGATGAGGACCCTGCCACCAGCAACGGGATCAGCCGCGGTGACAAACGGCCAGCGGAGCCACCAGCCCCTCGCAGCTCTCCTTTAAATAAGCCCTCAGGTCATTAGGAGGCAATTAGGGGTGACAGAGCACCCGTGGGAGGGGGGAAACACCGCACCCCCTGCCCTGGGGACAGTGCTCAGCTCGGCTCTGCAGTGCCGATACAGCGGCGAAAAACACCACAGAGAGAAAATGGCAGCTGAGGCACCGCGCTCGTCACGGGGGTGTGCAGAGGACGCCTGAGACGGGGGGGGGGAGCAGGGATCAGCCTCTGTGGGCTGGGGGGGCCAGGAGCCCCCTTCGGTGCAGGGTGAGATGCAGTCCCTGGGATGCTGAACCCACCCCCGGCTGTGCCTGGCCCCCCCCGGCAGCTGGCAGCCCCCTCCCAGGGGGTCACATGCCCCACAGGGGCAGGCAGATGGGGCAGGGCTTGCGGGGGGGGTGGGGTGTGCAGCTGCGCCCCAGCAGCCATCACCCCCGGTCACCCACCCCCGGTGATGCCGCGTCGCACAGGGGGTACAGCCGGGCACCATGACAACTGGCACGCAGGCACCGGGAGGCCTCGTCAGCATCATTTATCTCTGACATCATCAATCATGCGTTGCCCAGGCAACAGCCAGGCTGCGACACAAACCTAGGGGGGCCCCCCCATCCCCCCCCAGGGCCTTGCTGGGCACATGGTTGGGGCTGCCGGGATGGCCAACTGTGGCCAGACCCCCCCCCGGCTGCACACAGGCAGGGTGTCCCCATCACTGCCCTGTCCCCAACCACATCCTTGTCCCCATCCCATCACCGTCTCCATCCCCATGCCATTCCGGTCCCTGTCCCCATCCCTGTCCCCATTCGCGTCCCCAATCACACTCACACTCCTTGGACATGCCGACTTCAAAGCACTTCTGGAGGCGGCAGTACTGGCACCGGTTGCGCGTCACCTTGTTGATGATGCAGTTCTTGTCCCGGTGGCACGTGTACACCATGTTCTTCTGGATGCTGCGGCGGAAGAAGCCCTGGGGACCCCACAGACCCCAGTCAGTGCCCAACTGGGGACCCGAGGGGACGGTGACCCCGCCATGGGGTGCTGGCAGCTCTCACCTTGCAGCCCTCGCAGGCGCTCACCCCGTAGTGGTACCCCGAGGACTTGTCCTGGCAGACGAAGCAGGGCTTGTAGATGCGGGGCAGGGGTGGGGGCGAGGGGGGGCTGGGCACGATCTCCTCTGAGCTGGTGCTCTGCGTCTCGACCGCTGCAGGGAAGAGGATGGCACTCAGGGCACCGAGACCCCCAGGCAGGGCTGGCCCTGTGGGGACCCCCACGTCCTGCACCCCCTGACAGCGCCAGGGCTGACCCCTGGGGCCAGGGGTCCCGGCAGCCCCCGTGCGCTGCCCACCCCAGCCCTGCCCGACCACGGGGCCAGGTCACACGGGGCCAGCGGGGAGAGGACGTGAGCTGGGAAGATGCAAGTTGACATTTCCAGGCCACAGAGACGATGTGGAATTCAGGCAGACAAAAAAAAAAAAAGAAAAAAAAAAAAAAAGAAAAAAAAAAAAAAGAAAGAAGCTGGGATCCCAGGAGCCCCCCGTGTGGGCGGCACTGATGGCATCCGTGGGGCCAGCATGGTGCAGGGCCAGGGCAGGGGGCGGGGGACAGGGGGGTGGGGGGCAGTGCCACACGCTTGCACGTGTGGGCACACATGTGTGCACAGCCCGGGCCTGCCCGCTGCCCCCCAGCCGGTGGCAGGGCCCCCCCAGAGGGGACGGGCACAGCAGCACCCCGCTGGCACCCCATGGCCCCCCCATGGGGGACAGCCCCGAGGGCAGCGCTGGCCCCATCCCTGCAGCAGGCAGCCCCAGCCACCACGTGCTGCAACGGCCCCGCCAGCCCGCAGGGTGCAGCCCGTGCCCCCTGCACCCCAACATCTCCTGGGACACGTCTGCCCCCCCCTGCACCCCAACATCCCATGGGGTGTGCCAGCTCCCTCCTGCACCCCAACATCCCACGGGATGTGTCTCACCCCAGCACCTCATGGGACATGCCAGCTCGATCCTGCCCCCCAGGACCACCCGGAAGATGCCCGAGCCCCCCAGGATGAGCCCCGTCGCCCACCCCAGCACAGCCCCAGCCATGGGGGGGTGGGGTGCAGGCGGGGTGCAGTCCCCGGTGCGGGGTGCAGCCAGGCAGGGGTTAAGCGCTCCCCGGCTGCTCCGGGATGTTTGCGAATGTTTTTCTGCAGCGGAGCCAAGCGAACCAGTCAAACAGGATATTAAAGGCCTGGCCCGCCGGGGGAGTCCCGGCCCCCCCCACCCCCCCAGCCCCTGCACCCCAAAAAGGGCCCCGCCACACTCAGGGTGCTGCGGGGACAGGCCAGGGGCACCCACCCCACACCCACCCCGAGTTGAGCCAAGGGGGGGTCCTTGCGGGGTGCTGGGGTTCGGGAGGGTGACGGATGATGGGTGGGGGTCCCCAGCCTGGCTGTGCCACCACCGTGCAGTGGTCCTGGGTGCAGACGGGGCCAGGGAGGGGGACAGTGGGGACAAAGCCACCCACCCCATTGTGCTCGTCCCCCTGCCCCGCACAACGGCGACGGGTGAGCATGCTGGCGCGGAGGTGAGTGTGCGGGTGGGATACGGGTGTGCAGGGTGGGGTACGAGCATGCAGGGTGGGATACGGGTGTGCAGGGTGGGATACGGGTGTGCAGGGTGGGATACAAGCGTGCAGGGTGGGATACAAGCGTGCAGGGTGGGATACGGGTGTGCAGGGTGGGATACGGGTGTGCAGGGTGGGATACGGGCGTGCAGGGTGGGATATGGGTGTGCAGGGTGGGATACAAGCGTGCAGGGTGGGATATGGGTGTGCAGGGTGGGATACGGGTGTGCAGGGTGGGATACAAGCGTGCAGGGTGGGATATGGGTGTGCAGGGTGGGATATGAGTGTGCAGGGTGGGATACGGGTGTGCAGGGTGGGATACGGGTGTGCAGGGTGGGATACAAGTGTGCAGGGTGGGATACGGGTGTGCAGGGTGGGATACGAGTGTGCAGGGTGGGATATGAGTGTGCAGGGTGGGATACGGGTGTGCAGGGTGGGATACGGGTGTGCAGGGTGGGATACGGGTGTGCCAGCACGGAGGTGAGCGTGCAGGGTGGGATACAAGTGTGCAGAGTGGGACACGAGTGTGCCAGCACGGAGGTGATTGTGGGGTGGGATACAAGTGTGGGGGTGGGATACGAGCGTGCAGGGCACAGAGATGAGCGTGCGGGTGGGATACGGGTGTGCTGGTGTGGAGGCGTGAGGGTGGGATACGAGTGTGCAGCCAGCAGGGAGGCGAGCATGCAGGGTGTGAAGGTGAGTGTGCAGGGTGGGACAGGAGTGTGCAGGGTGGGATACAAGCGTGCAGGGTGGGACAGGAGTGTGCAGGGTGCGGAGGCGAGTGCGCAGGGTGGGACATGAGCGTGCGGGGTGGGATGCGAGCATGTGGGGTGCGGAGGTGAGCGCTCGGGGTGCAGTAGGAGCGAGCGGGGTGCGGAGGCGAGCAAGCCGGGCAGAGCTTCCCGGGCGGCACTGAATAAATCACCGCTGCCACTCGAGGGAGCGGAGCCATTAAAGTGACTGAGCGAACGTCGTCTATAATTTATCGCCTCTTTTATATAATTTAAGAACTTCCTCGTGAAGAGCTGCACTCACAAAATGCAGATTTGACAAGATTTTGATGTGCTGGGTGCGGAGGGGGGGAGGGGACCCCGCTTCCCCCCCCCCCCACGCGCCGGCGCACGCTGGCGTCCCCAGGCAGGCACGGCTGTGCCAGCGCCACGGGAATCCCCCGCCACCGCTGCCACCATCGAAGGGACCGCCGTGCCACCAGGGTGGGGACGGGGCCACAGGCACCGCAGCCAGCCCCTCACCCTGGCATCAGGCCTGGGCGCCCCTCGCACCCCTGCGGGGCAGGAGGTGGACACAGAGCAGCACCCAAAGGTGCTGAGCGGGCAGGATGGGTGCAAACCACCCTTGCTCCTGCAGGGCTGGGTGCAGGAAGGTCTGGCTGGGGACCCCAGGGACCCCGTTTGTCCCGGCTCCCTCCCCTCCCCCAGCCCCATCTCCTGGAACAGGAGGGATGCAGGCGGCCCCCCCGCCCCCCCGCCCGGAGGAAGCAGAGCCCAGCTGCAGACCAGATGCTGCAGCTCCGCCAGCATCCCCGGGCGAACGCGCCGCCCCCGCCAGCCGCCCCGCCGGCCGCTTCCTGCCCGCACCGAGGGACCCCGGGGCACCCCGACACCCGGCACCCCCGCCCTGGCGTGGGAAAGCGCCCGCGGGGCCACGCCGCCTGCCAGGGCCCGGGGGGGGCACAGCAGACTGGGCTGCTGCCACCCCCCCCAACAACCGGCCATCGCTCCCAGGCCAGAGCCGGGATGGGGCGCAGGGCTCTGGAGTCGGGGGGTGCAGAGGAAAGCCCACCCCGAGGGGTGCTGTGCCAGGCGGGACAGTGGGCGCCCACCCAGGGACGAGGATCCCACATGCCCTGAATTCCTGCACCTCTCTGGGAGCACGGGAGGGGGGAAAGGAGGGTCCCAGCAGCCGGGGTGCCCTGCTGGGGGGTGCCCAGTCCTGCCCCTGGGCACGGTGCTCAGCCCGCCGGGCGCTGCCACCCTGCCAGGTCCCCATGGGGCACCCTGCCCAGCAGACCCAGGGGTCCTGCCCACCACCAGCACTGGGGTCCTTGCCACCCCAACTCTCCCCCCCATCCGCTGCGCCGCCACCCCACCCCCCCCGCGCCACAGCGCTGCGCTGGCTGCGTGCCACCGGCCAGCCCGGGGTGACGGAGCGCGGCTCACACGAGGGCACCCTGTGCCCAGTGGGGTGGTGCCCACGCACAACCCAACCCCACATACGCACACCGCCCCCCCCCCCCCCCACGAGACCCCCCCCCCCCAGGCACCACCCACAGTGGCACGGGATGCCCGCTTGACTGGGTGGGTTCCTGCGAGCCCCTCCACTACCCCCTGGGAACCGCCTCGTGCCTCAGTTTCCCCAGCTGTGGTGTGGGGGTGTCCCCAGGCCCCGCTGCAGAGTCAGGAGGGCTCCCCACACCCCCCCACACCCCCCCACGCCCCAAGGAGCAGCTCTTCCCCCTGCGCCAGCGAGACGGCGTCCCGCCGGGCAGGGCAGCACCGGCGCCGGGCCAGCAGCCAGCACCTCGGGGCCAGCCCCGCTGGGCAGAGCCCAGCCACAGCCACAGCTGTCTCTGGGGAAACTGAGGCACGGCACGGCCGCCCCCGACACCGCTAAGGCATGCCGCAGGCTGGCATCTCCGGGCTGGGGAGACACGGCACCTCGACGTGACGTAGGGAACGGGGCACCCTGCCAGGGAGTCCCGCCAGCACCCGTCACCCACGCGCCCGCCAGGTCATGGTCACCGTGACCAGAGCCCAGAGGTGTCCTGGCCGGGCCAGGGGCCCTGCACAGCACCGCAGCTGCGTGTCCACGCAGAGCTGCAGCCCACAGGGAAGGGGCTCAGGCCGGGCAGCCCCTCGCCCGCAGGACTGGGGGCATGGGGGGGGGGGGGCGGGGGGGTGGCCTCCAGTTGCCCCACTGAGGACAGCACCGCCCCAGTGGGGTCGGGGGGGGGTGGGTGTCCTGCTGCGCTAAGGGCATGGTACTGGAGCCTGGGCCACGCAGCCCCCGCCAGGCCCTGCCTGCACCCTGCTGGCCCTGGGGGGCTCCAAAGTCAAGCCCCCCCTGCAGAGGCAGCAGCAGCCCCCGCAGCAGCCCCCCACCGTCCCCAGCTGCAGACAAAGGCCCCTCACGCCATGCTCATGCCTGATGCCAGCGGAAAGGTCGAGCGGCCCTGAGACAATGGGGGGAGCGAGACGGCGGGGGCCATGGCTGCAGCCCCCCCCCTACCCCCCAGCACCAGCCACAAGGCACCGCACCAGCCACCGCCGCGGGAAGGGGGAACCAGCAACGGGGAGAGGGGCTCGCTGCCCCCCCAAGGAGCGAGGCAACCCCACCACCACCCTGTGGAAGGGGTGAAAGTCCAGCAGAGCCCGGCAGGACTTTCCCCAGGCCGTTATGGCGTTGGTGGCCCCTGGGAGCCAGGCCAGGCTGGGTGGCCGCCCGCTGGGGGGGGGGGGGCACGGGACCCCCTCCAGAGCCCCCCTGCGCAGTGGGCACAAAGCTCAGCAGGGCCCTGTGCCCCCCGTGGGGTGACAGCCCCCGGGCCAGCCAGCAGCTGGGGGTGCGATGCCTGTACCCCTGCGGGCACCCACCGCCCACCCCACGCCCGCGCGCCCTCCACGCCCCACAGCACCGGGGGATGCCCGTCCCCAAGGACAGTGGGGGACCCCCGGGGGACACTGTGCTGTGACCCCCCCAGGGACAGAGGGCAGGATCCCACCAGTGGGAGCGGGACTGGCCGAGCCCCACACCAGCACCCAGGACACCCCAGCCCAGGGGGGCACCCCGATCCCTGGCAGGGTCGTGGCCGGGGGGGGGGCCCCACGCTACCGCCCCCCCTCCACCCGTGCAGCAGCAGCAGCAGCAGCAGCAGGCGCAGCGGCTCTGTAGTTAATTGGATTTTGTCGGAGCCCTTATCAGGAGGGAATGAAATTCCCGGTGGAGCTGGCGCTGCCGCGGCCCCCCCCCCCCCCCCCCCCCGCGGGAAGGGGGTGCGAGGGGAGCCCCGGCGCGGCTCCCCCCGAAATGGGACGCGGGTTGTTTATGGCCGAGCCGGCGGCATCTGCGCACAGCTCGGCCCGCGATGGGGCGGGCGGGGAGGGACGGGGGCTGAGCCCAGCACCCCCCGGCCCAGCACCCAGCACCCTGCTCAGCCCCTCCCGCCGCGCCAAGCACCCATCCCCCCCAGCCCCCAGCTCCCATCCCCGCCGCCCGCCCCCCCCCGCCCCCGATCGGCCGGCACCCGAGGCCGCAGTGAGGGGCCCGGCCGCCCCCGGGGCGCAGGTACCTACAGCGGCCGGAGCTGCTCCAGGGCGGGGGGCGGCGGGGGGCGCCGCGGGGCGCGGGGGGGGCCGCGCTCGGGCAGCAGGCAGCCCCGGCCCGGCCCGTAGAAATCCATCCGGAGGAAGGGGCCGGGGGGCAGCCCCGCCACCGCCGCACCCTCGTACATGGCCCGGGGCCGCGGGGGCGGCTCCCCCGCTCCGGCGGTGGGGGCGGCCCCGGGCGCTCAGCGGCCTCCCCCCCCCCGGCGGCCGGGCCCCCGGGGCGCCCCGCGCCGCGCTGCCATGTCCCCGCCGCCGCTCAGCCGGGGAGCGGGCCCCGCCGCTCCGCTCCGCGCCCGGGCAGGCGGCGGCGGGAGGGGGAGGGGGAGGAGGAGGAGGAGGGGGAGGGGAGGAAGGCGCAGCCCCGCCGGCTCTGCGGCTCCGGCAGCCCCGGTCCCTCCCGACACCCGCCGCCTCCCCACAGCCTTAACCCGCTGCGCGCCGCGGGGCCGCCCCCCCGCCCCGCTCCGCTCCGCTCGGCCAGCGCCAGGCGGGAGCGGGCCGGGGGCTGCCCGGGCCCGGGGGCTGCCCGGCGGCCGCGGCTCATTTGCCTAATGGGATGCGGGTGAACTGCGGGTGAACCCGGCGGGGAAGGGCTCACCTCGCCCTGACCCCCGGCCGCCCCCCGGGGTGCGGGTGCCACCGCACTGGGGGGCCCGGGGGGCGCACAGGCGTGTGCGCGTGGGTGTGCATGCATGTGCATGCGTGTCCCCGCTGCGCGATGGGGTACGTGCCTGTCTGCATCGCCGCTGCAGAAGGGCCCGTGTGCCCCCACTGCATCCTTGCGTGTGGGGGCTGCGCGTGGGTGCACGTGGGACAGCCTGTGTGCGCACACACGTGCACATTCCTTCTGCACACACGTACATGTGTGTGGCACCATGTCCCCACCAAGCACAAGGAGCAGCCAAGCATGCCCCACTGGATCTGTGTGTGTGCATATGCACACCCCCACTACACACATGTGTGCCTGCGTGTGCACACATGTTCCTGCTGCATGATAGGGTATGTGCTTGTTGGCATCCCTGCGGCAGAGGGCCTGTGTGTGGTCCCACTACACCCCTGCATGGTGGTGGGGGTGTGTGCGTGTGCATGCGTGTATGCGTGTGCACATATGTGCACACAGGCTGTCCTGTGTGCACATACACATGTGCATTCCTTCTGCACACTTACATACATGCTGTGCTTGGTGGGGACATGGTGTCACATACAACAGCTGAGCACATCCCTGCTGGATCTGCACATGTGCACAGCCCCACTGCACACGCATGTGCTTGCATGTGGCCCATGAGGGCAGAGAACAACACACTAGCCCTCCCCACCACGCTGCCCATGTACATGCCCCCACTGGAGTTGACGCCCCAAAGCCAGGGCCCCTCCTGGGGCCACCAAGCAGTGGCAGCACAGACCAGTGTCACCCCACGCAGCACAGCTGGCTCAGCACCGCTGCCTGCACCCAGACAGGGACTGACCCACACCAAGGATGGACCCGCACCAAGGACAGTGGCCACCAGCCGGGCTGGTAGGACAGGCACTGGCAGTGCCACCTCCCCACTGCACCGTCTCACCGTCTCGTCTCACCCACTACCCTTGCTTCCAACACCGCAGCAGCACCAGCACGGCCACTCCACAGCGGGCACGGAGCCTCTGGACCCCACAAGGGTTTGTGGTGCCCCAGCCTGGCACTGCCCACCACAGTTGTGCCCAGGGTGCTGCAGGGCCCAGGGACAGGAGAAGCACATGCATGTGCACAGCTGGGCAGATGTGGGCACTACCACACACGCCAGCCCTGCACAGCCACATGAAGCAAGCAGGGAGCGTGCACGAGCAGATGTACGTGTGCAAGCGTGTGTGCATGTGCGTGTGTGCACACAGAGCAGTATGCAGGATGCAGGGCAATACACACACACAGAACTGTGCGTGCACACACACCCCGACACCGAGGGCACCCTCTCGCCAGCACGGGCACACTCTGCACACCCACACGCCACAGCCCTGCACACACCAGCAGCACCCCCAGCCCCGGCCCCAAAGTGAGCAGCCAGGGCCGCCCCACTTCCATTCCCAACCTGCCCCCCCAAAGAGAGGGGAGGAAAGGGGAGGAAAACAAAACAAAAAAACCCCAAAAACAAAACCAACCAGAATAAGAAAAAAGGCCGGGAGGCGTGTGCGTGTGTATGTATGTGTATGTGTGTGCATGTGTGTGCGTGTGTGCCTGCGCTGCGGATCAGCAGCGCCTGTTTAAATAATAATAGAAAGTCAAAGGCTTTGCTTAGCCAGCAGGTTTCTGAACAAAAGCCCAGCGCTCCTCCAACTTCCTGCAGCGAACATGACAAATGTCTGCTTTGACTCATTTACCAGCGCTGGAAAGAATGTGGCTGCGACGGAGGGGACGGAGGGGACGGAGGGGACGCAGGCCGATGGCACCGCACGGCTGGGCTGTGGCACGGCTGGCCATGGCACGCAGGCCGGTGGCCATCCCACCGGGCAGCGCTTCCCCTCCCGCGCCGGTGGCTACAGGAAGAAACAGAGATTACAAAAAAAAAAAACAAAAACCAAAACCCCAAAACCAAAAAAAACCCAAAGCCTTAATGCAGAAGCCAAGAGGAACTGGGCGAGGGGAGCGCTCTGCACGCAGTCCCACGGCACGAGGGGGATGGGGACGCCCCATCTGTCCCAGCACCTTGTCCCACTGCCCCACCAGCAGCCTGGTGACACTGGAATGGGGTGACACTGGAATGGGGCCCCTCAGCAGCACCCCAAAGCCCTGCTTCCTGCTGGCCACACTCATGAGGGTCACCGATGCTCCGAGGAACACAAGATGCCCTCACAAGCATGATGGAGACCCAGCCACAAACCCCATGGGGACACGCCAGGGGACACTTCTGTGCCTGGTGACACTGGAATGGGGTGACACTAGAATGGGGCGACACTAGAATGGGGCCCCCAATCAAGAGCACCCCCCAGCCCCGCTTCCTGCTGGCCACACTGGTGGGGGGGTCACTGATGCTCCGAGGAACACAAGATGCCCCCACGAGCATGATGGAGACCCAGCCACAAACCCCATGGGGACACCATGGGGGACACCGCTGTACCTGGAGCGGGCAGCTCGGGGACTGCGGGGTCACAGCCCTAGCGGACAACGGGACGTGGGCAGGGATGCTGGGGACCCCCACGCAAAACCCCCCCCCCCAGCCTGGGTTACGGGGTGCTTGGCCCCGGCCCCTTCCCCCCAGCATCACGCCAGCACCTCGGGGCCCTGCAGCCCCCCTCCCCTCCACCCACTTCAAAAGACCCCATTTATCCCCTTCAGTGGCTTTTGAGCGCGGCAAATTCCCGGCCGGCGCAGGCGGCTCCCCCCGGCCCCCGTGACAGTGATAGAAAACCTCCGCCGTAATGGGCTTTCCAGGCG